>NC_081417.1:36968698-37601198 GCF_949786415.1 Peromyscus eremicus
CATCGGCCCACTGCCTGTTCAGCTGCCTTCGAAGAAAAGGGCACTGTACCTTTTCCGAGTTGCGAAGGCCACGTCAGGGATGGTGCCATATTGTCCTGGCCTCAGAAGATGCCTTTTGATAAAGCCATAACCACGCTTGTTTAGGCAAGAATCAGTAGTCCTTTGTTTCATATCCTGTCTGTCCATTTTGTCATCAGTTGATTCGAGGATACTTTGTTGTCCAGTGGCTAACTTTTGCCACAATGAAAGCTAACTCCATACGCAGTTTCTTCAATGCCCATATTTTCTCTGAAGTAGATTGGTACTGCCAGGAGCCGACATGTCTCATAGTCATAACAAAAAAGAAAAATTTTCTAAGTTATTAAAACATTTTAAATGCCATATTCTGTAGATCTCTGAAGGGTTTGAAGATGACCTATCTAAAATATATCTGCTCAATTAAATTGCTTTTTAAACATAAACATGTGTTGTGGTGATATTTGAATTGTGCTGAAATGTGATTTTATTTGTATGTTAATAAATAAAGTTTGCCTGGAGATCAGAGGTCACATAGCGAGGTTGCACAACGAGCCATAAACAGAAGTCCCATGGTGGTAGCCCACGCCCTTAATCCGATCACATGGCAGGCAGAGTCTCTGTGTGGTCAAGGACACAGCCAAGGTGGTGACAGGAACCTTTAATCCCAGTACCAACCATAGAGACCTGGAGGTCTGTATAGACAGGCAGTGATGAGGAAGTCATGTAGCTGGGTTTAGAGCCAATGAGAAAGCAGAACAGAAAGGCAATAAAAACACAGGTTACACAGGAAGAAGCTCTCTCTCTCTCTGGGGAAGTGATGGTAAAATAAGGTAGTCCTGGCTCTTTGATAGTTCTCTGATCTCTTTGGCTATTACCTCTGTATTTGGCTCTGTGTTTCTTAATTAATAAGACTGTTTAGAAATTCGTCTACAATGTGTGAATCACAAAATTTAGAGAATAGAAAAAAGTCCAAGTGGGTTCAGAAAGGACATCCTCCCCTTATCTCTTTATAGTTTTAATAAGCTTCTAATGTTAATGAAACAAACAGATCACAAAATACTGCTTTCCACAAAGCATCCTCTATCCATTACAGCATTTTTGAACATTATAGTTTTATAAAAAAGGTCATTCTTCTCAGCTCAGCACCTTCAATGAGAAAAGCCTTTGTTCAGCAGGGTCTCCTAGACTCAAGCTCAAGGTGGGCTACAGTGAAATGAGCCAAGGCATTTTCAGGTACCAGAATATTCCATCCAGCTATGGACTAGATGCTTCCCCTACATGGAAATTCCAGAAGACTCAAAACTAGCTTGAAGCTAAAACACCATTCTTTGTTGGAAATAATGACGAGATTAATACAGAAAACCCCAAGAAGAAAAAAGCCAGGGTCTAGCTCATTCCCCCAAGGTAGCAGAGGGGAAATTTCTAGGGAGGTTGGGTTTCGTTTTGTGTGTAATTACACACCCCATTGAATTTAATTATCTTGTAGTTAAATTCCTATAAGACAAATGTCTCCTCGTTACATACCTTCATTTTCCTTGTGTAATCACATTTTTCTTTCTTTCTTTCTTTTTTTTCTTCAGGAGAAATCATGCTTTAGGTAATGTTCAAAGTAGAGTATGAAATGAGAGGCTCATTTGCCAAATGTTTTCATGGCCTATTTTCCTGAGCTCATTTATGTGAAGGATGCAACACAGATCCTGGCTTTGTGTTTCCACGTCACAGGTCACTATTCTCATGTCATCTAGCTTTCAGTAGCTACTGTTGGACTTTTTCCAGTCTGATTATTAGGTCCTTCAAAGGGTCAGCTCCTGCCCAAGCCACCCCACTGTGCAGGCCGTGTATGGGAAAGGAGGTGCAGTTTGGAAAGACTGAATCCAGGGGGCAAGAGATTGCAACATATCTCAGGACATTCTGGAACTTTTCTCCACGGGAGTTTGACAACTTCATCTGTCTAAGTCAGGTCCCAGCTAGATTGTTGCCAAGTGTGGTCATGGGAAGAATGCTGCTGGGGGACCTGTTTTCTTTCTAGGTGCAACTGTGCCACTAATTTGCTATGTAACATGAACATCCACTTGGCCTTTAGCAGCATGTAGGAGCCCCTCTCCTGTGGAAGACCGATGACATCTTGCTTTTTTTTTTTTTTTTAAACGTTGGAAAGAATTTCAGCATAGTAAGTTAAAAACAGTTCTTTAGAATCACATAGAGCTGGCTTTGAGGCTCAGCTTTGTGATTAAAGAGTTTGTTCATGTACAATTGCTTGCTGTTTTCAGGTCTCAGTTGCCTTATTTGCAAGATTTATACTTTCCAAATTTTTTTTGTTTTTGTTTTTTTGTTTTTTCGAGACAGGGTTTTCTCTGTGTAGCTTTGCGCCTTTCCTGGAACTCACTTGGTAGCCAGGCCGGCCTCGAACTCACAGAGATCCGCCTGGCTCTGCCTCCCGAGTGCTGGGATTAAAGGCGTGCGCCACCACCGCCCGGCTATACTTTCCAAATTTGATTGACGTCTTGCAGGGTAAGTGAAGGCAAAGAGCCCAGTACAGTGCCTGGCCAGCAGCTGAGCACCCTTGTGTGGTGTTGCCGCCTTTGAGGAGAGTCCAGAGACCAGTCCACACTGATTGGAGGATCTGCTTTGACTCCTCTGTCTATTACTTGATGCTTATCTTGAGGTAAGTAATTTACCTTTTCCCACCTGGGCTTCTGTCCCTACTGAGGAATGCAAGTCTTTCCTTCCTCAGAGTTTTTTGGTGAATTAATACATGGATGTGACAGATCACCTGTTAGCCCTTCTCCTCTCATATTTCATATCCCAGGACTAGAAAGAGTGTTCTAGAATACAGTTTTGGCGTTACCTTTTGTCAAAGACTCCCCATTTTCTTCAGCAGTTGCAAATCCATTAGCATAAATGTCATGAGCTGTGAACTCCAATCTTTCTTGGGTTCAGACCACCATCTCAACCCACCTTTCTCCATCGCCAGTGGATTTACAGTACAGCCCTCCACCCCCCCAGCCCCTCCATTTGGTTCTAGATAGATCCCAGTGACCTGTTCCTGGTAAGCAAGCACTCTAGTACTGAGCTTACATTCCAGCCCTCCTTTACCCTTTGGCATGTGATTTGCTCTAACTCTCACGAATTCTCTGCAGTCTTGCCTGGATATCCAGTGGTGAGTGAGCTTATCCCTCTCTGCTCTCATATGATAGAACAAATTGTTGATCTCTTCATTCTAGAATTAACAAAAAACCTTGATATGTTTATCATCATATATAATCTTTTAAGAATAGAGTTCTATCCATCTTTGCATCCCAAGATCCTAGTAAGATATGGTGCTCGGCATGTCTGTTGATATTTAATAAAGTACTTTTAGTTCATTTTATTTATTTCATTATACTGGTACTGGTGATTGAGTCCCTTGAGCATGTAAACCTATCTGCTCTATTACTGAGCCATACTCCTAGCCCCATGATGAATCATTTTAAAAAGAAAGAGGGAAACATGTAAGTTACTATTTTCAAATTTATTTCCTTTGTGTGTGTGTGTGTGTGTGTGTGTGTGTGTGTGTGTGTGTGTGTTCAGGAATGTATGCAGGTGCTCATATGCACACGTGTGAGCGTGGGTGGAGGCTAGAGGTCAATGCTGGTGTCTTCCTCTGCAGCTCTCTGCCTTATAGCTCTTGGGACAGGGTCTCTCAGTGAGCTTGGAGCTCACAGATTCAACAAGCCTAGCAGGCCAGTGAGCTTCAAGGACCCTCCTGTCTTTGCCTCGCAGCCCTAGGACAGGGGGTAGGTGTGTGCCACCAGGTCTGGCTTTTTACCATTCCTGTGAGTGCTGGGCACGTGAACTCGGGTCTTCACGCTTGCCCATAGTTATTTGAGCAAAAAACAGAGAGAAGAAAAGAAAGGCAACAAGAAGGTTCAAGCTTCTGGGAACAGGTTGCTCTACAGCGTTAGTTTAGGATGAGCTGGCACACAGGACAAGAAGGGACCCTCTAAAATAAGTAAATAATAAAATAAATAAGTAAATGAAATAATTAATAATAAATAAATAAATAAGTAAAATAAATGCATTTTGCTTTTTATGAATTGTACCTTCCACATTTATTGACATTAAAATAACGAAGTGGAGAGCTTTCTCTTTCTCCTGGTGTGTGTCAGTAATATGGAGATGTTCCTGAGGAAAAAAAATCATTAACTAATTAAAAAATGAATTAAGGACGCCTGGGAAATCAATTTAAGGATTTTTCTTGGTTTGAATCTTAATAGAAAAACCATAACTGATCTTTCTAATGATTTGAAAAGCAACTTCTGTTAGCTGTCATGGAATTTCAACACGAAAATGACTAAAAAAGTAATTACCAGCTCTTGATGAATAGGTGATTGATGGGAGGGGAGGGAAGTGGTAGATGAAAAAAAAAAAAAAAGAGCCGAAGTTTAGGTCCCTTTACAAGATTAGACCCATGTAAAGCCCAGGGGCCGTGGCCACGCCAGCTCTCTTTCTTATCTTGTCTGTCAGAACCAGCAGCTCGAAATCTTTCTGCTGTTGGTGCTTCAACTTTCTAAGTCTTAACTGGCCAGTGACCCAAGATGACCCAACTCCCTGGGATGTTTTTCCTCTGCATTCTCTTCTGGAGTTTTCATCAGCTCTCCAATAAAGCAAACTGCTAAACAAATCCACCCTAGGGTGCTGTCCTCACAGCAAGTGAACCAGGGTGCATTTCTAAGGGGTAGAGTTTCAAGGAATGTGAGGAAGTGGGGCGTGGAATTTCAGGCCTCCTGAAAACAATGCTGTCCTGCCTGACTTTTCAGGGACCCCTCAACTGCGCTTTGTGGCCCCAGGGTTTCTTGTCACTCAGGAAGCAGAGAAAGATGGGGGAAATGTTGCCTGGAGATGCGCTGGGGGAAGACCCAAGAGCAAATGGTCACCTATAAGAGGTAGAAAATGGCTTCCTGCCAGCGAGAACGTATCCAGTATCCGGTGCTGTAATGTTGAAGTCACTCCGAGTACGCTCCTAAGCATCTTTCTCAGCAGCTGTAAGATTCCCAGAAGCCCAGTGTCAGCACTGCTGATGGACACTTGAAAAACCTGCTGTTTTTATACCTTTCACGGGCATAATGAAAACACACCTTGACCGTTGGCTGTTTTGGGGGTCAGCCATACATGCGTACAAGGAGGATCCTGTGTGTTTACTACGGCATTAGCTTTGCTCTTACTGGGGCACTTTGGTTGCCAAGGGTTTTATGAAGGAAGGATGCAAAACCGCCGTGAAGAAGCAAGCGCTCCAGGCTAGTGTAAAACCACAGGTGTGAAGTTGCTGGTGCCGGAAGCAATGGGAGGCCCAGATAGAAGCAGTCATTGTCTAGACCCAAGTCATCTTAGTTACCCTCTGACGCTGGATCTTGCTGTTTGTATGACCCTAGTGAGATCCATTTCTGTAGGGGTAAAAAAACTGGCAGCTAGGAACAAGTGTCACTAGAGGATATTTTTCTAGTAAAATATCAGACAATTGCACCCCCCCAAATGTAGACTTCTAATTGCTTTTGAAAGGGAGGGAGAGAGGGAAAGAGAGACAGAGACAGAGACAGAGAATTGGTTGATATAGGACTGGATTTTTCACCAGACCATTTTGCTGAGGAAACACATGCTATCATGGTGGCCACTGTCCCAACCATGACCATTTGTTTTGTCTAGTCCAGCCCTCTTTCTTGTCTCTCATCTGTGAAGGCACCATGTCTGTCTGCATTTTCTAAATCACACATCCACACACATCAGTTTCATTATCTGTAAAACAGAAAATGAGCAGCAGCAAAAAACTAGTTCCCAAATACAGTTCATTAAAAAACAATTTAGAAATTCAATAAATATAATTTTTTTTTGTTTCATTCATGTGGATTCAAATCCCTACCCAGCCCCTCAAGCTGGGATTAGAGTCCCATTTATATCATCTTTAAATCCCAGGCTTTAAAGTTCTATCAATTCAACAAACCCTAGATTTTTAGCTTGATAATTCCTTTTCAGGTCAGTGGCTCTCAATGCATTTTTAACTTGTGGTGTAATTATTAAATCCAATTAGCTACTGAGTTAAATTAATTTCAAGCAGACTTCGACTATTTACCATAACATCCCCCAGCCTCCATTCTGAATAGGAACAAAGGAGAGGGGAATGACTAATTCGCGTCCATCACATCTACATTAAAGTGTCTTATTCACTCAGCAGGTAAATATTCACACAGCCATTGTCTCAGAACTCTCCTAAAGCCGAGCATATGTTTAAAAAGTAGGGGCAAGAAGAAATTCTTACCGATGCACTATTTGAGTTTCAGTAACTGAAAGGGACAAGAAGCTTACTCAGGATCAAGAGCCCTCTGGTAACAGCTGCAGTTCACTTGGGCCTTTGAAACCCACATTAAATACAGTTTCTTAGAAATATGAGACAGAAAATACAGGAAGGGTTTAAAGTTGATGCAGTGGGGTCTTTAAAAATTTGCCACAATTCTTCGTGTTCTTTCGGCTCCCCCTTCAAGGTATCACAGTATGAGAGAAGGCAGGCGCCTGGCTCCAACTGCCTAGCATCACAAAATGCTGTTGACTGATGCAGGGGACAAGAGGCTTGGGGAGTTGAGCGGTTTCTATGGAGATGGGAATTAGTGAGGAAGTGCCTTCCTTTTTATTATTCTCCATCCTAATAAGGACAATTGCCACCATTTATCTTTTTCTGAAAGAATAAGGACATCTTTGGGAACAACAGCAAGACCGTGATGGAAATTGTCCCTCGTTAAATACCCTGGAACAGGCGCTTCCTGCTTTTTGCAAAGTAAATCATAAGTTCTCCCACCACCTCTTTGCCATAGCACTCTGACTTTGAGTTTTGCCAGAGAACGGAATCACAAAATCCACATTAATTTAGTTATATTTTATAATGTTTCACATACACACCCTACATACCTGTGACAATACCAACCGGAATTCATATTTAACCTCTGGGCAATGCACGATACTTTATTTATATCTAAAAAAAGAAAAGAAATATGTAACCTCCATTCTCATTTTTTTTTTTTCTGGTAGAGAAAGACAAGTATACACATTTGTGGTGAGCATATGTGTGAATTGGAGTAATCTTCAAAAAATACAAATTTGCTAACTTACTCTGTTGTATTCCTAGTCTTTTCATTATTTTAGGCTAATATAGTTAAATTAAAAAGAAACAGGAAAGGCAAAAAAGTAAGAATTATAATAAATTTCCCACTCCAGAGTTAACCACATTGTCATTTTGTTGATATTTATTCAGACTTTTCTTAGCCTGTATGTCTGTGTTCGAAGATGGGTGGGTGACTGATCCACTTATATTTTGTAAGAATAAAGGGAACTCTATAGCCATGGCCTTTTGTTGTTGTTTTGGGCAGTGTTTGTTTGGTAATTCATTCATTATGTTACTATGCCATACTTGATTTAATCTTTTTTTATTATTAATTCTGAGTGTTTTGCTTCACTTCCCTTTCTGCTCCTTCTTTCTCTCACGTTTCTTCTCAAAGAACACTGCTGTAATTAGAAATTTGGTAAGTAACTTAATAAGGACCAGTTTTCATTATAATGAAACTTGTTTGAAGGTTCATTCCCAATATGCTGATAATTCTAATGAGAAAAATTAACATTCTTCTAATAACGACATGTAGGGAAAAGTAGTCACTTTGGTTCTTAATGTCTCTTCCTTTGATCATTGCCAAGTTCTTCCACTCAGTTGGCAGATGATTTTAGAATTTTCTGAGTTTGCACATAGAATATTTTGAAGATTTCTAAGTGCTGCCAAAATTAAATCATGTGCCCTGGAGGTGTGTCTTGGTCACCAGTGTTGTTGCAAGCTCCTTAGGTGAGTCCAGCAAACACGAGAGATTTTGTGCTCACTGCTCAGAAGGAACCCATGCACACAAGACTTGCCTGCCAGTGAGACTCATCCTCAGTTTACCTTTGGAAATGAGGCGTTTTAAAATGCGAAGCCGGTAGTGCTGTGCAGAGATGAACGGACGAGTTCATCCACTCTTCCCGGCCCAGCTGTTGACATCTGGCCTTTATGGTGTCTTTTGCATTTGCAGACCCCTAGCCCCTGGGAGTCCAGTGAGACTCACACTGGGCATGCTCCACCGGTGACTGCGTGGGCGTGTCCCACCCGTGACTGAGAAGGTAGGGCTGTACTTTCTAGTCAGAACAGAGCTTGCTTCGGAGAAAGAAAGCAGGCAATGGTGTCATAACAACTATGGCTGACCAGGGAACTCTATCTGACCGCTTATTCATGTTACCTTTACATGGAGGAGCAAGGCTAGTCCTCCTCTCTTTAACATCCTTAGCTATCCAGAGACTGAAGAGTTCATAAAGCACTGAAATAAAAATATAAAGACAAATAATTTATTTTCAAAAAATTAAAAAAAACTTTATTACTCTTGCGTGCGTGCATGTGTGTATGTGTGTGTGTGCTACATAAAAGAAAAGGCAAAGAGTGAATGTATAGAGATCAGAGGATGGTTTTGTGGCGTAAGTTATCTCCTTTCCCTCCTTCACAAGCTTGAACACAGGTCTCCTTGGCAAATGCTTCTCTGCTGAGCCGTCGTCCTGGCCCCCAGACATCTCATTTAGGTTTGTACAGTGTTTTCCTTTCTCTGAACAAGTTCTAAATGCAAATTGGGTCATTTTTTAGACTGATCAGGAGTTCAATGTTCTGTTTGTTTTTTTTTTTTTTTCTGGCATCGTACAATATGAACATGATAATCATGGTAATTACTTGAGAGTTTAAAATTTCTTTAATGATGTCCTGGAATTAGAACATTATTAGAGAGTAAGTAAACATCCCATTGTTAGCCTGTTGTGGTGGCACACACCTTTAATCCAAGCATGTGGGGGGCAGAGGCAGACAGAGCTCTGTGGGTTCGAGGCCAGCCTGGTCTACCTAATGAGTTTTAGGCCAGCCGGGGCTGCATAGTGAGACTCGGTCTCAAAACAACTACAACACACACCACCGCTAGTCAGAACAGAGAGTGTGGGAGAAGGGAGAAAGAATCATAATGTCCTTTCCTTCTGTGTTTGAACAAGTTGCCCCATGTTGTGCATTCTGCAGTGTCCCCAAAAATTATGTAACCAGCTCCGCCAGCACAGTCACATGGGAGAGGCCCTTCATGTGTCCCTTGGGTCCTAACTGGTCACTGATGCTATTATGAACCCATTTGCTTGTGGTTTAATTTAATCCCCCCTTCGACCCGCAAAGGTAGAGGCTTGACATCTAGGACTGTGAAGTTGCTATAAGTATGTGGTAGACTCCAAAATAATTTGAATTTACTTATTTATTTATTTATTTAGTTATTATGGGTGAGGACCAAATCCTGGGGCTTATGCAAGGTACCCTACTTCTGAGCTATATTTCCCCAGACTGTATTTTACAATGATTATAAACTATCCTTTACCATTTTAACCAATTATGAACTCATCAGGGACAGAATGGGACCAATGCCATTTATGGAGCCGATACGCCATAAAACCTGCTGAACTTCTTAATTTGAAAGTTTGAAAAGATATCTATTTTAAAAATTATTAATTAATTAATCATGGTGACTAGGTCTGTTTGTGCACAGTTTATGCATGTGTCTGTGGGTCAGGGCGTATGTATGGAGGTCAATTAACAACTCTGTGGAGTTGGTTCCCTCCTTCCACCATCGTAGGTTCTAGGGAACGAACTCAGGTTGCCAGGCTTGTTCTGGTTTCCAGTTTGTTTCTCCGTGGCTGGGAGAAAACTCTGATCAAAACCAACCTGGAAAGGGGAGGGTCTTTCTCATCACCCCTTCTATGATCCACCAAGGAGGGAAGACAAAGTGGAACCTCAAAGCAAGGGCTGGGAGCAGAGAGGAAGGAGGAATACTGGTTCCTGGTTTGCTTCCCTGGCTTGATTGCTACCTTTCTTATACAAGCCAAGCCCACCTACCCAGGCTTGCCGACACCCACAGGGGTCTGGGCTCACCTATGTCAATTAGTAGTAATACATGAAGTGCCTAACAGACATGCCCATAGACCAGGCAGATGGAGGTAAGTCCTCGATTTAAAGTCCCCCTTCCCAGTTATGTTTAGATTTGTGCCAAGTTGACAAAAAGTAGCCAACTCTGGCAGAAGGTGCCTTCACTGGCTGCAGCATCTCACCTACCCAGATGTGGGATTTAACATCTGTACCGAATCCCCGATGCCTATGTGCATTCATGTGAAATACAAGCCACTGTGTTTTTAACAACTCACTTTTGAATAATCTTTTTTCTTCCTTTTTTCATTTTCTATGTGTTCTTAGCCCTCAGTCTGTGTCTTAGAAGGGTAATGTTTTTTTTTTTTTCTTGGTGACCACTCCATGACTTGTACAATATGTCCTTATGATCATGCTAGAGCAGGATTGGAGGAATATCTCTAAACAGAAAAGCTTGTTGCTGAGGTAGGAATTTGTGGTGAGCCTGAGAATTCATGGGAGTACAGTTAGAAGAATTCATGGAGCCCTAGAAAGGTGATTCCAGGAAGGAGACTGGGGGATGGCCTCCTTGTTCCACTTCTACACCTGCAGCTGAGGCTGTCGGGAACTCCCGTTTAGTAGATCTGAGTCCCTTACCCCATCCAGTAGACTTGTATCCAGTAAAAACAAAGGCCCTGAAAACACTTGCCCAGAATGGACAATCCTGGTCTTAGGTGAAGGAGCTTGATGAGAAGTGTGAGGTCCTGCAAAATGAAATGGGAGAGTGATTTACAAGAAAACAGCCCAATCTGAATGACTTTCAAAAGTCTCAGGTAACAAAACTAATTCATTTCTACAAGATTTCCTGGTCTATCTGACCTCAACTATATTTTTAGAACCTCCTTCAGGAGACAGAAGCTTGGGTGGGCAAGATGACAGCGGTTAAATGTCCTTGCTGCCAAACTGACAGCCGAACTGGATCCTGGGACCCCTGAAAATTTTCCTTTGACCTTATATCAACAGGCCCTTACATACAAGCAAATAAACAAATATTTATGGAAGAGCAAGAGATATAGGTGCTTTATTAACTGCCAAATGCTCCTGTAGCTTGAGGATACCGCCTGGCTGTGTTCTCAGCTGGTACAACTTGCGATTTTGATGTTACATAATCAGATCAAGTGGTACCATTCTCTTAGAAATTAAAGAAACCAGGATTAGATCTAGCTAATTTTCAAAACAGTCTTAGTGAGCATCACAGACACGGATATTAATTTTTTAAATGAAAAGTAGACTGTTTATTGTGCACAAAGGATCATTTGTGCTGCCCAGATCTATGCTAATCTCCATTCCAAATCGCTTAGCAACTGTTACTCGGTTAGAGAGGTTCACATTTCAGGAAAGAGGGGGGACTTTCTGAACACATTGCAGCAAGATTTGCATTGGGGATATTAAGTCACCCAAAAGAGAAAATAGGGAGTAATGAAATGACTGCTTGCAGCGAGCTGAGTTATTCTCTAAATGACGTGGATTCCTGCTGAGTCTGCTTCTCGAGTCAGATGCTTTTAATTCTCACATTGAAAGAAAAGGTAGTATATGATAGACGTTGAAGCATGAACCCAACAGCTTGTGCAGGGAGAGCTAGGAAAATGCCCTGGAGTTTTCTTTCATTCGTTTGCTCAGCAAATCGTATGAGTGTCTGTCTGTCGCAGGGAGAGGCAGAAAAGTGCAGAATATGGAGCTAGTTTATGTGCTAAGGAGGATTGTAATCTGGGAGAACTCAAATGTATGTGCTTCGAAGTAGAAGAATTAGAATATTTTTATAGGATGGAAAATTTTATTTCACACATTTGAAAACTTAACTATGTCTGTCTGTCTGCCTGCCTGTCTGCTGGTCTACATATCTGTCTATCTAACTAGACATATATATCACAGCATCATATTCATTTTCTATACCATAACTGTGTATCATTTATTTAATCGTTTTTCTTTTGCAGACAAGATCTTATCTGTAATCCTGCCTGGATTGCTACTTGTCATGGATCTGAGACTGGCCTTAAATTCACGGCAATGCTGCCTTAACCTCTAGCTCTTATTTATTAATTAAAAAATTGTATTAAAAAATAAATTATAATTGTACTGTAATGAAGTAAAAACATATCAGATATTCAACAATGAGAATACTTAAATGCAATGTGAAATTTCTAGGAGAAATGTAGTTTGCTAATATTGAACTAAGAGGAAGAAACCCAGTAAACGCATGATATTGTGAGTTAAAAATATAACAGCAGAGTCTTGGGAAACTGTTGCTCGTTGACCAAGAGCTTGTTGCACAAACATGAGATCCAAGTTTAGTCACCAGCACCTGTGTTAAAAAAGAACAGGCATGGCAGCATAGGCTTAACTTCCGAACTGCTGAGGTGGGAATGTGGAGATCCCGGGGCTGAGTGGCTACTTAGCTTTACCAAATTACCAAGCTTTAGGTTCCGTGAGAGGTTTTATATCAAAAAGTAAGGTGGCGAGTGATTGAGGAAGACATTTGAAGTGAAACTCAGGCTTCCACTCAGAGTGCATATTCACACAGGAGCACCCACATGTACAGCTGCATGTGTGTACATGTGCACATGTGTGCATACATACACACACTGTATATACAGCAGATATATCCAGTATGTCATAGCATGTTCCAAGTAAATATTATTTAAATAAACAAATCATTGAATAAGATGAATAAGCAAAGGGGAAGTTCTTCTGGTCTCATTTTATGACATAGGAAAGTCTAGAGAGATGGTTCAGCAGTTCAGAGCAGTGCTGACCTTCCAGATGGCCTGAGTTTGATTCCCAGCAACCACTCTGAGCCCTACAAGTATTTGTCACTCCAGTTCCAGGGCATCCGATGCCAGCTTCTGGCCTCTGCAGGCACTGTATGCACCTGATGCATAGACATACATGAAGGCAAAATGCCAATGCATGTAAAATTATAAAATAAAAACCAGGTAGGAATATCTCAGAAAAAGAATACTGTGATATAAATATGCTTAAAGAATAGTTATTGGTATTAGATTCATATATATGTTTTTTCTATGTACTTATGTGAATATTATACATACAATGTAGTATAATCATGATGGGTTCAGCACAAAAAATGAAGATGCTTGACATTTACAACTTCTATGTAGTTCCATAAATACACAGTAAATGACACCAAACATTTGATTATCTTCAACAGATGCAGAAAAATCATCTGATAAAATGCTGCATTTTCTCACTATAAAAACCCTCAGAAACATTAAAATATCTGATTTTTTCCTTTTCTTTAAATTGTGTTTGCTTATTTATTCATTTATTTGTGTGTGTGTGTGTGTGTGTGTGTGTGTGTGTGTGCATGTGTGAGCAGCACACAGTGTCACAGTACCGATGTGGTGGTCAGAAGACAGCTTGCAGAGGTCCTGTCTTCCCTTCTACTCCGTGGGTTTTGGGGGTCTCCCTCTGGGCATCAATCTTGGCAGCAAGCCCCTTACCCATTAACCTGTCTTCACCAGCATATCAGTGACTTTTTTTTTAATTGATAAAAATGATTGAGAAAGACTCTAGAACAGACTCTAGAGCAAGTCCTGTACTGGTGCTGAACAGAATTCCCTTTGACGCCAGCCAGGAACAGGAATCAAGAGCTCATCATCCTGGAGGTAAAGGTAATTGTGGTAAGACCAGAAAAAAGCTATCTGGATTAAGAGAAGAAACAGCATCAATATGCTATGGTAGCTATAATATGCAATGTTTATAAATTTTATATTTAAAATTTTAAAACCCAAGAAATTCTAAGAGAATCCAAGAGACTCATTAGGGCCAATTAGAGAATTTAGTGGAGTCAAAACAAATACTCGGTATACAAAGGTTTACTGTATTCACAGGCTGTAAAAAAAAGCAGAAAGAATACAATCTGAAAGGTTTTACCTTGTAACAGTAACACATATTATATACTATGCTCAGGAATAAATATAATCAAAGATATGGAGTGAGGATTTCAGCCATGAGGAAAAAGACACAAAAAGACACAAATTACAAGAACATCCATTGTTTTCTAAGATGTCTGTAGGAACTTTGAGTCCTTCAGCAATGTCCACAATTACCTGCACTTTGTACCTTTTCATTCTGCTGCCATCAAGGCCGGCCTTGCGGACATGTGATCTGTAAACTCACACAGAGCTCACACCCAGAAGAACCCAGAGCTTCAATGCTCTGCTGCCACATTTGAAAGTCTTGATGATTTTATTTTTGGACTTGGATTTGGTAAATGTGGTTTGAAGAGATGAAGAAACATATGTGAGCAGAGGCAGTATGTGTAGTGTGGGTGTCCATCATTCCCCGCCACTCCATGTACATTTTCTTTGCCATGCCCCATGCCCCGTGAGCACTGAAGTCTAGTGAGACTCAGGGTGAGCATGAGTTAAATGTGGTGCTGCATCTCTTGAGGCTGGAGGTGACAGCCCTGGGAAGCGACACTTTCCATCTGGACCAGAACTTGCTTTGAACAAAGAAAGAAGGCAGTGTCATTCTAAGAAATGTAAACAACTAAGGAAGCTTATCATGCCCCTTCCTTTTCTTTTTCTTTTTAAAATTTATTAATTAAAATTTTCATTTATTTTACATCCTGATTGCAGTTTCCCCTCCCTCCTCTGCTTCATTCCCCCCTTCCCCGCCTCCCCTCTACTCCCTCTTCCCTCCATTCACTCTTCCTCCATCTCCATTCAGAAAGGGGCAGGCCTCCCGCGGGCTTGAACAAAGCATGGCTCATCAAGTGGAGGCAGGACCAAGCTCCTCCCCTTACATCAAGGGTGGGCAATCCAGCACCCTGAATAGCTTCCCAAAAGCTAGCTCAAAAGCCAGGGACAGGTCCTCATCCCACTGCTAGGAACCTCACAAACAGACCAAGCTACACAACTGTCACCCACATGCAGAGGGCCTAGATTTGTCCCATGCAGGCTCCCTAGCTGTTGGTCCTGAGTCTGTGAGCTCCCATGAGGTCAGGTCAGCTGTCTCCATGGGTTTCCCTGTCATGACCTTGAGCCCCTTGGCTCCTACAACCCTTCCTCTTTCTCATCAAACTCCTGGAGTTTGGCCCAGTGCTTGGCTGTGGTTCTCTGCATCTACTTCCATCAGTTACTGGATGAAGGCTCTATGATGACAATTAGCATATTCACCAATCTGGTCATAGGAGAAGGCCAGTTGAGGCACGCTCTCCACCACTGCTAGGAGTCTTAGCTGAGGTCATCCTTGTGGATTCCTGAAAGTTTCCCTGGCACCAGGTTTCTCCCTAACCCTGAAGTGCCCCCCCCATCGAGACATCTCTTTCATTACTCTGCCCCCCCATCCATCCCCCCGTATTTTATTTCATTTATGACAGTCAGTGAAAGCTCCTGTCTTGCAAGTGAAGAGATCTGATTTTGGCCTCTCAGAGTCTTTGTAATCCCAGCACTAGATAGTGTAGCTAGAGTTTTCCTGCTTGGCCCACAGTCAGGACAAATCTCTCTCACCTGCCAGTCCCACAGCCGCTCAGACCCAACCAAGTAAACACAGAGACTTATATTGGTTACAAACTGTATGGCCGTGGCAGGCTTCTTGCTAACTGTTCTTACAGCTTAAATTAATCCATTTCTATTAATCTATACCTTGCCACATGGCTCGTGGCTTACCGGCATCTTCACATGCTGTTTCTCATCATGGCGGCTGGCAGTGTCTCTGACTCAGCCTTCCACTTCCCAGCTTTATTCTCCTCCTTGTCCCACCTACACTTCCTGCCTAGCCAATGGCCAATCAGTGTTTTATTTATTGACCAATCAGCAACACACTTGACATACAGACCATCCCACAGCAAGATAGAGACAGAATTCTGGGGCCTTGATGGCCATCTCATCTAACCTAGTTGTAGAAACATGTCTCTAAGCAGATGAATGGCCTTACAGAGGAATACCTAAGATTTCCTCTGGCCTCCACAGGTGTGCACACAAGGGCACATGCATCTATTCCCACCCACACCCCCACATTAAAAAATGATGACATGGAGGAAAGGAAGCTCTAGGGTAACCTATTGTATCATTTCTTTCCTGTCATTTCCCATTTGTCAGTAATGTGAAGGTAGGATGTGTGCTAATCAAAAATGATGTCAGTGTGGTGCAATATCTCCACAATTTGGTGAGAATGAAATAGGTATGTACACATGAGCAGTGAACTATGAATAATGCAACTTTGATTCTGCATATTCATCAAACCCTCTTGTACCAGGTTTAGAAGTAGCACCAGGGGCCAGTGAGATGGCTCAGTTGGTAAAGGCATTTCCTGCCAGCCCCTATGACTTGACTTGATCCTGGGATCCCATTTGGTGGGAGGAAAGAGCAGACTCAGGGAAATTGTCTTTCGACTTCTACGTGTGTCCTGTGTGCCCACACATACACAAAGCAAAATAAATAAATGTTAGAAAAACACAGTTAAAAAGTTTTTAAAAGCCCAACAGCTTGGCACTGGGGCACGAGATTTAGCTTAGAGGTAGAGTGATGCCTCCCATGCCAACGCCCTGGGTTCCGTCTCCAGTATTGCAAAAACCAAACAATGAATAAAACAAAAACAAACAAACAAACAAACTGGTATTGCTCAACAGAGGGAAAACTGACGAGATTTATGCTAACAATTTGATACTTAAGTTTTCTTTTCTGAAGACCTTACAAAGAAAATGCAATACTATGGCATATGAAGAAAGAATCTATAGGGGAAAAAATGAAAAAGGTTTGTATCTTGTTACTTTTAACTAAACTTTTTCCCTCCAGGCCCAACATTTTCATTTTTTTGTTGAGCAATTATATAACTGGCCCAATCTGTCGCCTCAGCTTATTGCTTGTCCTCGAGCCCTGAAATTGCAAGATAGCTCTCTGAACTGGAGGCATCAGGTCTTGTAGCTGAGGCAGGAAAAGAGTGGGAGAATTGGTGACTACGAGCTTTGTTTTTTCATAGCCTTGGCCTTTATGAAGAATTTAACAACCTTTCCACAAGTACTTCGCCATCTCTGGGGCCCACGGACGGTGTCAGCTGAGAAAAAGAATGGAACAAGAAGCATCTGGCAAAGAGAAATAGAACCAACCAGTCCAACATCTGGCAGAAAATACTGTCTGAGCAGCTGGCCAATTTTTCCCTTGGCAGGACCAGGTAGGCTTTGGTGGCTGTCTATAGCCAGTGTCTGTTACAAGCGATTTGCTTTGCTGCGGCTATTGAAAGAGGGTACAGATGTGTAAACAAATGAGTAGGGCTGCCCTCCAGTATACACTTGCCTTATAAAAAGAAGAAGTGGGTTAGACATGGCCCGTGTTCGACAGTTAGCTAATTCCTGGGTTAGCTTTTATTTTGCTTTCATTAACAAATATCAGACTAAGGGGAGATGGTACCTAGGTAGCAGCTACTCTCTAAATGCCTACAGTGAAGCCAGTCATGTTTGTTGTCATGGAAGAAAGCAACTTGTTGGGACATCTGATAGCAAATAGGCCACATGGACGAAATCTTGACTACAAGGAAAAAAGGCTACCAGTGCAGAGATGGAAAGCCTTAATGGAGAGCTAAAATTTCTCCCAAGTTCTACAAATCCTGTGCAATGAAGTCAAAGTTCCTGTGGACTTTTCTTCTGAGAATTGAGCATATGACCTTGTGACTAACGTGGAACACCACCAAGAGAAAGGAGTGCAAATAGTGTCGACAGTTTTGGAGATGTACAGTGGGTACATTGGAGAGCTTGGCTCACCACGCTGACACTTGTCGTCAGGCTAAACCAAGAGAGTGAAGTAGGTTCGGTCTCAAAAAAGAACTGACGAAACAGAGAAGAAACTTCAGGACTAGCTCCGGCTCTACGTGTCAGAAGAGCTGGGGGAAAGGATAAATGACGCATTCCAGCATCCCAAACATAAACAGTAAATGCCCGAAGAACTGAAGACAAGCACAGAAAGAAGAAAAGAACGGTACTTTTCATAGAGACTCAAACTGGAAGGTTGGTGTCACGTGTGGGATACCTCCTCTTGGGTTGTTTGGAGTTCTCAGAGAACCCAAATTAATAGAGATTATAGCTGTTTTTCTTGGTGGCCCACCAGAACAGGATGGTAAGATCCTATTTCTGAAGACACCACACACTTTGGTTACACGATATGGAGAAATCAAGTTGGTACTGACCAAGAAGCTTCATCCCTATTGGCTAGCTTTCATAATCTTACCCAGTTGTGTATTCTGTGAGGTACACTAAAAACTGACCTGGCAAGAAACTCTGATTGGTGCAATCACAGCATGTATGTTTTGAGATAACTAGTTGCTTTGTGATTGGACTTAAGGTCTGCTTCATAGTAGAGAACTCATCCTTGGTACTGTAAATCTGGCCAAGAATCTGTGATGGAATGGGGAGTGTGTTGGTGTGTGTGTGTGTGTGTGTGTGTGTGCCATTGGCCCTATGGGAGAACCTACTCTGATTATTTTGCTAAATACACATATTGTCAAACTTTAATAGACAAAAGGGCATCAGAATTAAAGTGAGAAGGCATTGCAGGGAGTGGGGAATGTTAGTAAAGCACATAATGAAAGATAGTTTGATCTGGAATATATCAAAACCATTGGAGAAAAGTGGGTGATTGTGAACCAGAGATTTTTCAGAACCCGAGAGTACCACAGCGTGCAAAATTGATTTCAGTCTCTGCACTGTTGAGAACCAGAGACAGAACAACCAACAGCATCCTGTTTTTCTTTGTCTGTTTCCTGAGACAGTCTCACTCAATATATATGTGTGTGTGTGTGTGTGTGTGTGTGTGTGTGTGTGTGTGTGTGTGTGTGAAAATTCAGGAGTTGGCAAGCAAGTAGAACAATTGAAATTCTCACTCACTGCTGATATAATTTACAATAGTAAATCATTGGAGGCAATTTAAATAATCAGCCAAATATTATTTTTAATCTATATATCTGTCTTCAATCAGCCAATCATAAAGCAATGAGTCTATCTACTATCTACCTCTACTGCCTATCTACATATCTGTGTATATACATATGCTATAATATATAAATAGTAGTAATAGTCATATAGTGAAATTTCAGCTATTGAATTAATGAGTTTCAGTTACAAGTGCCAAAAAACATGTCTAAAATAGAAATATCTGTGGTAAGACAAAAGTCATTGCAGAGTACTAAGCATATTATGACATTATTTACATAGAATTTTAAAGCCTCATAACCATAATTTTTTTGAATGTATACATCAGTGTTGTGCAGGAGTTTCCTCCAAGGTTAAATAAAACCTTCCATCTTGCAGAGAAACTTTTGTTTTGCTTTTGAAGACAGGGTTTCTCTGTATAGCTCTAGCTGTCCTGGAACTAGCTGTCTGTAGACCAGGCCAGTCTCAAACTCACAGATACCCTCCTGCTCCTGCCTCCTGAGTGTTAGAATTAATTGAAGGCTTGTGCCACAACTGCCAGGCATAGGAAAACTTCTTAAGATCATAGGATGCAATGGAAGTGAAACAACGGGATATTTTAGGACAGAATGGTGACAAGGAGGTGGAAACTACAGGATGTTCTGGGGGGAGGGGAGGTGAAACACTCCATCCTACAGGGATGCTCCATGAAGACAGGAAATAAACAACTCAAAATAGCTTAAGGAAGTCTCTGAAACTAAAGATCCTCCAGGCTCCTTCCTCTCCCAAGAGTCTATGAGCAGTAAAGACTGCTGAATCACTCTCAGACAAACTGAGCTGCCTGGAGCAGGGTTAGACCAACTGAGCTATCTCGACAGGACACTGTCCAACCTATTGATCTGCCTGCAGGTTGTACAGTATGTTCCAGGTTTCCAGCTTTTGTAATCTGCCACCCCCACCCTGGGGTGGGCCCTGGATTCTCTCTTGAGTCATTTCTGCTCCTGTAAGTAACCCCTCACCCATATTCCTGTAAGTAACCCAATAAAACTCATTGGTTTGAGTAGGCAGAAGTTTCTCTCCCACCTGCTTGTTCCCAAATACCCATAAGTCACTTCCCAAATAATTGACTCAGAGGCTTAATATTATTATAAATGCTCAGCTGGTAGCTCAGGCTTATTACTAACGAGCTCTTACACTTAAATTAACCCATAATTCTTATCTATGTTTAGCCATGTAGCTTGATATCTTTTCTTTCATCTTTTCATGTTCCTTCCTCTATGTCAGGCTGGCAGCTCCTATCTCTACCTTTCCTCTTCTCAGAATCTCCTAGCCTGTTTGCCCCACCTATACTTCCTGCCTGGCTACTGGCCAATTACCGTTTTATTAAACCAATTTGAGTGACAAATCTTTACAGTGTACAAGAGCATTATCCCATAGCAGGCTTGTGTCCAGTTCTGTATCCAAGATCAGTAGGTCTTTGTTCATAGCCCCCACAGAGAGTGGCACACAGCAATCTGTATTTAGACAAATAAGAAAAAAAAGTATACTGAAACAAGAAACATACAATTTTGAATAGGGAGGAAAGAAGGGTAATTAAGATGGGCTGGGGGTAGAAATTAGCTCCATTCTGGAATGTTTTAAAAGATTTGATGTAAGTATTGCAGAATATTAGGATTTGATCAAGCTGATTGACAAGTGCACAGGTGTTCACCTTCTTGTATGTGTTTGAAGATTATCCATAATATAAATTTTAACTGGCCTCTGATGGCAGCCTTTGATGTCTTTTATTATTTTATAAACTTCACGTTTTGTTATTTCCTTTCGTGCAAAATTATGCAGATGTGATTCTTTTCTTCGGGCATTAATCCTTGTTGGGGCTTCAATAGTCTCAAAGCTCATATTGGCAAAAGTGTTTTAATTGCTTTTCTTGTCTTAGTGACCTGACAAGAGGCCACTTAGGGAAGGAAGAGTTTATGCCTCCATCATGGTGGGAAGGCCCAGTGCAGGAGTGGGAGGCAGCCGCATACCCTGCATCTGCATCCAGGAAGCAGAGAGCAGACAGGAAGCAGCACCAGGCTATGAAGGGTCTTGCCAGGCATTAGTGATTCCTTCTTCCAGTGAAGCTCTACTTCCTAAAGGTTTCAATGTTCTTAATCAGTGCCATCAGCTGGGGACCAGTTGTTCAAATGTGTGAGCCTTTGGGGGGCATTATACATGGAAACTATAATATGAAATGACTAGCATACTGAGAATCCTATCACTTCCAATAATTCAGTAAGAAATGGACATGTTGGTTGTCTTAAGCCACAAGTGGCATTCTGGTGGGACCGAGGAACAATCAAGAGGCCTCTGATTCTCTGAGTACTGCTTTAAGACAACCATGCCTCAAATCTTCCCAGGGTACTCTGGGAAGACTGGCATCCTTATTTGTTCATTGTCAACCATGGGAGGCTTCTGCCTGTAATCACAGTTCCTCAGATATGTGTATGGCCACTTCCTAACTTCCTACAGGTGTCTTCTCAAATGTCACATCATCAGCAAGCACATCCATGGTGAATTAGCATATCACTTATTACTCTCTTTCCACCAAATTCGCTGACCCCACCACTTTTTATATTTAATAACATTCGCATCTCTTGGTTAGTTATATGTTTAAGAGTTCATGATCTCTCTTACCATAGGAGAGAGAACAGAACCCGGTATGACTAGAGTGGGAGGTCAGTGAATTGTGTGAAATCCTAGTTGTATTATTAAGTCATCTCCCTCACTCTCCACTAAAAACATTGTGTGTGTTTGTGTGTGCATGCACGCACATGCACATATACTCATATGCCTATGCATGTGCAGTCCAATCGTGGAAGTTGTCTGTGGCACACACTTTTTTTGGCCTTGGAAAACTCAGGCTCTTTTCCTCATTAGCTGGCAGCAAGCAGGTGAATTTATTGGCTCTGAAGGCATCAAGCTGATTGTCCTTCCTGCCACTCCCACTGAAATCTCTGGGAAGCATAAAAATTGGTGCAGAGATCCAACAAGGCTGAAAAACAGGACCATCAAATCATAGACTGCCAGACACACAGGACTTCGCTAACCACAACACAGATGGGGCCGGGTCAACAAGCCATTAGTGGCTGATTCATACTTTGAAAATGCTGAAACAGAACAGCAGGATCAGACAGGAAAAGGTTAGGGAGCCCAGGTGTCCCTCTTGGAAGCTGACTATAAGAGCTTTTTGCCAATGAAATCAAGATGAGATATGAAAATGAACATTTCCAAAGACTAAGACCATTTTATTATAACATGACTTAACCCTTAGTGCCAGGCAACACACTCTTTCATTTTGCTGTAAGGAGTGTGTATATTTAGAATGGAGAATTTCGAGAAGATATAATAGGAGTGACTCTTTACATGAGTTTTAAGTAAAATATTTCTGGTCTATACATTCTGTGCGTGTGTTATGGCTTACATCCTTGTATCAGGAGTGTCTGGTACTTTTGCTGAAGTTGTGTTGGAATCTTAAGATAAGAAGAGATTTCCCATGATGCCATGACTTTGGGCTGATTCAGAGGGGAGGCTTGCTAGAGAATGTCAACATTTCCTGTAGTGGTCATGTCTGTCTCCAGAACAGCTCCCTGAGGGAAACCCTATGTGGATACATGGAGTCTCATGCCTAGGAGCAATTGGTCTGGTGCTTTCTCATTGCCGTTTTGCAATTCTTAGTAATTTTACTTTTGAGCTTATCTTTTCTAAGTACAGCCTGAGAGGCCAATGGTGCAAGATGTGAGATAAGGATCCATATGTGATATGAATGCTTATTGCTCATTCACATTCATGTAGCATTTGCACTTAGGCTAAATGAACTCCAGAACATTCTTATCTTCTACCCAGGGCCTTGCTCTCAGAAGAGCTTCTATTTGTTTTAATGTTCTGCTGCTCCAGTCTTAAGAACCATACATGCATGAAGTTAGTTGTTCTCCATGTGAGGTCCAATACACATAGAGCCTGAGTATGATCAGATGGGAGACATGTGATATATTATCAGAGGGGAGGCATGCAATAGGTACACTGTTTGTGTACCCAACTGAACATAGTCTTGGTTAACGCTCCATGAGCACAGAAGTTCAGTGGAACCCATTGCGTGAGAGTTAGTGACATTACAACAGAGTAGAAGTGTGTTGTATTTACAGCTGAGCTTGTAGACCATACGGCAGCTACAAGAAGCCATTCTAAAAAGCATGGCCAACCAGGGAACACTAATGTATCCCTTCTTACTATTATGGACTGGATTATGCTTCCTTAAAGCTATATGTTGAAATCCTGACCCCCACCCCAGCACTTCTGGATGTGGAGACAGTATTAGTAGAAATAGCTGAGCTCCATGAGGCAATTAGAGTTGGACCTGATTGATGGTTGCTATCATTATATGAAGAGAAGATTTAGAGACCAACACTCAGAAGGTAACTGCTGAAGAGAGGGGTAAGGTAACTACTTACAAGACACGGACAGCAACCTAGAAAGAAACCATTCCTGTCAATACTTTGATCGTGGACTCGAAGCCTCCAGAACTCTGAGAAAGTAAGGGCCTCTTATTTCAGCCACTTAATCTATGGTGCTTTGTCATGCCAGTGTAGCAAACCGATACACTTACCACATCAGTTCTCTGTATCAGCCAGGTGCTTGCTGCAAATGACAACAAACTGTGTATTAGTTCATTTTCTGAAATTCTGATGAAATACCTGAGGCTGGATGTAGAGGTTTACTCAGCTCTTGGTTCTGGTGAGGATCCCAGGGAACATATGCAGCAGAGAGTCTGCACATGTCATGACAGGATTCCAGAGAGACAAGCCCTATGAAGACTACATTAATCTCTTCCAAGGATGTTACCCCTCCCGCCCCCATGACTTAACATCTGGTTATTGGTTGAAACTACCTCTTAACATCACCACACAGGTAAACAAGATCCCAATGAGAGCTCCCAGGGACCAAAGTGCATCCAAACTACAGAAAAGAGGAAAATGGAAGGGGAATCCCCTTGGGATTTCTTCCTCTTTTATCTGTAAGCTGAAGGTCGAGAGCATGGTTGGAATGTGTGTGATTAAGAAACAAAATGGATGGCAAAAGTCGAGAGACAGCCCGAACTGACCTACTCTGGTGATAGGATGGCCAAACACCCTAAATGTCGTGCTAGAAATCTCATCCAATGACTGATGGAAGCAGATGCAGAGATACATAGCCAGGCCCCAGGTGGAGCTCCAGGAGTCCAATTGGTGAGAGAGAGGAGGGATTGTATGAGCAAGAATTGTTGAGACCAAGATTGGAAAAAGCACAGGGACAAATAGCCAAACTAGTGGAAACACATGAACTATGAACCAATAGCTGAGGAGCCCCCAACTGGATCAGGCCCTCTGGATAAGTGAGACAGTTGATTAGCTTGAACTGTTTGGGAGGCACCCAGGCAGTGGGACCAGGACCTGTCCTTAGTGCGTGAGCTGACTGTTTGGAACCTGGGGCCTATACGGGGACACTTTGCTCAGCCTGGGAGGAGGGGACTGGACCTGACTGGACTGAGTCTACCAGGTTGAACTCAATCCTCAGGGGAGTCTTTGCCCTGGAGGAGATGGGAATAGGGAGTGAGCTGGGGGCAGGGGGGAGGGCGGGAGGAGGGAGGACAGGGGAATCCGTGGCTGATATGTAAAATTAAATCAAATTATAAAATAAAAAAAAGAAAATATGGGAGGAAAAAAAGAAGAAACAAAATGGAACCCACAGTATTGGTTTAATATAGCATGTCCACTGCCTTGGTAAGAACAAACTATTACACAATTGTTGGTTTGAAGAAAAAAAGTGTAATCTCTAAATGATGTAACAAGTGTAAATGCATCCTTTAGAAAGCACTCAAAGTTGTGGATAACTGACTATTTTAATTTGAGGGTAGGTCTATGTAATACAAAAATAAATCAAAATAGAAAATCACCCTTGAAAGAAATGAGTACCATAGTACCATGCTAAAGAAAGCGATTTTTACGAATGAATATTTGGAAGTTAGTAGGGGACGAGTGCAAAAGGAAGTGTCTAACGCTGCTCTTTGCTGATGAGATTTTTGGAGACTTAGTTGCAATGCAAAGAGAATTTTACATCATTTCCATGATGTGTGTGCCTGGTGGCCTTTCTAAGCAAGGTACTTTGCCTTTCTTTCTTATAAGTTCATAAAGGTGCCCTTTCTGCTGTATTGTTTATTTTAGCAGATGCCTATACCCAGTGTCTCATGCTAAAAAGTAACAAGCCATGAAGACAGAAGTGAAGCAAGCTCTCTTTGGATCTGTTGTTTTTATCTGTTACCACGGCTCTTCTGCCTCTACCTTTAACGTTTGAGGCAGCTCAACATCTGATTCCAAATCACCTCCCTCTCTTTTTCTCTTCTCTCGTCTCTCTACTTCTTTTTGTTTGCTTATTTTTTTCTCTACATGATTTCAGGCAATACCAGGACATTGAACAGCATCTGAAAGTTGTTTATCTGCTCGCTGTAGAGTTCTCCCTGAGCTGGGACTGATATCTTTCTAACTGGTGATGGTTAACTTTGCCTGTGTGTCTTGAAAGAATATCAAGAACAGTGTGTTCAGTGCCAAACCTTGCTTCTGCTTTCAGCCCTGCTCTTCCTCATTTAGTCATCTTTGTACTAAGTAAGCATTGATGTAAGTGTTACAGCTTTGAGGGGAAAGGTACCCACAAAGCGCTCACACATATGTTACAGCTCTGCAGGGAAAGGTCTCCTAGCAGTTGGGAGCCGAGGAATATCACAAATTCACACTGCACAACAGACCTCTCAGAAGAGTTTTATTGGGAAAAACATAGCAGGGAGGCAGGCTGTTTTTAAGGGGTCCTTGGGGATGGGGTGGGGAGCTTTCCAGGGTGGCCTGGGGTTGGAGGAACTTTGTGGCTTGATCATAGGGCAGGCACAGGGATTGGTGGGACTTTGTGGCCTGATCTTGGACTTTTTGTTTCTTCTGTTGGGCGGGGACTAGCCACTCTCCTGCCTTGAGGGTGAGGAAACAGCCAACAGGGCCATTAGAGACATCTAGGGTGGGTGGGGGGCTAGTCATTTGCACCTCCAGGGGCTGTCAATCATCATCAGTAGTCATCCATGGTTCTTAGCGTAGAAGTCAAGGTCTGAACCTGTTTTCCTTTCCTTTCACTCACCATACTGAAACTGTTTTCTTTTCTTCCCATTTTCACTGTCATATTTTAATCCAAGCCACCAGTTCCGTGATTTCCTGGCCATGTTTCAAATCTGGCCTTCCTTTTCTACCCTCTCTCTCTTCCGCCCTTTCCACTGCAGAAAGGGAGACTTAAACACACAAACCAGGTCATGTCACCTTTACACACAACCCCCCAGGGGCTCCCCACTCAACACTGGCATATCCAAACTACTGACTCTTGCCACCTGTTTCATCCTGGGGGAGGCCCGCTGTCCCAGAGTCATTTCAGTAGCTCCCAGTGCTGATCCAAAGCAATTCGTTTGGATAATAAAGCATAAGGATTCCATATTGTTGTGACTCTTCTCTTTTGGGGTTCTTCTTGTCTTAGGCTATTTTTTCCTCTTCTAGATTAATTTCTCTTGAAAGCAATGAGATGATTCTGCTGTCTCCTCATCCTCCTCCAATCATTATCATCATCATCACCACCATCATCAGCATCACCACCACCATCATCACCATCATCACCACCATCACCACTGCCCTCTCCTCCACTCATTATCATCATCATCATCATCATCATCATTATCATCACCACCACCATTACCACTGCCCTCTCCTGCTCCACTCATTGTCATCATCATCAGCATCATCACCACCATCATCATCACCATCACCACTGGCCTCTCCTCTTCCACTCATCATCATCACCATCATAACCACCATCATCACCACCATCATCACTATCATCACCACCATTATCACCATCATCATCACTATCACCACCACCATCATCACCATCATCACCACCATCATCACCATCACCATCATCACTGCCTTCTCCTCCTCCAATCATTATCATTATCACCATCATCACCACTGTCATTACCGCTGCCCCCTTCTCCAATCATTATCATCAGCACCACCCCCACCCCCTCCTCCTTATTTTCTTCTCTTCTGGAGGAAATGGTCTTTCCTCTGAAACCTCCTACACCTTGGTTCCTTCTTCAGTGGTGTCTTCCTTAGGCATGCCCTGCAGCAGAGCTTCCCTTGGTGTCTCTAGAACTCATTCCTCTGTTGAGTTTTTATGGCCATTTTCAAAGCTCCTTGCTTCCTTTTAACTTATTCAATACTTATGTATCTCTTCCTAGAAAGTTCCTTTGCATAGAATGTTATTTTGCTCTATTGCACTTTTAGTATGGCATTGAAAACAAAATAAAGAAGTATAGTTGATACGTGGTTTCTAAAACTGAACTGCTATGTAGAGAAATAAACAACTGTGTGTATATTTTATTCAATAGAGAAAACTGCTAAGAAGCATGCTCAACATTGTAAACTACAAGAAATAAAAGCAAGGACTATTGAGAACAAAAAGTATAAAAATTCTGAGATCTGTAACTGAACATATTATTCATCACAACAACCAAAAATATGTTAATCATTGAGCTGAGAGTCAACTGAGAAAGAATTTACAACTTTGTACAAGAATGTACAAGTTTTTACATTTTGATTATGAGACACACATAAACTATATGACATGTGTGAATATAATTTTTATTTGGATTATAAAGTCTCATTGGTAGATATTTTTAAAACAACTAAAGAGTAATTATTCTTTGAATTATGCATTTCAAATAAATATTATCATCAAATTTTATTTGCTATCAAATTGTGTCTTAAAAGTATGGGAAGCCATGAGGCTTTAAGCATGTGAGATAGAGGAAGTTTAAATCTAGACACTTTTTTTTGTTTGTTTTGCTTTTTGAGACAGGGCCTTACAATGTAATCCAGGTTGGTCTCAAACTTGCTATATGTCCTAAGCTGGCCTTGAATTCACACTATTCTTCTTACATTTACTTTCTGAGTGTTGACATTCCAAGTATGTGCTACCACACCTGAGTCAAAAAAGATGCTAGTACATAAGGAAGAGTTTGGCTTCAAAGTTCTAGCAGCTGCTTGTGAGTGGGCAACTGCCCTTTTATTCTGGATTTTCTCTCAAGTAGCTAAGGGGAACCTATCATAAATGTCAAGTCCCTCTGGTAAAAAGCTTAAAGTAACGAGTTAGTTTTCTATTGTTATAACAAAATACTTGGGTGTAACTGGAAACTTTTCTGTGTCTCACTCAGCCCCACAGCAGCTTATAAAATAATCACTCAGAGGTTTAATATTAATTACGAACTGTGGTGATATATTGTGTACCCTAATAAAAGTTACCTAAAGATCAGAGGACAAAACAAGCCACTAGATTAAACATAGAAGCCAGACAGTGGTGGCACACACCTTTAATCCTAGCACTTGGGAGGCAGAGATCTTTCTACATCTCTGTGAGTTCAAAGCCACCCTGGACTACATGACATTGACTCAGTCTAGGAGAGAAACAGAGCCCGGCAATGGTGGTACACACCTTTAATCCAAATACTTGGGAGTCACACACCTTTAATCCCAGTATTTGGGGAGCACATACACCATTAATCCCAGCAAGAGGAAGGAAGTGATGCCTGGGCAGAGGAAGGTATATAAGGCATGAGGAGATAGGAACTAGGCTTTTTCAGACTGAGGAGTCCTAGAAGTAAGACATAGTAGTGGCTTATTCTTTTGTCTCTCTGATCTTCAGGCAAATTTTATTAGGATACATAATATATCATTGCAACAAACTACAGCTCAGTCTTATAGCTAGCTAGCTATTACATCTTAAATTAACCCATTTCTATTAATCTATGTATTGCCACGTGTCTCATGGCTTTACCTGTGTTCTATTACATCTTGCTCCCCCAGCTGCTCTCAGCCTATCTCCTGACTCCACTTTTCTTCTCTATGTATCTTTGCTTGGATTTCCTGCCTGCCTATAACCTGTCTTGCCATAGGTCAAAGAAGCTTCTTTATTAACCAATGGTAGCAATACATATTCACAGCATACAGAAAGATCATCCCACGGCACTTCCCCTTTTCTGTCTAATCAAAAAGGAAGGTTTTCATTTTAATATAGTAAAATTATACATAACAAAACAGTTATCAAGCAAAAATTACAGTTAATATATCTAGTCTATTTGTATTTGGCAAAAATAAAGAAAACACTCTGTCATCTATCTTATTTTTGTGAGTCTAAAGTTTTATATCTAATTTATCTTTTATCATAACTAAGGAAAATTATAATTGTAACTATCTAGTCTTCAACTCCATCAAAGACCCCAGAAGGATATAATATTACCTGAGTAAACAGGAAGTGCATTGCAAGCAACTTTGATAATTCTAGAAATGACAGCTGTCTGGTTACCTAGACAGTCATCCAAAGTTCCTCTGTAACATTGGGGCATCCATCTTCAGCCTACAAGCCTAGAGTCTCTGGTATACTTTTTAGTGAAGCAGGAAATTCGAAGAACTGTACCGCCTGTTTTGGCAAAATTCATCAGTTCCTTTCTTCTGTATCCTGCAGAATTTTTGGCAGTTTCTTCTGTAAAGCAGGAACTTGAGGACCATCTTGCCTTGTTTTGGAAAAGTTTAGTCATCATTTTCCTGTGGGTCCTGCATGTTCAGTTTATATAACATACTGTCAAGCAGTCCAGGCAAGAGCAGTTTCTTGCCCAAATGGCTAGCCTTTGCCATATTGAAAGCAAACTCTACAACGAGTTTATTTGATGCCCATTATCATCTCTGAAGTAATTGGTACTGCCAGGAGCAGACATATCTCACTGTCCAGAAAAGTCTTAATTTTTAAAACATTTTAAATGCCATGTTTTGTAGGTCTTTGAAGTATTTGAAGATTACCTATCTATCTGAAATATATCTCTGTATATCTAGAAAACCTAACTAACATGAATATAAGTTTGACTATTATAGATGACTATCTATTAATCTACATTTTTTTTGGTTTTCTGAGACAGGGTTTCTCCATGTAGCTTTGGAGCCTGTCCTGGATCTCACTCTGTAGACCAGGCTAGCCTCGAACTCACAAAAATCTGCCTGGCACTGCCTCCTGAGTGCTGGGATTTAAGGCATAATCTACATTTTTAAATTATATATTATATTTTTAAATGATCTGCAAAAACATAATACCTTAAACAAGAGTAGAAATATACATACAGTAGGTTGTAATAAAAATAATCTTGAATTTCTATCAGTGTACAAAAATCCTTTAAACAAAAATAAAAACATATATACAGTGTAACAAAATTAACTTTAAATTTGTATCATTATGCCAAAAATCCATGTCAATGTAAAATATCTGAGATTAATAGTTGTTTTTTGATTAAAGTAGATTCAATAATCTACCTTTAAAAATCATTTCTATATCATATCCCCCTTTTTTCTTTAGAAAGAGATTGACTATTTCCTGCTGATTTGTGGATGCTGGTAATCTTTGAGGGACCCTGAGAATATTTAGAATTATGGTTAAATCTTGGCTATACTAGTCTGTGAGGCTGCATCATTTCAGTCAGTTGCCTTGAAGCTGTTCTAGATGTTGGATCACCTGGGCCTTAGATTCCATTGGAGACCCCTTAGGGGATCTTCCTTGATGGAACCATCTTAACCTGGAAAGAATCCACAGCTTTTCATCTTCTGTGGAAACAAAAGCAGAACCTCTTTTCCAAAGCAACATGTCCTTAGACCCAAATTGTGAAGTCAAATATCTTTAAAATATGTATGTTGGTTTAACTTAGCAGCCCCCATAATCAAATGTCTCTCTGCAGTTAAAAAAAAAAAATCCTAAAGACAACATAATAATATAAAGTATCCAGACTCTCTGTGTATTTTCATCTGTGTATGGCTTTTTAAAATATTATTTTATATTCTTTTTAAGGACTTTATTTTATTATTTTAAAATTATATATATATATAAAAGAGCAGTTGCCCACTCACTATATATATATTTCAAGACTGTCAATATCTTCTCTTATCTCAAGCCTGTGCATATTTTTTAAACAGACTGTGACACATATAGAGGTTTTTTTCATCTGAATCTGTTTTATTGTGTATCTTCTAGCCTTTTATCTATCTAAGCAAAAGCCTTAAATTCACCATGTAGCATGCTGTCAGAGCTTGTGTTGACAGTGTAAGCCAGCAGGCAGGGGCTTGGAAAAGCTTCTCTGTACCGTGGCCCATGTGAGAGACTGTGGAAATCCTCCATGTTGCTTAGCTCATGGAGGCTGGTGGCCAGCTCCATCTTGCAGGCTGCTGTCAGGAGATGTGTCTCTGTGCTGCTGCTGGCAAGAGACTATGAGACTAGGAAGCCCAGTGTGTCTCTATTTCTGTGTGTTTAGAATATTTTTTTAAGCTTTCTCAGGTTTCTGTGGATCAATACCCCACATTGGGTGCAAAATATAACCAGAAGCTTTACTGTGTCCTGCCTGGCCCTGCAACAGCTTATGAAACAATCACTCAGAGGCTTAATATTAATTACAGACTGTTTAGTCTATGGCTCAGGCTTATTGCTAGATAGCTATTAGATCTTAAATTAACCTATTTATATTAATCTATGTATTGCCACATGTCTCGAGCTTTCCCTGTGTTCTATTACAATCTTGCTCCTCTGGCAGCTTGCAGCATCTCTTCTGACTCTGCTTTTCTTCTCCTTGTATCTTTGCTTGGATTTCCTGCCTGGCTATAACCTGTCTTGCCATAGGCCAATGCATCTTCTTTACTAACCAATGGTAGCAACACATATTCACTATTTTGAGGAAAACAAATAAACAGGGGTGTGTGTGTGTGTGTGTGTGTGTGTGTGTGTGTGTGTGTGTGTGTGTGATATGTCAGAGGCCAACCTCAGGTGTCATTTCTTAGAAGCACTTCACCTTGTTTTTTGAGACAGGTTCTTTCCTTGGCCTTGTGCTTGTTGATTAGGCTAGGCTGCTTAGCCAGCAAATCCCAGAGATCTGGTGCTCTCTGCCTCTAGTGCTGGGTTTGCAAACATATGGTACCATGCTCAGCTTTCGTATGTGGGTTCTGGGGATTGAAACCAGGTCCTCATGCTTGTGTGACAAACATTGTATCAACAGATCTATGTCCCAGCTCCTCTTCATTCTCTGTATAGCCCAGCTGGCCCTAAACTCACAATCCTCCTGCCTTTACCTCTTAAGTGCTGTGAGTATAGATATGCACCATTATGCCTTTATCAAAAAGACTCATTTAGCAAACAGTTTACAGACTCAAAGTCCAAGACTGAGCATCCTTGTCTGTTTTCATTGGGTAAGGGTCTCTGGCTTCACCACAACAGGACAGGTAGGGCACTTGCAAGGATCACATAGAAAATAGAAATCCTGAGGGATCAGGGACTATGCTGACTCCTTCTAACAATTCACTGTCTTGAGACCTGACAAAGTCCTTAACAAGAGCTACATTAATCACTTTTTGGGTAGTAGCCCCAATGACCTAATTACCTTCCCCTAGGCTCCACACCTTAAAGGTCCCACCTGCTCTATATAACACAATTGGGACTCAAACTTCCAGTGCATGAACCTTTGGGGGAGACATCCAAACCATATCCAAACTACACCAGACACAAGGCAGCCCTTCCCATAGGTGTTGCCTTACTGCTGTTTAAATCCACAGGGTTCCTGTCAACTTCTAAGTGAGAGATAGACCCAGGAAGCTTTTAGATTTAGGCTGCTTCTCTCTCTCTCTCTCTCTCTCTCTCTCTCTCTCTCTCTCTCTCTCTCTCTCTCACACACACACACACACACACACACACACACCTTTTTACTAAACAGATTTGATCCCTAAACCTTTGCCCACACCCTGACAAGGGATTCTATTCTGCCATGAGATTCATGGGCAGGAGCCGGCCGTCAGCCCACTTCCTCCTACAAAAAGAAGTTGATTTTGGTTCCCAATTTAAAAAGAGAGCCACCCTTCATCTCTCTGAAAATCTATAACCCGGTTCCAGAAGCTCTGAATCTATTAGGTTAGGTGCAAGAGGAATCAGAGTTAGGATTCTGTTAGCCATAACAACAGGGACTGGGCAATCCCAGTTCACTTTGGGAGTTCCAAAGAGGTATAAAGAAGGCTCCTGAAAGTGGAATAGGAAAATGTTAGGTCTCAAAGAAACCAGGAACAAATGGCTAACCAAGGTGCCTATTTAACAAATCCAAGCAGATGGCTGGCATACCCTACCTCCTATCCTAAACCTTTCCAGGCCCTGATTTTCCCTTCCCTTCCCCCAGTTTCTCTGACTCCTATATAATCCAGCCATTTTGGCTATACATCCTGGTCTCTTAGTCTCCTGGATCCTCTCTGCCCCGCTTGCCCCAACTCTCCTTTCATGACCCAGTTCAGTCTGGACCTTTACTAATGACTCTGGCTACAACATCCCTCATATCTACAATAAACCTCCTCCTCAACCATGCCTTGGAGCAGTCATGTTTTCATTTTTTTTTTCAATTCAGAGAAAAGGAGACAGAGGCAGAGAGAGAATCAGGTAATACAGTGTGAGAAGAACTCAATGCACTGTTTATTCCCACTTTGAAGATGGAGGAAGGGGATATAAGCCAAGGAGTGGGAATGGGCTCTCTAAAAGCTCAAAAAAAAAAAAAAAAAACCCAAGGAATACATTCTCTAATACATTCTTCATAGACTTTTTATCAAGGAAGGCAGCTCTACTAACTGTGACATGATGTTACATGAAAGTCTTTGTTGTTTCAAGTCCCAAGTCTCTAAGTTTGCTGTGCTGGCTAGTTTTGTTTTGCTTTGTTTGTTTGTTTATTTGATTTTTGAGACATGGATTCTCTGTGCAGCCTTGGCTGCCCTGGAACTTATTCTTTAGAGCAGTCCACCCTTGAACTCACAGAGATCTGCCTGCCTCTGTCTCTCAAGTGCTGGGATTAAAGGCATGTGCAACCACTACCTGGCTACTGGCTAGTTTTATGTCAACCTGACACAAACTAGAGCTGTCTGACAGGAGGGAGCCTCAGTTGCAAAAATGTCTCCATAAGATCAAGCTGTAGACAAGCCTGTAGGACATTGTCTGAATTAGTGATTGATGGGCGAGGATCCAGCCCATTGTGGGTAGGGTCACTTCTGGGCTGGTGGTCCTGGATTCTATAAGAAAGCAGGCTAAGCAGGCCATGAGTAGGAAGCCAGTAAACAGCACTCCTCCATGGCCTCTACATCAGCTCCTGCCTCCAGATTCCTGCCCTGCTTGAGTTCCTGTCCTGACTTCCTTCAGTGATGGGCTACAATAAAGATGTGGAAGCCAAATAAACCCTTTCCTCCCCATCTTGCCTTTGGCCCTGGTATTTCATCACAGCAATGATAAACCTAATATATATATATGATAAGATATATGTGGTAATTTCTTACTGCAGCAATACACAGCTCTTATAGCAATACACACCTATATTAAAGAGGGATATATTCATATCCACAAATACTCTTTATTTAACTTTCTGCAGTGCAACTCTCTGTTTTAGTTTTCCCACATATTCCATAGATAGCTAACCATCTTACAGAGATTGAGCTCTTCCTATTTTCTTTTCAGGAACCATAATTCCATGGAAGAGTTTTTCTGTCTGATGTCTCATGCCCTGATTCTCTGTACAGCTGGAAGCAGTAAATTGAGGTAATTTATTCTGCATGCGTCAAAGTTCACCTAATGTCTTTAATATTCACTTGATGGCTCTTGAAATTTGAAGGGGAAAGAAGAGTTCCTTTTTTGGGGCTTGAATGGTCAACATAAACACTAATGGTGTATATATTTTATTTTATTTCTAATTAGTCTCCTGAAGGACTAGAAATAAAATGAAGGGAACAGATGTTCTGCAAACTTTTTCTGAAGAACATAATATGTGCATATAATTTGGGGAGTAAGAGAGGAAACTGGAGAGCCATCCCCCCAGGACTGCACCAGACCTGTGGAGCAGCTGCAGCCTGTGTTTGAAGAACTCTGCAGACAAAGGTCACATGGCCCCTCTTGGTCAGGGGATAGATTCTATCCCATGGTGCCTTGTCTGCCCCAATATGTGTGAGTAAACATAATCTCAGAATGTTCCTCAGCATCATTACTTGTTGTCCAGGGGCACTATCCCAGAAAAGGTCAACCATAATGAGAGCAGTGCAGGCATGCTAATCATTGTGGCTCACCACAATAGGACCTGTGACTTTGCAAAAAGAATCTGAAAGCAAGGCTTGCAGTCACAGCACATTCTTCTACTTTCAAAACTATGAACTACCTATGGGAAGGCATTCACCCCGAATCTCAGATCCTTCCCTTCCCATCCTGAGATGTTAGGACCCAGCAGTAGGTGCCTTCCCCTGTAACTGGAGTTAACTATAACTGCAGCTGCTCAGACCCAAGTAAACACACAGAGACTTATATTACTTATAAACTGTATGGCTGTGGCAGGCTTCTTGGTATCTAGTTCTTATATCTTAAATCAATCCATTTCTATTAATCTATAAGTTGCCACATGTCTTGTGACTTACTGATACTTTACATCTTGCTTCTCATGGTGGCGGCTGGCAGCATCTCCCGACTCAGCCTTCCACTTCCCAGAATTTTCCTCTCTGATTATACCACCTATACTATACTTCCTGCCTGGCTACTGGCCAATCGACATTCTACTTATCAATCAATCAGAGCAACACATTCACAGCATACAGAAAGACATCCCCAGCATTCCCCAAACTCATTAATGGTGGTTTCTTCCTGGCTTAGCCTTGAATCTGCAGTCAGCCTCCCTTCTTGCACCGTTCCTGCTCAGGCAGGGTCCATAGAAGACGACCAGTAACAGCTCTTCCACTAAGTCTGCATTGTTGCTGAGCCTGTGTCCCAATCTCTGGCCTAATTCTTGCTGCTTGGGCTTGGTGACTGCTCACGTGTATCTCCTCTTTTTTCCTTTGGGCAAACACATCTGTCCTGGGTTCTACATTTGTGACTACTATTGGTTGTTAGCTGATTGTCTCATGTCTGACTGTCCTACTCCAGAGGTCCCCATGTGCTAGAACAGTAGTAGCACAAATAAGAATACTATGGTAGATTCTCATTCTCTTGATAATGATACTATCTGGTCATTGTGAATGGTGCTAGGTTCACTAGTGTGCCAGGTTGCCATAACAAAGTCCCATAGACTGGTGCCTTAAGCACAGAAATGACGTTTTACTCAAGATTCAGCTCGCTAGCTGGAATGACTAGGATAAAGGTTATAGCTGACTCAGTGTTTGCCTTTCCAAGGCCTGTCCTCTAAGCATTTGTGGAGAAAAGGGGGAAACAATCTTTCTCATGACTCCTCTTATGAAGACACTGCGGTAGTTTGAATGTAATTAGCCCCATAAGCTCATAGGGAGTGGCACTATTAGGAGGTGTGGCTTTGTTGGTGTGGGTATGGCCTTGTTGGAGGAAATGTGTCACTGTGGAGGCAGGCTTTGAGGTCTCATATATGCTCAAGCCATGCCTAGTGTCTCAGAGCACTTCCTGTTGTCTGTGGATCAAGATATAGGACATTCAGCTCCTTCTCCAGCACCATGTCTGCCTGCACACCACCATGTCCTGCCATGATGATAATGGACTAAACCTTTGAAACTGTAAGCCACCCAATTAAATGTTTTTTCTTTACAAGAGTTCCTGTGGTCATGGTGTCTCTTCATAGTAACAGAAACCCTAACGAAGACAGACAGTAATCCTATTGGACCAGGGCCACATCTTTATAATCTCATGTCACTTTAATCACCTCCTAAGGACCTTATTTCCAAACACAGTCTCACTGGGAGTTGGTTCTTAAACACGTGAATTGAGATAGAACATGGTTCAGCCTATAACACTAATTTCAGTTGTTACAGTAAAAGATTTTGAAGTCTTTGTTTTCTTAAAACTTACTGAAATATATTTGGGTGCAGGAAGCTTCTACTGGCTTCCAGTAAATGACACTGACACCCTTAAAAGCCAACCAGTACTCGTGTGTGTGTGTGTGTGTGTGTGTGTGTGTGTGTAACTTTTTTTAATGGCACAGTGAAACTTTTCCTTTTGAGTTACCTGTGTGCAGATGAATTTATCTGCTTCAGTTGTGATATTATTCAAATCAAAGTTTGTAATATACTGGGTAACATGTGTCCCCTGTCCCCATTTTGTACCACAGAGAGCTGTTGTCCTCTGACCAGTGTACCTTTCCCAGCAAGGGCCAGATGTGGCTTCATATCTGCATCCAGTGGTGTCAAACAGTTGCTCAACAATTAGAATTGGCATTCTTCTTGGTATGGACGTTAGAAAATAATTATTAGGATCCAGAGAGATGGATCAGTAGTGAAGAACACTCTTTACAGAGGACTAAGTTTGGTCCTCGGCACCCATATAATGGCTCACAATGATTTGTAACGGCAATTCTAGGGGAGTCCACAGACTTCTTCTGGCCTCTGAGGGCACCAGTCATGCACACAGAGCAACATATACATACATGCAGAAAAAACACTCATACAAATAAAACAAATAGATCTAAAAAATTTTAATGACTCTTAATACCTTTTATTTTTGTAGTGCTTTATAGTTTATGTTTTTTAAATGTTTATGTTATTTGAATCATTACAAAACTGTGAAATAGAACAGTTATTATTATTTCTATTTGATTGGTGAGAGGCTTTGATCTTGGTGAGTGCGAGTCACAGTTGGGACTAGGAGGCAGTCATGCTTTCTAGTAGTCTGAAACTGGTGTCGGTGTTTGATCTGCTACACTACTGCCCTCATAAATCTACTGCATAAATAAAAGTTGGAAAAATGCACATGCACAGTGATATGGACCTGGCAGAAAGGACCGCTGGCCCTTCTCTTGGCTTTCCATAACCTTTATAGGAGATGTGGGGTCCTGCCATCTGCAGTGCCCCTGGGACCCAAGTGTAGGCACTATGTATACATCTTCTTACAGCATCTTTTCATGAATGTGCCTGCCTTTATTTTTATTTTAATTTTTTTATCACTCTGTACAGTCAATGAATGATATGACCATATTTCCAGGTTTGACAAAGATGACATACTCATTACTCAGGAATGGCAGCAGCTAATACCTAGGGAGGGTTTTGGGTGTACTGTGCATTAGTGGTTTTTTTTTTTTTTTTTTTTTTTTTTTTTTGAGACAGGGTTTTTCTGTGTAGTTTTGGTGCCTGTCCTGGATCTCGCTCTGTAGACCAGGCTGGCCTTGAACTCACAGAGATCCATCTGGTTCTACCTCCTGAGTGCTGGGATTAAAGACATGTGCTACTGCTTGGCGTACTGTGCATTTGTTTTTCAGTGTTAAGAATCGAACCCTGGGCCTTGAACATATGAGGTAAGTGCCCTACCTCTGATCTGCCATCCTCAGCCTGATGTGCATAAATTGTTTTTAATCTTAATTCATTTAATCTTTACAAACACTTTTAGTGTGGTGGTTTGAATGAGAATGTCCCTCATAGTCTCAGGCATTTAAATACTTACTCCCAATTGGTAGTGCTCTCTAGACATGCTTAGGAGGTGTAGCCTTGTTGAAGGAAGTATGTCACTGGGCTTGTGTGATTCAGAATGATCTGGAAGCAGGAGGCTGAAGTGCAAGGACCGTGAGTTCAAAGCTAGCCTATGTCACAGAGTGAGTCCAAGGCTAACCTAAATAACTTAATGAGACCTTGTCTCAAAACAAAACAAAAAAAAATGGAGAAAAAGGTGCAACAGAAGAAGAGGAAGAAAAGGAAGAGAGAGAGGGAGAGAGGACAAAGAGAAGACAAATAAGTTTGCTCATGATGCTGGGAGTTGGGCATCCAGGGTGGGGAGAGCATCTGTTGTTAGAGAGTCTTGGTAAGGAAATGGTTAACATGGTCAAATGCTGTCACTCTCGCCTTCACACCTTTTCAAAATTCTAGCACCCCTTCAGGACCATTGACAAAGACATCAGTAAGGGTAACTACATCATGGTCATGGGGCTGATCTGAATGAAAATCTATTAACGCTCGTAGTCTAATGGCTTTTATTTTGATTATTTCTTTCTAAGACTAAAAATGTCTCAGATCTACAGACATAATTTTGTTGTAGTCATTGCTTTGAGATCGAACTCACTCTAGCTCAGGCTAACCTGAGACTTACTGCGTAGCCCATGTTGGCCTCGAACTTTTCAGATTGCCTCAATCCTTTTGTTTCTGCTCTCAAATGTTGAGATTTCTGACATGATACACTATACCTGGTGGCCGGCAACATGATATTATAAATTCAAAAATATATATTTTTTTAAGATGTAGAAGATAGGGAAGGCTACAGATGTGAAGGACTATGACGTAGTTGTACTTTGGAGGATTTGAAGTTTTTCTTCCTTCTTTACTTCCCTTGTTTGTTTGTTTTTCTTCCTATATAGTCCTAGTTGGCCTAGAGCTTTGTATGTAGACTGGGATGGATGTCAACTCATAGGGATTTACCTACCTCAGCCTCCAGAGGGCTGAGATTAAAGGTATGCATCACCATGCCTGGCCAGTTTTTCTTTTTAAGACAGGGTCTTGCTATGTAGCTCAGACTGGCTGGGAATTCCCAGTCTTCTTGTCTCAGTCTTCAAATACTGCGTTACAGGCATGTACTCAAGGCTCCTGCCTTGAGATAGTGTCTTTTAGCTATAGAGAACTTTGTTTTTATGTAGATGAAGTTTACTCTTCTGGTGTATATTTATTTGCCTGAGTAGTGTCTTGGATCTTTTTCGTTTTCTCTATTACTAAATGAAATTGAAGGACTTACCACACAAGCATAATCCTGAAGCTGCTTATCGTCAAACCCCAAGACTGCCACAATTAACCCAATTCCTTCACTGAAGGGAAGAAGACCAACTCCACCGGCATTCATGTTTGGTGGACAAATTAAATAATTCTCTGTGGAATTAAAGAAATCTTAGCAATCCAGTTAAGAGTGTATTAATAAAGTTTTCCGAGTCATTTTAATCTTAATCTTAGACAGAAGGGTAAACTTTCAATGCAATCATTATTTGTATCTTTAAGAGGATTTGCCTTCAGCTCCCCTGTTTAGTAAAAGGGTCACTGTAATTGAAACAAATGTTTCCCTCAGAGTTTAAAGATATTAAGTGGTTTTATTATGCAGTAGCAGACAAGAATCCCATCCTTGAATTATTCCTATTTGTGGGTGCAAATGAGACCCTCCCGCCCTCAACTTTCTGATCCTGCAATCTGCTTCCATGTCTTTCCTCACATCATGGACTCTAGCCCGCTGGAACCTAAGCTACAATAAACCTTTCGTCCTTAAGTTACTTTCGGTCACGGTAGTTTTTCACAGCAACAGAAGAGTAACTAATGCAACATGGGCTACATTTAACACAAGAAAGTACCACAACTCTAATTTTGCTCCCATCCATTAATATGCTCTTAAATAAGCAGAAAATGGACATGAAAGTGATAAAAATCCAAGAAGTTAGACTAGAAAATAATCTTTTCAAGTGAAATTGAACATGTGCTGACTCCTCCAGTGAGTGTGCACACAAGTAGGCGCTCACACACGTTTTCTAGTAAGATGTCTGGGCCAGACCACAGGAGGAATGTTTCATGTTTGATTTTTAAAATTATGTTTGTTATTATATTTTTGTGTATTTCTAAAAACAAATCTAAAAAGATGCTGTCATGTATTTGGGATAGAGAAAAAGACTGTTGCCCAATTGGTTGGAAAATGTTTTAATAGAAAAAATGTTAAAGAATATTTACCAGTTCTGTTTATTTATGTATCTATTTACGTCTAGCCTCATTCTAAAAATAATGTGAGGTGGTAATAAAAAGACTGCTGTCCGGTCAGTTCAACTTAATAACGGATGAAAATAGAAATGGTATATTATACAAAGAAATACAAAGTACAAATATGAGGAGCTGTACTTCATTTGGGATGAGAGTCCCTGAATTATTCCGTAGAAAAATGAAACTTAAATGCTGAAGACATATTTATATTAACAAATCTTCCCTTCTTTGAAATGGTAAAGTTTAAAGGAAGTCAGAATTTCTGAAATGTAAGCAAAGTCAGTCCTGAAGCATGCAAATATCAAAGCATTATAAACTTCACAACGGCCAAGACCCTCAAATGAGTGAGATTTCAATATCACAAATGTTCGTGAAATAGAAGTACTTTTTCTCTCCCCAGGTAAGAAGTACTTAACAAGGAAGAGAAAGCATTAGTCAGCATTTCATTTTTGTAACGGATACTTGAATTGCAGCAACCTATAAAGAGGGAATGCTTATTTTGGCCTTGTGTTGAAGGGTTTAGTCTATGGTCAGCAGTGGTGCTGTTTGGGAGCCTGGGGGAAGGCAGCCCTTCACAGCGAATTGCGTGGTGGAGGAAGCTGCTCACCACTTGACATCGTAGAAGCTAAGAGGAAGGGCCTGAGTTTTCACTATCCCCTTTAGGTTACCTCTTAGTGTTTCTGCCATATCCCAATAGATCAAGCTCAGGACCAAGCCATTAACATACAAGCCTTGAGTAACCAATGATGGCAAAGAACATAGGTGTGTGTATATATGTTAGAGATTTATGATGTCTTCAATAAGCAAACAAACAGACAAAAAGAATTAGTAATCTTACTTGTCTTATTAGTATATGCTTTTGTGGAAGACCTTGTTGTAAGTTTTGGGAAGTGTTAAAATGATAAAAAAGATATAATGTATTCTAGAGTTACTGGAAGTAATGACAGTGGGTAGGTAGGTCCTCCCAAATAGAGGCATGTAGCAACAGTACCAATGAATACATTGTTTTTTGATGCTGACTTCATTTGCAAATATGACGGTAAGGTAGCAGAAAAGTATACCTTAATCCTTCCAGCCAAGTTACTGACTAGCAGCAATTAATGTTAGAATAATTGAGGAACATCTGTTTGAATATAAAGCCTGACGATTAATTCTTTATGTGGTAACTGTAGATTAATTCTCTTCCTGGTATGATTTCCTAAGATTGATTTTGTACATGAGTTCAAAACAGTCTACTATTTGACTAAATGAAGTGCCATCGCTCATTCATCACTAAGTCAGGATTTGACTGGGAAATTAAAACTTCATTAATTCCCCAAATGTGCAAAACATCAAAAAAAATCATTTTGTGTTGGTCGAATACTAAACCTGAGCCATCATTTTTCAAATTGTGCCCCATGGTTAAGTGAATTTGGTAAACGTTCAGTCTAGCCCGCCCTGCCACCTCCATAGGCACCAAGCACACATTAAAACACAAAATGCCTTTATGAGTATTTAGTTTTCAAACCTGCTTACCACGAGGTTTCTCAAGTTTAATGAAGAAACAGCTTTCAAAGTACAGCTATTAATATGCTATGAGACTCTGAGCTCCTGTGGAGTAGCATTTAGGATCCTCTCTCCAGAGACAAACATTGTGAACACAGCAGGATAAATATCAGAAAACTCTGTTTCAAAGTCATAGGTAGGTGACCTCTGTCACACACACTGTTTTGGATCACAGGAACCTTTTCCCCTCATGGCAGTGATTGCCGACGCTTTGGTAGACATAGACTACACAATAAAAATAAGTTTCTCTGTGATAAGCAGGCTGTTAGAGGGCGGTGGAGGATAAGGGGCTTGTTTGGGATAAAGGATGCTCTCCGTATCGCTGGCTGTGGTAAAGGTGGAAGGTGATCTGCTTTGGATTGTCCTAGGGGAACAACTCAATGACTTACAACTTTTGTTTGTAGAGCAAAAGGGACACTATTCCTAAACATATGGGACCAGGAATGCCCCGTGTAAGCTGGAAAGTGAGGTCCACACCTCCTCTCTGTGTATTCTGGGCCACTCAAAGCTGACCGGAGGAACATGAGATGGCTGTTGCTTTCCTGGGTCCCTCAGATAATGGCAAATACAAGTGGAAAAAAACTCTATAGAGATACCAGAAAAGGTATATTATGGGATAGGGCAAACAGCATTATGGACGGTGCTGAGTCCTGTAACATGACACTGGTCAACTGGAAAACTGTGAAGTACATCTCTGGCTGGTTAGAGGTCCCAGTTTGGTAGCTCTCTCCAAGCTCAGCAATCTGGAAGCTCCCTCCCTCCCCTGCAAGACTTCCTGCTCTCTACCTGCCCTTATCTGGAGAACGTCCCTGGGCCTGGAGGACTGACCTTATCTAAAAGCTGTTTTTAAACCAGAGGCCTGATTCATCTTTAGCTTGACCCCAGGGAAAATGGTCCATATAGAATTCCTAAAAGCTAGGGCCTCCAGTATTCAAAGAAGGAGAGGACAGATGTCTCAGGCAGAGTAGTTTTTTCTCCTTTTTCTTTTTCTTTTTTGTTCTGTTTGGGTCCCTGAGAGGTTGAGTGATGTCTACACTAGAGTGGATAGAGATTCTTCCATCAGTCTAAGCTCCTCCCACGGCTCGACAGACCACCTTGACCAGCATCGTTTGCCCTATCAAGGTAACACTTGAAGTTTACCTATCACATTCAGGGACAACTTTTTTTTTGATTTTTGAAACAGTGCCTTATTAGCCCACTCTGTCCTTGAATTCATCACCCCCCCCACCTTATAGGATAGCTATTTTACATAAAGGATTTGAATGAGGCATGATGTTCTTAAGATAAATGGAAAGATTAACTGCTATTGGAGGAATAGCACAATGCCTAAAGTCCATTTTAAAATGGAAAAAAAGCCAGAAAACAAAGTTCCTCGGAGGCCCTAACTTGCAGGATGGTCTGGATTTTCAAATGTGGTATAAGGTGGGAAGAGCAGAAATCAGAAACTGGGCTTGACTGATATTATTCATGTGGTTTTATCCAAATCACTGTTTCGAACTTCTGTTTTCTCAGGCCCATGGAGTGTTTCTGGGAAGCTCACTGGGTTGCAGTGATTAGCCAGTGTAACAATGTCTACTCATGGGCTCTGAGATTTGGAAAGATTCTGTGTCTGTATCTGTGACCTAAAATTTTACACTAAGGAACAATACATTGGCACTCTTACACATTATTTGCTTCTGTTAAGCAAGCAAAGAAACAGAGGAAATATCAGCCTGAACTCCACATTTCTGTTCCTGGTCACTCTCAGAGAGGGACATTTTGAATGTTTTCAGTGTCTGGAGGCTTGAGGCCATCTCCTAAAACTAGGTTACTACAGGAAGCAAAGCAAAGAGAAACCAAGAAACTGCTAAGTAGACTATAATTGTTAGGGACAGGCACATCACAGGTGGCTGTTGCTGTTTCCTCACCAGAAGATTGTAGTATTTGCTCCGCCCATGACCTTGGGCTATACAACCCAAAGGGGCGGTGCTTCTTGCCATTGTATGTGACCTCTTAAAAGCAAAGGGGGAGGAGGGGTCCTGAGGCCCTTTCTCCCTGCTTCCTGCTTCCTGGTGTGATTGAACTGCCAGGTGGATTCACTCTCTGTCAGATCAAAAGATGACTTCAGCTGTCTACTCTGTTCTGTATTCATGAGTGTATTTCCTCAATTTATATCCAATAAATTCCCTAATACTCCTTAAGCAGATTCCTGTGGATTTCTCCCTTTAGAAGAGAGTCCATTCTGACTTCATTGTGATCCTGTTACAAGAAACTCCACTCCCAGTGGCAACATTGGGCTCTTTCTTGGCCAAAACATTTGCCCCCCACAATGTACAGCAAATACCCAGGATGTTTCTAATGGCTTTGCCTTATATACTTGATCAACAGCATCAGCGACAACTTTAAGCAGATAGATTGTGTCTCAGTTACTTTTCGATTGCTGTAATAAAACACTATGACCAAAGCAACTTATAAAAGAGAACATTTAATTGGGCTTATGGTTTCAGAGTGTTAGAGTCCAGGACAGCAAGAAGAAGAAGCAGCTGAGAGTTCACATCTTGATCCACAATCACAAGGCTGAGAGCTAGACACCAGGGCTGACATGAGTCTTTTGAAATCTCAAAGCCTGCCCCAGTGACACATCTCCAACACGGCCACTCCTCCCAATCCTTCTAGAACAGTTCCACCACCTAGGAATGAAGTAGAATCAAATAAGATTTTATATGCAAGTTACAGCAGATAGATGGATGCGTCTCTAACCTATATACCTAACTAACAATCTGTTCACCACTTTGCCCTTCCTTGCTCTCCCATGCCACCACCTCTCCCTCCCAAACACAGAGCCTTCCCATTTTCCTCACTTACTTGATCATTTTTTACTCATCTTTTGCCTTTGTTGAGATCCTGACAGATATCCTATATCTTGCATTTTTCGACTCCTTGTTCAACCTGCATGTTTGTGCAGAGTAAGAGTAACTGCCTTGACTCCTTTGTTTGACTCTAAAAGGAAAGACCGTGTAGTACATGACTGTAGTGTGCCAATAAAAATACAGAGTACAAAAGATTCATCTTGGGTTGAGATGCTGGAAAAACACTATGACATCCAAAACATAATATCTGTTTTTCAAAAGTTCGTTGTTACAAGATAAGGAACTTCTGGCTGATAGCCTGTTTGCAATCATCAACTGCATGCACACAGGATGAGTTCTGATAAGATGTTGGCCAAAAATACTGTCTTCGCCTTGTGTTTTGTTACTACCAGCCTCTGGTTCTATTGTCCCTATATTCCCAAAGAGAATCATCTTTTTCCAAAGGATTATTTTATATTAGAAGACCAAAGTGAGAAAAATTTTAGTTAAATTCTTCAGAGTGAGAATTTGAGATGTAGAAATAGGGATTTTTTTTTTTTAAAACAAGACTTTCTGGACTTCTTCAAATCAGGTCCCATCCCATGGTCAACACTTTTATTATACCGACTTAGTTCACTGTTTCAGCTTTCTGCAGGACAAATAGAACAGAAGAGACACATCTTTAAGGTGTTGACATTGTCCAATGCCTGAAATGTACCAGATGCTAGACCCTGAGGTTAAGGAGTAGAGCACATTTCCTATCTTCCATGAACCAAAATCTAATTAAATTTTAACATTGGACTCTGAAGACGTGTTTTGTGATTGCCCACAGAGATTGTGCACTGGAGAGAGGAATTTGGCAAGCAGTTAGGTCCAGTGCATGCTGGCTGCTACTGCCTGAGATGGCTGGACACCCAAACTCACAATGAGGGTGTGTACAGATTCACTATCCTTGTTATAAATTTTCAGATCAGATATTTTAGATTGAAGAAGATTTATTCAAATAATTGATCTAGGTCAGTTGTAATTTGAACATGGGTCTATTAAGAAAAATCTAGTGTGGGGTTAAATTTTTTTTTCCTTCAGAAAGAGCTGGAAATCTGGAGCTCTTAAGAAAGTACAAACATTGCTAACTGCCTTCAAAGTCCTTAATTTGGTTTCAACTATCAAAATATTCTTGGTTAAAAAAAACCCTGAAAGATTGTATTTATAGTCATGGTTATAGTCAATAACCATGCTTTAATCACTTGAGAGGAGAAAAATAAGCTTTGCCTTATATGATCCAATTTGTATTTATAATCACATATTTTCACAATTCTTGACAATTAACAATATTTTACTACAGAAGAATGACTTGTCCCTTGGCATAGCAAATATAATATGGAATGTAGCATTAAAAAGCAGTTTCACAAATAACCAGTTAAATAAGAATATCCAATTAAGTAGCAATTCCATAGATTTAAAGTTATGAACCAAACTTTAACTTATTCAATAAAATGTGTTCTAGCTTTCTATTTTAAAAAAATAGAAATTTAATTGGATAAAATAAAATCAATATACCAAATTGTACTACTAATATGACTGAAATTGTGAGCTGCCAAAGATAATTGAGTTTATTCTGGAGTTTGCATAAGTGTTCTGCTAACAGGCTATGGGGGTGTGGATGAAAGTTCAGATAAAACATACATTTCTTTTTTTTTTAATTTTTATTTTGCAATACAATTCAGTTCTACATATCAGCCACATATTCCCTTGTTCTCCCCCCTCCCGCCCCCCTCACCTTCCCCCCAGCCCACCCCCCATTCCCATCTCCTCCAGGGCAAAGCCTTCCCCACAGACTGAGATCAACCTGGTAGACTCAGTCCAGGTAGGTCCAGTCCCCTCCTCCCAGGCCGAGCCAAGGGACCCTGCATAGGCCCCAGGTTTCAAACAGCCAACTCATGCAATGAGCACAGGACCCGGTCCCACTGCCTGGATGCCTCCCAAACAGATCAGACCAATCAACTGTCTCACCCACTCAGAGGGCCTGATCCAGTTGGTGACCCCTCAGCCATTGGTTCATATTTCATGTGTTTCCGTTCGTTTGGCTATTTGTCTCTGTGCTTTATCCGACCTTGGTCTCAACAATTCTCGCTCATATAAACCCTCCTCATTCTCGCTAATTGGACTCCCAGAGATCCACCCGGGGCCTAGTCATGGATCTCTGCATCCAGATCCCTCAGTAGTTGGATGAGGTTTCTAGTATGACAATTAGGGTGTTTGGCCATCCCATCACCAGAGTAGGTCAGTTAGGACTGTCTCTCGACCATTGCCAGCAGTCTGTTGTGGGGGTATCTTTGTGGATTTCTGTGGGCTTCTCTAGCACTTTGCTTCTTCCTATTCTCATGTGGTCTTCATTTACCATGGTCTCCTATTCCTTGGAAAACATACATTTCTTAAAGTATTATGAATTTAAAGCACAAAACTTTCTTTTCCTTTGGAAAAGTCACTAATTTATGTTATTTTTGCTTAAGTTATGAAGGTCCTTATGCAAGACTTTATTGCATCAACCTCTCCCCCTTTTTAATTATGATTCTTCTCTACTTTCTCTTTCTGGTAAAAGGAGATTTTTGTGGCATTAATTGCCATGCTAACTTGTTATCAAATGTGGTGGATACTGGACAGGTCACTGTGATGGTAGAATAAAAGAATTTATTTCATCAAGGCTGGCACAGAGAAAGGATTTGACAAATAAATCAGTTTGTCCTTTCTTTCTTTCTTTCTTTCTTTCTTTTTTTTTTAACCTAAAATGGTCTACCAATTAAATCTTCCCCAAACTCCAAAGGAAGGTCTGTTTCTGGACTGTCAGATATCTAACTGGCATGGAATGTGGCTACAGTCGCCTTTCGTTCAGTAGACACAGGCCAAGATACGGGAAGATGACCTACCATGTCAGCCACGGGGAGGGCTGTGCTAGAGCCAGCCCTAATGGTGACATCTTTGTTAAACTCTGTGGTTCTGACAGCACACTGGAGCGTGGAGTTGGCTGCAGTGAGAGAATTACATCTGGGTCATCAGCACAAGCTCCCCGCTCCCCCAGGTATGTGTTCTTACCCTTCAGCACCCTCCTGGTTAGAGCTGTATTGTGTATCAGATTCTGAGCACTGGCAGAACCCTGCTCCATCAATCCATTCATTTGTGTGTAGGCTGCTGTGCAGAGCTCTGTAAGACCCTGGATCTTCTGGCCTGGTCTCAGGGTGGCACTGACCCACTACACTGTTCTTTTAGAAACTGTCATTTTCTGTAATACTTCAAATGAGAAGCAATTTTTGATGATTTCTTTCTTTTCACGGGAGATTCCACATTTTTTTTTTCTTATTTGCTTCATTCTATAAGTAAATAAAGTGAAGTGCTGGCAGGCACACTGGGAAGTAGGTATCCCTTTCTTACGCTAAATTGATATAATGTTTTGAGTCTGTTTCCTCTTTTTCATGGTTAAGAGCATGTTATGTTATAAACATTGATCCAGTTAGGAAAATGAAATGTTTCTGGGTAAAAATACCTAAAGAAGCCATGGTGTGTGTGTGTGTGTGTGTGTGTGTGTGTGTGTGTGTGTATGTGTGCTGCTAAAACATAATTCAGTCCTTAAGTTTTAGAAAGATAGATTTTAGCCTTGGAAAAAAGCTTCATTACTGAAAAGAACAATATCAATAACAAGCTTGGATTGCCTAAAGAATTCAGGACTGTCAGAATAACTTTGTTCAATTATGTTGATCTGATACATAAGAAATGAAGAAGTTCACCGTATAATTTTTGCTCTGCATAGTCTGCAGAAGACAGACTGGCTTGAGCTGCCAGGAACTGAGCATGGTAATTAAGCCACAGATTTATAAAGCAGAGGAGGAATTCTTGTAACTATTCAACACAAGCAGACCTTCCAATATAGAATTATTTCCATCTTGCTCTTTACCTGACAGCATGCTTAGTCCAAACCCCTGTCAACTCATAGAGCATTTTCAACTAGTCCCTATTTCCCTCCAATGTTAGTGGGTTTGTAATTTATACTGGAGCTTTATGAAAATACTATCATAAAAGTGCATGGACATGTGCTGACTATCAAAATCAGGTACTACATCCACTTCTCTCCGAATGAATTCAGTGCAGATGATTAAAAAATATTTCGAATATTGCATCATCAACATTTGTGAGTTCATTTGGTTATGAATGCTTTTGTGCATATTTTGTTTATAAAAAGCCTGGCTAAAATTATGCATTGTGTTTAAAAATTGGATTTGAAGTGAATGTTTTCCTAGCTTTGTATTGGAGAGCTATTTTCTTAGTTGAGCGGGAAGCTGTGGCTGTTTCATGAACAGCAGGGTGACTTCTGAGGGGTATAGACGTTAAGAAATACAACAGAATACTCATTTGTCCCATGGCTCCAACTGCGGGAAAGAGCAAGGGACTATTAAGCAATATTCAGGAAATTCTTTCTAATGCCTCTTTGGTCATGCTTCTGTCTGGAGTTTCAGTCTTTTGTTGTGAATGACTTGGGTTAGTGACAGAGACTGCACTGTGGACTGCAAGCCACTGATTCCACTCTCGGCTCCCCACGTGGCATTTCACAGGACTCTTTCTTGCCTCTCCCCTAAGGTGGGGCAAAAGCGACTTGAGATAACTATTTTTATATGACCCATCTCTGTTAGCTTCTTTAAAGGGGGCACAAGACACCAGCAGGGACCTGTATAGAGCACACCACGTGTGAAGAGTGAGGATGTCCCAGATTCATTCCACTGTGCACTTCTTGGCTTTGGTAACTCACTGGCAACATTTCACTGGCAGCCTTTTTAGCCCCGATTTTATGCTAGAGCTGAGGTGATGGAGGCAGCAGGAGTAACCAACTCAACTGGAATGAAAAAGGAAGGAGGCAGCGGAGTGAAGGCAGAGGCCAGTGGATAGGGAAAAAAAAAATCACAAATCGAGAACTTAAACCATCATTTCAGGGTCCGGAGAAGTGCCTTTTCCTAGCTACACCACTCCTGGGCATATGCCCAAAGGACTGTATATCCTATCTCAGAGATACGTGCACACCCATATTTATTGCTGCTCTATTCACGATAGCTAGGAAATGGATTAAGTGTAGATGTCCATCAACAGAGGCCTGGATAATGAGAATGTGGTACTTAAACATAATTGAATTTTATTTAGCTGCAAACCAAAATTAAATTGTGAAATGGATATGACTAGAAAATATATTAAGTGAGATAACTAGGCTTTAAAAAGATAAATGATAGATGTTCTCTGCTATGAAGGTACTAGTTTCTAATGTGTGTGTGTGTGTGTGTGTGTGTGTGTGTGTGTGTGTGTGTGTATGTATTTTTATATACATATATCCATGTGAATGAGTGTAAGTGAGATCAGTAAACTAGAAAGAGACCCATGAGAGCTGAGTGGGGGGATGGTTTAAGGGAGTGAGAGGAGAACAAGAAAACACATGTAACATTCAAGTAGAAAGAAAAATACTGGAAAGAGAAAAGGTGAAGAGAGGGTCGGGGATGAGGAGAGAAGTAAGTTAGATTAGTATCAACTGAAAAACTCAGTAGGGATGAAAATTCTACAGGAAAACCTGCTAGTTTCTATGCTAATTTAAAAATAAAATTTAAGCAACTGTGGGATACTTGTCAAACACCTTAGCAGAGCCGCAGAAAGTGAATCAGTGGGGATGCCACAGAGTGTCCCTGTGTATATACCTCCACTGTCAAGTATCTGTCAGAAGCTGAGATCCTTGGACACATGCTCAGGCTGCAGTGGGGTTTAATATTGTGCTCCTAACAGGCGCAGCTTTTAAAAATTCATGCCCTAGAGTACAGCTCCCAGTATGGCTACAACAGCCGTAACTGTTGTAACAGAAACAGAAGCATTAACTGTTCACAACACGCTATGTGAATGGAGTCTTCACTCTCTGAAGTCTTCACTCATGCTAGAGTGCTGAGCTACCTGTACTAACCATTGTGGGGCTCCTGGTTTCCAACTAAGGTTGCCAACAAGCCTTAGTCAAGGCCATGAAAAAAACTGTGCTAGTCTAGTTATATGGAATCACCTACTGTATCTTCCAGAAGACTTCAGATCTGTTAAAATGTGCTCACCTAGTCACCCCATACTCCACCATCAACCTTGCACACACAAAAGCATTGGGTGAGATGATCTCTGTGAGGTCACCAAGGATCTTGGAAACTTTAATAAGTGAGCAGGAAAAAGGCCAGTAAGATGGCTCAATGGATAACAGCAGTTGACACCAAGCCTGATGACCTGAGTTTCATCCACATAATGAAGAGAAAGAACAGATTTCGGTAAACTGTCCTATGACTTCCAGGCATGTGCTTAGACATGCGCACTCTCACACACGTACACACACACTAAACAAACAAACACACAATCAAATAATAAACAAACATGTTAGGGAAGAAACACTTAAACGTAGGACAAACTGGCAGTTTCCTTTGCAAGAAATAATACCAAATAAACAAAAATAGTATATGACCTGCCTTTTAATAATATTCACTGCTACTAAGATGAATGCTTAAATATAAATAGTATCAATTATATATGTTAATTAATAGGAGATTCTACTTACTCTTTCTTCATTAGAAGTTTTATTCTGTGTTATGTTATTATTTTGTTTATTTTTGAGGCAGGTTCTCACGTAGCCCAGGCTGGTCTCAAACTCATTTCGTACCTGAGAATGATCTTGAATCTGATCCTATTATCCCCATATCTTGAAGGCTGAGATAACAGGTGTGTGCTACCATGCCTAGTCCATGTGGTTCTGGAGACTGAATTCACTTTCTCATGCTTGGTAGGCAAACATCCTACCAACTGAGATACATCCCCAGCCTCCATTAGAAACTTTTAAAATGTGTCTTTCCCAAATCAAAGTGACTCTGAGATTCCATCTTACACCTGTCAGAATGGTAAGATAAAAACCACAAGTGACAGCTCATGCTAGAGAGAATGTGGAACAAGGGGAACACTTCTCCACTGCTGGTGTGAGTGCAAACTTGTATAGCCACTGTGGAAACCAATATGGCAATTTCTCAGAAAATTGGGAATTGATCCACCTCAAAACCCAGCTATACCACTCTTGGGCATATACCCAAAGGATGCTGTACCATACCAGAAGGACACTTGCTCAACTATGTTCATAGAAGCTTTATTCATAGTAGACAGAAACTGGAAACAACCTAGATGCCCCTCAACTGAAGAATGGATTAAGAAAATGTGGTACATTTACACAATGGATTACTACTCAGCTGTAAGAAACAATGGCATCATGAAATTTGCCCGCAAATGGATGGAACTAGAAAAGATCATCCTGAGTGAGGTAACCCAGACTCAGAAAACAAACATGATCATCGCCTAGGCCAATTATCATCAGAGAGGCTTTACCCAGCAATATGTGGAAACAGATATAGACACCACATCCAAACATTAAGCAGCTTGGGGAATCCTGTGAAAGAAGGAAAGGAAGGATTGTAGGAGCCAGAGGGGTCAACACCACAACAAGAAAACCCACAGAATCAACTAACATGTCCTCCCTTGTAGGGACTCACAGAGACTGAACTGACAACCAGGGAGCCTGCATAGGACTGACCTCAGCCCTCTGCAATATGTTACAGTTGTGTAGCTTGATCTTCTTGTGGGACTCCTAACAGTGGGAGCAGGGGCGGTTTCTGACTCTGTTACCTGCTTTTGGGACCCTTTGTTCCTACCAGGTTGCTCATCCAGCCTTACTAGGAGAGGAGGTGCCTAGTTATGTTGGTGGCTACCTATTGTAGTATAACAATACAAATTCTTATACTTTACTAATGATATTTTACTTGTCTTTCTGATTGTGCAGCTCATGAAAATGAAAATCTGCATGCTAGTCACATTTGTCATTCCTGAGTTTAGCACTGGAAAGATGACCAATGAGTGCTGGAGAAATGTTAATCATGTGGTATCTCTAACTAAAGATGGTGAATGAGCCGACTTTCTCTTATAGTTTCATAATGGGTAAAAGTTCGTGAGTATAAGGAGCCCAGAAGTGGGAAGAAATCATTCTGACTTAGTAGGTGATTATTATTAAATGTTATTGAAAACTTTCCATTAAGAAACCTATTTGATGGGTTGAAAAATAGTGATTATCCTGTACTAAGCAAATCTCTGTCTTGCATGTACTGTTGGGAACCTCTGTCCCCAAAGTTAGAAACATCTGGAGGAATGGAAAACAATAAAAGAGTGGGTAAAACCTAAAAGAAAAAATTCCATTTCCATGTTTACATTCAAGAGTTGCTCAGCTGGGACAACATTTGTACTTTGTAGATGCCAATGTGATTCTGTGGCTGGAAGCACAGATCTGTACACACAGTGTGTCTCATCTTCTCAGTGCAGCTGTTTGCTAACTTCTCTGTTCTATGATGATATTATTCACAACAGGACAACTGGAGACTGAGACTCTGACCACGCATGCTTGTCTTAGCTTTCAATAGGATTGTTTTTCTTTTTAAAGACAATGTGTCATGTAGCTTAGGCTGGCTTCTAACCTGCTATGCACAGCAAAGGTTACCTTTGAATTACTGCTCTTCCTATACTTCCTGAGTGGTGGAATTGCAGATGTACACCATGCCCAGTGTATTCAGGGCTGGAGGCTAACTCTAGAGCTTTGTGTACACTAGGCAAGCGTGTTACTAACTGAACTACATCACCAGCTCTCAATAGGATTCTTATCCATTATCCATTAAGATGTAAACTAGAACTCATGCTCATAATTTTCACATAGATCACAGTAACAACATACAAACCCAAGTTTAGATCATTGTTTTGATAAATCAAAATCATTCTTATCCTTGGGAGGATGTAGGAATTTTTCATGGCTACCAAGTTTATTCTAGCTGTTGGAATTTCATAACTGGAAACAACTTTTTGTATCATTAAATAGCTCTCATTTTACAGATGAGAGAAACAGACATCTAATAACATTTCATGTCCAGCTCCAGGTTAAAGGGTAGAACCAAGGATAGCACTGTTTCTACTGCGAGAAGCTCATTATGCTGTGCTAGGCTTTGAACATGTGTGTCACCAAGGTTTCATGTGGTGGAAGGTGGGTCCCCAGCATGGCTGTGTTGAGGTAGTGGAACATGTGGGAGGTGGGACCTTGGGACTTATATTTTCCTTTATAGAGTAGCCACTGGTCAAGTGTGCAGGCTCCAGTAAGGAGCATTCTACCGGTGCTCATTCAGGCAATCCCAGTTAATCTTAATGGGTCACACACAGGACAGGAGAGTAGGAAAGGCTTAAGTGGGAGAAGTAGAGGTGAGACAGAGTGATGACAAGGATGAAAGTTCATTATGTTCCTGTGTGAAATGATAACTAACTAAATAAAAATATAAAAAGGGTGGGGATCAATGGAAGGTGATTAGGCCATAGGAATTCACCCTCATGAATGGAATAATGGTGTCTCTTGGGACAGCTTAAATGGGACTGGCATGGGCACCATGTGGCTGGTGATATAAAGTGAATTCATCTCTTAACTTTGTTGCTCTTCTTCTCTTCTTTGTGTCCTTCCTCTGTCCTCCACCCCATCTAGAGACCTCCAGCAGAACTGAACATGTGCCTAAACCATACTCTGGCTTTCTAAACTATGAGCTAAACAAATATCTTTCATTTAAATGTGTCTAGCCTCGGGTACTTTGTTAAAAACAATATTAAGCAGATTAAGAAAATTATACAACTTTTATTTCCCATGGGGCCCTAAGGAAAGCCATATCCTTTAGAATCTAATAATTAACTTATTCTCATTGTGACAAATAGTTTCATTTCCCTTTGTGTAGGCAAGATAATGGCCACTAAAAATGTCGACACCCTTGAACCTGGAACTGTGGCTATATTATCTTATGTGGTAAAATGTTCTTTACTGAAGGGGAATTAAGACTGTGCACCTCAGTGTAGAGAGACTCTGGGATGGGCTCAGTGTAAATGCATGGCCTTTGAGAAGTAGAGCAGAAAGGAAAAACAGTCACTCAGATCTATGTGAGGGAAGACAAGGAGGAGCTATTCAGAGTCACAGAAAGACATGACACACCATTGCTGCCTTTGAAGAGGGAAGGAAAACTCCAGGAGCAAAGAATGCAAGCAACTTTGAGAACCTGGAGAAAACAAGCCAATGGAATGTTCCCAAACCCACAGAATAAGCATGGTCCTTCTGACACTATAAAGCAAAGGACACTAGCTCACAGACATACCTGCGTTCCCCACTCCCTTTTACTTTCGTATCTGTTCCTGAGCATCATTACCTCATCACTATTGTCCTGGTTATTGTCATATGCCCTGTGATCATCATCATTACCACAATCATGCCCTTTATGTACTTCTGCTAGGCTATTGTTTCATTCGTATAACCTCCTACCTCAATGTTTTACAACAATCCGCCAGGTGTGCACTGTTAACATCTCTTGCCAAACCGAGTAACCAAGTTCTGGAAAGGGAAGCTGTTTTCACAGACCACATGTATAAGGACAGGATCTTCTTGGGGGCAAAAAAGTGGTTTCAGCTTTTTCAGTTGGCAGACACTATAATAGCGTATTGTTTAGTTTCGTATAATTTTTTTATGATGGATCTAAAAAGACTAAGAAGAAGAAACCCTCTCTTTTTATTGATGAGCTTGGACATGCATAAGTGGTTATTAGCAGGGTGAGCAAGAAAGGAAGAGGAGCCATCTATTTAAACAGAAATTTAAAAAGTTCTCCAGTCCTGTGTCTTCAAGTGTGCACTGTGATTTGAGTGACCCCATCTTATTGTCGTACAACATGCCATTCTCTAGCTCTGAGATTATTAATATTCTGTGTTGGATTTTACACAGAAAAGCTTTTGAAGGTATTTTCTAATCTCTTCTTTAATTGGTTCAGGATCAAGTTCAAGTTGTTTGGACATACAATGTGCTTCCATCATCTGAACAAATGACCTGAAAACACATACATATTCTGGTCTTAGAGTATTACAGCCATTAAAATTTTCCAGGGAATACACTTACTGGATACCGTTTCCTAGTGGTTCCAAATGTGTAGATTCAGCAAGGCCTGGAGGCTTGGGAGACTGTGCTGATGTCACGATGCTTAGTAACATGTGCCTGGGAGAAATTCAGAAGGCATGGCCGAGGTCTAATGGTATGGAGGCTTTGAAAGGTGACCCAGGGAACAATCTAGACACTCAGAAACTGTACTTAAAAAATTCTGTGGCAAGAAAGATACATAAAGAAATAACGCTGGGGACAGACACAACAGAGGAGAAAGACTGGGAGAATTAAAATAGAGATTTTGAGGAAAAGAGACAATGTATTATACACTCAAAATGATAAAAGTCAAATTTGCTGTTTATGGTGTAGTGTTTAGGAGGAGCTAAGATAAATTTAAAGGATTTTATTTTTTAAACAAGTGTTACCTTTTATTTAGTTTTGTTGTATTTGTGTATATGTGTGGGCCCAGACATGCCTTAGTGCAGGTGTGGAGGCCACAGGACAACTTGCAGGGGAGTTGGTTCTCCCCATCTACCATGTGGGTCCGGGAACTGAAGTTGTGTTGTCAGGCTTGACAGCAGAGGCCTTCACCTACTGAGCCATCTCAATAGCCCAGGGTCTTTAGAATTTTTCACCCACTTTCAAAGTCTTTATCAGTCATGGACAGTGACGGTCTAAATCATACAGCATTAGGCAAACAGTTCATGCTGACAGACATCGCTATTTCCTGCCCCTTCTTAACACACTCCACTCCCATTTTATTTATTTATTTATTTATTTATTTATTTATTTATTTATTTATTTATTTATTTATTTATTTTCCAGAGCTGAGGACCGAACCCAGGACCTTGCGCTTGCTAGGCAAGCGCTCTACCACTGAGCTAAATCCCCAACCCCTCCATTCTCATTTTAAAGGCTTGACTTTTACTTTGTGTACAACTAGTAAGCAAGAGCTGACATTTGCTGAGCTTTTGCTGGGTGGCAGCAGTGCTTGTCTGGCCATTAGTTCACTGTTGGGGTTTGACTGTGATTGTCACTGATGTCTAAGCACTTCTGTCTCTCACCATTGCATCACGGCTCTGAAGACATGTACAGCTGATGCTGTTTGTCCCCTTGTGATAATTAAAGACCTTTGCTGGCTCAGACGCCGAGGCAAAGCCTTTCAAAAAGTTAAGAAGGATCATATACCTCCCTGGGACTACATAGATGGGTCCCCCTTTCTTTGAAAACAGATACCATCCAGTTTCTTTATGTCAACCTGAAATAGAGAAGGAAAGCATTATTGAAGGAAAGGAGAGTTGTCACCCCGTGCTTGTGTTCTTCAGGGAGGAATCAGCAATGGTATTTTGAATGTCAGGGTTGTAGCTAAAATGCTGTCTTTACATTCTCCTTCAACCTGGGTGCCGATGAGATTATGTTCTAGCCTTTGAAACAACAGAGGGTGTTGCACAGAAGGCTCTTGAAGAACCCTTGATTATGGGAAACACCACGATGGCCCATTATCTTTTCTTTTTCCTTCTGCCTTATGCATATTGGGTGGTTAAAGCTGTAGCAGCCATTTTGCATCAAAAAGTGACCACAAGGCCTGAAATAACATCATGGTTCTGGAATGAAAGAGAAAACTTATCCTTTATACCAGAATTGAACATCCTAACCTTGGACTTGAGGGAACAATGGAATTCAGTGATCACTGAGATAGTTTAATCTTGAGTTTTCTGTATATTCAAGATATAAAGAAAACACTTCAATGTATTTTGTATCATAGTATTCATTGGTATACTATTGAATGGTACACAAGTCTGAACTGTCATAGAAACAGACATCAAGGCAGTATTAGACATATATGGAACCTATTAGAGGAAAGTCAATGAATCAGAGATCTGTGGAGAAGCCAGTTGTTTTAACTTCAGCACAGTGGCTGCACCTTAATCTATTGCTATTTCAGCCAGCAACAGTGACTCTGCAGTTACCGGGCTGCTTCTCTGGCAGTAGCCTTGCATCTCAGGCAGAAGCCTGGTGGAAATTCAATCCCCTTAGGCACCTGTGCTGTTGTGCCACTAAAGATAACTTTAACTAAATCTTATCATTCCATTTATAAATAAGACTCGAGTTTCAAAAGCTGGGGTGAAAACCTGTTAGCTCAGAGAGGTTGAGTAGCAGCTAACTATTCTTCTCTTCTTGCTTGCATCTCCCAAAAAGCACATCCTTCTGCTCTGCTCAAACAAAAAATGTTGCCCCACTCAAAATCCCTCCCTATTACTTCCACTACATCTTTCTATTTCTTCCAGATGTTCTCTGATGCTCTATCATTACTTTCTGTCAACTAGTTGCTAACTGAGCCTCCTGACCCTAGGTTAATTTTATTTAATTAATGCCAGTGCTAACTTGGGGTTCACAGTGTGATCAAATATCCCCCAACAGCCAGTGCTGGTGAGGACAGTCCTGGGGTGGACAGAAAGAGGAAAGACTGGGTAGATAGAGTGTGGGTCTACAGTGCTGTGTCACCAGGCTCTATCAGGCATGGCTTCCTTAATGCCCTTGAGCTGAGTCTGCTGCAGGTTCAAATGTGGGTACTAGTCAAAGGTGGGTTCAATGCACAGAAACTTGGTCCATTTGCCAGAACTTTTTCTCAAAGCAAAATGCTGGCTGGGAACATTGGTCCTGCATACATAACAGTCAGGGGTTATTTCTATGCGGCATATTTAGATTCTTCTTCCTCAAAAACAGTCTTAGAGATGTCACTGATGGCACAGTGTCCCAGAGTGCTCTTCATGGGACTGCCTTGCACTCTCTTCCTGGTGGTTTCTTATCCTGGGTTTCTCTCCCATATCTGGGTGCCTGTTCTAGGCCCAGTCCATTTTGGAGGTGAGGGTTAGATAGCATGCTTGTGTGGTTTCTCTCAGTCTGGAAATGGAGAGTTCTCGTCATGGGTTAGCTGATGCCAGCCTGGGGCTGCCCGAGTGTGGACGTTGCATTCTGCTAGTATCTTCTCTGCTCACAGCCACTACTCCACACCACCACCAGCCTCAGCATCCTGCAGGAAATGTCAGGGCTCAAAGGGCACAACTAAGCAACACAGGCTGTTGATGGAAAATGTGCCGTTCCTATTGACTCACTTATACAAATAGCTTCGAGACATTTCCACAGTGCAAATCCCTCACACTTTCAAACTTTTATTTCACCCAATAGGAAGAAAATGTACATTAAAGGATCCAGGAGCCATAGTTTCTTGGCAGGAATTTTCAGCTCATTATGTGATAATTAATACTAATCTGTATGTTAAAAAAACAAAAAAAAGTAACTCCTTTTCTCCTTTTCCAACTTTTAGACGGCTGTTCTTCCAGACAGCCAATAAAACTAAAACAGAATCTTTGGGTTTGTTGTTGTTGTTTTTTAAGAGGCTATAAGGCAAATAAAAAATTTCACACCTCCACTAAGCAGATCTATACATTTTTTGGTTCTTGATGATCAAAGTTTATTACTATTCGTAGAATTGCTAACATCTCCATAACACATTGCAACAACTGGAGACCCGACGACCTGGGAAAACAATGTGAAGGGTTTTAAGTTTTGGAAAGCTCTTAAGCTCTTCGTGCTGCTTTCTCTGGATTGGCTTATTTAACAATGTGACCTCACTTGCAGAGGTGATATTTTGCATTATGTCTGACCTCAGATGTGCCAGGCTCATTGTGAGACTGAAGGCCATAGTCTCCGTATCAGCTTCTGTTCTCCTTTCTGTGAGAAACACCCGGCAAGAAAAACTTAAAGAAGCGCTGGGTTACTCACTGTTACAGTTTTAAAACACTGTCCACCATGGCGGGAAGGCAGGAGTGTGATCACCCTGCACCTGGAGTCAGGAAGCAGTGAAGAGATGAATGTTGGCACTCTCAGGAAACTAAAACAAGCAAGCAGTACAGCTTTCCCAAGCTCTGGGTATCCTTCTAGTGAATCTTTGGAACTGAGGTTGCTCCTGAGGGTCCCTGAACACAAATGACCACTTAAACAGATGACCATTCCTTTCATGGAGTTTGGGGACATGCAAGGGGAGATAGGTCTGGAGGAAGAGAAGAGGTCAGTTATGAACTCATTGAGATGAAGTGCTTGGGGCATGTCCAGCGGAATTATTCAATAAGTCTGTAAAACCCTGCCTGCTGGCTCATGCCTGTAACCCTAACACATGGGAGGTTAAGGCATGAGGATCAGGAGTTCAAGACCAGCCTGATGAAATAGAGACACTGTCTTCAAAAAACTCAAGGCTCGGGGTGTGGGAGAGCAGAGGCAGTAAAGATGGCTCGGAGGTTAAGAGCGCTTGCTGCTCTTGCAGAGGAACTGGCTTTGATTCCCAGCACTTATGCGGTGGCTCACAGCTCTCTATAACTCCAGTTCTGTGGCTCTGACTCCTCTTTTGACTTCCTTGAGCTTCCATACACAAGTGGTGTACGTGCATACTTGGAGGAACAAATACATGTTGTTTTAAAAAGCAAGGTTGAGGATGTATCCCAGTGTAGACTAGGCTGCCTAGTAGGCATAGGATTTGAGTATAGTTTCCATCAACACACACACACACACACACACACACACACACACACACACACACACACAGAGAGAGAGAGAGAGAGAGAGAGAGAGAGAGAGAGAGAGAGAGAGAGAGAGAGAATATAAAGGAGAGAAGAGTAAGCCAGAGTTATGAATTTGGGAATTGTGACTATATAGAGAGGTTATTTAAACCTGTGTATAAAGATGATGTTTTTCTGGGAATAGAAAAAAAAAGAGGAGTTAAAGAGAATATTTCAGGGAACCCTTATATTTAAAGGTAGGAGAATACACTCTCTGAAAACCTGAATGACATCAGGAAAGTAGTAGTGTCTTAAAAGCCAATCAGGGAGGAGTATTCTGAGAAGGCGATACTAGCTACCAATAAGAAAAATGATAGAAAGACTAAATAATACTTGCTTTAAACATAAGGGCTTTGGGAGGTGGGGAGGTGACTCAGTTGGGGAAGGTCTTGTTCTACAAGCATGAGTACCTGAGTTTGGATCATCAGCATCTCCAGTGAAAAGCTCCTGAAATCCCAGTGCTGGGAGAGCATGCATGTGTGTGACAGACAGGAAGATCCCAGAGACTTGTTGGCCAGTTAGTCTAGCCACTTGACGAAATGCAGTCTCAGTGAAAGACCCTGTTTCAAAAATAAGGTGGAGAGTGACCAGGATTGCACTTGAAGTAGACCCCCGGATCCTCATGCTTGTATACATGTGTTTACAAATACCTTTCCACACACTCCCTACACACTGGCACAGACCCTATCATCTCTAATTTATAGGTAAAATAACTTAGAGGCACAGGAATTATGGTCATTTGGTAGAGGTAACACAGCAGAGTGTGGACATCCTACACTGTTCTTGAAGCTCAGGACTTGATTGTCTCGATTCTTCCTGGCACCTCTCTACATGACCACACTGGCTCCCATGGCCCCTGATACCTCTCTACATGACCACACTGGCTCCCATGGCTCCCCAATACCTCTCTACATGACATGATCACACTGGCTCCCATGGCTCCCCAATACCTCTCTACATGACATGATCACACTGGCTCCCATCGCTCCCCGATACCTCTCTACATGACATGACCACACAGGCTCCCGTGCCTCCCTGACATGTTCCTTTATCACATTTACTGTGCACAGGGCTGCTTTTTGTGGACCCAGGCAATCTCTTTCAGAAAGATGTTAGCGTTTGGCAGAAAGTTATGTTACAAAGGAACTATGCAGGAAACTACTACATCATAATCTCTCTTTTCCTGATGTTGCTTTATGTACAAAGATTTAAGTCCCACTGCAGGGAATATGTATTCTGTACAGGAATAAAGGACAAATCTGTAGTGTTTTTATTATGTTTCCAAGCTGTAGGTTATGATGACAGGACTTTTTTTATCTTCCAGGTGCAAGTAGGATGATACAGTTAGAAAAATGGGAAAGCAAATGAGTGGTGAAGCGCCTCCTCCTTCCCCTGTGGGAGGAATGGTGAAAGATTTACTGGAAGTTAATTTGAGAGGAAGGAAGTTCATGGCATGATCTGGGTGAGGTCCTTAGCAAAATAGAAGATTTAAAATAAGAAGGTGGTGAAATGATGGATGTTAGCCATAGGCTAATGAGAGGAATTGGTTCTTGGGAAATAAAGCATTTTTAGGGGGCAAGTTTGGTTCTGTGGGACATTTGAACATTGCTGGACCTAGTTGGCAAAGGTCTCCACTTTAAGAATTCAGGTGTTGCTCAGAAGTGGTTTCTAAGATTGAAGGTTTATATGTGCTCTTGCTGATCCTTACTTTTCTTGTTTCTTTCGGACTGAGTTTGAAGTTCTGAACACACCAGAGGAAATGGGCAAAGGGGATTTTTTTTTTCTCAATGTTACCCGCAGGTTAAACATGTTTTTCAGTTCCAATGACTGTTGTTGAATTTCTGTGAGTACTTACAATATGGTGGAGATTGTATAGCTCATGGCCATCCCTTTAAGTATCTGTTTCCAATGGTGTGGGCAAGGAAAACAAATCATTTCCTAAAACTGGCCACCTGGCTTCTGGGAAATCATTATTTCTGGTCTCAGATATTAAAACTTTATACTTAGGCATATTAATCTATTCAAGTTATATTTTTCCTCAAAATATACTTACAAGTATTTCTGGGCACAAAAAGGAGATAATATGAACCATTAAAACAGTTTAAAATGATTCCAAGGCTGAGTATGGTGGGGCACACCTTTAATCCAAACACTCAGGAGGCTGAAGCAAGTGGATCTCTGTGAGTTTGAGGTCATCTTAGTCTGTACTCTGAATTCCAGGCCAGCCAGGACCACATAGTGAGACCCTGTTTCAAAATGTTCCAGGAATCTGTGACGTTTTAGGCAAATACTGGAGCAACTTACGACTGAATTATCAATGACGTAGTCGGACTTCCCAGAATTGAGAGCGTCCACCTCTGAAAAAGATTTATTGGTTTGAATTTCACCATTACTAATTATTTTGTAACATTAGGAGATGAATTCCCATTGAAGTTTCCCAGAAGATACTAAGATCATTAAGGAGTGGGGAAATTCTTTTCTGGCGGACTTGCAGTGCAGAATGAGACCAACATACCCCAAATCCATCTCTAGCTGTCTGCATATTTCTAGAAACTACTCCTTCTTTGAAGTCTATTGCTAAAGTGAAGTGGAATAGCATATAACTCAGTGGAAGGAAAAATATTCTCACATGATGGGTTTTTTCTTCAGGATCTTATTCCTTAGTAGTGCAGTTGGCAAGGCACGAAACACTCTTCTGAGGGGGTGGGGTTGTAGTTTAGTGGGTAGAGCTTCTGTCTAGCCTTCCCAAGGTCCTGAGTTCTATCCCTCACTACAAAAATTTCTGAGCAGATTCTTATTTGTTCAAAATATTTAATACTATAGATAGAAATTTTAATTCTTTTTTGTTTGTTTTTGAGACAAGGTTTCTCTCTGTAGCCCCTGGCTGTCCTGGAACTCACTTTGTAGACCAGGCTGGCCTCGAACACAGAGATCCACTGCTTTTGCTTCTTGAGTGCTGGGATTAAAGGCATGTGCTACCATTGCCTGGTGAAATTTTAAATCTTAATGCTGAGATATCTGTTCAGAGTCACAGAGCAGAGTGCATCTAGACAAACAGGGATCTTCACTGTAAGGGCCAAGAATAATTAACTAGTTCTTTGGGAATTTGAGACCCCCACCCATGTGGCTGGCTCTGCTTGCCCTTGTGTGGAGAAGGCCCTCTTCTGGGTTGGGAGAATCATTTGTCTGCTCCCTCTGCCTGGCAAACAGTGTGAGTTTTGTTTAGAAAGTTCTTACCTGGTTTCCCAAGGAACAAGGAAAGCAACCCATCATGAGATTTTAGTTTTCTGAAGTTATAGGCAGGAATTTTACCCTATAATATCAGGTTTTAGGGATGCTATCTTCGTTAGGATTTCTATTGCTGTGAAGAGACACCATGATCACAACAACTCATAAAGGAAAATATTTAATATGGGCTTGCTTATAGTTTCAGAGGTTTAGTCCATTATCATCAAGGCAGGGAGCATGGTGTCGTGCAGGCAGGCCTGGTCCTGGAGAGACAGCTAAGAGTTCTATATCTTGTAGGCAACAGGAAGTGAACTGGGACACTGGGCATGGCTTGAACTTATATGAAACCTCAAAATCCACCCCCACAGAGACACACTTCCTCCAACAAGGCCACATACTCTCCAACAAGGCCACACTTCCTAATAGTGCCACTCCCTTTGGGGGCCATTCAAACCACCACACCATTTTGTGGTTGACCATGGGCTGCCAAGAAATCATATATGGGTCATTACTATGATACTGGGTCACATGCAGGGTTCAGCAATTTACCTTGATGCTGAATACTCCTGGAAGTTCCCTGTTTGCTTCTCTTCCCCACTTTTAGTGTTTGGGATATTGGGAGTGGTTTGGAGAACAAGGATCCTAACGGCTTGGTCTTGAATTCCAGCTGTGATCCTTGACAGCAGTTGTAGTAATTGGATGGTAGTCCTTTCACCAGTTCCCCAAATTTGTCCATATTCTAATATTCCATTGTTTTAGATATCAAGTCAAATGTTTCTGGTGAAATCAGCCCGGTCCTCACTCCAGTGACAAGTGCCATGAAGAGACATGCTCAAAGACATGCCCAGACCAAAGACTGTTGAAGATGGAAGCAGAAATTGGAGTGATGTGATGTTCTGTCCAGAGGTGGACAGAAGGACTAAACAAGGATTCTCTGGGCTCGTGGTGGCCCATCAGCACTGAGCTTCTGTTCTCCTGGTCTCCAGATCTGAACTCATTTCCATTCCAGGCTATGGTGATGTGTTTCATCAGCCATAGAAAACCAAGATAGTCAGGTAGCCAAGGATCTCTGGGTCAGTTCCCTGCGTTTGGTGAGAACCGTAATATTAGTGCTTATCCTGTAAGGCTGTTGTAAGATGTACAAGTCAATAATAAATTAAAATATCGTATAACACAGTGTGAGTCTGTGCTAACCACTGTCAGCAAGCACGTGCTGTGATTTTTGGACACCCACTTCTTTGCTTGTGCTAAGTAAAATTTGAGAAAGAATGGTCTGTAGATCCCATGTATTCCACTCTCCTAGGTGGCCCACCTCTCTTTAAGCAGGTGGAGTCTGATGTTAGTCGGTTTTCTATTGCTGTGACAAAACACCTGATATAACCAATTAAACTAATTTGGCTCAGAGTTTCAGTCTTGGGGTCCTGGCTTGTTTGCACTGGGCTAGAGTAGTGCACCATGTCATGGTGGAAGCATGTGACATAGGACTGCTTCCCCTCATGGCTACCCAGAAGCAAGGAGAAGGAAAGGAAGGAGATGACCTTATAATATACACCCCAAGAGCCAACGTCCAGACACCTCACTTCTTCTCACTCAGTCCTTCCTCCGGAGAGTTCTCCCACCATCTAACAGTGACACATGCTGGTGAAGAAGCCAAGTGGGAGAGCCAAGGTCAAGATCCAAACTGCAACAGGTCTTACCCACAAGTGAAATGAACAGGTAGGAAGTGGGACTGCACCAGAGTCATCACACTTCCTTATCCATCATAGAAACACAATGCTCATCTTTCTTTCCCAGAGGGGGTAGGTATTAGCATCCGTCACTATTTTTTTTCTTGTTAATTCAATATGCTACATGTTGTTATGTTATTTTTAAATTTTTTAAAAATACTACTCTTATTTTTCAACAAAGACTTGTTTATTTTGAGAAAAGATTTTCAAGAACTGGGCTGGTTATAAAAGTGATCCAGAGTAGCAATTTTATATTTTTATGAGCCTATCCTTTAATGCTCGAGCTATCTCTCTAACCCTACAGTGTCAATTTTAGACAGCATATATTCAGACAACAAATATTGTCCTAGAGGCTGCATTTGACATGCCGGATCTTATTCTTAACAATACCTTGTTATATTTGTGTTGGAGCCCCTTACAGTATTCTTAAGTAGCTGTCACACAGACCTCTGATCCCAAGGTGGTCTCAGGTGCTACAAACAGAGACTGCCTTTCAACCAGGGAACCAATTACTGAAGTCACATATAAAGGCGCGCTCCCTGTACAACTAGACAGCATTTTGGTGACATATATCCCTTTTATTGCGATGTCATGAAGATGTGTGAAAATTAAAAGCAAAAGTTGTAGTGTGAGAATTTGTAAAAACAGCTAGGAGTGTGGAAAGAGGTGGAAATGGCCGGTAGTGTGTGTCTGGTGACAAGAGTTAATGACTCGGGTGGGGCGAATGGTGAATTGTGCTGCAGACGGGAGGGTGGATCTGGTCCAATTTTTATCTTAGATAAAGTCTAGGTAAGGAAATAAAGTGGTAAGATTTCCAGACCCAGTTTAAGCTTAAGAGTCACCCTCCTCTTCCTCATCTTCTTTCTCGCCATTGCTGCGGTCCTCATCATCCTCTTCCTCCTTGGTCTCTTCCGTCATTCTTACAAGAGTCCAGCTCAGAGAAACAGACACAAATAGGGTGGAGCTGGAGGCTGCTCCATCCTCCCTGGTCTCCATATTTCTTTCATTTCCCATGGTGTTGGCCTGGTCACCCCGTGTTCACGGTCATCATCTTTAGTAGGCCATCCATCCCCTCTGTTGTCGTCTCCACTCCCTGCAGACTCTATCGTCACAGCAATCTCCTCTCTCTCCAAGGAGCTGCCACTGGCTCTTCTTTGGGTGTATTGATGTTTCTATTTCATGTTTGTTCTAGTCCTTTTCAATTTTTTTTCCAAGCAGACACCCTTGTTTTTGTTTTAATGCCCTTCTTAATTGTCTCAAAGTCATCTTTCTAAGGCTGCAAAGATCTTCAATGTCTACGATTAAACTTGAAGCTGCTTTTGTCCTTTCGTGGAAGTGTGTCCCCATACACACTGGTGTTTAGAAGGTGCCAGAGACTGAGCAGAAGGAGGAGGAAGGGGTGGGGGAGGAGAGGGTAAGGGAAAGGAGATTAATATCTAAAAGGCGGCCAGCAGTCGACTGTGCCATCCTCTCTGCTCTGTATTTCTCTTGTTAACATACTGGATGAAGGCAAGTTTTCCCAACAGAGCAATGCAATTTTGCCATATCACAAGAAGACTGATTCCACACTCGACTCTCAAAACAGAACTTTTGTGGCTATGTGTATGATGTGTGTGCATGTATATGTTTGTGTGTGTGTGTGTGTGTGTGTGTGTGTGTGTGCGCACGTGTGAAAATTAGAGAACAACTTCAGAGGTAGGTTTAGTCTTCTACCTTTCTTGGGACAGGGTCTCTTTGTTGTTCAGTGTGTACACCAGGCTAGCTGGCCTGTGGGATTCCAGGGAGTCTCCTGTCTCAACTGCCAATCTTGGCACAGGGTCACTGGCATTATAGAGGTGCATTATGGTGGCCTGCTCTGTATGAGTCTTGGGGATCAAATTCAGGTCCTCATGCTTGTGTGACAAGAGCCTTACATACTGTGCCATCTTGATGGTTCTTCATCAGGTTTCTTGACCACAGTAGAGTTGGGATTTCCAGTGAATACACAGGAGCTCACAGAGCAAGGCTCTGTCTGGTTAGTCATGTTGCTAGCCATTATCTGTGATGACCAGTGCCCTCAACAAAGTTGGAAAACATATGCAAAGATGAAAAGAAAATCATGCAAGCTATGTTCCATTAACTTACAAATTTCAAGTAGTTTGTGAGCAGATGTAGGAAGAAGAGCTTCCACTCCCAGGGCCACAGGAAGCCCACTGTGGCAGCCTGGCAGTGCCAGAGAAGAGTCTTCGCTCTTCCTCTCTACAGAACCATACGGTTTAAATGGACAGACTCACTAGCTCCTGCTAAAGCTCTGTCTTTTCACTTTTGGAAGAAAAAGGTGATATCTGTCTAGTCTGGCTTGCTATCCAAATGGCTGCCTCTTCTTCTTCTTCTTCTTCTTCTTCTTCTTCTTCTTCTTCTTCTTCTTCTTCTTCTTCTCCTTCTCCTCCTCCTTCTCCTTCTCCTTCTCCTCCTCCTCCTCCTTCTCCTTCTTCTCCTCCTCCTTCCTCCTCCTCCTCCTGCTCCTTTCTTCTTCTCTTTTCATTTTGTGGAGATGAGATCTCACTATACAGCCCAAGCTGGTTTTGAATTTGCTATCCTCCTGCCTCAACTTCCTGAGTGCTGGTGTTAGAGGTTTGTATTAAACACATTTGGCAACCAGCTTAAACAGCATCTTTATATGGTCACTTGGTGGTAGACAGGGCTGTGTCACAAGTCTTTAATGCTCTGTGCCTTGCATGTGGTCTCTAGGACCTGTCTGCCATATGTGATTGGCTGTGGAGTGATCAAATTGTAGAGATTCTGACCTGTGAGACATAAAACATTTCATAACACTTAGAATAAGTGCTCCCATTTGAAAACTGAAGCCAGCTGGGTGGTGATGGTGTACACCTTTAATCCTAGCACTTGGGAGGCACAAACAGGCAGATCTCTGCGAGTTTGAGGCCAGCCTGGTCTACAGATCAAATTCCAGGGAAAAAGAAAACCAAAGCCAGTGGTTTTTAGCCTTCTTAATGCTGTGACCCTTTAATATAGCTCCTCATGTTGTGGTGACCCTCAACCATAAAATTATTTTTGTTGCTACTTCATAACTGTATCTTTGCTACTGTTATGAACTGTAATGTAAAATATCTGTGTTTTCTGATGGTCTTAGGTAACCCCTGTGAAAGGGTCATTTGACCCTAAAGGGATCAAAATCCACATCACATGTTGATCACTGCTGACCTGTGCAAAAAACACCCTTGTCACTGTGTGTGTGTGTGTGTGTGTGTGTGTGTGTGTGTCTGTTTTATAGGCACTTAGTCATCAGTGACCCTGAATAACACTGGCTTTACTTTTTCCTACTTTGTTTCCTCTTTTCTAACCTTTCTCTCTTTACCACCTAAAAAACGTCCATCTAATCCTTCCTATCTCTGTGTAGCAGTTTCCTCTGAACTGAAACATTCCCTCCAGGAAGAAGGGTGGAGGCTCATGATATGCAGGAAGTAAACAAACTTCATATGTCTGAGGAAGCTGAAATGTGTAAGATTCTGACTTACTGAGTTGGAGAGAGGAGATCTGTGAATCTGTGAGGTTGTATGCAGATTGTGCAGAGAGCTCCAGAATCATCCCCGATTCTGTAAGAAAGTCCTCCCCCATACTTCTGTACAGAAACACAATCAACAAATTGGTTAGTCGAGTTGACCTTTCGATGGTATATTATTTTGTTGTGCCATGGTTTTCTATCTGGATGGGGGCAGGTCGACAGATGTGTGTCTCACACAACTCACATCAAGCTCAGTGTTGTTGTAGTTTATTATTTAATTAGGTGTTACATTTGTTTATGCTGCATTTGTTTAATGACGTAAGGATATGTGATTAATTATATAAAGATGTGTTGCATCTGTTTTACCTACCCTGCCTAAGGCACCTGATTGGTCTAATCAAGAGTTGAATGGCCAATAGGCAGAGAAAGAATAGGCAGGGCTGGCAGGCAGAGAGAATAAATAGGAGGAGAGATCTACACTGGAGAAAGAGAGAGAGGAAGATCAAGAGAAGTATAGGGCAAGAATGAGGGGCAAGGCCAGAGCCAAAAGTCAGGCAGACACCAGCCAGCCAGACATAGAGAAGCAGTGAAAGTAAGATAGACAGACGTAAGTAAGGTAATAAGCTCCAAGGCAAAGGGTAGATAAACAAAAACAGGTTAATTTAAGTTAAAAGAGCTAGCCAGAAAAGTGACTAAGTTAGGCCGAGCATTCAAAGCTAATAAGTCTCTGTGTTCTGATTTGGGAGCTGGTTGGTGGCCCAAAGCAAAAAGCCTGATATGTGGTGTCATCTCTGCTATTGACTCAGGTTCTTGGTGGTGTCAGGAGAACCGGTCATCTACCTTCTAGTCTGTGAACTCCTAGAGACCGCTATTCATTGTCATCTCTACATTTCCAGGGTAGACCAAGGCACCTGGGTTGACGTTTGCTTGATGCTTATTAGTTGACAATCGAAATGACCATATTGATGAACGGGTAGATGTCACTTTCTTTGACACGGTGTCCCACGTGGTTGCATTACTTGCCAGTTTCTTGTAGAACGATCATTGTGACCGGCTGGATGAGAGGCAGTGGAGGCCCTTAGTGTCTCCGGTGCCTGTTTGAGTGGAACTTTCAGGTGTACTTGCCAATGATGGTATCAGCAATCCCACCGGCCATCTTATCCCTGTACCCTTCTCAATTGCCCCATGTCCCTGGATCCTTCTGTTCAGCTACATCGCATGCCAGATTGTCTAATTTCTGTGCCCCTTGTTAAGACATAGTCCCTTGGCTCCTTATCACCATGGGACACTATTCCTATGTGTTTCCTTAGGCTTACTGCTACAGCAGAAGCAGGAGGACTTCCATGGAGCAAAGGTAATAGGTGGCAGTGGAACAAAGGAGCAGTGGAAGCATTTGGGTTAAGTCTAAAGGTGGAAGCAATGGCTATTGCTGGAGGATTCTATATGGGAGGGGAGGGGTGTAGAATAGTTATGCCTAGGTTTGGGTCTGGGTGACTGAGAAATAAGTAACGACTTTTAAAAGCTTGGGGAAAGCCAAGATGTCGAGAACTTCATTTTCTTTCTTTCTTTTTCTTTTTTAAATTTATTTCTGGTGTGTAGTGAGGTGGAGAATCAAAATCAGACTTTTGGATATCATTGTGGGAAGCATGCCATGCTAGATACCAGAGGTCAGGCAGGCCACACAGCACACCTGTTTGGAACCCAGGTAAGGACTCCACGAGGGACAATGACTTTGAAATTTCTTGGCACACTCATGATCTGAAGAGGTCTGGAGCTGTTGGCTTCCACTGTGATCCTCTAACGCCCCTTCCACTGGCAGAGAGACACAGATGGAGAGAGGCTGGCTTCAGAGAAAGCCCCAGGGATGCCTCAAACTGTTGATGTTTGTTAGCGGTTGTTTCCAACACATTTCTTATGCTTAGGTGATCCCTTTTAAAATTGTGAAGCTTCCATTTTCTAGGATCCCCAGTCTCAGAGAGTCTGGAATTATATATCTCATACAATTTGGTACTGGTGTGCAGTGATTTCTTGCCATTGCTTTCCGAGAATCTTTAAACATCTTAAGAGACCCATAATTTTCCTTTTAACTTGTGATGTGAGAAGTCTGTTGATAAGTCTTAATCTGCTAATTACTGTAGCTTTATTCTCGTTTCAACACGCTGGAAAAATGCTTAAATTTGATACCATTAAGGGAAATGCTTCCCGTGTCTTTTTATGCCCCTCTGTTCTCAAGGCATTTCTAAACACAGCAGTTAAGGTTTCTCATCCAGGGACTAGCACAGATTTATTAAATGAGGTATGATTTGGCTTTCCACTCTACTGTCATCCTCTCTTCAGCTGTCAGCCCTGCCCAGCTCAGTCCACCCAACCTTCCCGAGCATGCTCGCATCTTGTTGAGATGTGGAGATGCAGTTGACAGAAAGAAAGTGGCATTCCAGCACTAAGAAGAGAGAGAGGGAGAGGGAGAGAGAGAGAGAGAGAGAAGGAGGAGGAGGAGGAGGAGGAGGAGGAGGAGGAGGAGGAGGAGGAGGAGGACTTATAGGAGACTGAAATTTAGTAGGAGACTGAAATTTAGTCATTTGTGCCTTCAAGGGGGCAGCTAGTAGTGGCGCTCATAAGTATGCAGGGACTCGGGCTCAACCCTCCGGACTTCAGGACTTAAAAACAAGACCTCCCAAATGGCAGGATTCTGTAGGGAGTTTTCTTCCACACATTTTTGGCTGAGATCCCTGAGATCTTGCACACACACACACACACACACACACACACACACACACACACACACACGCACACACGCATCTCTGCATACCTGTTAGTCATTCTGTTTGCTGTGTTTGCCTTTCCCCTATCCATAGGATAAATATGTTTACAAAATATCTAGAAGGGCAACGCTTAGTTGATATCCCTGGTCCAACTCTTTCTTTGGAATTCATCACACACTCTTCGACACCGGAAATATGTAGCTCTCCTTGCCCTCTGCCAACACAAGAGAGGCAGGAAGCACTGAGCCGTGCCTGCAGCCAGCAGCGAAGGCCTGGCCCGGGCTCTTGCCGGTGCTGTCGGCTCCCACTGTGAATCCGCTAGTGCCTCTGAATGCTTCATTTTCCACTTTCCTCCTGATCGTCTTCCCACTGCAATTTAGCAGAGAAACCCACATGCTGCCAGAGGATCCTCTACAATTACGGGATTTATGGGGTGCGAATGCAGCCCCTGGGCCAGGCCATCAAAGGAAGGGGACTACTCAGCTATTCTGGAGTTTGTGGGTCTGCAGAAGGAAATGGTCTAGATGGCAATTGTTTATTACCAAGTTGAAAAAAACTTTCAGCAGCGACTGGGACGGAGTACTGGGTAGCTCGAGGCCTGTGAGGACTTACTCAGTGAGGGCGGCTTAGGATTCGCCTTTCACCGCATGGCTTTCTAAGACGCCCAATGAAGTCACAGCCCCCGATCTGCTGCTCAAGAGCGGGTCCTTTTCCTGCCTCACGTTTCCTACTTGGGAGGAGATGTGAATTAAACGCAGATGTTTAGAAATATAAAAATCTCATTTGCTGAGAGGACTTTGGGACAAAAGCCAGTGGAATCTCTAATTCTGCTTTGTATTTGCATTGTTTACTGAGAGGCTTTTGAGGTAAGAATATAAAAATTTATTGAAGAACACTTCTGATATATGTTCAGAAAAAAAAATTCTTCTTCTCCCCTGCCCCCTCTCCTTGGTGGAATGGAAAAAAATGTGCTATTCTTCACTAAGTCTAAAGCTGTCTAATTACACAGATCAGAATCCACAGTCCTAAGATACTGTTCTACTTTGAAATCATGTTCTGCTGAAGAATGAATACTCAGAGCGCTTGGTTTGACTGTCCCAGAGGGAGGGGAGCTGAGGTTGTCATTTTTCTGTCTCAACTGGTTCATCACATTTATGAAGAACTGCGTCATGCAAGCAAGCACCATAACATGGGAGAGCATGCTGCACTATTGTGAAGACATTTCTCTTGAAGTGTTGGGGTCAGTCGTGTTCACAATCAGAATCTTATCATTTATGTTGGCTTGAGTATATGAAATCTTAAAGGGAGCCGATATTGCAGGATTGATTGGTGCATGGCACAAGTTAACACTTACACTAGTCCCCTAAGATGTGTGATCTCATGCCAGTCTACTCTTTGGTCCCCTTTTCTACTGTTCCTTTATGCTCTAAGGCATCCTGAAGATGAGGGATGGTCAAGTGCACCCTGCCCTGGGAGGACATTTGAGAGCAGTCTAAGACAGCGCAGTACAACCACAAAACATATGGAATAACACTCACAGGGCACTCTGTTTAGAAGGGATCATGAACAATAAGCCAGTCTTCACCCTGTCTTTTTTTCTATATTTAAACCAGACATCTCCATCCAACAAGAGATCTGAATAGATTTGTCATCAAAAATCTAGGCAGAAGATGATTTAAAATCTTCACCTGTAAAAGCATTGCAGTGTCTCCAAGGAGTAGAATACTAAAGATGATTGTTTTATGTCCCATCCAAAGGAAATACGATGTCCAAGAGGCACTTATGTGTATCTCCCTGTGACCCTCCACAGTTCCTCCCAGCCCATGGGATGGCTGGTGGTGGGAGGGGACAGGATCAGAATGCAGAACTGCAGGTGTGGGCTTGTGCCCTTTCCCAGGGCCATTAGCATCTGCCACAGCCTGGGAGTCAGGAGGAAGGCGATAGCTTTTTGTGTAATTGCTATTATTTAAAAAAAAATCATCTTGCTTCTGCCAGTTCCCAAGCTTTTGGGGTAGTTGTTAGAAAAGTAGCTGAAACATGTTTTTTTGTTTCTCAGTCAGTTCAGATGCGCGTGCACACACACACACACACACACACACACACACACACACTTATCAGTTCCAATTTAACGCGGGTAGTGCTTCCAAGAACTTGAAACGGTGTCTCAAGCACACTGCTACCACAGCGGCTTTCATTGACTAATTATCGTGGCTCCTGCGCTGCCCCAAGGCAGCACTGGATGGAGTAGATGCTGTCTACTCACTATGTTTTACAGATGAGAAGGTGATGCTCAGAGATGTCACAGGGAGCAGCCAGGCTCGCCCAGCTGGAAAACGGCAGTCTATTTTCACATTTCCATCTCTGGGCCATATGGTCTCCAGCACTCTATGGAAGAACCTTCTGAAAGCTGCATCTTGTGGTGATATATTGTGTACCCTCACAAACTTATCTAGGGATCAGAGGACAGAGCCAGCCACTAGATTAGATGTAGAGGCCATACCGTGATGGCATACACCCTTTATCCTGTCACTCAGGAGACAGAGATCCGGATCTCTGTGAGTTCAAGGCCACACTGGGAACAGAGTCAGGCACTGGTGGCACACACCTTTAATCCCAGTACTTGAGATCTCATGCCTTTGCTTAGGAAGAGCACATGCCTTTAATCCCAGAAAGTAAGATGGCAGGGTAGAAAAAGGTATATAAGGCATGAGAAAACAGGAACTCATACTCTTGAGGCTGAGGATTTCACCCTAATATCTGGCTCCAGGTTTTTTTTTTTTATTAATAAGACCATTTAGCAATTCTTGTTACAGCATTTAATGCTTGTTTTCTTCAAGATCTGCTGTCTGTCCCTCATGAAAAATGCCATTGAAAATTACATGCCAAAATATCAATATATCTCGATAATTGGGGTAAACAAAATGAGGTTCTCAAATTACAAGATCTCAACTAGGTTTTTGTTTGTTTAATTTCCCATATGGTTCCCTTGACTCCTGGCTCAGTTTATTCTGTAGTAAGACTGTAAAATATCAACTGCTTCCCTTGAGAGTATGCTGTGGTTAGCTGTGAATTCATAATTTTAACAACAGATTGGTATTAATTAATGCCTGTTGATCCCTTATATGGGATGTTTTTAGATATCAATATGTACTCTAAAGGCTGTTTCCCTCTCCTCCTCTGCTGTATAGCAATACTCCAGAATACACCGTCCCAGCACACTGCCCTTGGAGTTTCCTGCTGAACATCACTGTTTGTAGGGATGGCCCCAGCTCCCTTTGGGTTCCTTGGAGAATGAACAAGTCAGCCATTATCTGTGGTTCTCCCACTCTAAAGATGGTGAAGAGTTTCACATGAAAGAAATCCAGATGGCAGTTCCCTGCCAAGGAAAACAAATCCAATATCTCTCTTACGGGTTTGTTTTGCCAAAGTGCAAAAGGAAGACTGTTTTAATCCAGTGTCTTTTACATTCAGTTTTCAAACACTGCTAGAATTAAAGTAATCATAAAGTTTTTCATCTCTTTGAAATGCATAAATTTTTCAGGTGATATGTGAGGAGACGTCAGGAGACTTTTCTGTGACTGCTTCAGTTTCACAGGCCACGCAGGCGCGGGGCCCTCTTCTTACACACCCCTCCCTCCATCGACACTTACGGAGCAGGGGTTTCCACTGGTGTTATGAAGTCAAATGGTCTCAGCGAGATTGGGACGAATGTTTTAGATTTACCATGGACAAATTTTCACTTACTTTGAGTATTTTAGTTTCATTTATTTTTTAATTGCAGTTCTTTAAACCAGTGAGATTTTAAAGAACCGAATTCTCCCTGAGACTTTTAAGATGTTTTTTTACTGTGTAGGTGTCTGTATGAGATAGTTCAGTAAAATCTTTCAGCCTAAATGCAGGCTGGATGAACAGCAAGGGGAAATGATGGGCGTGTATAACAAAGTGAATGTACTAGTAGCTGACAAGCCATGTGATGTGAAGTCATTTCATACTTTTGGTTTAAAGATCATAGAACTTTTCATAATACTAAAGTGTGGCCATAAGGGGATCAAATTCATGAAAATCAAGAATTCCGGTGACTTCTAAATGGCTGCATTTGACGGGTTAGGAATCAACAGTGTTTGCAGGCCTGGAGAGATCACTTCGCAGTTAAGAGCACTTGCTGTGGCAGCGTGAAGACGGAGCTTTGGATGTTTAACGTTTTAAAAACTGAAAATGAAGCCATTTTCATACAATATATCCTGATCAGAGTTCCCCTTCCTCATCTCTTCCCAGATCCTCACCACCTCCCTGCCCTTCCAACTCCACACCTTCTTTTTCTCTCTCTTACGAAAACAGACAGGCAGATAAAAAGACAAACAAGGATAAAAGATAATGAACAAACTAATAAACAAAGCAACAAAAAGAGACAAAGAGCATGAGAAACAATACACACACACATATACACACACACATCATAAAAGCACAGCATTAGAAATTATAATATTCAAGCAAAAGACCAGTAAGGTTAAAAAAAAAAAAAGCCTGAAGAATATGAGATAAGAACATCTTCAAAAATACACCATTGAGTTCATTTTGTGTTGGTCATCTACCGCAGGCCTGCAGCCTAGCGTGAAGTGTGCTGTCTACGCTTAGTGAGACTCCCTTGGAGAAACTGGTTTTCCTTTGTGAGCAGTTGTTAATTGGAGACTGGGTTAGGGATGGGGGCTCCTGTTCACTTCCCCTCTCAGTGCTGGGAGCCTGTCTGGCTTGGACCTGTGCTGGGCCTGCCTGCTATCACATTCTCTGTGAGGTCTTACCTGTCAGTCCAGTTGTGTCTGGAAGACACTGCTTCCCTGGAGCCATCCATCCCCCTCTGGCTCGGACACTCTTTCTGCCTCTTCTTTCACACAGTTTCCTGAACCCCGAGGGAAGGGATTTGATGAAGACATCCCATTTAGGACCAAGTGTTCCAAGGTCTCTCACATTAGAGGACTGGAATTTGAATCCCAGCTCCTACATAACAAGCCAGTCATGGTCCTGTGCACGCCTATAACCCCAGTACTGAAGGAGACAGAGACAGGAGCATGTCTGGGCTCACTGGCTGCCGTCCTTGCTGTAGGATTAGCAAGAGGCCCTGCCTCAAAAGCAGGAAGGTGGGGATTGGTACAGGAAACACCCTCTCCTGGCCTTCACATGTATGTGTATAACACACATGCACGCATGTACTCACTATTCAAAACATCATTTTCATAAGTTTAGATAGTAAATAATTACAATTTGGAGATGTGGGAAAGTGAAGAGTAATCTAGGTAGTAAGTTTTTTTTTATTATAGTTTTTTGTTTGTTTGTTTGTTTTGTTTTTCCTCTTCAAATGTCAACTAAGTTTACATCCTGGAGGCATACAGTGAAGAATTGGGAATAAAATATGGGTTTTTAGGACTTCCTATCAAGTCAAGATTTAAAATTTGCAAACAAGAGATTAACAATAACAAAGGTCAGGCTTAGCCAAGACAGTCAAGAACTGCCCATAGTACTTTAACAACTTGTTCTAGTTTGCCTTCTGCTGTGAAAAACACTGACCAAAAGCACCTCAGGGAGAAAGGGGTTATTTTAACTCAGAGGTTATAGTCCATCATGGAGGGAAGTCAAGGCAGGAACTTGAGGCAGGAGCGTGTGCTGCACAGGCTTTCGAGTGGGCATGTGTTTCTAAGGTGAGTAAATACTCAGGAAGGAGGTGGCCAGGCCTCATGATTAGACCTTGTCTTAGTAAGTGGCTGTGCTCTTTGGCCCTGAGCAGGAGTCTCTGCCTCTCCATATCCCTTTCAGAATGAATGAGTTCAGTGTTTTGGAAGCTGGCCTCCCTAGGAAGTGTATTTATGGTGTCACTTTGCTATTCTAATTTCTGTCTCCCTGGTGACATATGCTGCGGAGTATCTTTTCATATGCTTTGTCATCTGTATATTTTCTTTAGTGTCTGTTTAAGCCTTTGACCCAGTTTCTGATTGGGTTGCTTGTTTTCTTAGTGTGGAGTTTTCGGAATTCTTTGTGTGTTTTGTATCACAGTACTTTATCAGATGTGCCTTTTTCTCTCCCTCCCAGCCTGTGGCTTGTCTTCTCGTTTTCTCAAAATTGTCTTTCATGTAGCGGTAGTTTTAAGTTTTAATTAAATCAAGTAGATTGTTGAAAAAAGATTTATTTTATTTTTGAGTATGCTATGTGTGTGTGTGTGTGTGTGTGTGTGTGTGTGTGTGTGTGTGTTCATGGAGGCCGGAAGGGGGCATTGGATCCCCCTGGTGCTACAGTTGTAAGTGGCTGTGAGCAGCCCCATACGGTGGGTGCTGGAAACTGACCTCAGGTCCTCTGGAAAAGCAGCAGTTACTCCAGACTGCTGTGCTATCTCTCCAGCCCCCATTGGCTGTGTTCTCATAGATCATATCTTGGATTTTCCTACCCGAAAAACTCATCAAGTCCTCAGCTTGATGGTCTCCCCTCCCCTCCCCTCCCCTCTCCTCTCTTTCTATAATTTCCTGTCCCCTTCATATTTCTCCTTTTTACCTCTGTATACTTTCTCTATGCCCATTGCCCTAACCCATCAATACATAGCTTCTCTTTCCATCACCCTGAGTCATGACTCACAATTCTATATATTAGTTTCTGCCAAATAGTTATCTTTGGACCTCATCCCCAGTTTACCAGACTAGTATATGAAACTCTCTTTTTGACGTTGCTAGTTTTGCTGTTGTTAGCAAACATGCACTGGAAACCTAGTATTACTAGATACTTTCAACAATCAGACCATGGCTCTTGATTTCCATCACCTAACACAGTTTACATCTCCAGTTTGCCAATCTCAGAAAACGGACACTATTCTCTCCTACACACAGCAGGCATCTTCTAATCCATCTCTCCAGTCCTTTTCTTAGTTTAATGCAGTCACCCACTCACCCTTTAGTGCACCTCTCTGCTCAGCACTTGGGGCCACTCAACAGCTTCTTCCTTGTTTACTTAGCTGCTATTGTGTCTTGATGCTTTCTCCCTACTGCGATGGGATGTCTGACTTCTTTGTTCATTGTAGCATAGTTATCTATCCACGTCCGCCTCCAAAAAGACTCTCAGAAACTATTAGAATTCTGGGCAAAGATAAGAACTAGTGGTGCCTCTGAAAAGTGTAAGTCAGCGATGTTCTTCTCTGGAGTCAAGCCATCCAGTGAATGGTGTTCTGTCGCACACGCAGTAAAATTCAGACTTCTTACTGTAGTCTACAAAATCCTGCAGAAACCGGCTCCCCGCCCACTTTGTATGTGATCTCACTGTCTGTCACTTCCCCTGTGAGCTGTTCTCTAGGCCATTGACTTTGAGTCACTGAACACGGGGCTTCTTCTGTCTGCTGACACTGACACCAACTCCTCTGGATCATCACATCTGTGCCTTCTCTTTGTCATGCGGTTTTTCTTTAAGTGAATTCCCACTCTGGTTAATGCAGTCGCCCCGTCACCATCCAGCACATACCTAGGCTTGGATTCTTTGTCCAGAGATCCTTGTTACTCAATAGCTTCTTAGTTGTTTACTAAATTGTTACCTCTTTGGGATGGGATGTCGTCTGACTTTTTTCTTTGTTGTAGCACAGTTATCTATCACAGTGCCTGCCTCCATGTAGACACTCAGAAATTGTTTATTAAAATTTGGGGCAAATTTGATAACTCTTCATTATGCCTCCTGTGTTTGAAGTGTCCTGTTGAAAGCTGGGATTGAACAGTTCTCAAAACCCAGTTCCTGCCCTCAGAAGGAATCTAGGGTGTTGCACAAGAGGAAGAGAAGTGATCAAGAAATAATGACACAGTGTAGAAGCTGACTGAAGCAGCAGGTGTTTGGGCAACCTAATGGAAGATAAATGGCTTACCTTAGCTTCAGAGGAAGGGTGGCCTGAGATGCTTCCTCAGACTACATGACACATGACATGTTACAGTAAGTCCTGGGGAAAGTGTAAAACCATCACAGTAACCAGAGGAGGAAAACGGCCTCAGAGAGGTCCAGGAAAGGCCTGAAAAGAAAGCTGTCTGCTGTGGTCTCGGTCTCTCAAGATTGCGTGAAAGTAAACCAGACCAGACCAGACTAGGAAACAGACCAACCCTTCCTTTCTCTGAATGAGTGCTGAACGGTATGTACTTGTTACCTAATGGGTTAAAGCAGTGCTTCATTTTATTTGCTCAGCAGTTAACAAAGGAAGTGGAAGACTCATAGCCTTTGTAGCCCACAAGTTTGGGTCAACAGATTGGAGTTGTATTTATTCCATTATTAGTCACACCCTCTCAACGGGCTTCACTTCTTTGCATTTATCTTGCCATGAAAACCTTTCGTTCCTTTGATTCTTTCTTTTCCATGGTTGTCTAAGGTTTGCTGTTTGCATGCATTCTACCCAACAAAATGAAATTTATTAATCCGGTTTTCCTACCTCAGAAAGTGGCATGACTAATTCTCTTCTACATGACAATAAGAATATCCTACAAGGTCTGCTCTCACTAGTGCCCTTTCTTCAATCGACCTCTCATCCATTGCAGCCCAGCTACCCACCACAGTGCCAGGCTCCATGGAGACACTGTTGGGCTTTATATCCATACAGCAAAACCTTCTTTTATTTCTATTGCTCATGTAAGTAGGACCCATGCATTGTAGCTTTAAAGCACACTTGATTTCTTAAGCCATCGTTATCATGTTGTACACACGATGGAGAATATTTCCCTAAATGTATTACTTCGCACTTTGCCATTTGAAAGCTTCCCTAGATCATTTTTCCCTATTTCTAGGTATTCTGAGCTGCCCTTTTCTCTGATATAAGGAAACTGTAATTCTCAGCCTTGATTATACATTAGAATCACATGAGAAGATTAAAAACATACTCTTGCCTATTTTCCATCACATATAATTCTAAATTAAATTCTGTGGGGAATGGTTTTCTGCTTTTTAACTCCCTAACCAACTCTATCGTGGTAGGACAATTGTTCTAAATGTCTTGCTCCTGAATGGAAGGACTAGGAACCATCAGCACCGGACCAATTGTGGCATCCAGGGCTCACCCAGACTCAATGAATCAGAGCATGTTAATGCTGGGGGATGTCTTTCTCTACACTGTGAATATATGTTGTTCCCATTGATGAATAAATAAACTGCCTTGGCCTATGGCAAGGCAGCTTAGAGTCAGGCAGGAAATTCAAGGAGTGAGGCAGGAAAGAGAAAGGCAGAGTGGAAGAGACTCCAGATTGCCATCCTAGGAGCAACATGTAATGGGATGCAGGTAAAGCCATGGAACATGTGGCAATATATAGATTAATAGTTATGGGTTGAGTTAAACTATAAGAGCTAGCTAGTAAGAGGCCTGCCATAGGCCATACAGTTGATAATTAATATTAAGCCTCTGAATGATTATTTTATAAGCAGCTGAGGGACCGCAGGGACTGTAGGCCCCTGTGTCTGCTCCCCTCCCCCCAGGTCCTGGACCAGAGGAATACCTGAGAAACTCTTCGGCAACATGTTAACAAGACTGCCTTCTCCCAGAGTGGTTCCATGTTTACTCTAAGTTTCACTGTGAAATTTCCCACCAAAACCATTTGCTAAAATGATCAAAGAGGAAACCCCTTTAGGAGCTTTGAGTTTACATTTCTCACCCAAGATCTTCATCTGTCCATGAGTTCTGACTTAGGAAGTGCATAGAAGTGTTTTCTCTCAAGGTCAACAAGAAGGATGTAAGAAATTATTAGCTCAAAAGTGGCCAAGGTGTTCTTCAATCATTTTGTCCTCAGAAGGGGTAATTATTTAATACAAAAATCTTTTTCTTTTCATTTTTCAAGCCCATATGCTCAACCACACCAATCAGGAAATGTCCCACTATCAAGGTGCAATCAAAAGATCTTCCTGTGTTCATCCAAATGTCCTCTTCGGGTTACTTCTCTGACTCCAGAGGGGACTAAGAAAGACCTTCTCAGAATGGATGGCTTTCCTCCCAGACGTGTGGATTTTCACAAAAAGAAAATACCTGAGAGAATGGTTCAAACACACAGACTTGAGCAGAGGATGTTAAATATTCCAAGGAAAATGATCAATAATGGGGCAGTTAAATACACCTCACAAAACCGTGCCTGCCTCCAAAGCCTTAGGGAAGAAATCAAAACTACATCTAAAACCCACAGTGAAAGTTAGCCGGGAAAAGCACCTGGCCCCAGCCACACTATGGCTGAGCTCATAAAAGCAGTGGGCAATTATGCAGCTCGTACCCTGTAAAATCTGTCAGTGCACATGGAAAACCAGAGGGGTTGCCAGAGGCCTGGCACAAATCAACGACATCCAGACTGCTAAATAAGGGAGAGCTGAGCAAGAAGGCACCACAGATCAGGCCCGGGAAAGCTCCCTCGCTGCCATCAATCCAGCCGCATGCCTCAAAGGCTCCCATAAATTATTTTAAGCTCAAGGCATCCCGAGAGGCAGAAGACATTGGGGACATTTTCAGAAAGAAAGCCACAGTAGTTAAGTGCGGCAATTTGGCAGCTGTGGGGACTTCACTTGAATCCCTCCAGTGACAGTCCAATGTCACCACCATCCCACCTCTCTGTCTCCCACAATCAACTGGTACAGTTGTGGCTTGAGACAAATGCTATGAAGTAACTACGATTTCATATTGCTTGTATCCGTCAGCGTTTATGACATGGGAATGGGATTCTGTGTTATTTGTCATGGCTAGCTGTGAGGACAGAGAAAGTAACCAAAGAAGAACAAGAAAAGAAGAACTTGGAACTAGGACCCTGTAGGAAACTAATGCATCCAATTAATTGCAGTCCAGGCAAGGCCACGCTTGCTCTAATTTCTCTGTCTAGGAGGCCCACTGTATACCCTTCCTGGCTCCCTGTGAGTCTTAGCTGCCTGAGTCTGATCACACTGTTTTCATCTCTACAGGGAAACTATAGACTCCTTTTTTGGTCTCCCTGTTGTGCTCTGGCTCAGAAAGCAGCCTGATTCTTTTACAAACATAAGTCGGCTCATATCACTTCCCTGGAGAACCTCTTGTTCTTTCATTTCCATCACTGTCACAAAATGCCTGAGAGAATCAACTTAAAAACTAAAAGTCTTACTTGGTTCATGGTTTCAGAGTTTCAGACCAGGGTTGCTTGGCCTGTTGGTTTGGACCTGTGGTAACATAGAAGATCATGCAGTAGTACATGGCAGAGCTGCTCCCTTCCACTCAACAGGGAGGCAGAGGAGATAGGAAGCAGCCAGGGTCCCATGCCATGCTTATCAAAACCTTATTTCTTGTTAATAGGCCCCTCATTTTGAAGGTCCCACCACTTCCTCACAGCACCACTAACTGAAGACCGTGCTTTAACAAAGACTTCGTGGAGGTCTTCCAGATCCAGGCTACTCATGTAGCATGGATCTTAGAAGGTCTTATTAATAAAATCAAACCTGAGCCAGGTATTGGGGCAAATGCTAAATGACCAGAGAAACAGAACAGGTCACAGCTACCTCACCTTGCCAATTCCTTAGCTGATCCTGTTTCCTCAGACTGGAAGCCTCTGAGTCCTTATCCAAATGGATCTCAGCTGAGCTGCTTCTCGGAAGCCTGAAAGCTTAACCAGGCTCTAGCTCCTCATCCTCACATCTTAAATACCTTTCTGCTTCCTGCCATCACTTCCTGGGATTAAAGGCTCACTTCCTGGGATTAAAGGCATGAGTCACCATGCCTGGCTGTTTCCAGTGTGGCTTTGAACTCACAGAGATCTGGATGGATCTCTGCCTCCCAAGTGATAGGATTAAAGGCGTGTGTGCCACCATTTTCTGGCCTCTGTGTCTAGTGGCTGTTCTGTTCTCTGACCCCAGATAAGTTTATGAGGGTGCACAATATTTTGGGGAACACAATATCACCACATACTCACAACTTGCTAACTTTATACCTCATACAGACGTGGAAAGAAAGGAGGAAGTGCTCATGCCTGTCATTCCTGGAGGTTCTGAACTTTTCTTCTGCAGTTGCTGTTTTGCCTGCAAGGTCCCTTGTCTCTTTCATCTCTTTGTTCAGATAGCTCCTCTAATATGTCTAGTCTCCTAGACTAGTAGAACTCAGTTTCCATCCACCTCATAACCCCATGTCTTAAGCAATGTTCTGTTGTTGTGAAGAGACACTATGCCTGCAGCAACTCCTATAAAGGAAAGAGTTTAATTGGAGATTGCTTACAGTTTCAGAAGTTTAGCTCATTATCAGTATGGCTAGAAGCATAATGATACACAGACAAACAAGGTGCTGGAGAAGGTGCTGAGGTGTCTGGCTCTGCAGACAGCAAGAAGAGAAAGACGCTGGGCCTGGCTTGAGCATTTGAAACCCCAAAGCCCACCCCCAGTGACATACTTCTCCCAACAAAGCCACACCTACTCAGACATGGTCCTACCTCTAATCTCTGCCAAGTAGCACTACTCCTTAATGACCAAGCATTCCAATCTATGAGCCTATGGGGTCCATTCTCATTCATACTACCACATTTCACTCCCTGGTCCCCATAGGCTTGTAATCATATCATAATGCAAAAATGCATCCAGTCTAACTTCAAAAATCCCCATAGTCTATAATAGTCTCAACACTGTTTAAAATTTCGAAATTCAAAGTCTTTTCTGAGACTCATGGCACTCTCATAACTGTAATCCCTTGTAAGATCAAAATAAAAAGGCACATCACATACTTTCAATATACGATGGAACAGAATATTCATTACCATTCCAAAAGGGAGGAAAGGGAGCATAGTGAGGAAATACTAGACCAAGGCAAGACTGAAAACCAGCTGGGCAAACTCCAAACTCTGCATCCCCATGTCTGATGTCAAAATGCTCTTCAGATTTCCAACTCCTTTCAGCTTTGTTGCCTGGAACACATTTCTCTCTCCTGGGCTGGTTCCACTCCTTGTTAACATCTCTTATTGGCAGCTATCCCACAACTTTGGCATCTCCAACATCTTGGTGTTTCGAAGGTTATCCAGGCTTCACCTTACAGCTTCACTCAAGGGGCCTCCATGAAAGGACACCCCGCCACATACTTGGCCTCAGTAGCTTTCCTTAGTTGCAGAGGGAGATTCCATAACCCTTTTTTTGTGTCCTTGATTCTAAAACCACAACCATGTGGCTGGATCTGCCAAGTTCTTCGGCTTGCTAGGGCTATAACATGGCCCCCTCATTCAAATACATTTTCACCAATTTTCTCTTCTTCAATTGTTTTCTTCATTGCCTAAGCTTGGCTGTCCTGGAACTTGCTCTGTAGCTGAGGCTGGCCTTAAACTCAAAGATACACCTGCCTCTGCTTCCCGAGTGCTGGGCTTAAAGGTGTGCACCACCATGCCTGGCCACAGGCTTTGTCATTTTTTTTTCATAAATTTCAAGCTTACCTGGGTGAGATCTTGCCCTGAGGTCACCACCTCCAGGTTTTTCTTTGTCTCTTTGAGCACTGGACTTGGTTCTACTACACTTCTTGGTGCCCCTTTTCCCTTTAAACTGTACATTTGGTATGCTGTGGGATGGTCTGTATGTCAAATGTGTTACTGATTGGTCAGTAAATAAATCACTGATTGGCCATTGGCTAGGCAAGAAGTATAGGCGGGACAAAGAGAAGAATTCTGGGAAGTGGAAGGCTGAGAGAGAGACACTGCCAGCTGCCATCAGGACAAGGAAGATGTAAAGTACCGGTAAGCCACAAGCCACGTGGCAAAGTAAAGATTAATAGAAATGGGCTAAATATAAGAGTAAGAGCTAGACAATAACAGGCCTGAGCTAATGGCCAAGCAGTTTAAATAATGTAAGAGTCTGTGTGTTTATTTTATAAGTGGGCTCTGAGACTGGCCGGACTTGGTGGCGGGAGTTGGAGAGAAATTCTCCAGCAACATTGGTATTTTTCTTTGATCCACTCCACTTGCTCTTTTTTTCATTATAGATCTGCATAGGAGCACAAGACTGGCCACTAATAACTACACGGCACAGTCAACACTAGGCTGTTTTGAAATCTCCTCTGCCAATGCTTTTTAATCCAAAACTCTTCAATTCAGCCTCAGGCATATTTCTTGGACAAGGGCAAAAAACAGCCACATTCTTTACCAAAATATCACAAAAATGATCTCTAGGTCCCATACTAATATTCTTCCACTCTGAAACCTCTTGACCTGGTGCCCCACAATTCAAATCATCCTCAGTACCACTCTCTCTTCCATGCTCCTGCTAGTATGTCCCATGAAGTTCCACTTAGAGCACTCAACTGCTTTCCGAGTCCAAAGTCCCAAAGTCTACATTCTGCCAGTAAGCAACATGGCCAGGTTTATCACAACAGTACCTTACCCTTTGTACCAACTTTTGTTTTAGTCAATGTTATTTTGATGTGAAGAGACACCATGACTACAGCAACTGTTATAAAGGAAAGCCTTTAATTGGGCTGGCTTACAGTTTCAGAGGTTTAGTCCACTGTTATCATGGGGAGAAGCATGGCCGTATGCAGGCAGACATAGAGCTGGAAAAGTACCTTGAGAGTTCTGCATCTGGATCCACACACAGATAGCAGGAAGAGAGAGACACTGGACCTGGCTTGAACATTTGAAACCCTAAAGCCCATCCCCAGGGACACACTTCCTCTAACAAGGCCACACCTACTCCAACAAGGCCTCCTCATCCCTGTCAAGTATTGTCACTCTCTAATGATTAAGCACTCAAATCTATGAGCCTATGGGGGCCATTCTTATTCAAACCACCACACCCTACATCCTCAATTCCTCCTCTGTTTGTCACCTGACAACACTTGCTTCTCCTCCTACTATGTGACACTATGAATTTTAAAAATTTATGTTTTGAAAAATGTGAGACCAAGAACTCCCAGAGAACAACAACTTCTGCGCATCATTTAGAGTTTGTTGTACCCTAGCAGAGCCTGTACTATCATTTCACAGTATAGATGCTGGGCATTTGTTTACAGAATAAATAAGATGACATTAAAGTTAAATCTTAAAGTCCTCATAAAAACGAAGCTAGAGTAATGTAACCAATCGTACTGATCTTTAAAACATGTAAATTTGACTCGTCAGTGAGTTGCCATTATACTTATGATGGAATAACCAACCTGTCTCAGACACCAGTGGCAACTTATAAAAAGAAAAAGTTTATTTGGACTTTCTGACAGTTTCAGAAGGTTAGTCCATGACCATCATGGCGGGGAGCATGGCAGCAGGCACCAGGCAGCAGGCATGGTGCTAGCTAGGGCAGTGGCTGAGAGCTTACATGTTAGACAACCACAAGGCAGAGAGAGAGAGAGAGAGAGAGAGAGAGAGAGAGAGAGAGAGAGAGAGAGAGAGAGAGAGAGAGAGCGCACGAGCCTACTGGGAATGGCTTGGGTTTTTTAAAACATCAAAGCCTGCCCCCGGTGGCACACTCCCTACAATAAGACCACACCTCCCAATCCTTCCCAAACAGTTCCATTAACTGGGAACCATGCACTCAAGTGTATGAGCCCATACAGGTCATTCTCATCTAAACTGTCACAATGTATATGAATGTTCACAAGCATGTATGCTGTGTGTATCACATGCACACCTGGTACCCATGGAGGTCAGAAGAGGGCATCAGATTCCCTGGAGTTATCCATAGTTGTGAACTTCTATGTGGGTGCTGGGAATTGAGCCCCCATCTACTGTAAGAACAAGGGCTCTCAGCTGCTGAGCCATCTTTCTAGCCCCCAAGGTGCATCTTATCTTTTCCCCTTCATGTGCCTGTGTTCCTTGAGTCTTGATTTAAATATCATCCACTCAAAGATATCTTTGCTGCTTTTTCCCCCCTCCAGAAATTTCATTTTCACTTTTTCTTATCTGCTGGAATTCTTGTTCTGTCATGTGATATGATTTTTTGAATATGTGTTAGTGTAATTATTTGTAGAGTGTCATCTGCTCAGATTTTATGCTCTAGGGCCTGCATTGTTGATCACTCTACTTGTCCGTTCTAAAAACAGTACCTGGCACAATTTATTGACTAACTGAATAAGATTATCAACTTCTTGCCGGGCCTTGAAGTTATTTCATATTTTACACTGTCATAATTAATACAACCATAATTTTATCTTGAATGCTTTCTTTCCACATTGAAGTTTTGGTCCAAGAATGACTTCTAAAGGGTAAGTCATTACAAATTAAAAGTCCTTTTGAAGTCATTTGCTAAATTCTCCTAAGCCTGTGCCTTTAATGGCTGTCTCCCAATGTCAGAGTTTCCCTTCTTCTGTGCCTCCTTATAAATACCGCACACATAATTATTGGAAAAAGTATTTTCTTATGTAAAAATGAAGATTATTCCATTTTAATGTTAATTTGCTATGGTGGTTTGCATAAGATTGGCCCTCTAGGACTAGAGAGATAGCTCAGCTCTTAAAAGGTAGGCTCACAACCAAAAATATAGGGATGTCCCTCTCTAAACTCATAGATTTGAATGCTTGGTCACCAGGGAGTGGCACTGTTTGAAAATATTAGAAGGTGTGGCCTTGTCAAAGGAGATGTGGCCTGGTTGGAGGAAGTGAATCCCTGGTAGGGGAGGGGTTTGAGGTTTCAGGGGCCCACACCAGGCTCAGTGGCTCTTTCACCCTGCTGCCCTTGTATCCAGATGTAGAACTCTCAGTTCCCATGTTTACCTGCATGCCACCATGCTACCCGCCATGATGATAATGTACTAAACTTCTGAAACTATAAGCAAGCCCTAATGAAATGCTTTCTTTTTATAAGAGTTGGCATGGTCATGGTGTCTCTTCACAGCAATGCACAACTCCGCACACCAGTGTGTCCCTGAAGTCTGAGGTAAATTGCTATTTGTAAAGGTGGCTCTAAATTATCAAAGTAGCTGGTGGATCCAACTCTAAAATTTTTTCTTGAGGTGAAATATGCCTCTGTCTGAAATAAATAAGAAAGAGAATACAAGTAGGAACCAGGGTTAGAACACCATTAGTTAGTGTCAGGTAACCATGTATCCTGGTTTGCAAATGTTCTGTTTTGTTTAGATACAGTGTTTCTCTGTATAACAGCCTGGCTTTCCTGGAACTGGCTTTAGCTTGGATCTCAGCAGAAATCCACCTACCTCTGCCTACAGAGTGCTGGGATTAAAGGCATGCACCCCTACACCTGGCCTGGTTTGAATTTTTGCTGCTGTGCAAACACCGTGACCAAAAGTGACTTGGGGAAGAAGGGTTCGCTTGGCTTATACCTTAAGGTAACAGTCTGTCATTGAGAGAAGTTGGGGACAAACTCAGGGCAGGAACCACGAACAGAAACCATGGAGGAATGCCATTTACTGGCTTGCTTTCTGGTTCCCAATGAATGGAAACCAGAAATTGGGTCCCTCAGCACCCACATTAAAAAACTGGCCATGACAGCAGGTACCTGTATAAACCCAGCACCGGGAGGCAGAGACAAGCAGATCCTGGGGGCCCTCTGGCCAGCTAGGTAGATGGATTTCTGTAAGTTCAAAGCCAAAGTAAGTTCCAGGAAATATATTTGATATTTTAGAGCCACCTTCACAAACAGTACTTTACCTCAGAAAGACCTCAAAAAGAGAGGCAGAAGAAGACACCCAACATTGACCAGGACTGCTTACCATGGATAGCTCTGGCCTTCTGCCTAAACCTTCATGCCAGGAGGCCGAGGATGGACATGGGGAGACCACTACACGACTTTCTTCCTCTTCCTGAATAAATCTGATGAAATACATGCCTAGTCATTTCCAGTCTGTCCCTTATCTAGAGTGACACCATGAGCAAAACCTTGAGCTCGGGGTGATGTGCATGCTGTAATCCCAGCTCCGGGGAAGGGGAGACGGGATGAGAGTGAGTTTGAAAACAAATAGGTAGCGGGTTTAAGAATGTCTTCTATTTTAATTATATTTCTAATGAGTTGAATTATAACTAGGGTAGAAACTTGTACACTGCCAAAACAAAAATAAATAAAGAGTATTTGGAAGCAAATGATAACTCCAATTCTAACTCTTGGGAAATCTAGTTTTTAGCATATGTCCTTTCCAGGGTATTTTATGAGCATTTGCACATGGTGGGATGTAAAACACTTTACAAATGTTTGGCTCTGCTTTCCACATGCTGTTTTTTATTGTACCTTGCTTTCTCACTTCATATTCTCATACTTGTAAATCATTACATTTAAAAAGTATAATCTTTATTAACTGAATTATTATATTGTTTGGTTGCATGTTCATATCCTGTCCCCAGACATTGGGACCATGTCTCAGGCTTCTGATCCATTGTTATATAGAGTGTAGTTGGCTAACATCGTGGTGTATAACTTATTGATCTTTCTTTCAGATTGACTCCAGATGGCTAAGTCATTTTCCAGGTAAGCTGTTCACTTAGCAGCTCATGTGAGCACTAACCACGGTACTCTGATTGTCACTGACTCTGATGTCTTAGAAAACCTTCATTCCTTAGTGCTTCCAAAGTATCACCTGACTCTCCAGGGCCATACTATTAAGAAGATAATAGGCTTGTGCTATTTGTTTGTTACTTCTGTGTATCCACCCCCTCCCTATTTCTTGCATTCTAATGACCTTGTCCTCATCTACTTTCTAGTGTGGTGGTTTGATGGTGATGGAACTCTGTTGATGGGACCGAGTTCTTCTGTGGTAGTTGGTCTACTGGAGGTTGAACCCAGGCTTCACATACAAGATACAAGCGCTCTATCATGTGCTGGAGCCACAGTCTGCAGTTAGATCCTTTAACTATATCAGTTAATTACATCAAGGTATATTGCTGGGCTGTGATGGCTCACACCTTTATTTTTACTTTTTATTTTTAAGATTTATTTATTTATTTATTTATTATGTATACAGTGTTCTGTCTTCTATTATGTATACAGTGTTATGTATGCCTGCAGGCCAGAAGAGGGCATCAGATCTCCTTTCGGATGGTTGTGAGCCACCATGTGGGTTCTGGGAATTGAACTCAGGACCTCTGGAAGAGCAAGCAGTGCTCTTCACCACTGAGCCAGTCCCCTGGTTCATGCCTTTAATCCAGCATTCCAGAGGCAGAGGCAGGCAGATCTTGGTGTGTTTGAGGGCAACCTGGTCTACAGAACAAGTTCCAGGTCAGCCAGGGCTACACAGAGAAACATTATCTAGAAAAAACCCAACCAACCAACCAAACAAACAAAAAAGAAAGAAAGAAAGAAATATTGTATTATGACAAATACTTCATGCATTTCTCACTTAGAATTCTTTTTAGATTTAATTTTTGACACATAAATATTTAAAATGGATAGCCCATTAAATGTGTTGTTTTTCCCCTAAAACTCATTATTTTTATGCCTCCAAAGTTTTCTTTCCACTTAGAAGAAAAGTAAATATTAATCCACATTTTCTTTCAGAGGTTTAAAATTTATATTTCCTTTTCCCCCCCCATTTTTGTAGTACAAAAAATGTCTAAGCTGATATAAAAAAATAATTAGTTTCTTCAGTCAGTTATTAAACAATAGTGTTCTGGGCTGGGTAGATAGCTCCATGGGTAAATGACTTGTCTCTCAACATCCACATAAAAAAACCAGAGTTCGTGGCATATCCTTGTAACTACAGTGCTGGTGAGGCAGAGATAGGAGGATCACTGTGGGTGCTGGCCAGCCAACCTAGACCAATTTGTGAGCTTCTGACCAACGAGAAATCCTGCCTCAAAAACAGCGTGATGGCTCAAGAGGGTACCTGAGGTTGACCTTTGGATGCCCTATGTGTCCACACTCACACACATCCATACGAACAGGAACACAGATATGTACATACACACAATTATTTTTTTCCCTTTTGTTTTTTTGTTCTTTAAGTTATAAATAATTATAATTAAAAATTGATTATAATTAAAGTCAATTTCTGGGCTTTTGCTTTCGTTACTAAATTATACATTTTTTCTTATGTAAGTATAATGCTGTGTTGAATAAATATTCATATTTGATGTCTCTAAACTAATCATATCTCATTAGTCTTAATGCTTCCTTGTTTTTTTCTTCAGAAAAAAAATTCCACACATCCAAAAATACAAAAGTAGAATCTTGATTAGAATTTTGTGAGCTTCAAAATGGCTTTGTGACATATGCAAGCTTTCTCAGGATTTCTATTTCCTTCTCTATTGCTCCTGACTTCCTGGGGTCTTTCAGGAGCATTTTGTCATTTCCTTCGTGTAGATCCTACACAGTAAAAACTGTTTTGTTTTCTAATTGTCTGGCATTCTTCCTCCCAATTGTGGGTGGAAGAACAAGCTGGCTGGGCAAGAACTCTACCACTGAGCTTGGCCTCCAGACTCCTAATCTATCTTATTTTTTCCATTTTATTGACTTAATTGATACATGAGGATTGCACATTGTACAATCACAGTGTATAGTAAAATAACTTGTTATATTATCTTAAGTTATGTGTATGTCTGTGCACGTGAGTTCAGGAGCCTGTGGAGGCCGGAACCATCAGATCACCTGGAGGAGCTGGAGTTACAGGCAGTTGTGAGCCTGGGGAGCCACCAGATGTGATTGCTGAGAATTGAACTCAGGTGGTCTGTAAAAGCAGTGTATGCTCTTCACCACTGAGTCATCTCTCCAGCCTTTATTTTGCTACATTGTATAATGATACTATCCTATCCTTTGCTATCAATGAGAAACAGTAACACTGATAATTAAAAAAAGCTAGGCATCATATATATTTAAAGTAAATATATCAAATCCATACTGCCACTAGAAGTGGTATAGCTTGTTTCTTTTTAAGGAAAATCGAGTTAATTAGATTTATTGTTTTCAGCCGCTAGTGATTTGGCTGCCTGAATTTAAATTTCTATCATATGGAAAGTTTTATACTCGTTACATAAAAGCACCACAGATTTTTCCATTCCCAGCATCGTCCCATGGTAGCTATATGCCACTCCTGGATAATAAACTTTTAAGTTAGGAACACATAGCAATATTACAGAATCCCCCTGGCAATATGTATGGAGTGATAAACAGAACATTTGTGCAGGAAGAAGCCAAGGGCATAGGGTGGGAGAGCCTTGTGCACAAAGCATTTCCTGGTGACCTAATGCATTATGAATAGAGCTCGGGGCAATAGAGTGGGGCTCCCTACACAGGTTAAGAAATTGTCCTAGGTGATATGAACTGATAAATACATAAGGAGACAAGTCATTCTCATTTCCCCAGAGCCAGTTGTTGGCTGATGCACGATAGTCATGTGTTTGTACTGTGGATGTTGATCCTACCCTAAGTACCAAGGGAGCTTTTGTGGGGACTCCCCTTGTGACACAGTTTCCCATGAACATAAACTCACCTTTTATTTCCAGCTTATTCATCAGGCCTAGAAACTTGGTTTAACTCAATGTACCAACCCAGGTTGCAAGTTGGAGTCGTCTTGAGAGTTTCTGTTTCAACTGCATTATATGATGCAGTTTTGAGAGAAGTGTGGACATTGAAATTTGGGAAGTTCTCCCAAGTGACCCCAATGTACAGGCACCCAATGCACAGGCAAAGTTGGGATTCTCCCGACCCTCTAGACTTGTTTTTTAAGCAACAACCAAGAAAGATAATATTGCTGCTGTTTGTAGTGAAAATCCACCGGGAAACAGGAAGTCATCTCCTCCTATATCCAGAAGCTTTTTAGTGCTTTCTAGATGTTTTTATTGAAAGAAAAAGAGGGAGGGCTTAGAATGTAGCCAAAGTCTGGTTCTGTTAGGAAGAGATGGAACACACTATTAAGACCTGGCACTAGATCCATGCAGGAATAAGATGCATTCTTTTGAAGAGGAAAAAGCAGGGACTAGGAACCTGCCTGTACCCACCTCCTGCTATGTTCAGTGGGCTCACATTGTGCCACCTCAGAGAGCAGCTGCAGACAAAAGTTTCAGGCAATTTTAATCCTTATTTATTCTCTTACTGAAGGAAGGGAAGGGGAAAATATGGTTAGTTTCCAAAGATTTCGTATTTAGTGAGACAGGGCCTCCCCTTACTCGGGCCTAAGACTTTTATTTTAACTCTGGGACGGGCTGATTATGGTTAAAGAGAGCCTCCAGTCCTGACATGCTAAGAAGCTTGACAGACGTCGACTGTGATCTTTGGCTAAGATAAGTTTTGTGAAACTCACCACCTTCACTAAGTACTAGGCAAATGTAACTTACTTACATGGTCAATGCCACCATGAAGCCCAGGGCTTGCCCTTTGCTTGCCACAGTCTGCTTGGCCTCCCAGTATTTCAGTCTCCCTGACACTGTGATTCTTTTAAGCCCCATTCTGCAATAATTCAAGTGCAATGACTTTCTGCACACACAGACACACAGACACACACATAGACACACACACACATACACACACAAACACACACACATGCACACACACACACACATACACACACGATAGAAGACATATCCCAGGCATCCTTTTCCATATGGCGCTAGCTAGCAGTTTGAATTTGGTAGCAGTTTTTATAACTTTCAGCTTACCACTGAAATGTCAGAACCCAGGAGAATAAAACAACTTCTATTTTAGGTTTCAGATTAATTTGCTCTGATCTCTCAACCAGAAAAAAAATGGGCTCCCAAGGCCCCTTTATTCTGAATATATTTAACTTGCAGCTTCCCGCTACCTTTCCAGTTTGTTACAGGCGAGAGTGTCCCAGTGTCTCCTCTTTGTTCACTTACTGACATTTATTGAACGCGTTCCATGAGGGGGAGGCTGTCACCAGCGTTAACAAACTGACCTTTATGGCAGTGGAAACTAGGGAAAGAGAAACCACATTAAAAAAATTACACTTCTCCAAGACCAGGTCTTTAACTGAGGCAAAGGCTCACCTCATTTTTAACCAGTTCAAGAAATCTGAGCACAAAGCAGTGCAGATTAACTTGCTCCAAGAAAATTAATAAATTTCCCTCAGTACTGGCTTTTAAGACAGAGCTACATTTTATAATCCCCGTGTGGCTTCGAAAAAACTCACTGGAAATACTTAACTTTCGACCCTTTTCACAAGTCAATGCTTAGTGCTTTCAGACATTGTGTGTCTTTTCCATAGTTCCCCATGGTCTACCAAGGAGTTGAATATCTTACTTCTGTTTATGCCTCATTTCAACAGAGAACTTATTTCCTGGCAGTTGTTTAACAAGGATAGTTCATATCAAATGTTGACCCATTTGATTATCACTAGTCTGAGCAAAGATTATTCCTAAGATGTTGTTTCAATGGAATTTTCTTCAGTAGGAGGTAGAATGACACTCTTAAATGATCATTAAAACATCACGTAGATTTACAATATTATAAATTGTGGTATTGTATTCCCCCAAATATTGTGCATTCTAATAAACTTATCTGGGGTCAGAGACAGAGCAGCTACAATATTAAACATAAAGGATAGGCAGTGGTAGCACACGCCTTTAATCCTAGCATTCCAGAGGCAGAAATCCATGTGTTCAAGGATACAGCCAGGCATGGTGACTCATCACGCCTTTAATCCCAGAAAGCAAGCCTTTAATCCCAGGGAGTGGTGGTAGAAAGCAGAAAGGTATATAAGGCATGAGGACCAGAAACTAGAAGCATTTGGCTGGTTAAGCATTTGACTGGTTAAGCATTTGGCTGGTTAAGCATTCAGGCTTTTGAGCAGCAATTCAGCTGAGACCCATTCTGGATGAGGACTCAAAGGCCTCCCAGTCTGAGGAGACAAGACCAGCTGAGGATCCGGTGAGGTGAGGTAGCTGTGGCTTGTTCTGTCTCTCTCATCTACCAGCATTGACCCCAATAACTGGCCTCGGGTTTGATTTTATTAATAAGAACTTTTAAGATTCATGCTACAATAGATTTTTTTAAGTCAATGGCATTTTAAAGTAATTTAGGGACCAACTAGTAAGGTTTTGGGGAATATTTCATTATTAATTTGGCTGGCTGGAAGGACTCTTTTTTTGGGTAAAAGAGACTTTGCTAGGTGAGAAGCCAATCCAGGCTGTTGGAATCTATAGCTCAGTTTGCTGTGAGAGCTCAGTGTGCCCTTATGACCAGGGCATCAAGGCCCAGTGACACTTAAGGGCTCCATTCTGTTTACAGAAAGTCCCTAAAGCCACCTGTCTTTAACTGTGTGGGTCATTTGTCTAAACTGGAATCATCTGTGGTAATTTAGATTTCATGGTATGGATTCATAAGCCCAGAGTTGGACTAGGAATTAAAACAATCTTTGAGGATGTACCCAACTTTAATCAAAGGACACCTACCTGCAGATTGAAGGTTAATGGTGCTTCAAGGACATAAGTCCTCTTACTTTGTCAAGTTTATTCACGGTATGCATGAGTCAAATTCCCAACCATCTACAATCCATCTATAATCTATTTTCAAAGTTCAGAAAAGTAGAAGTTATTGTAAATTATTCTCAGTCTCAGTGACATAGACATGAGCAAGGAACTTTGGGGTTTTAACTGATTTTCATCTTCATGCAATGGAATGCATGCCGAACCTAGTTTCTAGGTATCCCTCTGCCAAAGGCATAAGAACTTTCTCTCTCTCTCCCCCTCCACCCTTTCCTCCCTAGAAATGACTAATGCATGAAAATACTTACAATGTCCATTATGCCTCAAATCATAGAGTGAAATCTCTTTTCATTTGGAATTCATTTTTCAGAAACGTTCCCATCCTGGTTTCCTTGGAGATCTCTGACTCATGCTACCCAGTGTAAGGTTAAAAACCAAAAAGGAAAAAGAAAAATGTCCTTTTCTGTATTTTCCTTTCTATGTGGCTCCCAATGGATTCCTTTGTCCACATCCACTTCTCTCCATCTGGCCGATGACATCCCATTCTCCTCTACATCCAACTGTCTTTTCCATAAGCACCAACTGCGCTCTTCATCTCCATTTCTGTAGCTGTATGAGGCTATTAAGCAAGTGAAATATGCCTGGTCCAAAGGAACAAAGAACTCATTGACAACTTTTTGTCTATATTCTGAAATAATAGTACCTCAGATATGTTAGTTCAATTAAATGTATTACTAAAATTGGATTAAAAAATTGAATGTGGGTACCAGAAAGCTTGAAATTACTTAAGTACCACATTTGTCTCTTGCCTTATATTTTCACTGGGAAGTACTATTTCATAGGTTTTGTTTTCCTTTAAAGGCCTAAAATACTGTAGAAATTAAAAAAAGATATTTCTAGGCCAGGTGTAGTGACTTTGAGGCCAGTCTGGGCCACAATACGAGGACCCAGTCTTAAGTCAGCCAATCAACAAAATTAATAAACAGAAAAATTGTCATCCAGATAAAAATAACATAGAATTTAAAATTTTTCTTAGACACAATGAAATACTCTAAAAATAATTCTTGTTTTTGACTGTGTGTGTGTGCCTGTTTGTGTGTGTGTTCAAGAGAGAGACAGAGACAGAGAGAGACACAGAGAGACAGGGATATGCTGGAGATAGAACCTAGGGCTCTGTGCTTTATGGTTGAGCTACACCCCTAGTCCAAGTCTTTGTCTGTTTATTCAACTGATATAATTGAGTATCTAGTGTGTGCTTGGCATTAGGCATATGTGGTCATGAACGAGACCCAGGTTTTGTCCTCTAGGGGTTTTCTGTAGAGCACTGAGTAATAAATGTCCCTAAAGGGTCACCTATAACGTGGCAGAAAGGAAGGCAGTAAAATACTAAACCTAGACAAGTGGTGGGGGAGGTTCAGAGGAGACCATGTGCCAGCTTCTTGAGGGAGGCCACCACATTTTAAGAAGCAGTTCTCATTCCTGTCTGTATTATATTAACTCACTTTTACATAAAACACCTAGGATTCGAACATCCACATGCAGCAATCCCTGAAAGTTTTAAGGATAAGCAAGCAGAGTTCACGTACCCTCTGACTGAAATCTCCCAAGAATAAGTAAGTGGAATTCAGGTACTCTCTGACACTTTTCACAGTTTGAAGCATGACAGATTGTGAGTAAGAACATCTGGATAAATACCCCCTCTGAAATCCTTAATTTTTCTCGTTCTATTTATTAATAATGGAAACACTTCCAAGTAGAGAAGTTACCTGGCAATTCTGACAGATTGGCTGAGAATCGTCTGTTACTCCCTGACGATCAGTAGCAAGGTGGTGTATCAGCAGCAGGGTGGGCTTCTGGAACACACAGGGTTTGCGTCTTCTGGGAGTGAGGTCAGTCAGTTTCTTCATTGGTGAAGTCAGGAGCATGTGGCACCTCACGAATTTACCAGGATCAAATGATAAAGTGCATATAATTTTGGACACAGTGTTGGGACATTGAAAGTGATGAATATACAAGTGACATAGTTAGAACTTGGAAAATAAAATTACTTGAAAGCAAGTGGATTTAGTAAGAGTCCAGTAGACAGAATATAAAGACATATAACCCTGCTCAGAAAAGGGAATAAAAAAAATAAGAAGAAGAAGAAGAAGAAGGCATCGATCATTCTTGTGCTGGGTCTGGGAGTGAACAGAAAGAGATGCTTATTTTAATAAAAAAAAATCAGTAAGCGCAATACTCAAAGTTGTTCCTTCTTTTTTTAACCCCTTGGGGGTTTTGTGTTATGTAGTTGGACCCTTTTGTTGGGACTGCTGGCTCCCCAGTAATGATATGGAGATTTAAATAAGCTCGGCTGATACCTTAGTCTTGTTTTTAATTGGCTCTTATAACTTAAATTAACCCATTTCTATTCATCTGTGTGTTGCCGTGTGATTTGTGGCATTTGCCTGTTCTCTTGCATGTCTTGCCCCTTCTCTGTCTGGCTTGGGACTCTTGGTGACTCCCTCCTCCTTCTTCTCAGCATTCTATCTGCTCCCCAAATCTTGCCTAGCTATTGGCCATTCAGCTTTTTATTAAACCAATCCGAGTGACAAACCTTTACACTGTACAAAAAGATTATTCCATAACATCGTTACTTCTATCATAAGGGCCTAAAGTTTTATTTGTAGGAAGTTGGTACAAGTTCAATTTTTTACATTTAAAAACATTTATTTTTATCTTATGTCTATTGATGCTTTGCCTGCATGAATGTCTGTGCAATGTGTGCACAGTGCTCTTGGAAGAAGGCACTGAATCTTCTGGAAATGAGCCACAGACAGTTGTGATCCTCCATCTGGGCACTGGGAATGGAACCCAGGGCCTTTGGAAGAGCAGCAAGTCCTCTTAACACTCAAGTCATCTCTCTTGATCTCAGCCGAAGGGTAGAGAAGCAATCAATCTTTATGTGTGTGTGTGTGTGTGTGTGTGTGTGTGTGTGTGTACATGATTGTATGTGTGTACATGTTTGTATGTGTATGCATGTGTGTGTGTATGGAGGCCAGAGGTCAACACCAGATGTCATCTTCAATATTGCTTCATCTGATTGATTGATTGATTGATTGATTGATTGATAGCTTCTCTCACTGAGCCTGGAGCTCACATACTTGGCTAGGCTGGTCAGCAAGCCTGGGTAATCCCTACCTTGGTTGGGATTATAAGCACCATGACTGACATGTTGCATGGGGTTAGGGACTCCAAATTCGGGTGTTCAGACTTGCCTGCTAAGCCCTTTACTGACTGAGCCATGGCTCCAGCCCCAATCTTTTCAACTGAGATAGAATGAACCAGATGATCTGTTCCTCATAACTGTTTTGAGGAATTATGATTTAAAAGTTCTTTCTTATTTCCGAGTAACCAAGGCTACTGGAAAATAGTCATAACATTCCTTTACCTACTTCCACACGTCTGTAATGTGTGTGTAGTAATGACTTGATTTTTACTGTTGAGAATAGGTATACACTGTTTTTAAATTTGACTTTTTTCTGAGATTCAAATTTTTTTATTAATTCAACTTATTTATTTATTTTACATCCCCACTGCAGTTTCCCCTCCCTCCCTCCCCTCCCCTCTGCCTCCCCCATCCACTCCTCCATTTCTGTTCAGAAAGTGGCAGGCCTTCCATGGGTATCAGGGTATCAACAAAAAACATAGGAAATCAAGTTGCCGTAGGACTGAGCACCTCCCTTTGTATTAAGGCTATGGAAAGCAACCCAGTATGAGGAATAGTTTCCCAAAAGCCAGCTAAAGCATTACGGACAGTCCCTGCTCCCATTCTTAAGAGTCCCGCAAGTAGACCAAGCTACACCATGTCACATACATGTAGAGGACCTGGGCTGGTCCCATGCAGGTACCATGTACATTCATCCTTACTCATTACACTGATCATTTTTATCCTTACTAATAAAGAATCATATTTTGTTTTGTCAGTATTTTTAAATGGGTCATTTTTATCTATTACTTTGTTTTCCTTTCTTTCTACTATTTTCTTCTGCTCTCTCTCTCTCTCTCTCTCTCTCTCTCTCTCTCTCTCTCTCTCTCTCTGTTTTTCTTTTTATAGCCCCCTGAATAGAAAGCTTTAATTATTAGTTTTAAACTTTTCTCATTATCCAAGGTTAGGTTTTATATATTTCTCTCATTTCTGTTTTGGTTGTATTTATTAAATTTTCAGTTTCTTCATCATTTTTCAATTCAAATAATTTTTCTTTTTAAAATTTTATCTGTATGTATTTTTTAAATATACAGCCTTGATGTATGGGGAGGGGTTTAGACTTGCCTAAACTGAATGTACCAGGCTTTGCTGACACTCTATGAGAGGCCTTATCTTTTCGGAGGAGGGGATGGGGGGTGGGTTGGCAAGGGGAAGGCTGGAGGGGGCAGGAGGAGGGATGAGAGGGGGATCTGTGGTTGGTATGTAAGATGAATAAAACCTTTCTTAATAAAGAAAAAAAACTAGAAAACAAAAATAAAGATGAGGTTAATCAAAGCTCTGTTTAGAGAAAGTTGGGTTACAGGCTTTCAATCTTCCAAACTCTCTTAAGTTGTATATTTAGTAAATATGCTTGAATATTTGTCATATTTGATGTAGAAGATACAAAACTAAATTTTTGAGCAGCAAGCACTTCTGAATGCCTGATTTAATAAATATTTGTTGGAGCTAAAACAATTTATTATTTATTGATTGATTGATTCTTCTCTCATATATTTCATCTTGATTGCAATTTCCCCTCCCTCCACTCCTCCCAGTCCCTTCTCCTACTTCCCCTCTACCCCAGATCCATTGCCCCCTCTGTCTCCTCTCAGAAAAGTGAAGGCCTCCCAGGGCTATCAATAGAAAATGGCATAATAAATTACAATAAGACTAGGCACATAACCTCCTATCAAGGCTGGACAAGGCAACCCAGTAAGAGGAAAAGGGTCCTAAAAGTAAGCAAAAGAGTCAGAGACAACCCCACTCCCACTGTTAAGAGTCCCACAAGAAGACCAAGCTACACAACCATAATATGTATGGATCTAGCACAGACCCATATAGGCTCCCTGATTGTCACTTCAGTCTCTGTGAGCACCTATGAGCCCTGCTAAGTTGATTCTGTGGGTCCATGTTTTTGTAGTGTCCTCACCTTCTGGCTCCTACAATTCTTCCTCCCCCTCTTCTGTGGGATTCCCTAAGAGCTCCTCCTAATATGGCATCTGTGGATCTATGCACCTGCTCCTATCAGTTGCTGAATGAAGCCTTTCTGATGACCATTCGACTAGGCACCCATCTATGAATATAGCAAAATATCATTAGGAATCATTTCTTCTTTTTCTCTTTTTCTTTTCTTTCTTTTTTTTTCTTTTTTGCCAATCATGTTTGATTTTATCCTAGTTCTCTATGCTATCCAGCCTCTAGTTCCTAACTATTTGTGGTATTTTGAATGTAACTGGTCCCCATAAACTCATTGGGAGTAGCATTATTAGGACATGTGGACTTGTTCGAGTAGGTGTAGCCTTATTGGGGGAAATGTGTTCAGTTCACTTCCTGTTGCCTGCGGATCAAGATGTAGAACTTGCAGCTCCTTCTCCAGCCCTATGCCTGCCTGCATGCCACCATGTTTCCTGCCCGGATGATAATGGACTCAACCTCTGAAGCTGTAAGCCACCCCAATTAAATGTTTTTCTTTATAAAAGATGCTATGGTCATGGTGTCTCTTCCCAGCAATTGAAACTCTAAGATACTATCCAAGCAATGCCAAACATGGGCTCCCTCTCCTGTGTGGGCCTCAAGTTGCACCAGACATTAGCTGGCCACTCTCACAATTTCTGCATCTTTCAGGCAGGACAAATTGTAGGTTGAAGGCTTTATGACTAGGTTGATGTCCCAGTATCACCTCTGGAAGCCTTTCCTGGTTACAGATCATTTATTTTTTTTTCTTTCAGTTTGTTTGTATGGTGGATTATATGGGCAAATTTTCATACATTGAACCATCCCTGCATCTCTGGGATGAAGCCTACTTAATCATGACGTATGATCTTCTTTATGTGTTCTTGAGTTCAGTTTGTAAGTATTTTATTTATTATTTTTCACATCTAGGTTCACAAGGGAAATTGGTTTGTAATTCTTTTTCTTTGTTGAGTCAGTGTGGTTTGGGTATCAGGGCGACTGTGGCCTCATAAAAAGAATTTGGCAATATCCCTTCTGTTTCTGTTTTATAGAATAATTTAAGGAGTATTGGCGTTATCTCTTCTTTGAAATTTAGGTAGAATTCTGTGCTGAAGCCATCTGGCCCTGGGCTTTTTGGTTGTGAGATTTTAATGGCTGCTTTTATTTCCTTAGTGGTTACAGGTCTATTTAAGTTGTTTATCTGATCTTGATTTAACTTTGGTAAGTGCTATCTAGTGAGGAAAGTGTCAATTTCTTTTATATTTTTCCAATAATATGACATACAGGGTTTTAAAATATGTTCTAATGATTCTTTGGATTTCCTCAGTATCTGTTGTTATGTCCTCCTTTCATTTCTGATTTTGTTAATTTGGATATTCTGTGTCTTTTAGTTAGTTTAGATAAGGGTTTGTATACCTTGATGATTTTCTCAAAGAACTAAATATTTCATTGATTCTTTGTATTGTTCTCTTTGTTTCTATGTCATTGATTTAAGCCCTAAGTTTGATTATTTCCTTCCATCTACTCCTCTTGGGTGTGCTTGCTTCGTTTTGTCTAGAGTTTTCAGGTGTGATGTTAAGTTGCTAGTATGAGATCTTTCTAATTTCTTTATGTAGGTACTTAGTGCTATGAACTTTCCTCTTAGCACCACTTTCATTGTATTCTGTAAGTTTGGGTATGTTGTGTATTCATTTTCAGTTAATTCAAGGAAGTATTTAATTTCTTTCTTTATTTCTGCCTTGACTCAGTAGTAATTCAGTAGAGAGTTGTTCAGTTCACATGGGTTTGTAGGCTTTCTGTTGTTTCTGTTGTTGAAATCTAGCTTTTATCCAAGGTGATCTGATAGGATACGGAGGGTTATTTCAGTTTTATTTTATCCATCAACACTTGCTTTGTGACCAATGATATGGTCAATTTTGGAGTAAGTTCTGTGAGGTACAGAGAAGAAGGTGTATTCTTTTGTGTTTGGGTGAAATGTTCACTAGATATCTGTTAGGTACATTTGGTTCATAATATCTGTTAGTTCCAGTATTTTTCTGTTTATTTTTTGTTTGGGTGACCTGTCTATTGGTTAGAGTACAGTATTGGAGTCTCCCACTATCAATGTTAGGGATGATTTTGTGAATTTTAGCTTTAATAATGTTTCTTTTACAAACGTGGGTACCCTTGTGTTTGGGGCATACTTGTTAAGAACTGAAATGTCATCTTGGTGGATTTTTCCTTTGGTGAATATGAAATGTCCTTCCCTGTCTCTTTTGATTAATTTTGGATTGAAGTCTATTTTGTTAGATATTTGAATGACTACACCAACTTGCTTCTGATGTTCATTTTCTTGGAAAAACTTTTTCCAACTCTTTACTCTGAGGTAATGTCTATCTTTGATGCTGAGGTGGGTTTCTTGTATGCAGCAAAAGAATGGATCCTGTTTTCACGTCAATTCACTCTGTTATCCTGTGTGGGTTTTTTTTGGGGGGGGCGGGGAATTGAGCCCATTGATAATAAGAGATATTAATGACTGCTAATTGTTAATTCCTATTATTTTGTTGTTGTTCTTGATGGTGGTGGTGAGTGTGTGTGTGTGTGTGTGTGTGTGTGTGTGTGTGTGTGTCTGTGTGAGTGTGGTGTGTGTGTGCTTATATGCTTCTCTTCTTTTGATTTTCCTGGTGTAAGATTATTTATTTCCTGTGATTTCATGTGTGTTGTTAACCTCCTTGGGTTGGAGTTTCCTTTCTAGTGTCTTCTGTAGTGTTGGATTTGTAGATACATATTGTTCAAATTTGATTTTATCATGGAATATCTTTCCTCCCCATTTATGGTGATTGAAAGTTTTGCTGGGTATAGTAGTTTGGGCTGGCATCTATGTTCTCTTAGAGTCTGCAGGACATCTGTCCAGGCCCTTCTGGAATTTAGAGTCTCCATTGAGAAGTCAAGTGTAATTCTAATAAGTCTACCTTTGTATGTTATTTTCTCTTTTTCCCTGTAGCATTTAATATTCTTTGTTCTGTTCTGTATGTTTAGTGTTTTGATTATTATATGGTGAGGGGACTTTTCTGGTCCAATGTAGTCAGTGTTCTGTATGCTTCTTGTACCTTTATAGGCATTTCCTTCTTTAGGTTAGGAAATTTTTCTTCTATGATCTTGTTGAAAATTTTGGACTTTTCAGCTGGAATTCTTCTTCTTCTATTCCTATTCTTCTTAGGTTTGATCTTTTCATAGTGTCCCAGATTTCCAGGATGTTTTGTGTCAGGAAGTTTTTAGATTTAGCATTTTCTTTGAACAACATACCAATTTCTTCTATCATATCTTCAGTGCCCAAGATTCTCTCTTCTATCTCTTGTATTCGTTGGTAATGCTTGTATCTGTAGTTTCTGTTCACTTACTTAGGTTTTCCATTTCCAGAATCCCCTCAGTTTGTGTTTTCTTTATTGTTTCTATTTCTATTGTCAGGTCTTAAACAATTTTATTTGTTTCCTTCAACTGTTTTTTTCTTCTTCTTGGTTTTCTTTAAGTCATTTATTCATTTCCTCTTTAAGGACTTCTATCATCTTCATAAGGTTGGTTTTAAGGTCTTTTTCTTTTTTGTTTTCTTTTTATAAATTTATTATGTATGCAGTGTTCTGCCTGCATGTTTGCCTGCAGGCCAGAAGAGGACACCAGATCTCATTACGGATGGTTGTGAGCCACAATGTGGTTGCTGGGAACCGAACTCAGGACCTCTGGAAGAGCAGCCAGTGCTCTTAACCTCTGAGCCATCTCTCCAGCTCTTAAGGTCTTTTTCTTTTGGTTTAGCTGTGTTGGAATTTTCAGAGCTTGTTGTAGTAGGGGACATATTGCCCTGGCTCTTGCTATTGTGTTCTTATGCTGGTGTCTAGGTATCTGGGTTTGGGGTGATTATAGGTCTAGCTACTAATTTCTGAGTTAGTCTTTGTTGGATGAGTATTTTGTTCCTTGGTTCTTTTGATCTTCTGGTCTTTTTGGCCTGGAGGTCTGGTAGCTAGCTTGGCCTCTGGTTCAGCAGGGGGGATCTTAGCCCGAGTTGGGGGTGTATAACATGTGATAAGGAGGGGAAGGGGCATTGGGGATAGTGGAGGGGGCACTGAGAGAGTGGAGGAAGTCCAATGGTGGGCCTCCTATCTGGAGTTCCTTGGGCCAATGTGGTCTCTGGTCCAGCAGTGAGTCTCTGCCTGAGTTTGCCTCCCTGTTCTTCCAGCTAACATGCTCTGAAGCTGAGCAGTGGATATCCCGTAATTTTGCTTTTTAAATGTCAGCTCCTTGCTAATGTATAGATTATTAGAAGCATATTACTTTAATTTTTTTCTTTCTGATTAATTGACTTTTAAATTATGAACTATTTCAGCATCTTTTTGATAGTTCTTTTATTAAAATTGGCTTTATCTAGTTCAGGTAACTTCAATTGAAAAACATGCGTGTTTTATATTAATTTCTTTATTTTTGTCTATGGACTATATTTGTGTGCTAGCATACACACTGGGGCTCATGTATGGAGGTCAGAGGACAACTTCAAGAGATCATTTTCTCCTTCCACTTCTGTGGGTTCTAGGGACCAAACTCAGGTTGTCAGACTTGGGGATTAGTGCCTTTCTGTCATCTTATCAGTCCCCTGACATTCTTATGATTAGTTTTCGTAGAATACATTTAATTTTTCTTTTAATTTCAATTCTGCAAATCCTCATGTTTAAACTATGTTTTGAAAAATACCATACATTTGTCTTTTTAAAAAATCAACTTCTTCAAAAAAGATTAGTCCATTTATATTTAATACTGTAATGACTCAGACTGAATTCAAGTCAACCATCTTGATGTTTCTTTGGTTCCGCTGATGATAAATCCAATTTTTCACTGTCAGAATTGCCTTTGTTCTGTTCTTTTTTTAGTGAAAGATACTTTTCTTGGGCATAGAATTCTAGGCAAATGGATCTTTCTTTTAGCATGTCAAATTTGTTTTCAATGTCTTTGGTTTTCGTTACTTCCCCTTGGCCACAAGATTCCCACCATCATGATTAATGTTGTTTCCCTAAGCATAATGTGTGGGAAAGTACTGGAATATACTGGACAACAGCATTCTACTGGAAAAGTAGGAAATCCCCCTCTCCCAGTCTTCAGACTCTCCTTCATCTTGATCTTCAGCAGTCTGACTTTGCGTTGGCCATAGTCATGTCTTTGTATTTAATCTTTAGGAGACTTACTGAGCATGCTGCACTTGTGAGCTGATAACTCTGCTCATTTTGGGGGATTTCTCACTTTTACGTCTTCAAATGGCACCACATGCTCATCTTTCTTTTTGTGCATATATACACACATTAGGTCAAACATAAGGTATCCATTGGATTTATTATTTCATGTATTATACTTTCAAACCTTATATTTCTTTTTAAGGAGTTTCTTTTTTCCCCTATTAAAATTATTCATTAATTTCTTCTTCCAGGCTATTTTCATATTCATGTTAATAATTTCAAAGTCCTAGACTGCTAATTTGGACATGTAGGCAATAACTAAATATTCTTTTGTTAGTTAATTTTCATTGGTTTTGGATCATATTTCTTCTTCACATTTTTGTTATGTACTAGACATCACATATAAAACCCAATAAAAGCTGAAATAGACATTAATTTATCTCACAACATCTTTGCTTTGTTCTCTCTCCTTGACTCCAGACTCTGGTCTAGACTCTAAAGCAATGGTTCTCAGTCTTTCTGTGACCCTTTAATACAGTTCTTCATGTTGTGGTGACCCCCAACCATAAAATTATTTCATTGCTACTCCATAAATATAATTTTGATGCTGTTATGTATTATAATATAAGTATCTGATATGCTACCCCAAAGGGGTTGTGATCCACAAGTTGAGACCCAATGGTCTCGAGTGTTAGAAGACTGCCTTTAACCTAATGAGAAATGTAGCACATACAGCTCTGAGCTCCTTGGTTTCCGGTCACTTCTATCTTTGAGTATTTGATGGCTACAAGTAGATGCCTTTTTTTTTTCTAACATTTGCCTCCCAGAACCAAAAGACCTTGTCCCTTGTCTTCTTTCTCTAATTTATTGTCACTGTCAATGGTGCTGCATATTCAAGGAAACTCCCAAGGTGAGCATTTATAGATGGGTATTTTAAGCATTTGGACTCCTTCCGATTTCAATCTTACTTGCCAACACACACGTGGAGGTTGAGACTTTTAGTCAATTCATCTTTTCACAGCCAGAGTTTCAACTTTTACTGGTCTCATGCCTCTCTGCAATCCCCTAGACTTTGCCAAAGCCCTTAGAAATCAAAGCGAGCAATAGTTTCTCCTTGCTTAGGGAGAACTCATTATTCTCTGGAATATTATTCACTTTGACTTACTTGCATCCAAGTATTTTTTAACAGATATAAAGAAAAATATATATTTCTATATCATTTTATGATTTCTATCATTAAAGTGGGAGTAATCATTTTAGAGGGGGGATTTCTACATCTTAACAAAGGAAATTATATGAAAAATCTTTAATTTTCTTGATGCAATGATCAGGTTTTTGAAATCTGAGCTTAGAGTTCTTTTTTTAAGTTAAAAATTATATTTATTATTTGTGCGTCTGTGTGTGTGTGTGTGTGTGTGTGTGTGTGTGTACCTGTGTGTATGTGTGTATGCACTAGCACATGGTTGGTTTTTGTTTGCTTATTTGAGAAAAGGTTTCACTATGAGCCCTGGATGGCCTAGAACTCACTATGTAGAATAGACTGGCCTGCAATTCACAGATTAGCTTGCCTTTGCATCCCCATGTTGGAATTAAAGGCACGTGCCCTCACATCTAGCCAAAATCTTGGATTTCTTACTCATAGCAACCATATACAGTTTTTATTAAGGTTACCCCATTTAGCCTGGAAACTGCTAAATTTTGATTGAAAAAGGTATTTATAAAACAGTAAAATTGATTTTTTTGGACAGAAATATTATGTACATATTACTAATATGTTCCAGGAATGACTATTTTTTTTAAAAATCTGAAGATTATCTGCCCAGCAGATCATACACTGGATGAGCCAATGAATGGCCACACACAGTCTAATTAATGAGTGATAGTCCTTGAATTGAGCACTATAACCCACAAAATAGCTTTGAGAACACAGACTTAGCATACATAAAGTGCCTAGAATAAGTAAGGAATAAATAAATACCTTCCTAAAGTTAATGCAAACATTTGACCACGATTGCAATAAGATGCTATTTAAAAATTTATTTTAGAGTCTGGGAGGATGTCTCAGCCAGTAAAGTGCTTTGAGTGCAAATATGAGGACCTAAGTTTGGTTCCCAGAATCCATGTAAAAAAGCCAAACCTGGTGGTGCTGTAGTCCCAGTACTGTGGAGGAGGAAACAGAATTCCCGGAACCTCCTGGCCGCCAGCCTAATGCACTTGCCAGGGAGAGATCCTGTCTCAAAAACAAAACAAAACAACAAAAAAATCAAAGTGGTTGGCTCCTGAGGAGTGACACCTGACATTGACCTCTAGCCTCACACACATTTTCATATATGTTCTTGTACACATGCATGTAATTTCACACATACCTATATATACACACACAATTTCCTTTAAGCCACTGAATTATTTTTATACCCACAATATATACATATTATTTAATGCATATGATATAATGTTGGTTTGAACAGTTTAAGGCTTTTTTTTTTTTTTTTTTTTTTTTTTTTTGTAATGTGATTGAAGCCACTTTGGTTTTAGGCATTCTGAAAACAGGGATTTTTAGATGTGGATACTTCAGGAATATAAACAAATGATAAAGTTTGTCTCATAAATGCTTCCTAGATATTCACCATATATTGTAGTTGAAAATAAGCCCAGGACATAGACTCATTTGAAATTTTGGTCTATAATATCATTAGAGATACTTTTAAACAAAATGTCAAGAAGATTTTTAAACATGCTCCTGTTTCATTTCTTATCAAGGAAGTTAACACTGTTAAAAAAAAGACAAAGGAAATGCCTTAGTTATTGTTCTACTGCTATGAAGAGACACCATGACCAAGGCAACTTATAAAAGACAACATTTAACTGGGTGCCTGCTCATAGTTTCAGAGGTTGAGTCCATGATGATCATTGTGAGGAGCATAGCAATACACAGGCGAGGCACTACAGCACATCTGAGAGCCTACATTTTATCTGCAAAGAGAAAGAGACTGGACCTGGTGTGGGCTTTTGAAACTTCAAAGTCTACCCCTAATGACACTCCTCCTCCAACAAGGCCATACCTCCTAATTCTTGTCAAAACAGTTCCACCAACTAGGGACCAAGCATTCAAATATATGAGCGTATAGGGTCACTCTCATGCAAACCACCACAGGATGTAACATTCAACAAGTGTCTAGATTATCCATCATTTATGTACAGTAGCTCAGAGGAGTTTAACTTAAGCCAATGAAATGGAAGCTCGCTAACATAGTGGAGCTGGCATTTTCTTTGGGCTGCCAACCAGCTCCCAAATAAAGACATGGAGACTTATTATTAATTATGAATGCTCAGCCTTAGCTTAGGCTTCCAACTAGCTCTTTTAACTTACTTTAACCTGTTTGTATTCCTCTACATTTTACCTGAGAGCTTTTTACCTTTCTTTCATTCTGAATGTCCCACTTGCCTGCTTCCTCAGTGTTTGGCTAACAGGGCCATAGATGGCTGGCCTTCAGCTGGCTGGTTGGCTCCCCTTTTCTCTCTACTTGCCAACCCCACCTATCCTTCCTCTGCCTACCTATTGGTCGTTCAGCTTTTTATTAGACCAATCAGGTGCCTTAGGCAGACAAGGTAAACCAGGAACACATCTTTACATAGTTAAACAAATGCAGCATAAGTAAATGTAACACATCTTTGTATAGTTAAACAATTATTCTGCAACACAAACAAATGCAACACATCTTTACATAGTTAAACAAATATTCTATTTTTGTTTAACTATTAACGTGGTGTTTATTTTCTTTATCTTTTAGATATGAAAAAGCAACAAAAAATTTTGAAAGGTCACTAACATGTCTTGACACACACAAGTTACCAGCAAAAGTATAATTGAAACCCATTTTCTTTTTTTAATTAAGAAATTTTTTATTCATTTTACTTACCAATCAAAGATCTCCCTCTTCCTTCCTCCTGCCCCTCCAGCCTCCCCCTCCCAACCCACCCCCCATTCCCTCCTACAAGAAGGTAAGGCCCCCCATGGGGAGGTACATTTAGTAGAGGCAGGTCAAGCCCCTCCTCCTGCCTCAAGGCTGTGTGAGGTGTCCCATTATAGGTAGTGGGCTCCAAAAAGCCTGCTCATGCACCAGGGATGGATTCTGAGCCTACTGCCAGGGGACCCCTTAAGCACATCAAGCTACACAACTGTCTCACTGTACAGAGGGCCTAGTCCAGTCCCACGTGGGCTCCACAGCTATTGATTTAAATTTCATGAGTTCCCACTAGTGTGGTTTGGTTGTCTCTGTCGGTTTCTCCATCATGATCTTGATGACCTTGCTCACAGAATCCCTCTTCTCTCTCTTCAACTGGATTCCTGGAACTTGGCCTGGTGTTTGGCTGTAGAACTCTGCATCTGCTTCATCTATTTTCTTTTTTTTTTTTAATCTTTTTTTTTTTAAGATTTATTTATTTATTTATTACGTATACAGCATGTATGACTGCAGGCCAGAAGAGGGCACCAGATCTCATTACAGATGGTTGTGAGCCACCATGTGGTTGCTGGGAATCGAACTCAGGACCTCTGGAAGAACAGCCAGTGCTCTTAACCTCTGAGCCATCTCTCCAGCCCTGCTTCATCTATTTTCAATGCTCAATACATAACCTTAATTCACACACTTAGAAAAAAAGTCTAGAACATTGCCTTTGAAGTATATTCATCATTTTAATAATCATAAACTCAATAGCTTCAAGTGGTTAAATTTGAGAAGACACCATGTGACTTAATTTTCATCAGTTTAGATCTGATATGTAGTTTGGCCTGTGTAGGCACCGAGTACGTTCTAGTCTGAGGGAATAAATAAATTTGTTATTTGTACTTTCAGTCATTTATGCAAGAATTATTTTCATCTTTTTAGAAACAAGTTGCCATTACTAATAGTTTTCAAAGTGTGATTCAGAACTGAAGCAGTTTCCAAAAGTTTCTTTGTATTGGGAAAAAATTATAAATACCAACAATAGAAGGAACACTTCGTTGGAGTAACAGACACAGTGGAGTGTCTTGTCATAGCAAACACGTCTTAACTGTCAGTTAAATTAACTCATTCCAACTAACACTCTTCAAACCGCGTCGTGGTTTCAGTAAGCATCCCCCCAGAGCCATGTATTACTGACTCACTCGCTAGTCTGCGCCACTGTGGGAAGACGATTGGATCTTTAACGAGTGTAACAGTGGGAAGATGTTGAAGAACTGGTGATGCCTCTGAAGGGGTTGTTGACACCTAAATGCCTTTCTCTTTTTCTTTGCTTCCTGTCTGCCACGTAGTGACCAGTTCCCCCCCTCCCCCATGTGCTCCCACAGGATGTTCAACCACACCACAGATAGAAAGCGTCAGTCCAAGTGATCGTCGACTGAAACGTCTGAACGAAGGGCCGAATGAGCTTTCCCTCTCCGCAAGTTATTTTTAGGCGTTTTGTCCCAGGGATGGAAAGCTGATGGATGACATACTGCATGTTTCTGACACTCTATCTTTAGAACTCAACAAACAGGCTGAAAGTTTTTAGTGGGGTTTCATTAAAAAATGTATTTAGCAATAAATATTCATTGGCTCCTGTAGCTAGAGGCAGTAGAGCTTGGGATGCGAGATGACAGAGGGTTTTCAAAATGGAGTTATATGGACAGTTGATATTTGATGGACACATATTTTGTGGTGAATTCTGGGATGTTCTCTCTTGCATACACAATTAGTGAAAACCACTGTATAGGGAGATGTCTATTCATTCGGTAGACAATATATCCAGTGGAAAATTTAGAAACATGACAATAAGGTGATAACGCTAATTACTGATAGAGGGACAGTTTATTCCACAACTACTTAAAAAAATTCAAAGTAGATCTGAACAAAGATAAATTAGCTTCAGCTGGGCAGTGATGGTGCACACCTTTAATCCTAGCACTCGGGAGGCAGAGGCAGGCAAATCTCTGTTTGTTTGAGGCCAGCCTGGGCTACAGAGTGAGATCCAGGACAGGCTCCAAAGCTACAGAGAGAAAACCTGTCTCGAAAAACAAAACAAAACACACAAAAAAATTAGCTTCTTTTCATAGCTCATCACTAGGATCAACCTGTTTTTCTGCATTGCTGGATACTGAACTCAGGACCTTGCACTTGCTAAGCATAGTTTACCACTGAGTCCAAGCTCCAGTCCTCTACTCAGACTGTTGAAATAGTAATAATGCCAGCATTGTTCTAATGACATGAGTGTTCTCACATGTGGCTAGTGAAGGGACAAATTAGACTTCTCCAGGGAGCACTTTGTTGTATGAGTTAAGTGACAGTGTTCTGTGTTAGCACATGTGTTTATGTTCATGTATGCACACATAGAATACATTTTCCTAGAAACATGATTTCAGTTAAAAATTCTTAATAAACATCATTATAGTAATACCAATTTGATAATGAAATTGGACTAACAATGATTATGAGAATTTTAAAGGAAATGATTTTGCTTTGATGTAAAAAATTAGTGTTCATTCATTAAAAAACAAACAAACAGAAAGAGAGCCTTTACTAGCCCACCTGAGTAGTAAGTGGTATATTTGAGACTTGAAGAGGCCAGGTCACGTGAAAATTATACTCATATATTTAGTTCACAATAGTTAGCTACTGGGTTCTCAACCTTGTTTTGGATCCCACTGTCTATTTTGGAGCAAATCATTATACTCTGGGAACAGTTGCTACTTCATCTGTAAAGGAAATAATTGGGAAGCCTAGTTGTATAACACAATGATGAGATGTGGGCCATGTGGATATATACACATACATATATGTATGTGTGTTCTCAACCTTGCTTTGGATCCCACTGTCTATTTTGGAGCAAATCATTATACTCTGGGAACAGTTGCTACTTCATCTGTAAAGGAAATAATTGGGAAGCCTAGCTGTATAACACAATGATGAGATGTGGGCCATGTGGATATATACACATACATACGTGTGTGTGTGTGTGTGTGTGTGTGTGTGTGTGTGTATATATTATATATATATATAATATATATATATAAATAATATATTGGGAGCCATGCACATATATATCATGTATTCATTTGCTATAGGGATATATGATTTTTAAAAATTATTTCTTGTTACTATCACAAACCAGACTCTGAATAGTGAAACCATTATCCTTTTTAACTTTTTCTTAATTTTTATTTCTGAGAAATGTGAGCACACTGGAAATGCGTTTTTTACTCTAAGAAGTTGTAATTTCTTGGGCAAAGTTTATCTCCACTAAAGAGTTATTATCTTTGTAAAATAATTTATTTAACTTTATTTTATGTGCATTGGTGTGAAAGTATCAGATCCCCTGGAACTGGAGTTACAGATAGCTGTGAGCTGCCATATGGGTGCTGGGAATTGAACTCAGGTCTTCTGGAAGAAGAGCCAGTGTTCTTAACCACTGAGCAATCTCTCCAGCCCTTGAAAGATATTATCTTTAAGATCATGTCCTGTAGGAAGCCTGTATCTGCATGGAAGTTACATCTGAGCTGTGTGTGTAGGGTTAATAGAGGGTGTGTTCAATGTATGGCACAGACTCCTGTGAAAATTTCCTATGCAACCCAGTGCCATGTACAATGAATATGAACAGTGAACATTTTTTAAAATCCACTTTTTATAACCCATAGAAAAAGCACTAGCCATGACATGTTCATATGTAAATGTTTAGGAAACAGTAATGTGCTATTAAAAGGGTAAGTAAATTCAAAACACGTTACATTTTCTTCTCCTTTCCACGCACTATGCTAGATGTCAGGGAATATTGTAGCATGGGAGTACTCTGCACAAAGGTGTAGATAAGTCTCAGACAGCTGCTGAAATAGCAATGCAGACTGGTTCACTGGAGTAGGAGAGATGGAGCAGAGTCAGAGAGGTTTCCCAACTGTGAGAGAAAGCTTCTTAGAGGAGATGATAGGTTCCAGAAGAATGCAAAAAGCATGTCAAAGTGAAGAAAAAAACATGCACCCAGGTACAGAAGACTAAAGGAGCAGGGCACCATCAGGGTTGAGGAAGATGTTTGGTGTGGCTCAGCACCCTATGGAGAATCCAAGAGCTAGGAACGTCATCTCAAGGAGTGGTAGGAAAACAGCAGTCAAGTACGGGAGGTTCTGTGCTCTTCCTAAATGTTTCTGGCATAACCTTGATGAAATACCGCTGGAGGATTCCAAGCAGGGAGTTCCATGATAAGCCTGCATTTCTGAGATTGCTTACAGGGGAGTGTGGTGAGCTCCTGTACCCAGCAGGCCCCAGGAGTTCAGTGTGGAGCATCCTCCACACCCAGAGGAAGAACATTGGTCACAGAGGAGTGATGTGCCAAGGAAGGGCTCAGACATGGTGGGGTTTTCTAAAGAAGGGATTCCTCCAGCAATGTGACAGGGATATCTAGAAATGTGTGTGTGTGTGTGTGTGTGTGTGTGTGTGTGTGTGTGTGTGTGTGTGTGTGTGTCTGTGGGGGGGGTGTTTGTTGTTGTTTGTGGCTTTTTTGTCTGTTTCCTTTTATAGAGCTGAGGATAGCCTTGAACTTCTGATCTTTTCCCTTCCACCTCAGTAGGACTGGAGTTGATGATGTGACCTTATCTAGTTTAGGTGGAGCTGGGGATTGAACCAAGTCGTCCTTCATGCTAGATAAGCACTCTACCAAGCAATTCCCAGCCATAGAAATAGAGTTCTATGAACCTGGAGTAACTAGCAAATATGTCCAAGGACGAGTAAATCTATAAAATACCTTAAAAAAGAAATAGCATACACAAGGAAAAATAGTAAACTGGGAAAAGAAATGAGCATTAGAATAAATGAAGAGACTATATTCTTGGGTGGAAAGATACAACATCTAAATATTTCAATATGGCCCAGACTAACCTGTAGTTCTAAAGCAGTACAAGTAAGACCTTATTGTATTAAGAAATACAATAAGGACATAAGGGGAAAATTATAAAAGAGAATTTCAAAATATGGCTTCAAAACTCGTGGTAAAGATGAAGTATGTTGAACAGTGAAGTCTGGGGCATAGCTCAGTGGAAGAGCTCTTGCTGGGCAAACACAAAGCCCTCAGTTTGACTCCTAGAAATGCAAGCCCAAAACATCATGGCAGTCATGCAGAAATTACAAATCAATGAAACAGCACAGTGAATTTGGCAATATTCCTCGGTATGGAGGAACTTAGACTATGGTGTACTCACTCAGGACTGAACGGAGTTTCCGAGCCATGATGTTATGACAATTAGGTAAAAATAATGGAAGTTACCTGTCACGTACAGTTGGAAACATAAAGTGAAGCTGAGGTGAAGCCTTCCCTGAAATGTGTACTCTCTATGTGCACATTTGGTGTATATAGAGAACTAGGAGACAAATGCAGGTCTTAGCTTAAGTCAGGGTTTTCTTTTCATAAGAAACAGGCCTATAATACAAGGTAAAAGCCATCACAAGGTTGGACAAGGCAACCCAGGAGAAGAAAAAGGGTCCCAAGAGCAGACAAAATTTTCAGAGACAACCCATCCACTATTAGGAGTCCCACAAAAAAACCGCCAAGCCAACACCCATAACATGTGCAGAGGACCTGTTGTCTCTCAGAGGGCTGCTCTTTTCTGAAGAGGAAATGGAGGGAGACTGGATCTGGAGGAGAAGGGAGGTGTTGGTGAGGAGCTGGGAAAAGTGGTGGGAGGGGAAACTGTGGTCCTGATGCATTATGGGAGAGAAGAATCTATATTCAACAAAAAAAAATACATTTTAACATTTTATTTTATTTTTTTTTTTTAAAAAAAGACTGGGCAGTGTTGCCACACTCCTGTAATCCCAGCACTTGGGAGGCAGAGACAGGTGGATCTCTGTGAATTTGAAGCCAGTCTGGTCTACAAAGCAAGTTCCAGGACAGCCAGGACTACACAGAGAAACCCTGTCTCAAAATTATAATAATTAATAATAATAAAGAAACAACTTAAAGGAAAAGATTGATATAATTATCTGTCAGAATTAAACACCTTTAACTTCACACAACTATCAAATTCCAAAACAGGGTTAAGAGTCTGCTATTGGACAAAGAGGAAAATGGGGGGAAATTAATATTTGAAATGCTCAAAGGATATGTTGCCATGACATAGCCACCACTGGCCAATAGGAAAGAGAATATTCAAAAAGAAAAATAGGCAAAAGATATAAATGACATTTCATAGTTGAGAAGTACCTCTTAGCTAAACAGTGGAAGCCATCAGGCTGGGAATCAGGGGCAGACAACTCAATGCAATGCCAGTTTTCACTGACTGGGCCAGAAAAATAAGTCAAGCATTACTGACAATCTCAGAGATCAACTGTTCTTATACATCAATACAGATTGCACATTATACTAAACGTTAAAGAACAATAACTTGGCAATGGTAGAGAAATTTAAAACATATGAGAGAGAGGGGGGGGGAGAGGGAGACAGAGAGAGAGGAGAGGGAGAGGGAGAATGAATTGTTGTAGGGCTACAGAATTGTGAACAAACTTAACCACACAAAGGTACATTTCACATATATAAATATACAGAAAAATGGTTTCAAGACATAGACAAAAAAATTAAAAGCAGTTTCTCTGAGGCAGAAAACATGAATGTGCATGCGTCTTTCAGTATATGTCTGCTTTTTGGGTAGAATTGAATGGATCTAAAATAAATGATTTATGAGAATGAAATGCATGTCATTCCTACCTAGTAGTTGAAATTTTTTTCCTGTGCAGCAACAAAAGTGTAGCGTATTGACTAGAAATAAATGTCATTAGTACTGATAAGAGTTTTGAATGGTTTCTGTGGGACTCTAGGCCCAACCTGAGGTTAAAAGCCTTAAGTTTGTAGGCAGACACCAAGTCACAAGGTTTTGTAATTGTACCCAGCAGCCATCCATAGGAAGTGGTGAACTGGAGAAAATGATAGATGGATTACTACAAGATGTGGTGACTCAGAGCAGACAGAGGGGAGAGTTTAGGGATTCAAGTGAGAGAATGGAAAGGCCTTAAATTATGGGGTGAGGATGATGGATTTAAAGAAAAAGAAACAATCAAGTAACTGAAGGTCTTTTGAGGTCTTTCTCTCTACATTGCCTGTTTAAATAAGTTTCTCATTTTCTCTCAGTGGTCTGACCTTTTCTTATTGAGTTATGAGGTATTAATCCTTTCCTGTATGTCTTGGGAATACTCTTGTACTGTGAGTAAAGGGATGAGAAGGTGGAAGGGATGAAACTCACGATCAGAGAACTTGAACTTCGGACTAAAATCTCAGCTGAGGGAACGGCTTGCCAAAGAGGTTAAAAGATGAAGTTCGTTGACTAGAAGAAGAACAAAGAATTCTGTGACCAGGGAGTCAGAGCAGGAGTAGCTATGACTTCTGAAGTCCTCTGCGATCGGATTTGAACTGTATTGGAGTAGAAGACGATAGGACGGATGTCCAAGTCTTAGGCTCACGAGGAGAGGAGGTGAAGGGAGACGGGAGGAAGGGTACGCAGGACTTTTATCCCTAATTGAAAATTGTCTTAAAAGAAGGAGGGGCTGAGGTCAAAATGGAGGAATGGTGGCCTGGGAAGAAAAATGGAGGCCGAGGGGAAGAGAATACACAAACAGCTGGTCCTGTAGCCCTAGGAAAAGAAGCCACTCTTTTGGAAGGCTCTGCTACGAAGTGTCTGGTAGGTGAGTTTCACTCAGTGCTTTGTAAAACCTCTGTGCATCCTAACTGTGCAGGTGAGAGGAGCAATCATCATCCTTCAGACGTCTTTCATGAACCATGAGCAATAGGAGGACACATCCAAATTCTCAGGTTCATTATCTTTTGGATGTATCACTAGATTATTTATCTTTATTGAATCACAATCCTCTTTTCTATATTTTGCAAATGATGTGTTTTCTTTCTGATTGCAAGTTGGGTGACGATTTAATCAGGAAAAGGAGAAAAAAAATGAAACGTGCTACTTTGCCAGCATACTGTATAATGATCAGTTTTAAAACAAGGCACAGATTGAAAGGTCGTCACTTGAAATGTTACCTCATAGGATTTGAGATCCACCCAGCTAAGTGTTTCATTAAGTGTGTTCCCCGTGGTGGCTCTATTTTGAGTCTTGGCCCTTTTTCCAGCATCCACTCATTTAGGAAAACCTGCAGGTCTCACAAGTGCTGGGAGCAGACATCTGGGCAGTCCGAGGGAAGGGACTATAATCCTACTTCAGAAGATAATTAAATCGGAGTTGACTGAGGTGGTTCCAAAGTTTTAGTTGTAGGTCAATATGAAAATGAGTCAGGTTTATTTGTCGTTATATTTTCTCTTTATTCAGGATATCTATGATAATTTCAAAAAGTTAGATTCTCCTTATACCGGTACAATTTTGAAATATGTGTTAATAAGTATGAACAAAAATCTTGAGTGAACAATATCATCAATATCATAAGTAAAAAAACCCCAGGAAAATGAAATAAAAACATTTCACATACATAATAGGCAGTATTTCAGTCCACATTCAGTTCATCTAAAGCATCCACCTTAGGACTCTCTTCAGCTAAAACACCTGGGTTTTCTTTCTCTTTTTTTACATTAATGATATTGCCGTCTGTCTGATATCTAGGCTGGAGGTTTGGTAGCTACCTTAGATACATGTTGTGGTTTCAGTGAATGTGTCCCTCAAAGTTGACATGTTGGAATTGAAACTCATCAGTAATGGGACTAGGATGGGAGCCTTTAGGGAGGTGGCAGACCAAGAGTGCTTCTCACCCACAAGACTGGCTTGATGTTCTTACTAAGTGACTTAATGGAGCACATTCTCTCTGTTGCCCTTGCACAAGGCAAGGATAAGGTACCCGTTCTCTCCTCCATATGAAGATGAAGCAAAAGATGCTACAGGAAAAAAAAGAGCAACCTTCAGCAGCACTGGACTTCAGGTACCTTGGAATTTGACTTTACAGTTTTGCCAATTTTAAGAAATAAATATCTGGGTTTTAAAAAGTTATGCATTAACCTTCTTATCTAAGATATTCTGTTATCAGCAGCAGCTAAGACACCTTCCTTCCATGTGATACTCACATTCAAGCTGCCAGAGCCTGTGTAGTCATAGTTTTCTATTTCTACCATTTCCGTTTATGTAGCTTGAATGGAGGCCTTATCTATCTATCTATCTATCTATCTATCTATCTATCTATCTATCTATCTATCTTCTATTTATTTACTGGCTGAAATCATAGCAATAGCTCCCTTTAACACACTGTTGCTTTAAGTTTTTCTCTTCTTTATTTTATGTTTTTAATTTTTTTTACAGATTCAAATACACATATATCTTTAAAAAAAAATCACTTTATTGAGCTGTTTTGTGCCCCTCCTTTCTCTTTCTGAGACAGGTTCTAATGAAACTCAAGTTGGCTTCCAGCTCTCTGTGTAGCCGAAGAAGACTTTGAACTTCTCCTTTTCACGAGTTCACCTCCCAAGTGCTGGGATTGGAGATGTGCATCGTCACACTCAATTTTATGTGGTGCTAGGGACCAAACCCAGGGCTTGATGCATGTTAGTCACACCTAAGTAACAGCACTACATCTCCAGCCCCGGGCTGTGTTATGTGAAGAGCCACAGAGGAACGAACCCATGCCGCATGTTAGCTTCTTTTGCTCAGCTGCTCCTGAGACTGAGCCTGTTGTCATGGGTACCAGTAAGCTCTTGCTTTCCTCACTAGGATCTGCCACACATCCACGTGTTTATTGGGGTTTTGGTACTTCCAGGCTTTGAGTTTATACTAGTTTTATATTGCTGTGTGTCAGGTTGTTCCAAATTTAGCCTAAAAACAGTCTACATTTGCCGTCTCACCAGGCGTAGTTTAGTTGGGTCCTCTGTAATATTGCTACCAAGGTTCTCTTCTGGAGGAAGGACCTTCTTGCAGACTTACTCAGCTTGTTGCCAGGATTCCTTTCCTGGAGCTGTAGGGGGAGTACTGGCTGGTTGCTTAGATGCCAGAAATAGAGAGCAACACTTTCAGTAGAGAGCACGCCGACAAGATGGATTCATATATCATAGTGTAATCACGGGAGAGGATGCAGTCCATTGGTTAGAAACAACTTGCTGATCCATTCACACCCCAAGGGAGAGAATTATATTGGGGCTTAGCTTAAAAATTATAAGATGGTGACAGTGAGAACTACCTTACCTCCATCACCATGAGGCTATTGCACATAAATGTACTATGAATGTTTGTGCACAAGATTTTGTGGACATGTGTTTTATGTTTCTTCAGTATAAACATTCAGGAATAGAAATGTTGGAAAATGTGGTTAAAAAAACCCTTTTTAATAGACTGCCAAGCTATTTTTGAGAAGAGTTTTATCATTTAAAATTCCTGCCCAAATGTATAAGATTGCCATTTGTTCCACATTATCACCAGCACTCACAAGCATCAGTCCCCTTCTGATTAGCCATTCAAGTGGGTGTGTAGCCGTATCTCATTATGGATTTACTTTGCATTTTCTCTTGTGTTTATTGGCTATTTATATGTTTCCCTTTGTGAGTGTTTATTCAAATCTTTGGATCTTCTCTTTTATTTGGTTATTTGGTTTTACATATTCTTGATACAAGCCATATTTCAGCTAGATATACTCTATTTCAGTTCATTGCTTTATTTTATCATTTTCCTTTCATAGTCTCTCTCTTTTATTAATTAATTAAATAATTTTTCAGCTTGACACAGCTTTCCCTTCCCCCTCTGTCCCTCCCAGGCCCACTCCCAACCTCACTACCCCCACAATCCATTCCTTCTTTCTCTTCAGAATAGTTCAGGCCTTCCACACAAATCACCTGGCTATGGCATATCAAGCTGCAGTAAGATAAGACACCTCCTCTCCTATTACGCTGATGATGCAGCCACGTAGGAGGAAAGGATCCCAAAAGCAGGCAACAGAGTCAGAGACAGTTCCCATTCACACTGTTAGGAGTCCTACAAGCTACTGACCCATATATACAGAGGGCCTAGGTCAGTCCCATGCTAGCTCTCTGGTTGGCATTTCAGTCTCTGTGAGCACCCACTGTGAACCCAGGTTAGTTGATTCCATGTGTCCTTGACCCCTCTGGCTCCTACAATCCTTCTTCCCCCTCTTCCATAGGATTCTCCAAACTCAGGGGAATGTTTGGCTGTGGATCTCTGCATCTGTTTCAATTCTTGGATGAAGCCTCTCTGACAACCATTGAGCTAGGCACCAATCTATGAGTATAGATTGGTATCTATTATTAGGAATCATTTCATTGACTTTTTTTTTTTTTTTTTTGTCAGTCTTGTTGGGTTCTATCCTAGGTCTCCGGGCTGTCCAGACTCTGGTTCCTGGCCCTCCAGACAGTGTCAAGGGTGGGCTTGCTCTCATGTCATAGGTCTCACACTGGACCAGTCATTGGTTGGCTACTCCCATAATTTCTATGCCAACTTTACTCCAGCACATTTTGTAGGCAGAACAAATTGTAGGTCAAAGGTTATGTGGCTGGATTGGTGTCCCAATCTCTCCACTGGAAGTCTTGCATGCTTACAGGAGATGACCAGTTCAGGCTTCATATCCCCCATTGCTAGAAGTTTTAGCTAGGATCACCCCCATATATTCCTGGGAATTTTCATTGCTCTACATTTTTAGCTCATCCCAGAGATGCCCCCTGATCCCAGTTGTCTCTCCTAATACTCTCTCTCTTCATCCTGCTCCCACCTGATTCCTCCTTCCTGTTCACATGCCCACTCCCCCATCCAGACCTCTCCCCCTACCAACCACTTGTGATGTTTATTCTATTTCCCTTTCACAGTGAGATTCATGTGTCCCCCTTGTGCCCTCCTTGTTACTTTGCTTGTTTGGGTTTTTGGATTGCAGCATGATTATCCTTTACTTTACATGTAATATCCACTTATAAGTGACTACATACTATGTTTGTCTTTCTGGGTCTGGGTTACCTCACTCAGGATGATCTTTTCTCGTTCCATCCATTTGCTGGCAATTTCATGATGTCATTGTTTTTAATAGTTGAGTAGTATTCCATTATATAAATGTACCCACATTGGCTTTTTCCATTCTTCTGTTGAGGGACCTCTAGGTTGTTTCAAGTTTGTAACTATTATGAATAAAGCTGCCATGAACATGGTTGAGCAAGTGTCCTTGTGATATGGTAGAGCTTCCTTTGGATATATGCCCAGAAATGGTTTAGGTAGATCTTGAGGTAGGTTGATTCCTAATTTTCTGAGAAACTACCATATTGATTTTCATAGTGACTGTACAAGTTTGCACTACCACCAGCAGTGGAGGAGTGTTCCCTTTTTTCTACATCCTCATCAGCATGAGTGTCACTTGTGTTTTTGATCTTAGCCATTCTGACAGGTGTAAGATGGAATCACAGAGTCTTTTTGATTTGCATTTCCCTAATGGCTAAGGATGTTGAACTTTTCTTTAAGTGCTTCTTGGTCATTTTAGGATTCTCTGTTGAGGATTCTCTATTTAGATCTGTACCCCATTTTGTAACTGGATTATTTGATTTGTTGGTGTCTAGTTTCTTGAGTTCTTTATATATTTTGGAAATCAGTCCTCTGTCAGATATGGGGTTGGTGAAGATCTTTGCCCATTCTGTAAGCTGCTGTTTTGTCCTGTTGATAGTGTCCTTTGCCTTACAGAAGATTTTCAGTTTCATGAGGTCCAATTTGTTAATTGTTGATCTTACTGCCTATGTGATTAATGTTCTGTTCAGGAAGTTGTCTCCTGTGCCAATGCATTCAAGGCTATTCTCCATTTTCTCTTCTATAAGGTTCAGAGTATGTGGTTTTATATTGAAGTCTTTGGTCCACTTGGACATGAGTTTTGTGCAGGGTGATATATACAGATCTACTTGCATTCTTCTACATGCAGGCATCCAGTTAGACCAGCACCCATTTGTTGAAGATGCTTTCTTCTTTCCATTGTATATTTCTGGCTTCTTTATCAAAAATTAGGTGTCTATAGGTATGTGGATTTGTGTCTGGGTCTTTGATTCAGTTCCATTGATCAACATGTCTGTTTTTATGCCAATATCATGTGGTTTTTAATCACTACATCTCTGTAGTATAGTGTGAAATCAGGGATGATGATAAACCTCTGAAAGTTCTTTTATTGTATATAATTGTGTTCGCTATCCTAAATTTTTTTCTATATATAGTTGAGTATTGTTCTTTCAAGGTCTGTAAAGAATTGTTTTAGAATTTTGATGTGGGTTGTGTTGAATCTATAGATTGCTTTTGATAAGATGGCCATTTTTACTATGTTAATCCTATCAACCCATGATCTATGAGCATGGGAGATCTTTTCATCTTCTGATATCTTCTTCAATTTCTTTCTTCAAAGACTTGAAGTTCTTGCCATATAGATCTTTCACTTGCTTGGTTAGAGTTACCCCAAGATATTTAATATTACTTGTGGCTATTGTGAAGGGTGTTGTTTCTTTGATTTCACCCTCAGGCCATTTGTCATTTGTATATAGGAGGGCTACTGATGTTTTTTAATTAATTTTTTATCCAGCCACTTTGTTGAAGGTGTTTATCAGCTATAGAAGTTCCCTGGTAGAATTTTTGAGGTGGCTTATGTATACTATCATATTATCTGCAAATAGTGATACTTTGACTTCTTCTTTTCCAACTTATATCCCTTTGATCTCCTTTAGTTGTCTTATTGTTTTAGCCAAAACTTCAAGTACTATAATGAATAGATATGGGTAGAGTGGACAGTCTCGTCCCTGATTTTAGTGGAATTGCTTTAAATTTCTCTCTATTTAATTTGATGTTGGCTATTAGCTTTCTGTATATTGCCTTTATTATATTTAAGTATGTTCCTTGTATCCCTGATCTCTCCAAGACTTTTATCATGAAGGGGTGCTGGATTTTGTCAAAGGCTTTTTCAGCATCTAATGAGATGGTTTTTTCTTTCAGTTTGTTTATATGGTAGATTACATTGACAGATTTTCATATGTTGAACCACTCTTGCATCTCTGGGATGAAGCCACTTGATCATGGTGGATGATCTTTTTGATGTGTTCTTGGATTCCTTTTGAGAGTTTTATTGAGTATTTTGGCATTGGTGTTCATGAGGGAAATTGGTTTGTAATTCTCTTTTGTTGAGTCTTTGTGTGGTTTGGGTATCAGGTTAACTGTGGCCTCATGAAATGAATTTGGTCAATGTTTCTTCTGTTTTGTTTTAGTTTTTTTTTTAACCTAAACAATATTTCCTTATCTTAAGCTCACAAAGTGTTATTCTGAATTTTCCCTTATAGCATAGATAGTTTCATCTTTTATGTTTGGTTGTGTAACTATGGGTTAATATAAATATAAGTTATAAAATAAGAGGGCATTTTTTTCCACATGAAAATCTATCTCATTATTGCAAGACATTAAAAAAATAAAACTATTCTTTTCTTGGCTGCTTAGGCACAATCAATTAAGCACATATCCATAGGTCTTTTTATTGTGTTCCCTTGATCCTTATGACAATATGACATAGTTGGTTACTGTAATTCAATAGTGTGGTGGTTTGAATAAAAAGAGCCCCCATCAGCTCAAATATTTGAATGCTTACAAATTAGAGAGTTTAATTATTTGAAAGGATTACAAAGAATAAGAGGGGTGGCCTTGTTGGATAAAGTGTGTCACTGGGAATGGGTTTTGAGGTTTCAAAAACCCATGCCAAGTCCATTGTCTCTCTGCCTGTGGATCAGGATGTAGCTCTCAGCTACTGTTCCAGCACCTGCCTGCATGCTGTCATGCTCTCCTCCACCATAACAATAATGGACTAAACCTCTGAAACTGTAAACAAGTCCCCAATTAAGTGATTTCTTTCCTAAGAGTTGCCTTGGTCATGGTGTCTCTTCACAACAATAGAGCAGTGACTAAGACAACTGGTAAATCTTCAGATGAAGTGCTCTGAGTCTCCTGATTGTATTTTTCTTTTTTGGATACATTCAACATTTTTTTTTTTAATTTAAGGATAAACTTGAGAAGCAATTTATTATTCTTCCAAAAAGAAAAACTGTCTTTGATTTGATTGAAATTATACTGAGTCTATTCATCAGTTTAGGGAAAATAAAATTCATGAATATGGTTGTCTTACTTTGCTGTACATTGCCATGATGAACATCATTACCAAAAACAACATGGGGAGGAAACGGTTTATTTCACCTTTCACTTCTATATTTTAGTTCACCATGAAGGGAAGTCTGGGCAGGAACTCCAGGCAGGAACCTAAGCAGAGACCATGGCTCACTCAGCTTGCTTTTCTCTAAAACCCAGAACCAGCTGCCTGGGCATGGTATTGGTCACAGTGTGCTGGACACTCAAGAAAATGTCCCACAAACTTGCCTATACTCTAATACAATGGAGATACTTTTCTCAATGGATAGTCTCTACCCAAATGACTCCACCTTGTGTCAAAATGACAAAAAACTACCCAGCACAGTGATCCATATTTTTGTCTAAAATTTTAATTAAAGGTTAAGAGAATAATTAATATAGATCCTTTAGTTATGTTAATTTTGGTAACTCTTATTTCAAAGAATAATCTTTTGTTTTGTCATGAAAAATTTCCTTTAAATTCATTTATTTTATTTTATGAGTGTTTTGGCTGCATGTGCATGTGTGCCACATACATGCCTGGTGCCCATGGAGGTCAAAACAGGATGTCACATCTACTGAACTGGAGCTATGGATGGTCATGAGCTGCCATGTCAGTGCTGGGAACCCAACCCAGCTCCTCTGCAAGAGCAACAGTGCTCTTAACTACTGAGGCATCTCTCCAGAGCTTTGTTTGTCATTTTAATGCTGTCTGCTCACTATTAATTGACTTCTCCCCCTTATCATGTATTCTACTTAACTTTCTGATTCCTGAAGCTGAAGTATAGACCAAGCTCCTCACTTTCCTTGGCACTAACATCTGTTTGTGGTCTATGTTCAGTCACAGGGAACGCTCTCTCTTCATCTTGACATCATGGTTGTGAGCCTAGACTTGAGTGACTGAGACATCTCTCTAGCCCTCTATATCAATTCTGTATCATCTTTTAGATAGAATGTCATATTAAATCTTGTTTGGATGAGGTTGGTGAGCTTCCTAGAGGCATGTTGATTTTCTGTACATGACTGTATTTGTGCCAGCCTGCCAGCTTTTACTATAAAATCGAAGCTTTGCTATTAGGTGCATAAACATTCTGAATCACTTTGTCTTCTTTAAGATAGTTTTTTTTTTTTTTAAAATTTACGTGTCTGTGTATGCCTGCTTGTCTGTTTGTATAGAATGTATGCATAGATGCTTGTGAAAGAAGGAAGAATGAGCTGTCCAGTATGGGTACTGGGAGCCAAACTGTGGTCCTCTGCACGAGCCAAACCTCAACCTCTGAGTCATCTCTCCAGCCCCTGTTTTGTCTTGATGAATTACAAAGTGTCCCTCATCCTTGCCTTTGAAAAATTTCCTCATTCTGAAGTTCACTGTGTTACACATCACACCTGACTTCTTCCTGTCACCATGACAACATCCCTGAGATAAACAACTTAAAGATGGGAACGGTTTATCTTGGCTTACTGCTCCAGCAGTTCTAGTTGGTGATGTGCTCAGGTTGTGGCCACAGAGGACATTATGGCAGGACCACATGGCAGCAGAGCTAACACCTTAAGATGGCAGGAAGTGAAGAGGCAGGAAGGGGTAGGGTCCCCATGTTCCCTCCAAGTGCATATCCTTACTGACCTAACTTCTTTTACTATGCTCTATTTCTTAAAGGTCTTAAAGGATCTACTACCTCCAAATAGCACTATTACCTGGTGACCAAGCTTTTAACATGTACGTCCTTGGAGGACATTTACCCAACTATCAGCAGATATTGATATTGAACTAAAACAGTTGGCATTAGCTTTGCAATATGTACTTTGCAATTTTCAGTTTAGTTGACTCTTGTTTTTATAGGTACAATTTTTTTTAATAGACTGGGGATATAGTGCAGTGGTGGAATGTTTTCTTAGCATGGATGAGCATTAGGCCTTCTGTATCATTCCCAGCACTACGCACACATTCACACACAAAAATGATTAGTTTCTTACAGATTATATATTAGTTCATTTTTTTATTCTAATAACAAAATAATTGTGTCTGGGTGGTCTTGGATAATGAATGGCTTGTTTAGTTTATAGTTTTGGAGGTGAGATGTCCAAGATCAGGTAGCTTTATATGTTTAGTCTCTGGAATGGGTCAAACAGGGAGTGACGCCATAGGAGGGGTATGAGAAAAATTCCATGGCAAGACGTGGAGCCAGAAAGTGGGCAGGGGAGCATCCTTTTCTTTTGTAACTTCTCTCTCCATAAGATGGGCCACAGCTTCATCCAAGGGCACTGCCTTCATGGTCCTGCTACCCCACACTAAGTTCTATCTATTGAAGTGTCCACCACCTCCCTACTGTTCCTCAGGGGTGGACGATCCTCTGACACATAAAGTATTGGAGCCGTGTTCAAGCCACTTCCAAACTACCGCAGATAGAACATTCTGGATTTACCCTTTCTACGACTGGAAAGCTCTTTCCACTGTGGTTAAAACCATGTGAAGTAATCATTAGTATGATTTGATTTTTAATCCCGTGCCTGCCCCCTTGTTCTTGCCCCCTCTGCCCCGCTTATGTAGTGTATTTTAAAAATCCCGAGTCCTGCATTGCCGTCTATAAGACTTTCCACTAATGAGTGGTTTCAAGTAATTTAATCATGATAGACTTTGATATGTTCTTATTTGTTTGTCATTTGGCTTATGCAACTTGAGGTTTTTTGGGCTTATCTAGATTGTATGTTTAGTAATTTATTCAAAGTATAAACATCTTAGTTATTATTTCTTCAAAAAATTCTGCCTTTATTTTTCTTTTTTGATGGAACTTTGATTGCACAAATACATATTGTTTTGTAGTGTACACCAAAAGTTACTAACTATGGATCTATTTTTTTGCTGTCTTTTTTCTTTTTCTAAATCAAAGTGCTTATTTATTTAAAAATTCAATTTTCTTTTTTTTGTTGTTGGTGTGTGTGTGTGTGTGTGTGTGTGTGTGTGTGTGTGTGTGTGTGTATGTGCAGGTTCCCAGAGAAGAAGAAGGAATCCTGGACCTGGAGTTAGAGATGGTTCTAAGCTGCCTCCTGAGGACTTAACTCTGGTCCTCTGCAGGAGCAGCAAAACTCACACTACAGCCCAGGTTGGCCTCAAACTCAGAGATCCACCTGCCTCTGCCACCCAAGTACAAGAATTAAAGGAATTTGCTACCACTGCCCTGCCCATCAATACAATTTTTGTATAAATAGTTTACTTTTCAATTCCATTAGAGTCTGTTGTCATTGGACTGACCTTCCTTAAATCTTTGGGTATAGTTGTGTTATAAATGTTGAATAATATCTGTACAGCATAAATAATAACAGATTAAGTTGTAGGAATCTAATGGTAACCATACCAAAAAATAAATGGTGTAGTTTTATAGTAAAGTTGGGCAAACCGTTTTTAAAAAAGACAACATTCACAGGAATTTGATGGTCCTTGTCTGGCACTAGAGATTATAGTTTTCATTTGTCTTTATTAAAATTTCCATTTTGCAGGTTGGTTGTCAAACCCTCATATTTGTCTGTTTTGTGTATGTAGTACAGGAGGTTGGGCCCAGGACTATCACGTCAGGTATGTTCCTTCTAACACCGAGCTGTGTCCCCAGTCATTTTTATAGACCTCTCCTGAGAGGTCAAATTCAAATTTTCCTGTTTGTATTATTCAATAAGGAAGGCTGTAGATGTGAAAAGTGAAAGTCAGATGTTAACTCTTGCATTCCATTTTATGCAACTGAACCTTCTGTCATTGATTTTATAAAATGCAAAGCCCTGTGACAATAGTCCCAACACCCACAGCAAACCTAGAAAGACTCCAGGCGTGCTCTAGAAAGCATTGGAGCATTGTAAAAAGTCCTGTAAATACATCATCCTGAGGTCTTCATACAGGTAAGCTCTGGGCTGAGGGGTCAAGGGGGAACTTTCAAAGCCTGGTTCACACACTAGAGCTATAAACCACACTTAAGTGTTTTCACAGCTGGGAACCGTCTGTGAGCAGTTGCTGTCACTTGGCCCAAAGCAAGGTCTAACTAAAATGGCTCTGTCATTCCCAAGGCTTATCTGTGGCCACGGCATCCCCATAAGTAAAACAGAAATGGCATTAAGGTGCTTTGACATGCACCCCACCTGGAACAACAAGACAAAATGGAACAACAGCAACCAACACAAAAGCAAACCAAACCAAAGCCTGAGTAGAAATTGAGCGTTTTTGTTCTGCTCAATGGATTTCCTCTAACACACTTCCTTTAATGGTGTGAATGGACTCTAATGTACTCTTATCTTTACAAAGCCTTTTCACTTCTTAAAAAGAGGGCCATTAAGGAAATCAAACAAGAGTAGGTGATATGGGGCTGGCTGAAGGATCCCACAGCTTCCCATGTCTGTCGATTTCCCTGTGCCTACGTAGGTTTTCTTAAATATCTTGTTTAAAACACTGACTCTAGAGCAAGTATCAAAATCTACGTCACATAGGCGAATAAACTGACTTCTAATTCTAATACCTGACTCCAGTCTTCAGTAGAACAAGTTTGCATGTTTTTCCTCCCTGGTTTTTGTTTTCTTATAATCTATTTGTATTAAATATATTCAGAATTCTTATTAGTTAATTGGAGAACATATTATACTATCCTAAATCTATGATTAATTTCACATGCTTTCTATATCATTCACACTTTTGCCTATTGCCACTTGCTGCCAGTTAGTAGACATTGTTTGTGTTTTGCAATTTTCTGTAGTATGCATTTTATATTTATATATTTTTGTACACAAAGACTATATATAGAAATCTCTGTCTCTCTCTCCCCCTGCTCTCTCTCTCTCTCTCTCTTTCTCCATACCTCCCTCTACCTCTATTTTCTGGAGCTTGTATTCTTAAGCCAGTATGATCAGCTTGGGGGAAAGGGGCAGTTAATGAGTTAATTGAGTAAACTGCAGATATATTAAATTGCAGCCCACACATATAACAGCCTCCTTTAATAGCCCTGCTCTTTAATAGACCCATTAACTGTTGGTTCTGTGAAGGGCCAGGAGGGAAAGCGGGGAAGAGCGCTACATGCATCCCAACTGGAGCACACCAGTGATGAAAAGGGCGAAGTGCAAATAAATTTGGATTTTAATGTTCCTTAGCTTGTTTAGTGCCCTAGAGAGGGTGTATTGAGTTCAACAAAAGGATCTTGTGTGAAGCCCTCCAGAGCTGGCCCGAGACAGCTGGCAGGGGAGCAGAAGGGCTTGTAAAGCCTGAAGAGCCGAGGCTGCAGGCTGCCTGGCCATCAGCTCGGAGGGGTTAACCACCTTTATCTGATCCTCAGTTATTTTACTGAACAATTAATGACCTGCAGTCTGGGGAAGTTCAAAGCTGGAAGTGAAGTCGGGACTCCTCAAGACTCCATCTGGCATTAAATGACAAGGACTAATTCAGAGGCCAGACAAAGCTGGTACTATGAGCCATTGGCAAGGGAGAAAATGAAATTTCTAAAAAGGGGGAAAAATCCAAAAGGAGAAAATGGAAAGCAGCATTTAGGAACAGTTTTACGCTTGGTTTTCCAATGAATTCAGCATGGTTTTAATCTGTTAGCTCCTGTCATCCAACTCACTTGATAAAGTTTCAGATACAGGCACTTTTGGTTGCTCGTGGACATTCTGATGCATGACACTGCCCTTGGAAAGTTTCTTGTCACTGCAAAATAAAAAGGGATATCAATTATTTTTTCATTAACTTCTCATTTCAACCCCAGAGCATGCAACGTTTAGAGATTAAATCCTTTGGAAATCGTATGTGCTGTTATTTCAGCAATAAAAAAAAAGAAATAAAAGAACATTGATGTGTTTTGTTGCGTCTTACTAGCAAAAGAATCTAATCACATAGGCTTTGTTAATGACACTTGGAATTACCAAGATTGCAAAAGATAAAATTGGTGAGTTTACACATTAGTGTTAGATCAGTTTTATTGAGAGTAATAAAAAGTCTCTAAAAACTAAAGGATCATAAAATGCTTATCTGAATTTTATATACCAATATTATTAAGGGTGAGATGTCTGTTAGGTTGAATCTGAAAGTCTAACATAAAAGAGTAGCAACTGTGGCTTGCTGGGTAGGAGCACAGACACGATACAAGCAAGTTGGTGTAGACAGAGAGAGCCTGTGCTGGAGGTCTTGGGTAGTGGGTCAGGGAGCCGGCTCAGCTGGCAGTGTTCACACGCGAGCACGGTGACCTGGCTTTGATTCCTAGAATCCAAGCTGTGTGTGATGATGTGCTTTATAATTTGCAGAAGAAGAGGCAGATTCCTGGGGTTCATCAGCCAGCTAGCCTAACCAAATTAGCAAGTCACAGGCTAGTCTAGCCAAATCAGCAAGTCACAGGCTAGCCTAACCAAAACAGCAGGTCACAGGCTAGCCTAACCAAATCAGTAAGCCACAGGCCCCAGTGAAGGATTCTGTCTCCAAAAACAAAGTAAATGGAAACTGAAGAATGTATCCAAGGTTGACATTTGGCATACACACACACACACACACACACACACACACACACACACACACACACAAGGTAATAAATACATAAGTAAGTTAAGTCTTGGGTATACACTGATCTCTGCTGTTTGCAACTAGATGGTTTGGGACATTGTCTCAAAGTTTGGCTATGTCAATGAACTACAAGCAATTTAATAGGAGGAAGAATTTATTTTGGTTGCTAATTTCCAAGGCTTCAATTCATGGTTGACTTGACTCTATTTCTGGGGTGCTAGGATGAGGCAGAGCTTAACGGCAGCAGCAACATGTGGTGGATGAGGACACTACTTAGTTCATAGCAGCCAGGAAGCAGGTTTTGGGGAAACAGACAACTACTCGTCAAAACTAGAGCTCAGTGACCTACTTCTCCCAAGAAGCACCTTCTACATCATCAGTGTTTCCCAATAATCTATTCGAAATCTGAACCCTTCGACTGGCTGAAGGCAGAGCCCTCATGGTCTAGTCATTTCCCAGAAGGCTCATCTTCACAACCTGCTTAAACTGGGAAATAAAGGGGTGCAGGCTTCATATTCAAACCACATAGTGTTCATCTATCACCACAGTTCGCTTTTCCCTTTTAATTTGAGTACAATAGCTTAGCCCCAGGCATAGTTTTGCTTATATTTAGGGTGGGCCATCCATACTCAGTTAAACCTTTCTGGAAACACACTCAATCCTGTAAGTTGTAAATTTAGATCAATCATCACTATGACTCATTCAGGATCACAAGTCCAGTAAACTAGATTTAGGATATAGAGGCTGCTAGATAGTCCTGGAGGCAAAAGTACCTAAGATAGTTAGAATTAAACAATGATAAGTTAAGACTTGAGTGGATAAGAAAGCCTGAACATTTGTTAAACATGAAAACTACGTTCATTTTAAAATGAGGAGAAAATGATATGGTCACACTCTGAAGGACCTGACATACTGATATCTTCTGGGTTAAAATCAAATGCCTATGCAATGGAATGTAATTAGAGCTTTTGACTTATCTGCTTGTAAAGTTTATGTAATAATCCTTTTGAAAACATTAAAAAAGGGCCTAGGCTTACAAGACATTTTAACACTTACTAAAAGGGAATCATCAGTTATGGTTTTCCCCATAACTTAATCCTCAAGCCCAAGTGTGTCTTGGACAAAAATCCCCCTAGTAAATCTTAAGTTCCATAGCTAACATTAAAATTGATGATTTAAAATTTTTCATGTGGGGTGGGAATAGCATTAGAAATTTGAGATTATTGACTGTTGATTTTATATCATAGTATGTACAGTGCCAAAAATTCCCGGAAGACAATTTGCTTCTTACTCACGTTGCTGAGTGGTAGAGTATGACTGTTTGTAAATATTCTGGAAGATCTCTTGCTCTCTAACTGCAATGAACAGTTCTTCATTTTCTATAGGTGAAAGTTGAAATTACTGAGTTGTTAAGTGTTATCAGTCGCCCAGTTAAGCCCAAGGCAGACTGGATGGCCATTGCTTATCCCTTATGAATCAGTCGAATCATCCTTCGATTTTCTACAGAGAAAGGAAAAGGGATATTTGAAGACTGGGTGAAGATCTCCCTACAGGAAGAAATGCTGGCACCAGTGGGTAGATTAAGTCATAGGATGAGGGACTGGTTTGGATGGAGGGTTATGGCTGTTACTAGATCCAACATTATGTTGCCAACCCACTGAAAAGATGTTAGTTATTCTTGTTGCTGTGACAAAATGCAGGGCAAAGGCCACTTGAAGAAAGAGTGTTTTTTATTTTGGGTCACACTTTGAGGCTTCAGTCCATCATGATAGGGAAGGTATAGAAGCAAAAGGGGCTCTGGCTGGGGCAACAGCAAGTGAGGAAGCTGGTAATACTGTGTCCACATCCGGGATGGAGAGTGGGGAGGGGGAGAGGGGAAGAGGGGCGAAAGGGAAGGAGGGAGGGAGACTGGCTATAGTAGCTTGAATGTAATTGGCCCCCAGAAGCTCATAGGGAGTGGTATTATTAGGAGGGGTGGTTTTGTTGGAGTAGGTGTGGTCTTCTTGGAGGAAGTGTGTCATTGTGTAGGCAGGCTTTGAGGTCTCATGTGTGCTCAAGCTACACCAAGTGTTTCAGACCACTTCCCATTGCTGGTGCAAGATGTAGAAGTCTCAACTACCTCTCCAGTACCATGTCTGCCTACACACCACCATGTCCCCCCATGATGATAATGGACTGAACCTCTGAACTGTGAGCCACCACAATGAAATGTTTTTCCTTTATAAAGAGTTGCTGTGGTCATGGTGTCCCTCCACAGCAATAGACACTCTAACTGAGACACTGGTGCTCTAGTTGCTTTTTCCTTTTTGTTGAGTCTGTAGTGGGTCTTGCCTCCTCAGTTAAATCTGTGTGGAAATATCTTCAAAAACATGTTTCAAAAGTGTCTAGTACGTGATTCCAAATGCAGTCACATTGACCACGAAATCAAATATCACACACACCAAGAACATTCTTCAAAATGTTAAAGGAGTTTTACAAACTTGGTTTCTAAGGGTTTGGTATGAGACTCTTCTAGAAAAGAGAAAAGGAAGATAATTTCTGTGCTCGTCTTACCCTTGCGTTGGAGTTGACCTGACCATAGTGACAGTGTGACAACAGTAGAGTGACTGATGACAATAACCCATACAGCATAATGTGACCTGGAGACGTGATTGGCAGCCAGGGCTGGTGGCATCCTGCAATCAAATACTGGCAACATTGGTGGAATAGAAGGAAAATACATGCCTGAAATCCATGATGATCCCCAGAAGTCTCTAAAATAGTTGAAAGAAGATATTAAGCTATTCTATTCAATCCTGTTTTCCCAAAAGCCAGAATTAGGTCATGCCGATGGTAGACACCAAAATAATATTGCTTAAATGAACTGATAACACAAAAATCAGCTGGTTATATGGCCATCAAAGGCAATAATAAGATGAAAATTACTTTAAAATATGAGGGTTCATGTACTTTAATAGATATACCAGGTGATGAGAAATGCTGAGTTTAAGGGGCATAGCATAAAGAGCTCTTCAGAAGTTCTATGTGGTAGTGTAAGCATCTCTGTCTTTTGATTGCATGATAGGCAGACAGACTCTAAGATGTTAAAGGAACCTACAGATGAATGGATATGCTACTAGGTGGACTTTATGACAAGCAGCTGGAGAAAAACTAAGATTTCAAATTGTAAGTTCTGAAGAGATCTATGCCACCTACAATAATACATTTGGGCATATGCTAACACCAATAAAAGATGATCTACCAATGAAAGATATAAGAAACAGGTAGATAATCAGACTATCTGACAGGATGTAACCTCTATCATCAACATTATTCATCAGTGCCATAGACATGTTGGCAAGGATAGGTGCTACACTCAGGCCCATCAGCATGGGCTCCTCTCCTCTGGCTGAACTAACTACAAAACTCCTAATGTTCGGGCTCCAGACACAGAGAAACCAATTAGCCCTCAGTGTTATACCATCTCCCAAGGAAGCCAACCAGCCATATAGTAACAGTGTCGTTGCATTGGGCCCTTTACTTTAGGACATGCTGAAAATTACAGCTGGAAACCATTCTTGGAGAGACAATGATGGAGTATGAGTGCCACTGTCCTGTCTCATGCTGGATGTCTCATGCATGACTCTCAGAAGCTGCCACATGAATGGAGTTCTAAAGTGGCCTTCTCATGGCATAGTGAAACACTAACTTCATGAAAATATTCTGTGAGGATGGGGAGCCATTTTCCAGAACATTCTGTATCTTGAATCATCAATTGTCATGTGATTATTTTGTTGTTATCGTTTACAATATGTAGACCATACAAGGTGAGAAACCGAGGGTTTAAAGTAGGAATGGTCATGTTATACATTTCCTATTGCTGATGTAATGCAGTGCCAAAATAGATGAATAAATGAAGTAGTGGCTTAAAGCGATTCCTTTGCATTATTTATGTTACTACTCTCTGGAAGTCTGGTGGGCTCATCTTGCTCTCTAACCAAGTCTTGCAAAGCTGCAAAGAAGGTGCTGTCAGTCTTGCACATCTTTCTGGAGGCTGTAGGGAGGAATCCATATATAAGCTCGTGTAGACTGGGGACTAAATTTAGGACTTTGCACACTGAACTTCTCAGTTTTAGGAAGAAGGTCTCTCTGCTTTATTGCTGCCTGCTCACTGGGCCGGATCTTCTTTCCTAGAGAGAGGTGTTTTACAATCCTCACACTTCCACCTTCCCCACTCAAGAAGCAGCGGGCCAAACCCCAGTCAAATTAGAAAAATATTTTCTGATTTTAAGGATTTATGTGACTAGATCAGCTCCCTCCCAATTAACCCAGAGTAATCTCTTTATCCTCAAGCCTATAATAGTTATCTCTGAGGTTTCTTTAATTCCATCTATCAAGTCCCTTTTGTAATGTCACACCTTATTTACAGGTTTCAGGATGTGAACATAGAAGTCACTCTGATTTGAACTCATTGACTACTGCCTTTCACAGCGAGATTCTGGGAGAACGAATGCCTCCTGTCCTAGAAACTGTGAGTCTTGGGGTCCTAGGTTCAAGAGGCCCAACACTTCTACCAGGGACATAGCCAATGTCCCAACTCTATCATACTGGAATTAGCAGTTAATTATAGGATGCTCTGCCTGAAAGAATGACCTTGAGCTAATGAGCTCGGAAGCTCAGAGACCGCAACAACGAAGAATTGTAAAGTGTTGACCCTGTACACATTACTGTATTGTGGGCAAATTTCCCAGCTTCTAAAGACGGGGCTGGGGCAAGGAACTCCTGCTTTTTCAGTTATTTGAAGGGAGGCTGAAAAGAAGGTGTGATCTGATAAGCTCCATGAATGATGCAGGGAGGGACTCCATCAAGACTCTGGGGGAAGGCATTCCAGACATAGCTTCTGTCCGGGGAATGTGCTGATGAAAGGGTTGACCTGCTTCCCTATCTAGGTGAAGAGCCTTCGCAGGGTGAGGCAGGAAGAGATAGGAAGGGAGTATCCTGAGAACTGAACCCAACAGAGAACTCCAAGATGAAGCACTTGACGTGATGTAGTAGGAGAATTAAAAGATACTTCAGGATTTCTGTAATTAGTGGAAAGTGATCAAAGTGGTGGGAAGTGAAGATGATTTGGATACAATACTTATAACTGTCCTCAGGAGAAATATATAGTCATATTTTCCTGGGATGTTTTTCCATCTGGTTAAACAACTGAGAAATGGAACTGGAAGCAGGCATTAGGAAGAAAAGAAAACTAAGATAAGTGAGGAAAATTGTGTCAAACCTTGAGTTAGTTACATATCAGAGCCTAAGCATTGAAGAAGTTAAAATTTTCTTTTTCCCAACGTCTTAACTAAAAAGTTGTATTTTATTTGCCTGATGATAATTTATCTGCTTCTACTGCAATAAAATTTTCTTTATTGTTCAGAGGAGCACGTTAATAATGCAAAATTATTTAGTAGCATTTGCAATAACTTGGCCTAGAGTTTCAGAAGGCATCCACAATGGCACTAAAGACTTTCTTTTACACAACTTACTTTAATTTCAGCTTAGTCTTTAAGTTTTTTTTCATGAAAGAAGCAGTCTATAAAGACCCCATCCCTTCAACTGCAAAGAAAATGAAAAAATATTTAAATATTGTATGTACAACTCATAACCATAAGGGCAATTTATAACACCTCAATATATGTAAAACAAATCCTCTACTTTTTGGGATTTATTATTTTGTGTGTGTGGTGATATATTGTGTCCCCCAATATATTGTGCATCCTAATAAACTTATCTGGGGTCAGAGGACAGAACAGCTACTAGATAGACATAGAGGCTCGAAAATGGTGGCACACACGACTTTAATCCTATCACTTGGGAGGCAGAGATCCATCCAGAGCTCTGTGAGTTCAAAGCCACACTGGAAACAACCAGGCATGGTGACTCACACCTTTAATCCCAAGAAGTGATGGCAGAAAGCAGAAAGGTATATAAGGCGTGAAAACCAGGAACTAGAGCTGGTGAAGCTTTTAGGCTTTTGAGCAGCATTCAGCTGAGATCCATTTAGATGAGGACACAGAAGCTTCCAGTCTGAGGAAACAGGATCAGCTGAGTAATTGGCAAGGTGAGGTGGCTGTGGTTTGTTCTGCTTCTCTGATCTTCCAGCATTCACCTCAATACCCAGCTCCAAGTTTGTTTTTATTAATAAGACCTTTTAAAATTCATGTTACATGTGTGTATGAGTGTTTTGCATTCATGTATATATGTTTGTGTACAACTGCCCATTAAGGTCAGAAGAAGCCACCTGAGACCTTGGAACTGGAGTTACACATGGTCATGAGCTGTCATGTGGTTGCTGGGAACATAACTCAGGTTCTCAGCGAGAGCAACAAGTGCTCTTAACCTGTGAGCCATCTCTCAAGCCTCCAGTTTTAAATTCTGTATTTGCAAAATTAAAAAAAACAAATTGATCTTTGATAGATGAAATATTCCCCTGTCCTTTTCAAGTCCTTAGAAGTTCACAATCTGTGAATATTTCTTCAACATCCAGCTTTTTATGCCTGTGTACACAACTGCTTATTCTTTCTGATACGAACAATAAGGAAAATATCTCTCACAGTATCATAAAAGACTCATCATATCCATTTTCTAAAACCAAGCTAATTTTTGAAAATACATTTCATTCTCTGGAAACAGCCTATCCAGGGAGAGTTAATCACCTAATCAGCTCTCAGTCATGTGATTCCAAAAATCAGATGGGGAGACGCATGACAATCTGCTTGGAGAATTCTGAAATATCTCTCAACACCTAAGAACAACTACTGTGTGATGAAAACGAGACAGTTATTCATTTCTGATTTCTTGTCTATAGAACCAATCATATTCCAAAACCGATAAATCAGGGGAAATATGTTTAACTGAAAGAAAACAACAACAACAACAAAGGTTTATGGAAGAGACAAAACATCTTTTTAAAGACAGTGATTTAAAACCCAAGGATGTCATTTATGATAGTGGATTATTCTCCCCAAGCCTCCATGGAGTCCCTTCTGCGTCTGAGAAGGATTCATGCTTTGATGTTTCCTTTCTTCCGAGTGGCTGTCCCCAGCCCTATCAATTCTGAGTAGAATTGGGTAAGAGCTTCTTTAAAATGGTAGCTTTCAAAGATGGGAATTTTTAGTAGTCAATACATATAGTCTAAAACTCTTTAAGAAACTTACTAGTTCAGAACTATTTAATTTTAGGCTTGGTGTTCAAGCAAAAGAGTGGAACAACATTTGAACAAAAAACAATTGCCTTTTTTTTAAGCCTTTATTTGATCATCAGTGACAGTTTCCATGAACTAAAAGTGCAGTCTAGAAATTTAAAACTGAAGTTAAGATTTCATAAAAATGAACAGTAGAGGAAACATGATCCAGTAGTTGAAAAAGCTCAGATTTTTTTTATATTGCTTTTTGTTCTGTATTTTACTCCATTTCACTAGTAGGAGCTGTAAAACAAGTCATTAAGGAAAGAAGGGGTCGGGGCAAGATGGCCCAGTCACTAAATTGCCTGCTGCCAAGCTTGACTTAATCCCTGGGGCCCACAGGGTGGAAGGTGAGAACTGCTTTGCACAAGTTGTCCTCTGTCACTCACACATGTGCTGTGCATGTGCAAACTTCCTCACAAACAAACAAACAAACAAACAAATGCTAAAAAGAAGAGGGTGCACTAAGGATAATGGTAGATGCCATTTTCTGAACTCCCTTTTTGTGTTAAAGGCACATTAATGTCTTATATGTCTTATTTCACTTATTTCTGGAAACCACTAGAGTGTAGGTTCCAAAGAGCAGATATAACTTTACCTCTTCTGATCATTCAAGTATACTTGTCACTTGTAATAGTCTAGGTTCATCAGAAGCCAAATGCTGATAAACGTAAAAATCCTGTAAGAGAGGTGCTCTTAAATCCCCCTAGTTCCGATGAAGAAACAACACCAAGGAAATGATTTGTGGTGTCAGAGGGTAACTGGGAGAGTGAAGAGCTTGTCCTTCAACCCATCGTGCTATCCTGTCACCCACAAACAAGAGAAAATGCAGCAACAGAGATAGACGCTGTTCACTGTCATATTCAATACTAGTTTCATTATCAGTGGGGGTTAAAACTCTCACTTCGCGTTGTAAGGGCTGGCTTTTCTTTGTGTTTTGTTTGTTTGTTTGTCAGTTTAAGGACTTCAGAAAAAGTTGAGTATTTCCAGGCGTCATTGACTAAAACTCATTGAACACAACTAGGTACATGAAGCTTTGTGTTGAACCACACAGCATCATAAGATAACCAGCAGGTTATCACAGCCCGTGTGAAAACTTTCTGACTTCAATGCATGAACTACACTGGTCCTGCTTCCTAGGCCTTCATGCAAGCCCTCAGGATTTGGTTTCACTAGAATGATATTAAAAAGTCTCAGGAGACTACTAAAGTGATGATTAACGTTTTGAAATTATTGCGAGGGCTTTTCAAAGGGCAATTAAATTAAAACGCTTCTTCCTCCGTTGCATTGAGCAACTCCATAGGAAGTTGAGTAAGGACATTTTTCATTTCTGATTCATATGTGGATAAGTGCTTGTACTGATGGCCTTTCTCAATCTTAAATTTCAACAGTTCATCAAACAGATTGCACTTTCCAAATGCCTCACGAATCAAAATGTTGCTAGACGTTTGTGTTTAGCCAGAAATACAGAATAGTTCTGAGGTTTGTAAAGCAGCTCCAGTTCCAACCATTTGAAGCAAATTCATTCATCTTTGTGGTGGATGTGACCCATATTTGTCCTATTGCTCTGGCTCGGGGAGGCTAATTGTCATCTCAGGCTTCTCTGCATGTCTGTGGAATGCCACACCTTTGGAAAAAGATCTTGATGGTTTTCATTGAAGTGGAACAGACCAGAACTTGCTTGTCTAATGTCCCTAATGAGGAACTTGGCACCCGACCAAGGCCCCCAAAGCAGATGCACTTTCCTTGATATTGGATTGGAAGCAGCTGACAGGTTGGCATAAGGAGGTGGAGACCGAAGAATCATGTCAGGAAAATATGACCAGGGAGGGCTGTGTCTGGTTTTCAGAGACTCAGTGACAGCTGCTTAATAGCTATGTGGAAAGCAAGTCTCTCTGCTTCTGTCGTTAGTAGATTTGGAGCAAGAAGAGGAAAACCAGAGGAAGTTTCAAAAAACAAATGTCCTTGATGTCCAGGGCAGTTAGCAGAAATCAGCTTATTGGTGTAGCCTTCTAACCCATGTTTAGAAGTTGTTGGTCTAGTTCACAGGTTGGTTTAAAGAGTTTGTCCATATCTGCCTGTCTCATCTTTACATGAACCTATTCTTTGTGCAAACAAGTGTAGACGAATTTCTAAACAGTTTTGGAAATAAGAAACACAGAGCCAAATACAGGGGTAATAGCCAGAGAGAACAGAGATTTAGCGAAGAGCCACTGACTACCCTTTAGCTTACCACCAAGCCATAGTTTTCCACACAAGAGAGCTTCTTCCTGCCTAACCTGTGCTTTTATTGCTTTCCTGTTCTGCCTTCTCATTGGCTCTAAGCTCAGCCACATGACTTCCTCGTCACTGCCTGTCTATACAGACCTCCAGGTCTCTATGGTTGGAACTGGGATTAAAGGCTCGTGTCACCACACAGAGACTTGGCTGTGTCCTTGACCACACAGAGATTCTGCCTGCCATGTGATCGCGATTAAGGGCATGGGCTAACACCGCCTGACTTCTGTTCCTGTCTTGCTATGACCTCTGATCTCCAGGCAAACTTTTTTTTTTTTTTTATTAACATACAAATAAAATCACATTTCGGCACAAGGCTGCATTACTTTTTCCAGTCTTCATCAAGGTAAACCTGCATGATTTGATCTTAGCCAGGTCATTGGTGGGAATACCATCATTTGCACCATTACAAGCCTTGGCAGATTAAACATTCCATACATGTTCTATCTTTCGCCTATTTAACCTATGGAATACAGGGAACACGAGTCCCTGAAAAAGGGAGAGATACAAGGCCCAAACTCCAGTTGAGCCTCATAAGAACAAAAACTAACTTTGCGTTGTGTTAAGCCATAGAGGCACTGGGATTTTTCCGTTAATATGGCTAGAATTTGTAGTGGGTAGCTGTTCCAGCTTTGTCCTGGAAGTACTACCCCCATTGAGGCTTCCGGTAACTGTCCTATGAGGCCGGCCCGAGACAGGAGCGCTTAAGACCTGAGATCTGGATGTGCCGGCTTTCTTGGTTCCTGGATCCTGGACGCTGGAGGTAGACAGAGCAGAGTTCTCCAGAGAACACCGCTGGATTGTGCTTCACCTTTCCCGGACCCTGTAACCTATCCCGTCACTTGGAAGTTACCCCACAAAATAAACCTGCCTTTTAACTACGTGGAGTTGCCTTAATATTTCAACCAATAAGAATTACTTTAAGCAATATCAAAGCTAGTATCAGAAGTGGTATGCTGTCATGTAAAATAAAAATATGTCTTGGGCTTAGCTATAAGAAGTAAGTGCAAGAGAGCTGGAAAGTTGGAGATACCTCTTATCTAGTGGCAGGGCGCTGGCAATGCTCTTGTGGAAAAGCTTGGAGGAACTTCTGAGGGTTTATTGATCTGATGGTCTCATAAATGCTTATATATCTGAATCAAAGTATATGATGACTATTTAATTTATTATTATTATTGTGTGTGTGCCTGTATACATGCATGTACCATGATATATATATATATATATATATATATATATATATGTGTGTGTGTGTGTGTGTGTGTGTGTGTGTGTGTGTGTGTAAGTATATGATGTATATGTATATATATACAGAGGAACTTTTGGGAGTTGGCTCCCTCCTTCCACCTTGTTGGTCCAAGGGAGAACTTAGGTAACCAGGTTTGGTGGCTAGCACCCTTACCCTCTAAGCTATCTACTGGACCACATGTTGGTTTTTACTTTGGGTATTTAAGGTGTCCTTACAAGAAAGGGAATTCAGATCATGAAAACATTCTCTGCTTTGCGTGTAAGAATAATAGTAACTACAAAGTACATAGGATTTGGAACTTGAAAGCTTAAAGAATCTCTGTTGTTGATGGATCTAGAAAAGAAAGGAAAACCCAGAAAAAAAATTTTAAAAAAAGTCACATGCCCAGGACTGTAGTAAAGGTCATTTTATTGGTATGGCCTTCCTACCCATGTCTAGAAACTGGGAAACTTCACAGGGTGAGGCTTTAAGGTGGAGGCGGGCAAGCTTAGGCACACAGAAGCAAATACATGAAATTTGGTAATTACTTTTAGAAAAGATGTTCTCCGTGTTTATTGGCACACAGAACTGACAAAGAACAAAATGATCAGAAGTATTTAAAACAGTGCTTTTGCCACAGGCTTCCCCAGCCACAGCAAATCCACGACACTCAAACACACTTGGGTGATGTCCTTTCTCCTTGGGTCTCACCCTTGTCTTCATTATTTCATGTGACTGGAGGAACTTTTAAAATTGTCAGGACAAAAATATCAAGGATGAAAAATAAAATGAATGATCGCTTTGGCTTGTAGAAAATCTGCACTGGAATGCTTTTTTTTCTACGTTTCAAAATTACTAGACCTTTTTTTTTTTTCTCACAGAAGCAAACAATGATGCAGTATCCTAATTCAAGTTGAAAGGGATTCCATCCATTTCACTCATTCATTATTTCTTTTCCATTATTCAATCAATTTTCCTTAGAGGTCCTACACTATGTAACTCTGTGAGCTAGGCATTCACAGATATCTCCATGTTATTAATGTAAGGAGAAGTATGTGCTTTGAATAATCTGCCTATCTCATCTTTTAAAGTAGTTATGACTATAGCTCTTGGTCATTAATTGGGATAATGTTAATTACTTCCAAAGGCATCACAACTGAATCTAAAGAGATAAATCTGTGATGGTTGAGATGATTCAGTATAGAATGGCACTTGTCATAAATCCTCATGACTTGAGTTTGATCCCTGGGGCCCACATGGGGAAAGGAGACCACTGACTACCAAATTGCCCTCTGACTTCCACTCTTGTGCTGTAGCACACTCATAGCACTCCCATGTGCAAATACAATAAATAAATGTAACAAAAGAATACTCTATTTAGAAAGAGCATTAATGTATCAATTAAAAAGAATACATTTTTTCCAGGTAAGACAAAAATCTCATCTAGACCAGTCATAGATTTTTCTCTTGCTATCCGTATGTTATCCCAGTGGGAGTGGACATAGAGACTTCTGTTTCTTGGCCAACACAGTAGAAAACTGATGATTCTAAGAGGCCTCATTATGGCATGTATTCTTCAAGTGGAAATTGATTTCTATACTTTTAGGAGAAACAAAGCTAAATTTAGTAACTAAACTATTGTATCTGTATCATTTGTTTATTGACTTTTATTTTGATTGTTTGGATCAGTTGCCATCTATAGAGAATCTTACTGATGTATTGTCATATCGAAAGTACACAGATTTGTAAAAGACATGTACATACAGTGGAGGAAGAATGACATCTTTATTTGTTTAGAAGCCACTTGTCAGTTCTACTGTAGTGTCTTGTATGAATCCTTTTCCTTAGCTCTTACTACAAAGAAAGCAATAATAAAAATCTACTGTAAAACTAGCCCTTGCAGAGCTCTGTATCTTGATGAACTTGTTCAAATCAGGCCATGTGCTCACTGGCTTAATTCTCTTAGGTCATATTATCATATTTCATTTAATTTGTACTTATAAATTATATCACCAAATTTCTTAAAAGTTACTAACAAAGAAACTGCAATTCATTGCTGGTGATATGGGAAATGTGTGGGCTGGTGGCTGGATTCACTGGAAGGGTCATTTAATTTGAGAAGCTAGGTTATTTTGGCTATTTCCCTAAGTATGTTATTTAATTTATTGCCAGGTATGGCAGATTCTGTTCTTGCTTTAGACTGAGAACAGAGAGAAAGAAAGTGAAAGTTGTTGGTAAGAAAAACCACACAGAAATTAGAGAAAACGAAGGGATTTAGCATGCAGAGATGGCTCAGCATAGTCGTGTGCATCTTCAGATACAGAACGTACTTGGGAATTAGTGAGCAAGTCTGGTTTGTTGGAGTGAGAGCAGAGCCAGCTTAGGGGATACACACTGATAGCAGAACACAGAGGACCTTGAAGAGCAACCGGAGTAATCCTGGTTTTATCTACAAGGAAGTGGAGAATCACTGAATGTTTTGAATGTGGATTGACAGGATTTAAATCTTGCTTTGAAGATCTTTCTGTAAGTAACAAACAGGAGGCAATATCTAAAAATCAGAATCCATTTCAAGGGGAGAGAGAGATGATTGGTTATCATTTATCAATCTGTCTATCATCTATCTATGTATCATCTGTCATTATCATCTGTCATCTATCTATCAATATCATCTACCTATCTGTCCATCTGTCCATCCACCCATCCATCCATCCATCTGGCTATCTATCATCTATTTTTGTAGTTGTTTTTTTTACTCTTTGGGGGCACACAACCTAACTCCCAAATAAATACACAGAGATTTACTCTTACTTATGAATGCCTGGCCTTATCCAGGCTTATTTCTAGCCAGCTTTTATTAATTTATCTCATCTACCTTTTGCCCCTGAGCTTTTACCTTTCTCTATTCAATATATTTTTCTTTCCTTCTTACTCCGTGGCTGGTTGTGTGGCTAGGTGGCTGGGTGGCTGGGTGGCTGGCCCCCAGCATCCTCTCTCCTTCTTTTCTTGCTCCTCCTCCTTTCTTCTCTTTCTCTCCTTCTAATTCTTCTTTCTGCCTGCCAGCCCCACCTATCCCTCTTCTGCCTAGCTATTGGCTGTTCAGCTATTTATTAGATCGATCATGTGTTTTACACAGGCACAATAATACAGCTTCATAGAGTTAAACAAATAAAACATAAAAGTATGCAACACATCTTTTTATCATTAAACAAATATTTCACAGCATAAACAAATGTAAAATATCTTAAATTAATATTCTACAATATATCTTCATTTATACCTAACATTTATAATTCATGTTTTTAGCTAGCTAATGCAGTATAGTTTTTTTTTTCAATTTGCTTTGCATTCGTCCCTTATCTTTCAGTACTGTTCTCTGACTCCCTGCCAGCCTCTACACACACATTTTTTTTGACTAATTTTCCCGAAGAACTTTTAACATTCCATGTATGTTGAAAGACAACATGAGGGTGTCAGAAGAACTGAAGCACAGAAAGTTAATAGAAGCAAGATAACTACATCAAATGTGTGCACCACAGAGTGCTGCTCTTGGGCTTTCCCACTCTCTGCCTTCAGAGTCTCAGTATCTTTGGGGATGGTTGAAAATGCTGGGCAGAGAAAAGGACTGGGACATCTGGAGGGAAGGGGACCACACAACACAGGGCACTGAACTCATTCTCTCAACCAAGAGAATATTCTAAAGAGGAAGCTGGTGAGGCAGGGAAGGGAAGAGAAACTGGAAAGTCATGATAGGCTCAAGTCTTTTTTGTTTTTGTTTTTGTTTTTTTTTAAATAAAGAAATTTGGAGTAGTCAGGAGAAATGGGAACTGGGGTCTTTCAACATGTTTTTCTTGACCCCATTTCTGTTCTCTGTCAACAGCATTTTTCCCTCTCTTCTCTCATCCCCATTACTCTGAAGATTTTGGAGTCCTGTTCTGGGTGTGTGGCTGGGTATGTATGAGGAAGCAACATGGTGGGAAGATGACCTGGACATCTTGGATCTACAGAGAAACCATGGATTTCTATCCTTGCATAATAATTCAATGAGGATATACTTTAAAATAAACAACCAGCAATCCCTGCCAGTAGGCATGAGTCATTCAGAATATACTTCTCATTTTGATGCCTGAATTATATACAGCTCTTCCCCACAACTCCTTTACTTGGTCGAATAATCTATAGAGAGTCCTCTTTGGCACCACTGTCCCTTCCTCTTCCTCCTCCCCTTCCCTATAGCCTTCTCTTCTTTCCCCATTTTACATTTTAGTTATTTTCTGTATGTGTGGGTATGTGTGCTGAAGGCCATGTATGGAGGCCAGAGTGCAAAGTTCAGGGGTCAGTTCTCTCCTTCCATAACGCAGGTCGTAGGAATTGAACTCAGATCTTCAGTCTTTGTGGCAAGTGCCTTTACCCATTTAGCCATCTCAAGTTCTCTTTAATACTATTGTTTAATACAGTGTCTCAGAAAGGGGAGGCTTGCTGTTTAGGTAGTCGGTGTGACTTAGAGTTTTTTTGTATCAACCTCTCCTTGCTATGGATAACACGGCTCAAGGAGTTGTATGACAGGCCCCACTTTTGACACTATTAACTGGAAATTCTATTTGGAAAATATTCCAAGACCATCCTGCTGAATGTCTGGACTCGGCAGAACAGTGAAGAACAAAAAAGTTTCCATGTGCCCATTGCATGTCGTCTTTCAATTGTGTCCAAATAGGCTCATTGGAAAAAATAATATTAAGATATTAGGAATAGAACTATAAAGACTTTAAAAGCTACTGATGGAAATGTGGGATTATGATTTTCTTTTACTTTTAAATAATGGATGAACCAGGGCTCACTGGACTTAAATGGAAAAACATCTGTGGACAATTTGTGACGGTGATAACATGACAGTCCCGAGGCACTTCACACTTGTTCAGGCGACACAGGGCTTTCATCTCTAAGTGACCAGTGTGTGTCCTGGTGAGCAGTCACTTTGAAAGTGGTCTCCATTGTCCCGATGGCTGTGTGTTCTCCTCCACCTCAGTGTAATTAATACGCTCGATATAAATAGGCGAGTCTTCAGAAAGCTTTGCCTGCCTTTGCAACCGCTACACTTCCAATTACACACCAAATTAGGCACATAATTGAGCCGGGACACTAACATTTTCTAACAGGTGGTGAATGAGCAATTTTCATCTGTCAGTCAGTCCAGAAACAACTCTCTGGCCAAAGTGTCACTCTGTTTTAGGATTCCTTCTTATATGCTGGGTGTTTTTAATCAATTAAAAAATCCTTTTAGATGAAGAAAAAAAAAGAAAGAAGAAAAGAAAAGAAGTCCTTCCAATGAAGAGTCTGTAATTCAAGGTTGCAGGACACGGGCGAGGTTATAATCCACATGTGGAGCTGGGTTACAAATGAGACACTGTGTGAGGAATAAAATTATATCAAACCATGTCCTACTGGATTTAGTGTTGAACTTCTGAGATCCTAAGATAAGGAATCTTGGCAGAGTTTGAGAGGCTCTCTGATGCTCTGTTTTCTTTAGGTCATCAGATCTTTGAGCATCACTTTTAAGATGTAAACATCATCTCTGTTAATCACTATTTTAGCTGAAATTTGTATTGCTACTGCACTCTCCCTAAAAGGACCCAAAATTACACTGCTAAATTCAAAAAGAAAGGAGGACCAAGGTAATGCATGCATGCAGATTTTAGTAAGTGGTACCCATTTTACCAGGATCCTGAGCTTAGTTTATCTGCGTTTATGAGTGACCATTAGATCACACACAGCCAAGCTGAAAACGTTTCAGTTACACACATTTTCCTCGTGATCATCAGTTAATTTTGGTGGAGTGGTCTAAATCCCAGCGCACTTTCTCTCATCCCATACCAAGGTATTATGTAATTTCCTTGGCATACTATATTTGTCTTCGGGGACAGAGCACTCAAGTGCAAAGAGACCCTGGTGTGTTTAGTTCCATTTCATTTAAGCCATGCATGTCTCAGGGCAAGACTGAGCTGAGAACCTCAGAGTGAAAGACTGGGTCATATGCACTTTAAAAGTTCAAGATGCTCCAAAGCACCATGTCTTATCCCACCTGTAGTAAAGTGATAAGGAAGAAGTATAAAGAAGGAGGTGTATGGTAAATGACAGACAGCTTTGCAGACACAAATGGAGAAGCCCAAACCTATTCAGTGGTTCTCAGCAAGAACCAGCCATTGAGCACGCACAGCTAGTGGCTTTCTTTCTTTTGGGTGCTTGAGTGGGGTAGACACAGTTGTCTTTCCTATCACTTTTAGACATACTCTGCTATAAAAATCCTCACCCCACCCCCAGCACAGGAGAAATGCAAGCGCACAGTGTGCCTCCCGACTCTCTCAACTCCTCCCCCACTTTCCCTTTCAGTAGAGATGACTGTCAGGTCACTGGGTCATTTAGTTAGTAGAACTTCATTTAAGCCTAATAGAATGAAACAAAATGACTCATAATTATGTATTCATGCAAAGAATCAAAAGCATAACTTCTGTTATGACAAAATAAAAGCAAGCACTCAGAAGGAGACTTGACCCCAACCTTCCCTCAAAGCTCTGATTGGTTGATAGCTAATTCTCACCTCCATGAGGCTCAGTCCAAGAAAATGGATGTACTACTCTGGGAAGTTCAGTTAGTGCAACCGAGTAGCTGTACCAAGAAGCACAAAACCCATTCCTAAACACTAAGAAAATGTTTTACAATGAGAAGGAGACATCCAGAATGTGGACCTGCCATGCTGCTACTGAGGGGCCCTTCAGGGTGTGCATGGCTTCTGGTCAAGCCCCAACTCCAACACTTGCTGTGTATGGACCACTGGGAAAATGACAACCTGGGAGCTTCCAGTCACATCATCTGACACTGTCCATGCAGGACATGAAGAGCTTTTGTCCTGAAGACGGTATCTGCCCTAAACTCTGATGCCATAGAGGTCATTCTCTCAGAATAGGGCCCACTGATGTAGTCAGGAACATTTGGAATATTCCATTGGCTATCTAACCTGATGCTGTAGTTTGGGTCTGGAACGTTCCTGCAAGTCCCATATGTCAAAGGTTTGGTCCCTAGATGGGCACTGTTGAGGGAGTGTTGGAAGCGTTGAATGATGGAACTTAGTGAGAGACTTAGGTCATCAGAGTACAGTTCTGAAGGAGACTGTGGGACCCTAAACTCTTCCTCTGTCCCTTGCTTCCTGCCCCAGGAGTAGAGCTGATATACTGCCCGGGCATGGGTCCAAAATGATGAAGCTATTGACAAAGGACTAGAATTTTCAAAACTATGGGTGTAAACAATCCTTTTCTGCTCATAAGTTAATTTCCTCAGAAAATCTCTATAGTGATGGAGCCTGACTAGTGCATGTCCCTAGTTGAGCACTAAAGCGCTGGAAAGGGAGAAATACAGGATTCAGAATATTATAGTCCACGTGAGGTCGGGGAAATTCCAAGAAAAGAAGAAACTATCAGTGTTGGACCATGTCTTTAGCCTTTAGAATGCTTTGTTGTATTAAAGGGAAGGAGAGAATGTCTAGTTTAATAAAGAAATTGTAAGAATGGAAATTCAGTGTCCTCAAGATGGTAGGCACTTTAAAGATATACAAGTAATTTCTCTTTGGTTCATTTTCTGAGATGTTATTATCTGCAACTTGCTTTTCATAGGCTTAATTCTGTCTGTCTGTCTCTCTCTCTCTAAGATTTAAAGAGTTATTTGTGTGTGTGTGTGTATGTGTGTGTGTGTGTGTGTGTGTGTGTGTGTCAGTGTGTCAGTGCCTGTCACATGTGTGTGAGGCCTGAAGAGGCCAGGAGAGGGCATCAAATCACCTGAAACTGGAATTAGAGGTGATTGTTAGCTGCCTGATGTGGGTGTTGGGAACCCCACTTGGGCCCTCTGGAAGAACAGTTACACATTCTTAACTGCTAAGCCATCTCTCCATCTCCTGCATTCTCTTACTGCATCCACAAGCTTGGGTTGCTCAGGGTTTTTCTTTTTTATTTATGAATGTAGTTTTGAATTGGTCTGAATATTTCCTGATACAGAATCATACCATCCAAAGAACACAGGATTTAAGATAAGTGTGAAATGTAACAGACCTAAAGATGTTACTCTACAGAAGCTGTACTTCTCTGCATAGTCAGTGTGGTTCTCTGCAGAGGACAGAGTGATGTGAGGAGAACAGACTTAGGACTTCCTGTGATGATATGCTGTAAAATTGTCATCAGTTCTCATTTGTTATGTGCTGCTTTTCACTAAGGAGTTCATGGATAACTATGAAGAATACCACTTTTTCCAGGGGAATTTTCATTTTAATTGGAGCCTCCTAAGAATTTTAGTGGCTTCAAATTCCTAAGAAATAAAACCATTAATGAAGAAGTAAAAAAAAAATATCATCTAAAACTCACATGTCTCAGATAAGTACCAACAAGGTGGATCAGTCCAAATATATATTTCTATTTTACTGCATTAAGAATATCATACATTTCTTTGAAAATGTAGTCTAGGCTTCAAGATGAAACAAAGAAAATTCTAAAGTGTGTGGATTTTAAAAATATGAGAGAGATATAGTTTAGCCAATAAAGACCCTCACCTTTATTAGGCCAATAACTTAGTAAAGCTAATTTAAAAACTCCATACAGGTGTTTTTGCATTCATTCTTCTTATGATTAGCAGAAATGTCAAGAACTAAGTGATTAAAAATCCTCCAAAATATAATTTAGTTTAATTTTTTTAAGCAAATAAACAAATCCTTTGTTAGACTCTGGTTCCTCATTGGCTTAGAAAGAACCTCCAGGTAGTTGTAACAGGTAGCTGCTTTCATAGATACTTTTGGAAAGAGTTCCTGGACCTTCTCACTCACACACATGGGGAGGTGGGCAGAATAGGCTTGGCCCTGTGAGTGTTTGACAGTGCAGCTCTCAATTATTTTCTGATTGGCTGAAGTTCTACACAAAGTCGGAGCTATATTCCATTCTAAAAGTTTGTTGTTTTGCTTATTAAGTGATAAATTACCTAACATCAAAATCTCTGATGGAAAAATTTGAGTATAGAATTTGAAGTAGAGAGTGGCTGGGACAAAAAAAAAAAAAAAAAAAAAAAAAAGAAAAGAAAAAGAAAAAGAATCAATGCTAAATTTAGCTGGAGACTGTCTTCTCAGTTCCTCACTGGAGTAATTACCGTGAGCGTGTAAGCAGCAGTCACCACCATCATGTTCACGGGGTGAATTGGCTGGAATGCACTGGCTCGTTGCACCAGCTAATTTGTCCTGGAATGCTCTAGACGGTGATTGAGCGTGATTACAGAATGCGTAATTAGCATCAATGACTGCAAATTCAGTTGTCGACAACTGTAGATTATGGACAATGGATAATTAAAATGTAATTAATGAGCTAATTAAGATGTCAGCAGCGGAGATGTTTTGTACATTCATTGGTAGTTAACGTCGTCTTGGTCCTAACACACTTGAATTCTTATTGGAGGAACAGAAATCTCTAATGGTTACATCTATGCCTTGTGACATGTACAAAATCATTCTTGGGGAAGGCAGGTGCTCTGACATTCAAAACAAGTCAACTGGCATATGCAAACACAAGAGCACAGGACCTCTCATTGACAGATGGGTTGAGCCAGTGATACTGTGTGGTTCTGGTACTTGATGAGCTGGTCAGTGGTGGTGCAGTCCTTTAAAGTAAATAAATAAATAAATAAATAAATAAACAAGTAAAGCTTGATATTTTCCTTGCATATGGAGGGTGGTTCCTTCCTTCATTTTTTTTAAATATTTTAAAAAGACTTTTATTTATTTATTATTTATACAATGTTCTGCCTGCATGTATGGGCTGGAGAGATGGCTCAGAGGTTAAGAGCACTGGCTGCTCTTCCAGAGGTCCTGAGTTTAATTCCCAGCAACCACATGGTGGCTCACAACCTTCTTCATTTATTAGTACTAACATCGTAATACACACAGCATCACTGTTATTTCTGGAGTGTTCTTGGCCAATGGGCCTTTTGAAAACTGTTGGGCAATGGCACTCCATTTAGTAGCGAATGCTACTGAGTTTCAAACTCATTGACCTCAATTCAGAAATGTGGCGGCAGCGGGGACAACAGGTTAAAGACCCTGGGGCCCATCTCTTCCCGGTCCCCAGAAGAGGAGTGGCCTCCTGTTTCCTTTGTGTACCTGTCCAGTATTTTACTGCAACTCCCCACTGACTGCAGTAAGCCATTTATTCTACAGTTACTGGTCCCATCTCCCAAATGTTTGATGTTATGAAAATACACAAAGATGACAGCCTTTTTAGCTGAGAAAAGGGAGTTCATCAAGTTGCAGAAACTGGACTGACGCTACCTACCAGGAAAGTAATTCGTGTTTGCCTGGATGTTTGTGGCTGCAGAACTAACGACATTCTTAAAGAGAAAAGTTAGTAGAACATTTGGTCATAGCTTCAGTTTTAGTAGATTTTGATTGAAAAACAGTAAAACAATGATAAAATCAACAATATTTGTAATAGATTTGGAAGCCATTAATGTATGCCACTATAGCAATATGCACATAATTATTAATGTACATAATTTTAAGTCATGTGCAATTTAGTCTTCAGGAAATTCTTGTGTTTTTGAAATTAGAATGTAATTATATCATTTTCTCCCTTCCCTTTCCTACCTCTAACCCCTTCTATGCATCCCCCCCCCTTGTTTTCTATCTTAATCATGGCATCTTTTTCCTTAATTGTTTATATATATACATATATATGTATATATATATCCTTAATTGTTTATATATATATATATATATATATATATATATATATATATGTATTTCTTTTTCTTTATATATGTGTGTGTGTCCATGGTGATGAGACCTCATGGGTGTAGCCTCTCTGATATTTCTTGGAGATACAATCTCAGCGCAAGCTTCCTATTCCCCTGACTTTAACAATCCTTCCACCTGCCCCTTCCCAAGTCACCCTTGAGTCTTAGATGTTGGAATTATATTGTAGCTGTATCAGTTGGAAGTGGGCAACACACAATTTCTTGTTCACTCCATTTTGATTAGCTATGCTTTTCTGTAATGGTCTCCATCTGTTGCAAAAAGTTGCTGTGATGAAGATTACACTTATCCGTGATGATAAGGACAACTACTTAGAATCTAGTTAGGAACTGAGCTGGTTTAGTAAAGTGGCAGTTGAAGGTTCTCCTCCGAGACCCATAACTTCACTAGCCTTAGGTAGTTGACAAGGTTTGTAGTATGCTGTTTTCCCTGTTGTTAAGTCGGCCTTAAGACCAATTAGAGAGCTGTTGATTATGTGTGCCACTCCTGTACCCTTCAAGTTATAATGCCATGTTGGTCATTACTGTGTTCATAGGCATCGTAGAGGAAATTCTATACTGTGCGTGTGTGTATATTTGTGTGCAGATGCGCACATGTGTATAAGACAGCAGTTGAGTTTGAATGTTTTTCTCTATCACTTTTTACTTTATGTTTCGAGACCTGACTTCTCAAGGTATTTAACTTGCCTCTCTATAACTTGCCAATTTTGCCAGGCTGTCTGTCCACCAAACTCCATAGATTCTCCTGTGATGTTCTGTGATGACAGGTGTGCACTTTTAAACTCAGCTGTCTACATGAGTGCTGACAATCTGAACTCAAGGTCAGAGCCTCAAGGCTCAGAAATAATCACTTTATGCACAGCACCATCTATTTCTCCACCCTGAAATTCTTGATTTCTGAGTGGATCTTTTTGAACTTCAAAAAGTTTGGAATCCTTAATTCCATTCCCTCTTACAAATGATATGACAAAGATCAAGGCGTTCAGAAGCATTACTTAGATGCTCAGTTCTTTGGATTGCATGACATGTTTGAGAAATAAGTTATATATAAGAGAATTAAATACAGACAAGTAAAACATTGAGAAATTCAAATAATAGTACAGTGGCATGCACAGGAAGTAATGTCATAAATGATGAAATATGTAAGAGTTCCTGATGTTAACAGGAAAAAATAAAGAATTCTAGAGTTCCTAGGACCTTGTTTTTCTTTATTCCTATTATGACAATCCCAGAGGCTAGATAATTTGTACAGAAATGTAATTTTTTTTTAGGCACTGAGAAGCCTCAAACCAAAGGGCTGAAACTGATGAGAGTCTTCTGGCTACTTTATACCATGCTGGAGAGTTCCACAGAGTATGAAGAACATAAACAGAGAAGAGAGAAATGATGGGAACTAGAGAACATACCTGTGCACTTCCTTAACAAAGCCACTCTGGAGATAACTAGCCTGCCCCAAAAGTGACAGCAAAAAATCATTTATGACAGTGGGGCCTTCATGACAAAATGGCCTCAGAGTTTCCATCTCTTTCATGTCATTATGGAGGTTAAATTTCACTGAGTATTAGAGATGTTCAAACTGTACCAACTAGCAAGGGCTGAAATGAACAGGTTTTTAAGGGGGCCTGGGAGAGTTTCAAAAATTTGAAATATGAATTCTGTTCAGAAAGCAAAAACACAGAGGAGGTAATGATAGCATACTAGTGGGCATGCAGCCCAGAGGAATGGGAAATAAGGCATGCAGCCCAGAGGAATGGGAAGTAAGGCATGCAGCACAGAGGAATGGGAAGTAAGGCATGCAGCACAGAGGAATGGGAAGTAAGGCATGCAGCACAGAGGAATGGGAAGTAAGGCATGCAGCACAGAGGAATGGGAAGTAAGGCATGCAGCACAAAAGAATGAAAGCCTGTTGCTCGGGATAGCATGTGAACTATTGGCGGACATGACTAGAAAGGTAATGTATAGTCAGAATATTATAAGTCCTAAACTGGAAGTGGCTTTCTTAGGCTAAACAGCAAGGAGGAAAGAGGTGGCAGCTGTAACAAAGACTCTCTTCTGGAATTTACTTGGGGGACACATTAAAGGAGGATGCCTTTAAGGTCTCCTGACTCATGATCACATCTATACCTCAGTAAATAAACTATAGTAACTGCATTCCGGGGGACAGGGGATCAACAGAATGAGAAGCCATGCCCAGCACTCTTTAAAATGTTACTAGATGTTTGTGGGTTTAATTCTAATATTATTGCTCATTAATTTTCTATGAAGGTACTAAGTTGAACGTTGAAAGAAAAGAATGGCCTCTCTTCAGCTTTGGGAAAGAGCAGGCTTAAAGAGCTGTGAAGAGCCGACAACCTAGATCTCAGTGGTTCCTTGTAGACTTTTGAATGAGACTAGGGGACATAATCGAAGCCGGAGAAACTGAGGCCCAGGGTGGAAAGCAGGAGGTGAGTGAAAAGGGCCCAGGGGCCTGACTGAGTTCAGGGAACTATGTCTCTTACTTAAAAGGCAAGAAAGTCTGTTTCTGTTTTAATTGCCCTTGTAGATAAATGCCATGCAGAGGTTCCCGAGGGTATGCATGATTTGGAGCAGATAACTTTGCAGATGGAAGCAGGAGTTTAAGGTGGCAGTTTAGCAGAGGTGTACAGGAATTAGGAAAAGATCGGGACAAGCCAAACAACTGAGTAATTGCGAGGTCTGGACGTCTGGAAATGAGCAGGGCCTGGGCCCTGGTAGAAATAAAGGAAAATAAGAGGTAGACAGCAGATACATTCAACCACAGATTGGCATGACTCACTAGCTATTTGAAGAAAAAAGAAACTGAAATTCCTGAAGGATAGGAAGACATTAAATGTTGAGCTGTTCAGCAGGGGGTAGATGTATTCTGTCCTTATCACTCTGGAAATATGTTTTTTTTTTTTTCCAAATCAGAACTAATCAAAGTGAAAAATCGAGTAAAGGCTGAGCATGTAAGAGCTTCATTCAGAATTATAGAATATACTTTTTATGACCCTTTTTTCATTTATTCATTCAACAGATAGCAGAGCTCAGTGACAGTCCTTTGAAGTTTATCGAGTCAAACTCGAGCCAGGTCAAAGACTCCTTGAAGAATGACTGATGAGGCAGAAATCAAACAATCTCCAAAAAGACCAAAGAGAGAGAAAAGACAAAAGACAAGAGGAAAAGAGCAGTGGAGACGCCCGGTTATAAAAATTAAAGGAAAAAAAAAGGCATGTGAAAACTAAGAGAAATGAGCCTAACTTTCTTTAATAGTTCTCACAAAGAGAGGAATCCTGCAGTTGTCCTTTGCTTATTTTAAGTCAGCAGAACATTTTCCCAACAACGCCAGGATGACTCACAGGACACATTCTATGCATCTTGTAATTTCCTATACACCACCGACAACAACCCAGTTGAGCCAAGCTGTACATGTTATTATAGGATGTCTATACCACTTCTGGTAGAGTGTATTAATGAAAATCAGTCTTTCCATTATAGCATAATACAACTAAAAGCTTTTATAGTCACTCGTTACACCAGACCAATGAGAATTTTCCTAAATAGAGCCGAGAAGCAACAAAATGTTATCTGGATGCCGACGATGTCTCTGCCAGGATGTTGAAACAGCTTTTCCTGTCACTAAAAGGACAAAATGTAATCCATCTGCCATGTATAATATGACAATCTGCGTTGCCTAAACAGTAGGAGGGGAAGGTTGCCTTGCAAACTTTCCCCTCCAGGAAGGTTGCCTTGCAAACTTTCCCCTCCAGGAGGAGGCTTTCAGCAGTTACCAATTACTAGCCAGGCTGAATGTCTCAGTAGAGACATCTGCTCAGGGGTTATCCCCAAAAGCCTGGCATGCTGGAGATCGAGGTGTGCCTCACAATTGTTTTTGGCCCCAAAGCACCAACTGTTACAGAAGCCAGTCACTTAGTGTTGGGTGTGCATTTTAACAGCCCTTGGTGGCATGCCAGTAGGTGTCCCAGATCTGACTTTGCACACAAAGACTCCTGAGATGACAATCTTCCTAAAGTTCAAGGTGGAAAAATCCATTGTGAAGTGAGTCTGTGCCCAGTACTGAGCCAAAAGCCTTAGCACATTTTTCCTGAGAGTACAAGAATGAAAATTATAGGATGGCGTAGATCTGTGTTTCCTCTAGATAAGGGTTGCTTTCCCAGGGCCCACATCAGTTCATTACACTCACCAAACATCCTAAAAATCTTTCCTGGCACAGTCTCAGAATATAAATTTCTGTTCTTTACAGACACCCCCTTTGCTTCTCATGAGTAGGGGTTCTCAGGTAAGGGCAATTTTTAAGGGGACAGAAGGAAAATAAGAGATCCCACTTTGCACATTCTGGTCTACCTTCCTAACTCTCCAGAGATGTTAGGATGTTGGATGAGATTAAAAACTGACAGCAAGCTGAACATTAAAATAATAGCTTTGTTCATGGGAAAAGAACAAGCTCAGATTTTCCATGGCAACAGTGAAATCAATTCGGAACCAGAACCATCCGTAAGAATCCTTGCCCAGCAGCCAAAGGAACTAATCAGGTTTGGGAATAAGGGAAAGTGACCCAATTGTCAAGTGGGGTCATACATTGGATCTTGGGACAGATAAAGGACATGAGTGGGGAAAATAGATGAAACATGAATAAATTCTGCTGTTCATTTACTAGGAATGTATCCATGTTCATTTCTTGGTTTGGGAATTTTTTTGATTAAACAAGGAGATGTTAGGGGAATATGGCTGAAGGGCAGTTGAGATCTTTCTGGATCATCTTTGCTATTCTCTTGCAAATTTAAGATCATTTCAAAACGAAAAGTTGCTTTTCTAAAAGACTAAATCAATTCAGTATGTGTCTACTTTTTCCACTAATGTAAAGCCTATCTAGTGTGACCACAGCTCTTATTCTGAGTTGTGGAATTACAAGATTTTATGGGGTCACACCATTCCCATACAGAACTACTTTGAGAGAGATACCAAAGTTGACTTAACTCATTTCATTAGAGAGGCAAGGTGAGACCTGTGGTGGGACTCTCCTCCAAATGGCCGGGAAAGGTCTAGAGCATTGGCTTCTTTGACCAGTATGGGGCACAACCTAAGTATGCTGCTGTTAAATCGGCAGTCAATCTTTAAATAGCCTAGAAGCATCTAAATATTCAGAGTCCTGGAGACCTTAGAAAATATGGCACATTACTTCTCTGTCCATGACCATGTCTATCTATTTTGTACCTACGTTTTAAAATTATAAGGTCTAGTTGAACAGACATATGATGTGTGGATATATTATCTGACAATAAATTTAAAAATATTTGTAGAAATGTCAAGTTAAATGAGCCATACTGACACCACATATGGAATATTATAGTTTAAATGAAAATGATAATTAATAAGATGGTCTTAAAATGAATCCTGTAGTGTTTCTGTACTTATTGGCTCACTCTGGGAAGGGTAGAGTTCTCAGAAGCAGCAAGCTGGCAGAGAAAAATACAGAATTAATTAACTACCCATCGGCACACCTTCTCCCTCCCTCAACTTGATGTAAGAATGTGGAAAGGGCTGCCATTCTTCCTTGGGACAAGAAACACTTGGCTTTGCTTTTCAAAAAAAAAAAAAATTATATTAAAGGACATCCAAGGGGTCCCTCGTTTGGAGACATTGTTCAAAAGCACAGCACAATTAAAAGATACAGTCTGGGAAGATGGCCAAGGAAGATGCAGGAGGGAAAAGATGCGCAGGCTACACAAACAAGAAGACAAGAGAAGTGCGTACGTTTCCGTGTTCTTAATTGGAGAAAACTATGGGGAGAGAGACTCGGAGCTGCCTCATCAGTGGTTTTGATTTTTAGCAAAGCATCAAATTTTGTTGTGTTCCTAAACACAAGCTTTTCTGTACGAGTGGGACCTGACAGCAGAATTACTCAGTCCAGGCTGCCAAATGCATAAACGAGTCTACTTTCCAACTTTGTCATCATCGAATGCTCGTGATCCCCCCCCCCCCCCGTTCATGAAATGAAACATTTTCACCAAGCCCCAGCAGAGAAGCCCAGCTCACCACCAAGTCTTTAGTTGACTTCATCTCCTCTTGCATCCACCCCGGGGCAGTAACTTAATATGTGTTATGAATTTCATGACAATCCTGGATTTTTCACTTGGACAGAGTGTTTCCTTGAGAATTTTAGAATGATATCCAGCCTCGTAAGAGATTCTGGAGAGATATATTGGTCTCCCCTACAAACAAATGTCAGTCTTGTATGTGCAGTGATCGTGTGTTGTTTGAGGTCAGTGGCTGGGTCCCTGACTGCTCTGTATCCATATAGCTCTTAATGATGTGTTTTTTCAACAGTAGGCATTTAACGATTACTGACTGGCTCACTGACTAAGTGACAATATAAATGAATAAATGAGTGATTTGTGAAAAGAGTCAAATAAATTATCCCATGTACATCATTGTCAGCAATGCTTGGAATCCCCACTTCCCAAGAGACAGACACTATGATTCTTCGTTTAAATATCCTTCTATTAAAGAAATGGCACACATTTTTTTGAAAGCAGAGAGGGGAAATCAATTTTTGGCCAGCTCTAGCCCCATGTTAAACTTAGCAAAAATATAGTTTCAGCTGAAGACAAGAAAATCCTTCAATGACAGACATGTAGTCTGCATAAATAAACAAGAAAAGCCTTCAATGATACAGATACATAGTCTGCATAAATAAACTCCTCTAAGTAAACACCTGGTTTGAGGTCTCATCCTAGCATTCTTGTTTGACTTCCTGTTCTCCAATTTCTCCTTCCTGTGGGCCTTTGTTTAGATGGTCACTGTCCTTTCTCAGTGTGCCGTGCCACAGACTCTAGCCCGTGTTCCAGGGTTTGCAGCCGTTACTATTTTGACTGATGTTCTGCTTTTATTCAGTTTTGCTGAAGAGTCTGTCAGGAGGAGAGCTAAGGGCTCAGTGGTTAACTACACTTGGTATGTTAGTGTCCTTTTTGATAAGTCAGTGGCTTTCTTGCCGTTCTGGAAGCATGTCCCCTGTTGTTGCCTCTGCCTCTTTCCTGGAAGTCATCCTGTAGGAAGTACAACAGCTCTGCCCTCAGCCCAGCCTCTTCTCGGGAGTGACCACATAGGTGAAGGTGTGTCTGATTACTTCACACCTGAAAGACAACCCTGCTTTGTTTACTGTCAAATACCCAGTGTCTACACGTACTGGTGACTAAGTGAACATTAAAAAAAAAAAACCGATTCATACAATATTACATTGTCATAGTTTGATAAGGCATATTATCATATTAAGTAGTCAAACACAGTCACTTATTTGATCATGTCAGAACATGAATGGAGACATACAGCTCTATAAGGCACAGGGAATGTTCTTTCATTTGGACTATTGCAATGTTTATTGGAAGTTACATACAGTTCATTGTTAGGTTCTTTGATTAATTTAATGGGTATTTGTGATGGTCAGTTTTAATTGTCAATTTGACACAACGCAGACCATCTGTGAAGAGAGAATATCAAGTAGGGACTTTCTGGATCAGATTGGCTTTGTGGGCATGTCTGTGGGGGACTGTCTTGATTGCTTTCATAATGTGGGAAGACCTACACAGAAAGTGCGGGGCACTATTCTGGATTAGGGGCCTAGTCTGCAGAAAAGTAGAGAAAGTTGGCTGAGTACAAAGCATGTATGCACTCCTCTCCCTCTGTTGCCCATGGTGGCTGGGCTGTGACCAGCTGCTTCACATTCCTGTTGCCTTGACTCCTCCACAATGATGGACTGTAACCTGGCATTGTGAATCGAAACAAACCCAGTCTCCCCTAAGTTCCTGTGTGGTAAAAGAAACAGAAATGAAACTAAAACAGCATTATCTTCCTCTCCACAGCTAGCAATCATTTTCCTAAAGTTCAGGGACCACATGTCCTAGTTATCATTAACTTGCATGAAAAAACAGAAGAAAGCCCATCAGCACTCAGGCTGAATGACAGATTTTCTAGGTCATGATAACACTGAGAGCAGATCTGAGCAGATCAGTGGGAGATGGCTCTCCTTATCCTGACTAGATGTAGAACTCTAAACCCATAGATTGGTGGGAGATGGCTCTCCTTATCCTGACTAGATGTAAACCTCTAAACATATTCCTCTTACTTTAGATAGTTTCTTATTGAAATTAGATATATAAATTAACTTGAAAAATTAAAACAGACACTGACCTACACCAATGAGAAGCCCCTGAAGGAAATCTTCACCTATGTTAGTAAGCACCTGTGTGCTGCCATCCCTTTCAAATATAGCCACATTTTCTTTGGAGTTTAATTAGCTAGCTTCAAGGTAGGAAGATATGGTTGCAATGAAGAAAACAGAGATCCATTACATGGATTTTACAAATACTGCTGTGGAAGTTGACTTTAGTGGTTGATTTGGATATGAAGAATGGACAAAACACCCAGGACTGTGCTTTGGAAAAAAACAGACTAAAAACTTAGTTTTGCAATAAAACCTTGTAATTCAAACGAATATAAAATCATAGTGATTTTAAAAAGCACCCCCCCAATCCCAGCGCCAATATTTGAAGATAATAAAATGGCCTAATTTCAACCCAGTAGATATGGATACAAATGTGCACAAAAATATTTCCTTTTCCATAAGAAAAACACACGCAAGATCAGCCCAACCGTAAACGTTTGGTGAGTCAACACTGTACTTTTATGAGAATTCTGGAGTTCTCTTTCTTAGAGCAGTGACTCAACTAATTGCCCCAGGGACACACATAGTGCAATATTTTTATGTTAGAATTTTTTGTTCTTTCACAGTGGTCATTAAAGAGAAAACTGGCTTTTGGAAACATGGACTCATAGAGCTATGTTTAAAAGCCAGACCCTGCTACTGCAGTTTGTTTTTATCCCCTTTTTGAAATGAAAATAAAATGAATGGGTTTTCTTTAAATGGAAGATGACAAACAAAAATTCATATTTAAAAATTATCAGACTTCAGAAAGCTTGTTTTGCATTTGAAATTAATATAAGTTTTTATAAATCTTGGTGTGTCACCCTCACCCCCAAGGCTCAGGAACCATCTTGGAAGAGGGGACAGAAAGATTTGAGGAGCCAGATGTTGGGGAGGATCAAGGGGAAACTGTTTTCTGGACATGACTGGATCACTGTGCTTACGAAGCTCATGGAAGCTGTGGCTGTATAAGGCCTGCACGAGGTTAGGCCGGTCTGTGTGGGTGGAGGGGCTATGGCTGTCTGCAGCTTGCTGAAGATCCGGTGACCACTGACGGTTGTCAGAAGAGGGAGAGTTGGTTCTCTCCCAGGATGTGGCCTCAGGTAGGTCTGTCGTACTCCAGTGGACAGCCCAGCACCTGGAAGTGTGTGAGCAGCACAAATTAGAATCAGGAGATTATTAAAAAAAGAAAAGGACATAAAGTTGGGGAAGGTGTTGAATCTGAAAGGAGTGGGAGGTGAAGATGATGAAAATATATTGTATGCATGTACAAAACTCTCAAAGAATTAAAAAATGCTTTAGGAAAATACCATAAGATCTAACAATATCCAGAAGACAGAAACAATTGTGAGGTGTCAACAGAACTGTTACCATTAACTACAAGACAAAACAAACCAACTAACTCATTTTACTTCCTAATACATAAGAAGTTAATCTTGATATTGATTGCTTATAACAACTCAATTTTCTTTAACAACTATAATTGTAAGTATTGATTATTTTTTCAAAGAATAATCTTTGCGTGTGGATGTGTGTGCTCATGTGTGATTGCAGATGTATATATTCACTGCCATGCATGTGGAAATCACAGGACAACCTTAGATGTTACTCTTCATCTTCTGCCATGTTGGAGACAGTCTGTTGTTGATTGCTGTGTCCATATGCTAGCTAGCTAGCCCATAAGCGTCCAGCTATTCTTACCTGTTTCTGCCTCCCATCTCACTAGTCATCCTGGAATTGCACTTCCGCATCCAGCTTTAGCTTTCCATTGGTTCTGGAGATCTGAACCCAGGTCCCTGTGTTTGGCAAGAACTTTATCTACTATGCAATCTCCCTAAAGAAGGACTTTTGTAATTTTAAAACTTAGCTATAAAATCATCATCCATATTAAAATGAAAGTTAAAAAAAATATATCCTTGAGAAGTTGAAGGCATAAACAAATATATGTTAGAAATAGTATAATAAAATATTCTATTATTATTATAAATACTGTTGGAAACAGAGTTATGCAAGAGACATTTTAGCTATTAACAATGCAGGAAAAATATGATAAAAGTGTTTGCATAACTTTTACATATTATGTCCCATTTTCTCTTTCTTTGTTTGTGTTGCCTGCCAAAATATTTATTATTCAACCACTTCTAATGATGATTGTGTCATGATCTAGGTATCTTATTAAAATAAAAAGATGAAAGGTGGAGAGGGGAGAAGAGCCTTCATACTTTATAGTAATAGACAAATTACAATATAAATGTTTCAATTCTGAGTTATTTATTGGATATTATACAAATTATGCTTCAGATCAGTGAAGGAAAGTGTATGGCTGTGAGTACATGTGGGAATTGGGGCAGGTGTGTTCTTATTTAGGAATATCATCGAGTGAGGCACACCAAAGTCTGTATACAGTAGTTCAGAGTTGAAGACACAGGGTGAAAATCTAGAGTCCGAGAAAAAGATACATAGGGAGGGATCAACAGCGAGAGGGCTGGCTGCTGCAGTTTTCAATGAACTTGATGGGAAATATATAATGGATGTGTGGGCTTCCCTGGCCAGAGAGGAGCTGAAAGATGTGACACTGGGCATGTTACTGAACTCACAGGTACCTTTAACAATGGACTCAAAGTATTCTGTGGTCCTCAGGGAGCTATGGCAGAGTTACTTCGAGACCCATTCAGATGGTTCTGTCAATCTATCTACCACCTCTCCACTGCTACCAGATTTCTAAGGACGTCCCTCATTCCTTTATTCTCTGGCTCTTGTCATCTCTAAGTTACTTCCTACTCTGACTTCCCCAGTCTCTTTAGAATACCAGAGGATAATTAACATGTTAACACAGAGTGAATCTTATTCCTCTTCACAGCAGTTCAATGATGCATTTCTTTCCCCATTTTATACACTAAGAACTGTATGGTGACTTGTTTCCAGAATCACTGTCTGCAAATGAATTTGTGCCAGTCATGTCAAACATGTTATAAAAATGAAAAATAAATCAAAATCAAAACCAACTGTGATCTTACCATTCAGAAACAGCTACTGTTGACAATTGCTAGGGAAACATAGTATATACTTATACATAGTACATTTGATTAAATTTGAATTGAAATTTAATTATATATGTCGTATGTGTGCATCCTATATTGAGATTGTATCTTGGCTTGAACTCCCTTGCCAAAGTCTAACATATTGCTGTATTTTCCCCGCATTTTAATCGTTAGGTGTTTTACGGTCATTTACTGATGTTTCCTGCCCTTGCCGCCCTGTCCAGAACTCCCTACACTATCTAGCTAAGCTAACACAAACCACTAAATTCTTCCTCAGGCCAGTTCAGCAGGATGTTCACTGCTAGTAATCTTGCCTTGTTCCTGTGAATGTACTCCAAGACAGCAAATGCTTCTACACATTTAAATATCTCTGAATTCTAAGGCATTCGATGGTTTGCAGTTTAAGAAAGGAAAATATCAAAAAATGATTTAAATTCATAACACATAAAATACCTTAGGAGAAAAGCGAAGCTGTCTCAGGAAGATAACTAAAAGTTTTGACAAATGCTTCATCAATGGACCATGTTGTCCCTGCAGCTCTAGGCTGTGAGGTTTGTTCCGATCTCAGTTGGCTTTTCCCTTATGTGGATGAATCTCCACGGTGGCTGATCCATCTAGCTGGCTTCTCAGCACGGTCGTGAGCAGGTGGCTCTCGCGCACACGGTGACACGGAGGAGAAAGCTTTAGTTTCCTCCGGTCTTTGACTCTCCGGCTTCTCCATTACCACAGTCATCAGAGTCTAATTTATTCTTCTGGGGCCCTAGTCATTCTACAGCCTGAACTGGACAGAAAGAAAATAATTTGTTCACTTAACATAAAGAAAGCCTATACTCCCCAAACAAAATGAGTCAGACAGCATTCTTTGAATTAGCAGGCTCCGCTGACGGACCCCTCTTCTTGCTTTTCATCGGTTTGGTGGCAGCCGACTCAGGACAGACAGAGATAAATGAGAGGTCAAACGACCCTTCATTTTTCCAGAGGATTATTTCGCCCACAGATAAGGCGCACAGAAGGAAGTCATCGTCAAAGCAGCCTGGAGGGAAACAAACAGAAAAGGCTGACTCACAAAAGCACCTTCTCTTAGCACTTGCCTGGTCTCACTCCTGCCCAGGGGCGCTACACTGCCTCATAGGTTTGTTTGTTTGTTTGTGTTTCCAGAGAGGAAAGAGCAAAAGAAAAAAGAAAGAAAGAAAGAAAGAAAGAAAGAAAGAAAGAAAGAAAGAAAGAAAGCAAGAAAGAAAGCTAATATGTGGCAAAGATAACTGTGCCTCAAATAGTAAAGCTTATGTGTTTTCTAACTATATGCTTGATGCTGAAAATAGTTGTCAGCACGCAATTTATTTCACAATAGAGAAGGGCCAAGGCAGCACAAAATAGTGCATGCTAAAATACATTGACTGATGCATATATAACTGCTTTGCTGACTGCAGTGCTGATAAGCCTGATAAGTCTCATTGTGAGATCAGGTTCCAGTCTATTTTTTGGAAGGAAAAAAATATTTCTAAATACTACTATAATTCTTGTGGTATGTTGAGAAAAAAACCGGAAGGGTGTCCTTTATGAGAAAAACAAAACAAAACAAACAAACAAAAAATAAAAAACAAAAACAATTGTCAGACCATGTGCATGAAATTGTAATGGGACTTTCTGTTCATAAAATCTGATTCAAATCAGTCGACATCCTTGCTTCATCACTATCAAACTTCATTTGTCTGTGCAAGATAATTTTAGATTCTTTAAATCTCTAAGAGGGAAAAATAATTCTTAGTATATAAGGATTTTGACTTTCTATTACTTCAATTATTACTTACTATTTTTAAGATTATATTTTAATTATATATATGTATATATGTGTATATATATATATATTTGTGTCTCTGTGGATGTGTGTACCATGAGCTAAGGTCTCATAGGAGGCCAGAAGAGAATGGCGATTCCTGGATCTGGAATTAATTACAGGTGGTTGTGAGCTGTCTGACATAGGTACCGTGAGCTAAATTCAGGGTCTCTGGAGAAGCAGCCAGGACTCTTAATCATGGAGTCATCTCTCCGGCACTCATTTCTTCAATCATTTTAAAGATATAGTTTGAAGTAATCCAAGGACAGAATGACTTTTGGAGATTTAGGTCTCCTTGAAAACTCTAAATGAAGCTCAGTAATTACTACTGATGAAACTGCTTTAAAGCAAACACATCAATCAATGTACTGCCTTCAAGAAATACTTGAAACAGAATGCAAAAGTGGCTTATACATTTCAGAATAAAGCAGGCACACAAGAATAAAGAAACTTGGAGCTGATAGGGTGACTCATGTTTTGTGCAGATTACAAACACTACATGTAGTATGTTGGTAATTATAAGCTGCAAACTGAAAAATTCAGTGCATGGTATTTGTGTGTATGTGAATGTGTGTGTGTGTGTGTGTGTGTGTGTGTATCTGTGTGTAAATGCCTATGTATGTATACAGAGAGACCAATGGTTGACATCAAGAGTCTTCCTAGATCACTTCCCACTTTGTTCTGAGGCGGGATTCTCACCGAGCTGTGTAGGGAGCCACCCCTGGTGGTGGATAAGTCCTGCACAAGGTGTAAGGAGTCGGTGGGAGAAGGAAGTGAGCCAGGCCAGGGTGGTTGGGAGAATCTTGAGGCCTGACTGGCTAGCAGTCAGAGTATTTCTTTATTTATACAGAATTTAGTAAGCAAGGATACATTCATGATGTTCCAAAACATAGATCATATCATTTTTGTTTTTGGACATGTGTTTCACTTCCTTTTGCTCATCTTTTAGTCATCATTAATAAACTATGACAGAACAGAGTCATTATTTCCATTCATCTTCTTTTAAGTTTTGACATCATTAATAAACAGAGTTATTATTCTTGCTCACTAACCCCATAACCCAATTTTTGAGAATTTAGAAGCATATGACAGCCTGTGCTCAGGCTGGTTGCTTTGGTTGCTTCAAGGACACTAGACCAAAACAAAAAATCTTCAACGACCCTGGGCATTTTGCCATGTCTCAAGCAGTGTATAATTAACTCTTAGTGGTCAGTGTGCCTAGGAAAAATCCTTAGGCTAAAGCTGCTGCAGTTATTATTCAAATTCTGGCATAATACAATCAATGTTCACATTTATATCTTTATAGAATTTGTCTATATGTCTAATCCTGGCATTCTGTTATTCCTTGGTCATATGACATTATAGTGGCTCTACATGAGGTGACTTCTAAGAGAGGGAGGTTCTAACACCTCATACTTTTATCATCCTTCCACTCTATACTTTGCTCATGAATATGCCTCTGTGTAGGGCAGAGTTGTATGCTGTGTAATTGTCTGAGTGTACAGTGGGAAGAACCTTGTAATCTGAACTGTGGCCAACTCCTCTATCCCACTGGACCTTGTTGACCTTTTAAAATTTACTTTATTTTGAATATCTTGTTCCAGTGTAGGTACAGGGACAGATGTTTCAAGAATGTCTCATAGCCTCATGAAGAGACCTCTGGCTTCTTTATGTGTCACAACTTCCAAGGCATAAGGAAGGCCTTCAAGTAGATGAGGATATCTCCCTGGGGGATAGTATGTTCAGGACTTTCCTGGGTAAGTTTAGAAGCAGCATTCCTGGGAGAAGGCATAAATGATTCATAAGGAATTTTCCATCAATCCAATATCCTCAAATTATACAAATATTAAAAGTACCCCAAGTATGTAACAAGTGGAGATGAAAACCAAAGGTGGCATGGCAGCCATCATGTGGCTCAGCTTTGCTGGATCTTTGTCAAGCAGCTCTTCTGGCTTTATGACTTCTGGCATTCCATTCAGATATGGCTGTGCCAGAGCTGAAAGCTTTCTCATTAGAATCTTCCTATATCTGCCTTTTAGCGCTAGGTTTATGAGTATATGTTACCATGCCTGGTTTTTAGCATGACCTTTTCTTTATATGTGCTGAGTTAATTGAATATTTCTCTAGGAAAAAAAGAAAAAGGAAAAAGCAAAACATGTACCTCTACCTACAAACATATTCACACAGTAGAATAATAAAAATAGAGGCTAAGGAGATTTTTTTTGGGAAGAGCCAGATAATACATATTTTAGCTTTATGGACTATATTGTATTTGTTGTATCTTCTGAACTTGGATGGATATGATCATAGTCTAATAATGAACTTTTAACAAAAATAAGCATTGTCCAGTAAGCCATAGTTTATAGGCTTCTGTTATATGTCAATGCATAATAAAATTATAGCATAATTGCACAATGAAATAAAATAGTAATGAAAGCAAATCAAATGTAGCTAAAGGAGTAAATCTCAGAAACTATTGGATAAAAGAAGCCAGAGAGCTGGGTGTGGTGGGACATGCCTTTAATCCCAGCATGTGAGAGGTAGAGGCAGGTAGATCTTTGAGTTCAAAACCAACCTGGTCTACACAGGAAACATGCAGGCTAGCCAGGACCACATAGACTTTGTCTCAAAAACCAACCAAACAAAAAAGTTAGAGAAAGGATAATAGTATTATTATATTATATGATATTATATATTATTATAAATATTAGTAGTGAAATGATATGTCCAACAGACTCACATTAGAAGTCAGGAGAGCAGTTTCCCTTGGAAAAAAGACTCTTCAGTATTGCTGGAGTTCTGTCCCTAATCTGAGTCCCATCACACAGGTGTATACAGTTAGATAAAGCCCAGTTAGCTATGTAATTATAGGATGTACATTTAAAATATATGCACGGTAGATTTCAGTTAAAATTCTGTGGTGTATACTGTGGAGAATACATTTTCTACAAAAGTAATCTCATGTTTCTGGCAGTTCGTGCACAGAGCTCCAAATAGAGATCAGGATCCTGGAAAGATCTGTTCAAAGACTTGGGATATTGATAAAGACTCTTTTTCCAGATGAAATATTGCTTCAAGTGCTATCTAGCCCATACATAAAATGTAGTGGCCTGCAAACATAATAACATAACTGTAGGCGTGTTTCATTGTTCCATTCTTCTCTGAGACAACTCTACCTGGTATCTTGTGATACACAGGCATGAGATCAAACTCAGTTGATGGAATCCCTTTGGCCTCACAGATTTTTTCATAGAATTTTAATGAGAAACGGCTCATTTTTTGGCATTTCTGGGGTGATTCCCATATAATGCGATTGGCCTTTCAGGAAGAAAAAGTGTCACACAAGCTGTAGTGATCCTAATTCACCAGGAATGTGGAAAAAAAAATGTGACTGACTTTCCTAAGTGTTTCCTTTGTGTCTGGAATCCTGCTCAAGCCCACATTCACTGGGGCAGCCTGGGCTACTCCATTGATTCGAAAATATTTTTATTTATTATTTGTGTGTGAGCACATGTGTGTAAGTGTGTGAGAGTGTGCATGGTATACTTGGAGGTCAGAGGACAAGTGTGGAATTTTCCTCCTCCCACCACGTGGTTCCTCAGGTTGTCAGACTCGGCAACAGCTACCTTTACAGGTTGAACCATTTCACTAGTCTTGCTTTTTCTTTTGTTTTTTAAAATTACTGCTCCCTTTAATTCTGTTGTCCCATGCTTTAAAACCCAGCCTCCCTAGATTACTGTCAAGAATCTCTCCAAAGACTAGACACAGTAACAGTGCTACAATAAAGCGTTAGCAACTTTCCCCATTTTCTACTAGAAGATGAAGCTCTATCATTATGTTGGTCCTCCGTAGTCACTAAGTCTCCCACACGTTTCCATAATGCTCATACTTCAGTATGGATCTACAGCATGCCTGCTGCTAAGCAAGCCACCATTTGCTGCCTTTTAGCTAAATGATGAAATCCTTCTGAAATTTTACTTTTCCTTCCAGGACCAGCTCCAACAGCATCTTTCCTAGACCATCCCAGGACATGTCTCATCCCTTGTGTTTTCAGCTATGGCTACATGGGATAGCAAACACACACACACACACACACACACACACACACACACACACACAAATTATATTGCTGGGCTCTTTTAAACAAAAGTCTATCTTTGCAACTTAAACCCTAACTTTATACAGAGCAAGTGCTCAAGAAGTATCAATTTAATGAATGCAAAATTAGCAAATCAATGGAAATAATTTTAAGTAGTAGAACTATTTAATTCTTTATATATTGCAATTCTATGTCAGTAGATTCTTAGCCTAAACAATGCTAACACTAGCTATAGATAATTTTCTAGAGCATGTCAAATACTGCTGGGTCCTTTGGTCTTTTAATCTTAGATTGTTTGAGGGCATCACTACAAAACAGAAAATACCTTTCAATTCACTGTATTGAGATTTCTTTTACACCAGTAAACATACATTTATTGATTTCTACACGGTGCTTATCTATCTCCCCCTCACTCCCTCCCCCTCCTCTTCTTCTTCCCTCTCTTTTCCCTCCCCATCTCCTTTCTGCTCTTCCATCTTTAAGTTATCCAGCATTGAACATTTTGCTGAATCACAGTGGCCTGAAACACAGAAGCTCCCTAAACTATTATGAGCGCTGTTGCTCAGGGGCAGAGTTTCAGATGAATGTGCGCCTGCGCCTGAGTCAGTGGGACCACATGGCTATGGCGGACATCAGGTCAGCAGTGCACATGAAAGGGAGAGAGCACACTCTGATCTGGGAGGCAAGAGTGGGGGGAGGGGGTCAGACTGGCTCTTTTATAGCAGCTTCTCAGAATGAATGTGGCGTCCTAAGCACCACACCAGTTCTTTGGAGGCATCTGAGGACAGCATCCTCACACTTGGTGGTTCTGTTAGACTGGATTTTTTCCAGACTGGGCGATTATTGTCAAAAACAATAGGCCACACAGAGTGCGATGATTTGATTTCACTCAATAAATTCTTGACTTTGGGGAAAAAACTTCTGAAACGAGCTATTATGAAGATAATTGACATTACTGCCGTTTGAAGACTGGCTTAGGCAAAGGCTAAGAACTGTGACCACAGTTCAGGAGTCACCCTGGTAACTGTGATGAGAGGCAAAGGTTCCTGAAATGAAACTGGCTGTACCAGGATTTGAAGAATGTATGTCTTGTGGTAGAGTTGATGGGATGTATTGGGGAATGTAAGGGGAATGAATGATGGCAAAAAAAAAAATCAATTGTGATGAAGCTGAGGTTTTACATCTGAGGAATCAGGTCAGTGATGGCTGTTTCCCTTTGGTTGTTGATTTTATTATTTCTTTTATTTTTGAGATTGTAATATAATTATATCATTCCTCCCATTCCTTTCTTCTCTCCAAACCATACTATATAACTCTCCGTGCTCCCTTTCAAATTCTCAGTCTTTTTTCACTAATTGTTTATTAATGCATGTATAAGTATGTATACATATATACATATATATTCATTAGTATAACCTGCTCAGTTTATATGATGTTATGTGTGTGCATGTTTTCATGGCTGACCAGTTGGTCCGCTCTTCCCTGGGGAAGCCTATTTCTTCCACTCTCAGCAATCCTTAGTTGCCTGTAGTTCTTTGTGTACAATTGAGGCCCCATGGGCTTTCTTCCACTTTGGCATGCCCATTGGTGTTGTCCTTGTTCATCTCCTGTTAAGGCAGTCATGTTAGTGACACGATGTGGATGTAGCTTCTGACATTGCTAGGACACAATCTCACAACAAACTCTTGGATCCTCTGGCTCTTACAATCTTTCTGCCTCCCCTCCTTTCCAGTGTTCCTTGAGTCATAGGTGCAGGACTTGTTTTGTAGATCTATCAGTTGTGACTGGGCTCCACCACTCGACATTTTGATCAGTTTTGGATTTCTATAGTGATCTCTGTCTGGTATGAAGAGAAGTTTCTTTGAGGAGGAATGAGATAGAGACAAATTCTAACCACAACTGGAATTTCTATGAAAGAGAAAAGGGGTGATATAGATTAAGTATCTAAAGATAGCTGTCTCCAGCTCAGACAATACAGCACTGGTGGTGGGAGACAGGCATGGAGGAGGGCATGGGACTGATCGCTGGGGTCATACAGTACAGAGTTCTGAAAGTAGAGAAATCAGCGTCAAGAGGAATCTCGCAGCCAGGATGATGGGAGATTAAGAAGCTCCAGAACACATTCCTCAGCAGGGACACTGACTTCACAGTGCTATTCACACCAGACACCTGCATAAGCTCTATAGCACATTCCTCAGCAGGGACACTGACTTCACAGTGCTGTTCACACCAGGCACCTGCATGGAAAGCAGTGATCAGTTGAAAAATCCGAAATACCCAAGAGTCCGTAACTGAGAAGGAACTCCAGTGAGAGCAGTATTTTGCCCCTTTGCCACTGTCTCTGCCATAATCTGGTGCAATTAGCGGGAAGTTTACCAGTCACTGGCTCCTTCCCTGAATGGAAGCAAAGCAGTGTGCTGTATCTCTAATGTTCTGGTTTTGTTTTTTGTTTTTCTATGTGTTGCCCAAAGGACAGGTTTCTGTCTCACTTGTTTCAGAGAACTTGGAAGAATGGGTCAATATGGAAACTGCTAAAACCAGTAATGGGTGTCAGCATATTGGAATTAAGTAGATTCTGTCATTCTGTTAGCAGATGCCTTGAAGATCCAGAAGGCACACACAAGGGGAGTTGTTTGGACAACTAAGACAGTTACAAACACATTCACTAGCCCCCAAAAGACATACTGTCAGAACAGCTAGACAAATAGGAAACAGCACACACATTGTCAGAACAGCTAGATGAATAGGTAACAGCACATACACTGTCAGAACAGCTAGATGAATGAGAACAGCAGACACATTGCCAGAACAGTTAGACAAACGGATAACAGCAGGCATTGTTTTGTGGGAACCAGCCCGAAAGCCTGGGAGAAGCAGTCATTTTGTCAAAAGTACAAATCTCAACAAAAGATTATACAGCACACAGAGACACAGGGACTCACAACACATCTAGCAGATCATAACAAACAAATAAAATGCCTAGACACTGTTTCTGAAGAAATACAGTCCTTTTAATCACCATGGAATAAAACCAGGAATCACTAACAGGAAATAAAGCCTATTAAAAAATCCACAAAAATATACCAATTCAATATACTCTTAACTGATGGGTCAAAGAAGAAACCCGTGAAAGCTTTAAGGAGGATTGCAGGCAAAGGAAACAAAACACAGCACCGTGAAACTGAGGGGATGTAGCAAACACAGTGTCCATGGAGAAATCTATAACTAATTGAGAATGCTTAAAAAGGGAAACATCTCAATCCAACAACCCGACAGTACACGCCAAGTAACTAGAGAAAACAAGCCAAACTCAAAGTTAGCAAAAGAAAGGAAATAACACACGTCAAAGCAGAGATAAATGTACTATAGAAAAGAAAAGTAACGGGGGGAAAAGTTAGGATAGTTGAGTCATTCTTAGGATTAGTTAGTCATTCTAGGATAGTTGGTAAATTCTTACCAAGAATAACTAAGAAAAAAGAAAAAAAAATCAGAAATGAGCAAAGGGCCATCACAGTCAATGCCACAGAAATAAAAATCTCTCACAAAGAAAGGTGTGAGAGCAGGTCATTTTCATTAGAGAATTCTGTGAAATTTAAATAATAATCAACAGCAAATTTACTTAAATATTTTATATGATGTGTGCTGGAGCATATCTTTATTTCCAGCACTCAGGAAATAGAGTCAAGAGAGTCAAGAATTGAAGTCTATCCTTGGCTATATGGCAGGCTTGAGGCCAGCCTGGGCTACATGAGACCCTGTCTGGGAAAAAATAGAATATTAAAAAAATATTTAAAGGGTCATAGAAATGCCTCAGTTGACAAAGAAACAGTGGAAGAAAATGCATAAAAAATCATTGAATAACTGAAAGTGGAAATAGAATCAATCAAGAAAAACTCAAACTGAGATAAATCATGAAATGAAATATTTAGGAATTCAAACAGGAATTTCACAGGCAAGCTTTACCAACAGAATACAAGAGATTGAAGACATAATAGAAGAAATTGATACCTTGATTAAAGAAAATACTAACTCTAAAAAGCTCCTAATACAAAACATCCAGGAAATCAGGGACACTATGAAAAAAACAAATCTAAGAATAGTAGGAATAGAGGAAGGAGAAGAATCCCAGGTCAAAGACACAGAAAATATTTTCAACAAAATGATAGAAGAAAATCTCCCTAACCTAAAGAAGGCAGTGACTATAAAGGCACAAGCAGCGTACAGAACACCATGACTGGAGCAGAAAAGAAAGCCCCAACTTGACATAAAACTAAATAAACAAAACTAAACGTACAGAACAAAGAAAGAATTTTAAGAAGCTGCAAGGGAAAAAGACCAAGTCCGCATAAAGGCAGACCTATTAAAATTACACCTGACTTCTCATTGGAGACTCTAAAAGCTAGAAGGGCCTGGGCAGATGTGCTGCAGACTTTAAGAGACCACAGATGCCAGCCAAGCTACTATACTCAGCAAAACTATCAATCACAATAGATAAAAATAAGACATTCCATGATAAAACCAAATTTAAACAATATCTATCTACAAATCCAGTGCGACAGAAGGTACTAGAAGGAAAACTCCAACCTAAAGAAGGCAACTACATCCAAGAAAACAGAAGGAATAGATAACTTCATACCAGCAAATCAAAAGAAGAGAAGTATGCACACACACACACACACACACACACACACACACACACACGCCATAGAACCACCATCACCACCACCACCACAAAAAAAAAAAAAAAAACAAAACCAGGAATCAACAAACACTGCTTACTGGTCTCTCAACATCAATGGTCTTGTTCCCTAATAAAAAGACACAGACTAACAAAATGGATATGAAAACACAATCTTTCATTCTCCCGCATCCTAGAAACATGATTAATATCAAGGATAAACACCACCTCACTGTAAAGGAGTGGGAAAAGACATTCAAGCAAATATACCTAAGAAGAAATCTGATATAGTCATTTTATTATCTGACAAAACAGACTTCAAATTAATAAGAAGAGATAGGGAAGAATACTACACACTCATCAAAGGAAAAATCCACCAAGAGGATATTGAAATCTTAACATCTATACCTCGAATTCAAGGGAAACCAAATTTGTAAAAGAAACACAACCATAGCTTAAATCACATGTAGATCCTCACACACTGATGGTAGGAGACTTCAATACTCCATTCTCATCAATGGACAGCCATTCAGATAAAAACTTAACAGAGAAATACTGGCGCTAACTGAAGTTATAAACCAAAGGGTTCTAAAATATTCACAGAACATTTCACACAAACACAAAAGAATATATCTTCCTTTTAGCACCTCATGGAATCTTCTCCAAATTGACCACATACTCAAACACAAAACAAGCCTCAGCAGATGTAAGAAAATTGAAATAACCTTACTGCATCCTATCTGACCACCACTGATTAAAGCTGGATGTTAATAATAACAGAAAGCTTACAAACTCATGTAAACTAAAAACTCACTACTGGATGAAAAATGGGCCAAGCCAGGAGTTAAGAAAGAAATGAAAGACTTTCTAGAATTCAGTGAAAGTGAATGTACAACATACCCAAACTTCTGGGGCACAATGAAAGCAGAGCTAAGATGAAAGTCCATAGCACTAAGTTCCTACATAAAAACAAATGAAGAGAACTCCTACTAGTAACTTAACAGCACACCTGAAAATTCTAGAACAAAATGAAGAAATCATACACAAGAGGAGTAGACTGCAAGAAATAATTAAACACCCATCAGAAATCAATAAAGTAGAAGCAACAAAATACAAAGAATCAGTGAAACAAAGACATGGTTCTTTAAGAAAACCAAAAAGATTGACAAACCCTTATCCAAATTAACTAAAAGGCAGAGAAAGAACATCAAAATCAACAAAATTAGAAATAAAAAGGGGGATATAACACATAGAACCTGAACTGGCCATCTTCTGTAACCAGGCAAGGCCTCAACTGGAGGGATTGGGACACTAACCCCACCACAAAACTTTCAACCTACACTTTTCCCTGCCTGCAGAGTATTCTAGGACTGGAACCTGACAGAATTCTCACTAAAGAGACCAGAGAGACTTCATCCAGCAACTGATGGGAGCAGATGTAGAGACCCACAGGCAAACATTGGGCAGAGCTTGAGGAGTCCTGTAGAGGAGTGGGAGGATGAATCAGAGGAACCAAAGGGTTCAGGGACACTAAAAGAAAATGGCCCACAGAATTAATTGACTGGGACTCATGGTGGCTAGCAGAGATCAGTGAGCCTGTATAGGTCTGACTTAGGTTCCCTGCAGTTTTATGTTATGGCTGAGTAGCTTGATGTTCTTATAGGATTTCTAACAGTGGAAATGGGGGTGGTCACTGACTCTTGCCTGATGATAGGACCCTTTTCCTCCCACTGGTTTGCCTCACCCAGCCTTGATGTAATGGTATGTACCTGACCTTATTGTAGAATATTATGCCATGTTTGGTTGATGTCCTTGGGAGGCCTAGTGTTTTCTGAGGGGAGGCTGAGGTGGTGTGGATCTGGGGAAAAGGGGAGAGACTGGGGGGAGGGGAGAGGGAAATGTTAGTCAGGAGTCAGTAATATATGAGAGAGGAATAATAAAAAGGGGAGGCATAACAACAGACACCAAGGAAATCTAGAGAATCATACAGACATACTTTAAAAACCTGTGCTCCACCAAATTGGAAAATCTAAATGAAATTAGTAATTTTCTCAATATGTGCCATTTACTGAAGTTAAATCAAGATCTGATAAGCAATTTAAACAGACATATAACCTCAAGTGAAGTAGAAGTAGTCATTGAAAGTCTCAGAGCCAGATGGTTTTAGGCCAGATTCTACCAGACTTTCAAAGAAGAGTTAACTCCAATTCTCTTCAAATATTCTACAAAATAGAAACAAAAGAAACACTGCCATATTCATTTTATGAGGCTACAGTTAACTTGATACCCAAGTCACATAAAGACTCGACAAAGAAAGAGAATTACAGACCAATTTCCATCATGAAAATAGATGTAAAAATGCTCAACAAAATACTTGCCAACTGAATCCCAGAACATATAAAAAAGTTATCCATCATTATCAAATAGATTTTTATCTCAGAGATTCAGGGGTGGTTCAACATATGTGAGTCAATAAACATAATCCATTATATAAACAAACTGAAAGATAAAATCACATGATCATCCCATTAGCTACAGATGATGCCAGGCAGGAAGTATAGTATAGGCGGGACAAGCAGAGAAGAGAATTCTGGGAATAGGAAGGCTGAGTCAGGAGTCGCCAGCCAGAGACAGAGGAAGCATGATGTGGAAGTACTGGTAAGCCACAAGCCACTTGGCAACTTACAGATTGATAGAAATGGGTTAATTTAAGATATAAGAACTGGATAGCAAGAGGCCTGAGCCATTAGGCCAAACAGTTTAAATAATAAAAGTCTCTGTGTGTTTATTTGCGTCTGAATGGCTGTGAGCCAGGTGGGACCAGAAAAACTTCTGGCTACAGTGGTTCAACATATGTGAATCAATAAACATAATCCACTATATAAACAAACTGAAAGATAAAACCACATGATCATCCCATTAGCTGCAGATGAAGCCTTTGACGGAATCTAATACCCCTTCATTATAAAAGTCTAGGAGAGATTAGTGGTGTAAGGGGAGTACTTCATCATGATAAAGGTGGTTTACAACAGACCCATAGCCAACATCAACTTAAATGGAGAGAAACTCAAGTCAGCTTACTAAAATCAGGAGCAAGACAAGGTTGTCCACTCTCACTATACCTATTCAATATAGCACTTGAAGTCTTACCTAGAGAATTAACAGAACTGAAGGAGATCAAGGGGATACAAATTGGAAAGGACGAAGTCAAAGTATCTTTATTTGCAAATGATAGGCTAGCATGCATAAGTGACCCTAAAAACTCTCCTTGGAAACTCCTACAGCTGATAAACACTTTCAGCAAAGTAGCTAGTTACAAAATTAACTCACAAAAATCAGTAGCCTTCTTATATACAAATGACAGACTGAGAAAAAAGTCAGGGAAACAACACCTTTCACAGTAGCCTAAAATAATATAAAATATCTTGGGGTAACAGCAAACAAGTGAAAGACTTGAATGAAAAAATTTTAAGGCATAGAATAAAAAAGACATTAAGAATTTGAAGAAGGCATTGTAAAACAGAAAGCTTTCCCATACTCATGGATCAATCAGATTAATATAGTAGAAAATGGTCATCCTATCAAAGGCAATCTATGGATTCAATGCAATCTTCATAAAAATTTCAACATAATTCTTCACAGATCTTGAAAAGATAATTTTCAGCTTCATACGGACACACAAAACCCCAGGATAGCCATGGTGGTTTGAAAGAAAATGGCCCCCAAAAGGAGTGTCACTATTAGGAGGTGTGGCTCTTTTGAAGTAGGTATGGCCTTTTTAGAGGAAGTGTGTCTGAAAGGAGAAACATCACCAAGCCAACCACAAATGCTTTGATGTACAATGGCGTCCTGTCTGAAAGATATGCTAGGACAATGGTGGCATAAACTTTTAAAGTAGCCAACCAATAACTGATTTGACTTAAGGCTTACTCCATGAGATGGAACACATATTTGACACTTATTAGGTGACCAAGAACCACTAGGATAGTCCACAGATCTTTGGCATAACCAAATAATACTGTTATTGAAAAAGAAAAAGTAGTAATAAAATAGCTCCCAATGATTTTCTTCTATACTCATAGATCAATGCCTTGCTCAGCCATCACCAAAGAAGCTTCCTCCTTCAGCAGATGAGAAGAAATACAAAGACCCACAGACAGACATTAAGGAGAGAGTGAGAGACTTGGAACACTCAGCCCTAAATGGGACTTCTCTATTAAATTTCTCCCCTCAGGGCTCAGGAAACCCCATGGAGGAGGAGGTAGAAAGAGTGTAAGAGCCATAGAGGATAGAGGACACCAAAAAAACAAGGCCAGTACTAAATCAATATGATCAGAGCTTGGATGAACTCGCAGAGACTGAGGCAGCATGCATAGGGTGTGCATGCGTCTGTACCAGGTCTTCTACATACATACTATGGCTTCTAGTTTAGTGTTTTCGATGGGATTCCTGAGTGTGTGAACAAGTGGGTCTCTGATCTTGTGCTTTTTCTTGGGTTCTTTTCCTTCTCTTCATTTGTCTTGTCCAACTCCAATGTGATAGTTTTTGTTTTATTTTATTTTATCCTTAGAAGCTTACTTGTTTTCCAAAGAGAAATAGAAAGGCCATGAATCTAGATGCAAGGGAAGAAAGGAGGAGCTGGGAGGTGTGTATATGGGGAACCATAATCAGAATACATTAGGTGAGGGAAGAAATCTGTTTTCAATAAAAGCAAAAATCAAACTAGAATGAAAGATGGGAAGAAAATTATCTTTGTCCCTAAGTGATGTAATTTTAGAGAACTCTAGATTTCACACATACAAAAAATAGTAGGAACTAATAAAAATACTCACTTTTGTAGTAGGATACAATATTAATATACAAGCATTGGTTGAATTTCAAAACACTGATAACTGATTCCTAAAGAGTAAAATTTAAATCCATTTAAAAATAATATAAAAACTGTTAGAAATAAAATTTTTCAAGGAGATGACATGTGTGTACAATAACAAGTACAAAACATTGCTGAGGGGAATTTAAATTGGTATGGGTAAATAAAAAGTCACATTGTGTTCATGGGTTAGGAAACTTAATAGTAATACATAATAATGTTACTAAAAAATGATCAAAGTATTTGAAATAATCCTAGTAGCCTAGCAGCTTTTCTAAATCATAAACAACTACAAAAAATAAAATTCAACCCTAATGCTTGCCATACAGTACTCAACATGTTTGTGATACAGTTTGTTCATGCTTCCCTCCATCCTTGGCATCTCAGCTGCTGTTGAGGCAAAAGATGGTTCAGCCATTAAGAGCATTGGCTGCTTTTCCAGAGGACTCAGGTTCAATGCTCAGCACCTACCTGGCAGCTCACACCTGTCTGCAACTCCAGTTCCAGGGCTTCTGACACCCTCACACAGACACACATGCAGGCAAAACTCCAACAAACATAAAATAAATTATATATAAAAAGAGAAAGTTTGGATTCTGTGCATCAAAGATGGAATACATATGCTAGTTAAGTACATTGCCACATCAAGAAATACTAACCAGAAGAATAAAAAGCCTGGCCAGATGGGTGGTGCAGGCTTTCAATCCCAGATACTTAGAAAGCTGAGGCAGGAGGATCAAAAGCTGAAGGCCTTGCTTTGGGTACAGAATGTTTTAGGTCAGTCTGGGAAACTTAGTAAGTCCTTGTCTCAAAAATTAAAAGAGGTTCTTGTCCCTGGGACTCTTCTAGCAGCCCTTGCTGTCCCAGCTCCTTGCTGGCCTCACTGCTGGGCATTGCTCCCAACCCCACCAAACTTCCACCACTCAGGTGCAGGCCACACCAGTCAGAACTGGCGAGTGACCCAGAGGAACTGCCTCACTCCCTAGATTCTGTTCCCCAAGTCCCTTCCCACAGCCCATGCCATTCCAGCTCATTACTGTCCCCTGCTGGACCCTGTCTGCAACCTCAAGGACTGCGACCACTCAGTGGCAATGCCAGAAATCAGGGTACAAAGACTAGAAAAACCAAAGAGGAAACAGAAACCAAGGAACAAAACACCCATTCAACAAAGACAGACTCAGAAATTAGAGACTAGAACTAATTATCCCAAATCCAGATACCTAAATACCAGTGTAAATATACAATCAACAATAGCCAAGGCAATTTGGCACCAACAGAGCCTAGCCATCCTACAACAGCAAGAATTGGATATTCCAACTCAGCAGACAAACAAGAAAGTGGCCTTAAAAACAACTTTAAGAAGATGATAGAGTCCCTTAAAGAGGAAATGAAAAACTCTCTTAAAGAAATTGAGGAAAAGACAATCAAAAACAAACAAACAAACAAAACAAAACAAAACAAAAAACTAGAGGAAATTAACAAATTCCTTAAAGAATACCAAGAAATTCAAGAAAAAAACAAACAGACAAACAAACAGGCAAAGGAAACTGTTCATGATATGAAAATCAAATGAAAAGCAATAAAGAAAACATAAGTTGTAGAAATTGAAGAAATCTAAAATCTGGATAAGCAAATGGGAACTACAGACACAAGCATCACCAACAGAACACAAGAGATGGAAGAGAGAATCTCAGGCGCTGAAGAAACAATAGAAGAAATAGATTCATTGGTCAAAAAAAAAAATAAAATAAAATCTAAAAAACTCCTGATACCAAACATCCAGGAAATCTGGGACACCATGAAAAGACCAAACCTAAGAATAATAGAAATAGAAGAAGGAGAAGAATCCTAGCTCAAAAACCCAAAGAATACATTTAGCAAAATTGTAGAAGAGGATATCCCTATCTTAAAAAAGGATATGCCTATAAAGGTACAAGAAGCTTACAGGACACCAAAGAGATTGGATCAGAAAAGTCCCCAAGAAACATAATAATCAAAACACTAAACATACAGAACAAAGAAAGAGTATTAAAAACTGCAAATGAAAAAGGTCAAGTAACATATAAAGCCAAACTTATAAGAAATACACCTGACTTCTCAACAGAGACTCTGAAAATCAGAAGGTCCTGAACATGTTTTGCAGACTCTAAGAGACCACAAGTGCCAGCCAAGACTACTATATTCAGCAAAACCTTCAATCACCTTAGATGAAGAAAAAAAGATAATTCATGACAAAGTCAAATTTAAACAATATCTATTCACAAATCCAATCCTACAGCAGGTACGAGAAGGAAAATTCTAGCCAAAGAAGTTAACTACATCCATGAAAACACAGCAAGAGACAATCTCATACCAGCAAAATTCAAAGAAGGAAAACAACCCCCCACACACACACTACCAACAACAACATAATAACAGGAATAAATAATCAGTGGTTATTAATATCTCTCAATGTCAATGGACTCAATTAGACAATAAAAAGACATAGGCTCACAGAGTAAATATGAAAACAGTATCCATCCTTCTGCGGCATACAAGAAACACACCTCAACATCAAAGATAGACATTACCTCAGACTAAAGGGTTGGAAAAGATTTTCCAATCAAATGAACCTAGCAAGCAAGCTGGTATAGCTATTCTAATATCTAACAAAAATAGACTTCAAACTAAAATTAATCAAAGATGGAGAAGGGCATTTCATACTCATTAAAGGAAAAATCCACCAGGATGATGTCTCAATTCTGAACAACTATGCCCACATTTGTAAAAGAAACACTTTACTAAAGCTTAAATCACACATTAAACACTACATATTGATAGTGGGAGGCTTCAACAGCCCACTTTCACCAATGGAAAGTTCATCCAGACAGAAACAAAACAGAGAAATAATAAAACTAACAGGCATTACGACTCTAATGGACCTAAAGGATATCTACAGAACATTTCATCCAAACACAAAAGGATATACTGTCTTTTCAGGACCTTCTAGGACTGTCTCTAAATTGACCATATACTCAGTCACAAAGCAAACCTCAACAGATTAAAAAAAAAATGAAATAACTCCCTGTATCCTATTAGACCCCTATGGATTTAAGTTGAATTTCAATAGCAGAAAGCCTACAAACTCATGGAAACTGAACAGTTCTCTACTGAATTACCACTGGATCAAGGAAGGAATAAAGAAAGAAATTAAAGACTTCCTATAATTCAATGAAAACAAATGTACAACATACTCAAACTTATGGACACAATGAAAATTGTGCTAAGATTAAAGTTCATAGCACTAAGTGCCTGCATAAAAAATTAGAGAATTCTCATGCCAGTGACTTAACAGCATACCTGAAAGCTTTAGAAAAAAAATAATCAGATACACTCAAGAAGAGTAGACTGCAAGAAATAGTCTAACTCAGGGCTGAAATCAATAAAAGAGAACAATACAAAGAATCAGTGAAACTATGAGTTGGTTCTTTGAGAAAATCAACAAGGTAGACAAACCCTTATCCAAACTAACTAAAAGGCAGAGAAAAATACCCAAATTAACAAAGCCAGAAACGAAAGGGGGGCATAACAACAGAAACTGAGGAAATCCAAAGAATCATTAGGTCATAATTTCACAAACCTATACTCCACAAAATTGGAAAATCTAAAAGAAATGGAAAATTTTCTTGATAGATAACACTTACCAAAGTTAAATCAAGATCAGATAAATAATTTAAATAGACCTATAACACCCAAGGAAATAGAAGCAGTCATTAAAAGTCTCCCAACCAAAAATTTTTACAGTTAGACCGTTTAGCCCAGAATTCTATCAGACCTTCAAGGAAGAGCTAATACCAATACTTGACAAATTATTCCACAAAATAGAAACAGAAGGAACATTGTCAAATTCATTTTATGAGGCCATAGTCACCCTGATATCCAAACCACACAAAGATTCAACAAAGAAGGAGAATTACAGACCAATTTCCCTCATGAACAAAGATGCAAAAATACTCAATAAAACACTGGCAAACTGAATCCAAGAACACATCAAAAAGATCACCCATCATGATCAAGTGGGCTTCATCCTAGAGATACATAGATGGTTCAACATGTGAAAATCTGTCAATGTAATCCACCATATAATCCAAATGTAAGAATTAAAAAAACAAACAAACACATGATCATCTCACTAGACACTAAAAAAAACTTTAACAAAATCCAGCACCCCTTAATGGTAAAAGTTTTGGAAGGATCAGGGATACAAACTACATACCTAAACATAATAAGAACAATTTTCAGCAAGTGAATAGCCAACATAAAATTAAATGGAGAGAAACTTAAAGCAATTCCACTACAATTGGGAACAAGACAAGGCTGTCTACTCTCCATATATCTATTCAATATAGTACTTGAAGTTTTAGCTAGAGCAATAAGACAACTAAAGGAGATCAAGGGGATACAAATTGGAAAGGAAGTCAAAGTATCCCTATTTGCAGATGATATCATGGTATACATAAGCAATCCTAAAAATTCCACCAGAGAACACCTATATCTGATAAACACTTTCAGTGAAGTGGCTGGATACTAAATTAACTATAAAAAAAACATTAGCCCTCCTATAAATAAATGATAAATGGGCTGAGAAAGAAATCAGGGAAACAACACCCTTCACAATATCCATAAATAATATAAAATATCTCAGTATAACTCTAACCAAGCAAGTGAAAGACCTGTATGACAAATCTTTGAAGAAAGAAATTGGAGAAGATATCAGAAGACAGAAAGATCTTCCATGCTCATTGATTGGTAAGATTAACATAATAAAAATGGTCACTTTACTAAAAGATTCAATTCAATCCCCATCAAAATTCCATCACAATTGTTTACAGACCTTGAAAGAACAATACTCAATTTCATGTGGAAAAACAAAAAATCAAGGATAGCTAAAACAATAAAAGAACTTCTGGAGTTATCACCATCACTGATTTCAAGCTGTACAACAGAGCAATTGTAATAAGAACCACATGGTATTGGCATAAAAAACAGACAGGTGGGTCAATGGAATCAAATCAAAGACCCAGAGGTAAATCCACACACCTGTGGGCATTTGATTTTTGACAAAGAAGCCAAAATTACACAATAGAAGAAAGAAAGCACCTTTAACAAATGGTGCTGGCATAACTGGATGTCAGTATATAGAAGAATACAAATAGTTGCACATCTATCACAAAACTCAAGTCCAAGTGGATCAAAAATCTCAACATAAAACCATATACACTGACCCTGATAGAGGACAAAGTGAGGAATAGCCTTGAATACATTGACACAGGAGAAAACTTCCTGAACCGAACACCAATCTCATGAACACTAAGATTGACAATTAACAAATGGAACCTCATAAAACTGAAGAGCTGCTGTAAGACAAAGGACACTACAAAAGAACAAAATAACAGCCACAGAATGGGAAAAGATCTTCACCAACCTCACATATGATAGAGGGATGATTTGCAAAATATATAAAGAACTCAAGAAACTAGACATGAAAAACCAAATAACCCAATTATAAAATGAGGTACAGTTCTAAATGGAGAATTCTCAACATAGGAATGTCAAATGACTGAGAAACACTTAAATGTTCAACATTTTTAGCCGTCAGGGAAATGGAAATCAAAATGACACTGATATTCCATCTTACACTTCTCACAATGGCTAAGACCAAAAACACAAGTGACAGCTCATGCTGGCGAGGACATGTATCAAGGGGAACGGTCCTCCATTGCTGGTGGGAGTAAAAACTTGTACAGCCACTTTGGAAATCAATATGGTGATTTCTCAGAAAATTGGGAATCAATCTACCTTAAGACCCAGAAATATTACTCCTGGGCATATACCCAAAGGATGCTCCATCTACCACAAGGACACTTGCTCAGCTATGTTCATAGCAGCTTTATTTGTAATATTCAGAAACTGGAAACAACTTAGATGTCCCTCAACCAAAAAAATGGATAAAGAAAATGTGGCATATTTATACAATGGAGCATTACTCAGCTGTTAAAAACAATGACATCAAGAAATTTGCTGGCAAATGAATGGAACTAGAAAAGATCATCCTGAGTGAGATAACTCAGACACAGAAAGACAAACATGGTATGTACTCACTCATAAGTGTATATTAGCTGTAATGTAAAGGAGAACCATGCTACAATTCACAGACCGAAAGAAGCTTAATAACAAGGAGGACTCAAGTGGTGGTGGTAGAAAGGAAGAATCTTACTGTGAAGAGAAAATTGAATTGATGTTGCCAATAGACAGAGGGAGAGGTCTAGAAGAGAGGGGAGGGGGATGAGAACATGAGGGATCAGGTGAGGGGAGGATGGAGAGAGAGAGTACTGGGAGAGACAACTGGAACCAGGGGCATCTCTGGGGTGAGCTAGAAACCTAGTGCAATGGAAACTCCCAGGAATCTATGAGGCTGAGCCTAGGTAAGACTTCTAGAAATGGGGGTATGGACCATAAACTGGCTATCTCCTGTAACCAGGCAAGTCCTATATTGAGGGACTGGGACACCAACCCAGCCACAAATGCTTTGACCTACAATTTGTTCTACCTACAAGATGTGCTTAGGTAAAGATGGAGTGGAAATTGTTGGTGTGACCAAGTAATGACTGGCTCAGCTGGAAACCCATACCCTGAGAGGAAGCTTACCCTTGAGGGCCAGGACCCAGAGGTAGGATACCCCAGAGACCTAGAATAGAACCAAACATGACTAGAAAAAAGGTCAATGAAACGATTCCTAATGATAATCTACTATACTCACAGATTGGTTCCTAGCCCAATTGTCATCAGAGAGGCTTCACCTAGCAACTGATGGAAACAGATGCAGAGACTCACAACCAAACATTAGGTGGACCTTGGGGAACCCTTCAGAAGAGAGGGAGGAAGGATTGTAGGAGACAGAGGGGACAAGGACACAGCAAGAAAACCCACAGAATCAACTAACTTGTGCTCATTGGGCTCATAGGACTGAACTGACAACCAGGGAGCCTGCAAGAAACTGACCTAGGCATGTATGCTACAGTTGTGTAACTAGGTCTTCTTGTGGGACTCCTGAGAGCAGGGGCTGTCTCCAACTCTGTTGCCTACTTTGGGGATCCATTCCTCCTATTGGGTTGCCTCATCTAGCTTCAATAGAAGAGGAGCTGCCTAGTCTCACTGCAACTTTATATACCATGGCTGGCTGATATCCATGGGAGGCCCACCTGCGTTTGAAGAGAAACAGAGAAGGAGAAGATGGAGGATGAGGGTGGGGTGAGGAACGGGGAGGAGAGGAGGGAGGGGAAACTGTTGTGGAATAATCCTTCTATATACTGTGAAAATGTGTTGCTGTCATTATTAATAAAAAGCTGGTTGGCCAATGGCTAGGCAGGATTTTCAGGGCAGAGAGAATGCTGGGAAGAAGAAGGGTGGATTCTGAGGAGTTGCTAGCAGAAGCAGAAAGAAACAAGATAAACTTGCTGTGTTGAAAGAAGGTACTGCCATGTGGCAGAGGGTAAACAAATATGGGTTAATTTAAAATGTAAGAGTTATCTAGTAATAAGCCTGAGCTATCAGCCAAGCATTTATTATTAATGTTAAGTCTTTGTGTCAGTTATTTGGGACTTGATGGGTGGGAAAGAAAAGTCTGCCTACAGAAAACTTTGGTTGGTATGTAAAGACAAAAAATAAATAAACAACAAAAAAGTCAAAAGAGGCCTGTGGATGCAGTTCAGTGGGGAAGAGTGCTTGTTTAGCTTGCAGGATAGCTTGGGTTCAACACTATGGTATTGTGAAAAAAATTATGCGTAATATGTAGAAGATCCCCGTGTATAAGCTTTAAATGGAATGTATTTAATGTCTCTAATACCTGGTGAGACTGATATTATTATTGCCCACTTTTTTAACACAGTCTCATTCATATAAATTCAAGCTGGCCTGGACCTCTCAATCCTCCTCCCTCAGCCTCCTGAATACTGAGAGTATAAGCATATGCCATTAAATCTAACTTACTCTCCTCATTTTACAGAAAGGAAACTGAGACAAGTCTATAATATCACAGGTGACTCCAAAATAAACCCCTGACAAATGTTAATAAATTGTGTGTACATGGTCCACTAGACTCTTGAAGTATTTTTTTAATTAAGGAGAAAAGAAAAATATTGCAGAGGAGAGAAGGGAGAGTTGTTGAAGGCAGGAATCTGCCTGTGTGCATACACACACACACACACACACACACACACACACACACACACACACACACACAGGGGAGTGGGGCACTTACCCAACATAAGAGCTACAGAATGGAAGGAGACCTCCTTTATGTGATAGAGAAGAATAATCATGGGCAGATGGCTTGGGTTTTGTGATGTGGGAGGAATTCCATGAGGCATTTAAAGTTAAGGAATGGAGGAGGAATTCAGTAGCCACAGATGGAAATATTGAGTCAGATTTTGATTCTTGCAAATTACTGAAATTATGCAAATATCCACCAACTTCTCATGTTTGTGAACACAGCTGCACAATGAGGTATCTGTTCAGGTCTTCAGTATGAGTAAGACGAGGTTGGCGGAGAACTTGGTGGATTCATTTTCATCTCAGCTTCATAGACTGCTCTTCAGAGCAGTACTCCCTCTCAGAGGAGGCAGTTCAGTTTAGAAAATGAAGTAATGGTTTCAAACCACTGAACAATCATTTGGTGACTACTATGGAAACTCTTATTTTTATCCCCAGTGAGTAGTTTTGGTCATGAAGAGACCAGATCCTGGACAAACACACACACAATTAATATACTCAGAAATTTCAACACAATTGCAATGCAAAGTGTTAATTAACTTGAAGCCTGTGTTGTGACATGGCGTAATAGCAATGTACTTTTTCATGGTTAGAGAATATTTAACTGATAATTTGTTTATATATTCACTGTAGGTGGCAGAGTGAAAACTTCACAGAAGGAGAATTTGTGTGAACTGGAATATATTATTATAAACACTTATGAATAACTCATTCTGCCATTGGATGTAAACAGTCAGATCGTACCCTCATAGAATCATTTCAAATTATTAAAATTATACACATGACTCATTCCATCAAGTAAGTACATTCCACTTCTCAGTTTAAAAAGGAACTTAAGTCGAGACAAGAAAAAGGACAAGATAAGCAGGTAAAACACTTCTTTTTAAAATGTTTATTTTATTTTACATGCTTGGGTACTTGGCCTGCATGTATGTCTGTGTACCATGTGCATGCACTGTCCACAGAGACCAGGAGAGGGCATTGAATTCTCTGGGTCTGAAGTTACAGGTGGTTGTGAGCCACCTGGGTGCTGAAAACAGAACCCAGGTCTTCTGGAAGGACAGACAATGCTTTTAACCACTGAGCCATCACTCCAGACTCCATAAAATGCTTCTTTGAAAAGCGCCATGGTGGAGCTCCTAAATACGGGTTGTTGAGGTAGAACAGAAATACTTCTGATGCTTACAGGATGAACCAAGAGAGGTGCATAGCCCATGCTCCAGCAGTGCTGGGATGATGAGTTTGTTTCCCAGCAGGAAGTACTAGTTAACTGTTCATAGAAATGATAGGATTACCAGTGATAAGAAGCTAGAATTCTTTTCATGAAAAAAAAATATTTCAAAGGCCTTTCTTTTACAGAAGATTCTCTAAACAAACACTGTGGGTTCCAGCCTGCCTTCATGTATGCTCTGAAGTATCACTTGTATAATGGGAATTTTGAGAGTCTAGTTTCCCATTTAAATCTATGATCATATTGCACCTGATCTCTTTAAACAAAACAAGGAGTTTATGCATGCAGAGACTGGTGATCAGTGGCATGCTAAGTGATCATTCTTACAGGATGAGAACTCATCCCAAAGGATTTTGACCACGTTAAAATTGAAAGCCCCAAACATGTAAACCACCATAAAGCTTGAGTTAAGATTGTGATGTATTCAAATGGCTGGTTTCCAGTTTGATGTGGCAATTGACTGGAGAGATCACTGTAAAGACAAAAGGAATCATTTTCAATTCTTACCCTCCCTTACTAACAAAGCACATATCTTTGACAATTGTATGAGTAATTTGCTTCAGGAACTAACATAAAGTTTGCATATTGGAGGTGTACTTCTTACAGTCCTGCTGGGCAGATGATTTGCATTGCAGCTGAAAGAAAAGGAAAAAACAGCAGAGTCCGGGCATCAGAGACCAGCAGCTACTAACTACTGTGTGCAGCACTCTGTGGATGCATCATGTGAAGGGACAGAGTGTGACTGATTATCAGGATGATAGTTATATGATACATAAGTTGCAGAGAGGTGATGCAGAGCACGGTCATTGCAGCTCCTAATAATGGACTCAGAGTTGAAATGTTTAAAGAGAGTGGATGATAAGTAGCTTGTGTAATTTCAGAATACACTTGGGTGGCAAAACATCATATCGTGTATCTTAGGTATATCCAAAACATGTCAACGATGACTCAGTAAAGCTGACCACATGTGAGAATGTCAAAGTGAAGAGATGAATAGTTTGGGATTTAAGCAGGCAATAGATTTTGTATCATTATCATCCATAAAATGGTGATGGGTTCTCTGCAGTAATAGTCTAGGTGCTATGTGAGTACAGCTACAAGCCTGAAGGCTGAAATTGTCCATCCACTTCAGATGCTCCAGAAAGAGATGCAGGGCTGTGACAGACAGGAATAGAGATGCTCCTGTCTCTTGCCGTGTAGCTGAAAAATGAAAACACAAATACTTGTCCTTTATTGAGTATATGTCACACAGGAGCCTTCATAGATGTTCTTTGTCTTAGTTAGGGTTACTACTGCTGTGTTGAAACACCCTGACTGTCTTAGTTGGGGGTTTTATTGCTATGAAGAGACACCATGATCATAGCAGTTCTTAGTAAGGAAGAACATTTAATTGGGGTGGCTCACTTACAGGTTCAGAGATTCAGTCTATTATCATTATGGAGGAAACGTGACTGCATGCAGGCAGACTGTAGCTGAGAGTTCTACATCTTGCAGGTAACAGGAAGGCAACTGAGGCACTGTGCAGTATCCTGAGCATAGGGAACCTTAAGGCCTGCCCCCACAGTGACATACTTCCTCCAATAAGGCCATACTCACTCCAACAAAGCCACACCTCCTAATAGTGCCACTCCCTATGAGATTATGGGGACCAATTACATTCAAACTACTACAATGACCAAAAAATAAGTTGGGGAGGAAAGGCAGCAAGCCAGTAAGCCGCACCCCTCCATGGCTTCTGCATCAGCTCCTGTTTGAGTTTCTGTCCTGGCTTCTTTCAGTGATGAGCAGCAAGCAATACAGAAGTGAAAGTCAAATTAAACCCTTTTCTCCCCAACTTATATTTTGGTCATTGCAGTAGTTGGAATGTAATTGGTCCCTATAATCTCATAGGGAGTGGCACTATTAGAAGGTATGTCTTTGTTGGAGGGAGTATGGCCTTATTGGAGGAAGTGTGTCACTGTGGGAGCAAGCCTTGAGGTTTCCTATGGAAGGATACTGCACAGTGTCTCAGTCGGCTTCCTGGTTTGCTCAGCTTGCTTTCTTATAGACCCCAGGACCACCAGCTCAGGGATAGTACCACCCACAGTGGGCTGGGCCCTCCCACATCAATCACTAATTTAGAAAATGCCTTAAAGCTGGATCTTATGGAGGCATTTTTCTCTGTTGCGGTTTCCCTTCCCCCATTCAGATGACTCTAGCTTGTGTGTCAAGTCGACATAAGGGTAGCCAGCACAACTTTCAAATATTTTCAATCTATGTGTTAGGTTAGAACATTCTTCCTTAGACAGAAGGGGGAGATGTAGTGGGTGGTTGTCTGTGCCATGCCCTGAAGCACTGCCCCTAGTGAAGCAGCTGGTAGCTGCTAGGTACCTGCCACTGGGGTGTGGCCACCGAGGACCCTTAAGACCTGGGATGCAGGTAGGAGCTCTCTCTACCTCATGGATTTTGGATGCTGAGATGGACCAGGGCAGAGCTCGCCAGAGAACAGCTTGGACCTTACCTCACCCTTCCAGGATCCTGCTACAATCCCTTATTTCTGTCTTGTGAGTTAATCCCAAAATAAATTCCTTTGATCATTAAGCTGATTTTGTGGATTGATAGCGATTTAATTGCATTATCTGGCAGGGCATGACACAAATAACCTGCCACTACATATATGTTAGGGTTAGCATCTCTGTTTCCAGAATGAAAGTACTGAACTTTAGCCACAAATGGCAGCATAGACACCTCAGTCTGGATCCTTCTATAAGCCTGACACTGCTTCTCAAATCTCTTTGAGGACAAACCAACCAGTGGACCAGACATCCACATGAAGTGGTTTGAAACAGTCTGGTCCTGTGCTTGTTTTCCAATGGGGTGATAAACTCACATTACCGGGTAACTGGGTGATGTGACTTGGGAAGCCACTGGCACCAAGAATAGATCTGGGTCTACTGGGCTCCTGTAAGAGAAGCCACTGCTAATTTGAATGCTGAATACTATGGACTTCAATAAAGTAAGATCTTCCATTGGCTCCAATTCTTATTACTACACATGGAATCTTGGAAAAACAAGAACTCTGCAAAAACCCTGCCAGGCCGCAGAGTCCCCAGTCTCCTCACCACACCAGGAGACATTAATTAAGGATGCAAATTTCAATTTGAACTCAATGTGGCTATTGTGTCTAGGCTTCAGGGGGATAAGTATGCTCGGGCTATTTACTCCTAGTGTAACTCATGGTTACAAGATTTTGTTTTGTTCTTAAGACAGGGCCTCACCATGTAGTCCTGGCTAGTGTGGAACTTGCTATTGAGACGGGGGTGGCCTTGAATTCACAAAGATCCACCTGCCTCTGCCTCCAGATTGCTGGGGTTAAAGGCATGAACCACCATGTGAGTTCATAGTTACTAAAACCAATTTTCTTTCACTTTTAAAAATATATTGAGGCTTTGATATGGTGAGATGATTTATTTGTACTGTTCTTTATAGTGGATGATAAAAAGTCTTAAGGGCTCCTAACATGCTGTAGTGTTTACCCCTTTCCTAAGAACCCTCTCATTCCTCTGCTTTCACTGTCCCCCCTTCTTCCTGCTCCTCCCATTCCCCATCCTTCTTCTTCCTCTCTCCTCCACCCAAGTTTGGTAATTTTTTACTTTCTGATAAAATGATGCAGTTGGATGGACTGCTTTGATGACATAGGAGCAAATGGATCTAACCAGTTGCAGGAGCCATGATCCTAAGTGAGTAAGTGAGAAAGTGGGCCGTTTATGGAACGAGGGAAGATCCAATCTACAGCAGGGACCGTGCATTCCTCAGACCACAAAGAAGGCACCAGCGCAGCTTGGGAAGCATCTGTGAGTGTTCTTCTCACCTACAGGACCCCAGCTTTTCACTGACATCTCTCAGCTCATTTTCATGGGGGCTCCGAAGCTGAAGGGAGGAGGGTTGCTATCAGAGTGAGAAGGATGTTGGTGTCCTAGGACATACTTGACCAAGTTTGCCAGCCAGGTGGCTGTATGAGATGTTTCTTCATTGTCGTGATGAGATACCCTACATAAGCAGCTGAAGGGATGAAAGGTTTATTCTGCTGCATGGTTTCAGAAATTCACAGTCCACTGCTGGGAGAGAGAGGAATCACAGTCTTGGTCCATGGTGGTGGGATCATGTGGGATGGCAAAGGGCAAAGAACAACATCTGAACCTCAGGTAGACATAGCCTACAAAGGCCTGCTCCTAGTGACCCGCTCCCACCAGCCAGGTGACTCCTAAAGTCACCACGGCCTCCTCAAAGTAACCCCAGTGGCTTGTGACAAAGTATTTCAAACATGGGCCAGTGGGAGGATGTTTCAGAGTTAAACCACAACAGTGGCTTGAAACAATAGAAATATTGATGTCTCACATGCCTGGAAGGTCCAAAGGCAAGGTGTCATGAGGCCATGCTGTCTTCAACCCACAGGGAAATCCTTCCTGCACGATCTAGCTTCAGTTAGTGTGCTGGCACTCTCTGGCATCCCTTTGCTTCCAGACTCAGTCACAGCTATCATCACACAGTCTCTACCTTTCTTCAATCTATGAAGGCACCAATCTGCTGCAGCAGGGGCCACACTCATCCAGGGCGACTTCATCTTAACTCACTACATGTACAACAGCTTGACTTTCAAATCCGGTCTTAGTCTGAGGTACTTGTAGTTGGATTTCAACACACCTTTGAAAAGGAACACAATTCAACACCAAACAACTATCTTGGAGAGAAAATCAAGCCAAGCAGATGAGTTAGGACTGTAGGTCAGCTCTGAGGGACATCCTTAAGTGGGGTCCCTGGCCAGTTGGCTGCCTCAGTCCCTGTCAGGACAAATAGATGTTTTATTATGTCTGTTGGTTTCATTTTTGTATGAAGCTAATTAGCATAACTCCATTTCAGCCAGTGAACAATATATCTCTCCTGTCAGCAGAAGCATGGCAACCCCAAGAGCATACACTTTCTGTGGAAACTGCTTTTTGCTGTTACAGGGGAAGATTGTCACATGAATGCGAGCTGCCAGTTTTAAATGTTCACATTCTTACAGTCGTGGAGATGAGCTTTTGTTATATAATAAAACTGTAAGACTGCAGGGTAAAGCACTCTTGAGCCAGACACAAGGCCCCTTTTACAGAACTGTCCTAACTGAAAAATGAAGTCCCTAGAAACCACACAAAAAATGTCTTTCCTTTCTGGTGAGATATTTAAAGGCAACACCTGTGAAAACACGAGTTTCTGAGCTGCGTTTGAGAGTTCCAGCTTTCTTGCTCTTGACTCAGGAGAGCTAAGGAGCTAAGCAGGGGAGGGAACGGACCTCCAAAGTCAAGTTCACCTTTACAGAGAGAGGGAAGGAAACTTGCCCGTAGTTACAGAGGAAAAGCCCTAGAGACAGGCTCCGAACCCAATTTCCACAACCTCTGTCTCTGGCCCATCTGAAACCCTGCATTTCCCGCGCATGCGGCTCCTTTAGGCCCCTTATGAACTGCGGTCACCTGTGTGTGTCCTAGCACCTCTACCTAGTGGAATGGGACCTAATGCAAGTCCTTCACTGTGCTTGATTTTATAATCCTTGGGCCACACGTACAAGGGTAAGAGTGAGTCTAAGAGGTGACAGATGATGGCCACTCACCCAGTTGACTTACATGGGACCTAAAAAACATCATTTGTTTAAGCCATCCATTCTCCAATCCACAAATATTTATCAAGTGCTCACTGTATGTCAGGAAATGTTGTGAATTCTTCACAATGATGAATATACAAGCAGTGACCTTCTGACTTTGACACAACTGCCAAGCTTCTTGTCCCATAAAAATGATTTAGACCATGTCAGCCATTCATATTTAGAGATACACAAACATGGGAAGGCGGGAATGAAAAACCAAGGGAAGTCTGAGGGACTTTGAGAAGTGAGTTAACACAGAGTGAGCACACAGCCAGGTGAGATGTTTGGCAAAGTCCATCATGAGCAACACCTGGGAGAGAGAGCGACAGGACAGTCTGTTGTTGTTATACCAACCTACGCCAAGCCAGCTGCCCTGCAGGTATTCACAATGCTATATGCCTAAGTCTTAAAGGGATATTCTGCAAGTAACAATATCCTTACGCAGCCACTGTTCCCCCTTGTCATTTTGCAGCAGAGGAGGGATGGACATGGGGACCAAGATCATGATTGGAAATTGGGTCCAGGCAGTGGCCCAGGTAGATGATCAAGAGTGATTTCTAGAACTGCCATGGACAGCAGGGGAGAGTGGCAGCAGCCAGAATTGAACACTCAGAGCTAGGAGACAAAGGCAGAGAGAGAATAGCCTGTCTGTCAGCAGCCTTGAGCTGACACAAGTTCCTATTTCAAGGGAATCTCAAGCCTAGGGCCCCCAGTTTGTTGTAACACACTTAATCTCCTTGCACTGCTAAGGCCAGGCCTTCTTGTAGAAATGTTAGCTCATGGAGGCTGCCACCCTGCAACAGGACCAGCTGTCCCCTCACCAGCAGAATAGGAGACTGAGGAGATGGAGAGAGGAAGGTAGGTGTAAGAAGTTCCACAGCTAGCAAGGAACAAGGCTGGAGCAAAGCCAGGCAGCTTGGCTCTGAGGTCTGTGATTTGAGCTGCAGCACTGAGCTGTTTGAAAAGCATGAAGGTCTGGCTTGGAGGTTCCCTTGGTCACCTGATAAACAATTTTTGCTGCTGTGCTGATCCTAATTCATGATACTGGGAGTAAAGCGGTGAACACACATCTGGGACTTCAGGTTAAATAAAAGGGAAGACACAAGTTGGTAGAAAACAGCCACAGATACACAATGAAATATTAGGATTGTGCTGTTCAATCTGGTGGCCAGTGTGATTCAGGAAAACTAATGTCTTATCATCATCATCATCATCATCATCATCATCAGTAGTAGTATCATTTTGTGCTTTTAGAAAAGTTGGCTTTGAACTTACAATTCTCCTGCCTCAGCCTCCCAAGTGCTAGGATGATAGACATGAATCACATCTGACTTCAATTATATTTTAATTAAATTTATTTATATATAAATTGAGAATGGTATTCAACTCAGCTATTGGTAAAAACTCCTGTTTATTTGAAGCACGTTGGGCCTGTGAACTTTGTATTTAAATTGTAAATTGTGTGAATTCTGAATACAGTTGAATCATTTTTACCTGAATCATTAGTATCTGCAGTGAGAGTGTGCTGTTAGAATGTTACACTCTATATTTCAAAGACTTCAAAAAGAAATTAAAAATAGTTCACTAATAACTTTTATGTTGCCTATATATTGAACTGATGATATTTTAGATATCCTGGACTAAATGAAAAGGAATATTAAAATTGGTTTTAATATTTGGCAGTTTCTTTTGCCTTTGTTAGGTGACTGTGCTGATCACTTTTATGTCAACTTGACACAACTTTCCCAAACTAGACTCATTTGAGAAAAGGGAAGCACCTTTGAGAAGATGCCTCCCTAAGATTTGCCTGTAGGGAAATCTGTAGTACATTTTCTTGAGTGATGATTGATGGGGAAGGGTCCAGAGCATCATGGGTGGTGCCACTCCTGGGTTGGTAGTCCTGCATGCTGTAAGAAAGCAGGCTGAGCAAACCATGAGATTCTGCCCTGCCTGAGCTGCTGCCCTGAATTCCCTGGATGGTGAACGGGAAGTTGTGAGACGAAGTATACCCTTTCCTCCCCAAGCTGCTTTTGGTCATGGTTATGTTTTATCCCAGCAATAGAAACCCTAAGACATGATTAGAAACTTTGAATGATTCTTGGTGCTGGCAACAGTGAACAGATAGATGAAGTTTGTGTTGGGTTTCTCTTAGAAAGAGCCCTCTTAAAGATAGGTGGGTGTGGAGAGCAAAAGAAAACAGGCTGACAGAATGAACAGAACTGAGTACCTCATATATTTATTTCAACTGGATTTTATTATAGTTATTCTGCTAAGCATGGGATCTATCCTTTTGCCAGATTTTTCTGGTTCACAGCACAATATTGTCATTTACTGGCAAAGTGTGGTATGGTCGATTTCTGGAATGCATCCATCTTGTGCAATTATAACTTTGTATCATTTGATTTTGAGTAAATGGAACAATGGGGCAGAATAGCAAGACAACTAAATATTAGTGGCTAGACCACTAAGGAGCATGTGTGTGTATGTGTGTGTGTGGGGGGGTACTTTATGCTGTGTAACTGGGTGGCAGTTGGAGAAGGTTATTCAGATGAGAGAACTCTTTCCAGAAACTCAGTGCAGGAGCCCAAGTACTTGATGTTACCTGTGAGCTAAGGAAAGAAGGGTGGATTGGATGGAGTAGACTGACGAGACGGAGCTAACTAGAAGATTCCAGATGTAAAGACTGAGATGTAAAGGCTCATCAGTCTTGTAGGCCACAACAAAGGGGAGAATACTTTAAAAAAATGTGTTGGGAAGTCCTTGGAAGTTTGGTATTCTCATGATCTGATGTCCAGAGAAGAAAGAGAGCCCTATGGACATGAATAGCTAAACCAGAGAGGACCTCAAAGCTCTTGGGGGTCTCCTAAGACTTTCTGGCAGAGTTAAGATGGGGTAAAGAACTGGGAATGGAACTGACATCTTGAGGCCATCGGAGGGGGTGCTATGGGAGCTTCCATAGTTACATGCCCTCACTTGTGGCCACAAGCTGGTGAAGCCCTTTTGTTTAAGCAGCATCTGATGAGGCACACATTAAATACTCAATGGATGTTTATTGAATTAAAGATATTAATGGTAATGTTGTTTATTCCAGGAATACCACATTCTCATGCAAAGTCATCCCACATCTGATTCATCCCATTTGGGATCATTTTAGCAGTGGCTTCCTGAACATAGCCAACATCAAACTTCCTCTTGGGAATCCTACCTACCATCATTCTGGACTAAGGAAGACGCAGACATCCAGAGGCCAAACTCTTTGGTTCTAGGCTTGCAGTATGTTTTCTGAGAGCATGTCGGCTCACACAGGGCAGGTGGTATTTAGGTTCTGTATGGTGGTATTTTATTTGTACTGAAATGTGATTTTAATTGTATGTTAATAAATAAAGTTGCCCGGGGATCAGAGCTATTAGAGCCATAGCAAGAGCGTGGCTGTGGTGTCGCACGCCTTTAATCCCAGCACTTGGTAGACAGAGCTAGGTAGATCTCTGTACCTAGCTGTAAAAGGATACAGCCAGCATTGGAGACACACGTCTTTAATCTCAATCCCAACCATAGAAGACCTGGGAGTCTCTACAGACAGGCAATGATGAGGCAGTCATGTGTTTGGGTTTACAACCAATGAGAAGGCAGAACAGAAAGACTATTTAAAGACAAACACACAGGAAGTTGGTCCCTTTCGGAGAGCTCTCTTGGCTGACGAGGATCCCTGAAGCAGGAAGGGTAAGGCTCTTGGCTCTGACCTCCTGGCTTTCTTCTCTGAATCGGCTCTGTGTTTCTTATTTAATAAGACGGTTGGTTACATCTACAGTTCTGTGAATGAGAAGAGATGGTGATGGTAAGGATGATGGCTGATACACAAATACAGGCATCAGACAGCCTGGGAGTGAACACACTATTTCCGTGAAAGAGGAATTGGGTGTAGAGTTGACAGAAAGCTGCCCAGAAGAGCAGAGTGTGATCCTTGGGGGCCGCCCATTCTCTAGTGTGTGACCATGGGAAACCACCTGTTTTCCTGAGCCTTCGTTAGAAACTAATGATGAACCAAGTTTCCGTGCCTTTAACGACTTTAGACACATTCTGCCTTCTGCCTGCAGAAGTTACCTGTGAGAATGAAAGACTGTGCAATTTATCTCATTGTTTTCCTTCTTGGAATATTGAATTGCCACATCAGCCCTGTCTGTCTGAAGTCTATGTGTTCTGGGAAATTTACATCTTATTTGAAGAAGTCTTTGCAATCCAACAATAAAAATTAATCATAGATATTTTATAATTGCTGTAAAGTAGGTTTAGCGTTATAGCCCACACTGGGGACCAAGCTCAGCATACTTAAACTGTATCTGATACAATGAAAATATTTACTTAGGATTCAGAGGAGTAAATAGATATCTCAGAGTGTAATTATCATCAAGTGGGAAAGGGGTCACAACCAAGCCACAGCTTTATCATTTACACAGGTCAGTTAGATGTCAAGATACAGTCAAAAGATAATGAACTTGGGAGTGTTTTTACTGTGAAATCAATTTTTTTCCTCCACAACTTTATCTTTGTGTGTCAGAGGGAACTTTGGGAGAGCAGATCAGATAGTTAAGATTTCAGAACCTGTGGTGGGAAAATGATTCCATGACTGTCACCCCCCCCCCAGTAGTGGTGTCATTTTTCTATGTTCTCATGAAGGGCTTGAAAATTATTTTTGTGTGAAGATGCCAGGTCCAGGTTGCAAATAGAATTGACGTGTGAGTCCCCAGTGACTGCTTAGACAGTGTTTTATAGTAAGTCCCACTGTCTCCCACCATGCTGGACCAAGGGCTGCTCACAAGTGTCAGACTCTCCTTAGTTTTTGTTCTTCTCTCAGGCTGATTTATCACTCCGTGTCTGCTTGCTCGCAAGGCATTAAATACCACACTTGTCCTTTTTTCTTAAAACTCTTCCCTTAGTCTTTTGCTTGTCCACCATTGTTACTTTTCTTCAGATTTAAGATGGCGTTGTCTGATTACAAAAGCCCGTAGAGCTACAGTGAGATATGGTCATGAGTTTCATTCTAACTCAAGGAAATGTGCTGGTCCATATTCCTAAGGTCATAACAAAGGTGACATTTCCTTTTGTTTTATTTTATTTAGTTATTGAGGGACGAGGCACAGGTTGCAGGACAATTTGAGAGAGTCAGTTCTCTCCTTCCACTATCCAGGTTACAGTGGTCAAACCAAGGTCATCAGATCTGGTGACAGGTACCTTTACCTGACTGAGTCATCTCAGCAGTCCAAAGGTGATATTTCTAGAAAATACTGCAAAGCCTTGTGAAGTAACTGACCCACAAGCTCTGAAATATGAACCACAGAGAAAGTCAATTACGTTTTGCCTTCGTGTATTGTTAACTTCAAACCATCACAAAATCATTCAGATAACTGTTGGCTCATCTCCATTACAACTTCAGCAATCACACATTATTAGAAAAAGGAATATTTTGAATGTGGTATCCAGAACTATGTATTGTATTTTGATTTCAACATATTTTATTGAAGACTGACATCAGAACCACTCAGCACGTTTAGTCTAACAATTACACATAAAGGCCATTTTAAGAATATCTTGCCAAGTTCCTTCTTCATGCTGTATGTATATCCACAGCTTCTCTTGCCAGATATATCAGCTTACATTTTTCTGTCCTGATCTCACTTTATCATAGATCCACAATCTCATCTCTCTTAATTATATTTTTACAATGTTCTGTACTTGTTGAAACATAATAATCTTTAACAAATGTAATACGGCCTTATTAGTAGAAGAATGTGTTCCTTACATGGTAAATAATGTTTTGTTTGGGAAAAAAATTCTTGACTTCAAGATCTGCTGTCTTAGTTTTCTGAATTAGCATTCTGGCAACTGCAAACACCCAACAGGACTCAAAGCCTGGTGACACTTAGTAAAACTCCCCCACAAGGCCTCTCTCTGCCTAGGCTGTTACAAAGCTGAAGAGGCCAAGGTGCGGCTTGGTGTGTGTGTGTGTGTGTGTGTGTGTGTGTGTGTGTGTGTGTGTGAAGGAACATATATTGTATTTGCTAAAAAAATGGAATATGGGCATTATTTATATATGTCTATGTACACACACATTACCACACTTTTCCTGAAAATTGAGAAAAGCAAGGAGAAGCATCAAGAGAAGAGAAAAGAAAGAGGAGATTTATAAAAAGGAAGAACTTTCTCTGCTGCAGGTACAGCTTTTAGAAATGGCCAATGGGAGATTCCTAGTCTTCGAAGTAGCAGAGAGAAGAGGAGAGAGGAGAGCGAGGTACAGAGGAGAGGCCACAGCTGCTCTAGGCATTTGCAAATGAAAAGTGGTGGTGAAGGGACCCTCCTGCACCCCCATTGTTCTGAAGTCCCCACCTAGGAATGGGCAGGAGGTGGCAAAGAGATAGGCAAGCAGGAAAACACAAACACAAAAAGAACAACAAAACAAAAAGCAAAAACCAAAAGGCCAAACAAAGCTCACCAGACTGCAGTAGCCCTGAGGGGCTTCTCTCACTGTCTTCGAGAACCCCCCAACCTTGATCCATTTCTCACCGATGTATTTGCATTTGCTGGAGGTACAGCAGGCAGTGAAACAACACCTTTCTTTCTTTCTTTCTTTCTTTCTTTCTTTCTTTCTTTCTTTCTTTCTTTCTTTCTTCCTTCCTTCCTTCCTTCCTTCCTTCCTTCCTTCCTTCTTTCTTTTTTTTTGGCAGAAGAATTGTGAATTAAGTACAACTATTGAAACTATTGGTCTATTTGAAAATTGGTTTCGGCACAAAACCACATTTGAAACTATGGGGTTGGACTTTTGGTGAGGAACCACAAGGTGCTGAGCAGGATTATCTGGATATCAACCACAGACAGATTGTCTGCAGGAGCTGTCACGGCACCTTCCCGAGGTCCTTCCTGGAACTGAGTACCGCAGGTGGACTAAGGTGGTGACCCTTCCCTAAGATGGAGTCTGTAAAATCAAGTCTAGGCCTTCATATTGCCTTTACACACTACACGCTTCAGCAGCTCTCAGATATTCTTGTCTACATGCTGGTAAATATGACTTGCTGCTCTGCCCCTTCTGACAGCTGCTCCTGTTCCACTTCACACTGCCATTTTTACTTACGTTGTGCACACTGCTACAGCCAGTCCCATAGTCACAGGCAGCTCTCCTCGGTGCCTCTGTAGGATGACTCTGAAAAAATGAACACTGCTTGTGCTATCACAAATGTTTGCTTTCTGAAGAGTTCTGGAACATGAAAGAGACTACTGATGGTTTATAAAGGGGAATGAAAAAGAAAATCTCAACTGATCAATAGGACCTTAGTTGCTTGCCTCTAGACTCCCAAGGGTAGCCATTAAAATCCTTCTCCACCCCATGCCATTCTTCTACAGCTTTAAAAAAGGCTGTGGTTGTCACGTACTATGGTACATTGCTACAACTTTATTGCACCAAGTCTCTGAGTCTCTGGAAGACGAAGGGTGTCTTTCAGTATCCATTGTGCTCATTTTAAAGAGTGGAACATTTTATTACCAAATTATGTACAGTTTTACAAAAGCAGATTTAGTACTTTCAGCTCTGGCAGTACATACTAAGGCTCCATATAGGTTATGAAAATGTCAAAGAATAACACTGAGGGACACCATTAGCGAGCTTTTTCTAAACATTTGCGCTCTAAGCATTGTTTTGGGCATGGCTGGAGTTTAGCTGCCTCCTGGCTGTCCTCTAGGAATGGCTGGTGGAGCTGCTGAGTGTCAGTGGGAAAGCAGAGGGGGTTCTTTCATGTCTACTCCTAAAAGAAAGCCTCGGGTCTGAGTCAGCTCAGTGTGTCTTTCAAAGCCACTGCTGCCTCTACTCTGGGTACTGTGAGTAAAGACTATTTTCGTCATCAAAAAAAAAAAAAAAAAGGCTTCTTGTGTCTTTGTATGTTAAATATCCTCTGCTATCTTCAGGTTGTCTCCATACAATCAATTACTTTTGAAAGAAACTGACCCCAAGGGCTGGAGATGAGCATCTGTTATAGAAATTGGCTTAGCATCCCCAGAACCACAAAGGACAATTAACAAACTGATCACATGACTCATCTGACCAGAGGTGTGTGTCAAGACCTTGAGGGCATACCAGATCAATCACCGAGCTGTTGGAAAAGATGTATTAGTGGGAAACAGGTATGGGAAAGCTCATGGAAAGTAGAGAGCCGTGCACGGCCGCGCCAAGATGGCGCCGGGCGGCGTCCGGCTTCCGCCTTCCGGATGGCAGATGTTCTCTGGGATAAACAACTCCTTATTTGGCTTGGGTGTGGAATCTGGCTTGCTTGCGTATGTCTGACCCTATCGGCATTGTCCACGTGGCACTACGGGGTTGGTTGCCCAGTGGCTATAAAGGGCGTGGGCTGGCTTTCCCCGGAGAGAGAAGATGGCTTTCCCTGGGGTCAGAAGATTGTCTCAAGGTTCCTCAATAAACTGCTTGGAGAAGAGCCTGGTGTTGCGTCTTCCTTGCTGGTCGAGGCGGATGCGACAATGCAATTTATAGGAAGCTGAGAAAATGAGTCCTAAGAAAATGGTGAGGAGGAAGAAGGGATATTGCTATGGGAATGCCCTGGGAGCAGAGGAGAAAACACAGGAAATTCTACGTGGTGGGAAGGCAGTAGCCTGCTTGCTATAGGTGATTACATAATGCATGCTCTTACAGGTCCAGATCTTCTGTGAAACATGGAGACTGTTGTTTGCAACATTTTCTGTGCATTCTTAAAATAATCTCTCCATTTAATTTAGGTGAGACACTAACCTCATCTGGGAAGTAAGCTAAAAGTAGAGATTCCAATAAAGAATAGACAAAGAACAGACAAACTGGCTGGGAATTCACATCTTCATTAATGTCAATATGAGACTAGGCCTGTTCTATGGTAGATCCTATTCCAAAGACAAGAGGAGAATGTAAAGACCTAGTATTTTAAAGACCTGGAAGCTGTCTCAATGCATTCTGTCCATATTCCAATTATGAGAGCTCATTCATGTGACCACACATGTTCACAAAGGAGGTTGGGAAATTTTGTCTCTAGCTGGGAAGCCACAGTCCTAGGGAGGATTTCTGAGATTAGATGAGCATGTGTCTGTTGCTAATGAGTTCTATACTTATTGGAAAGCTAAATTTGCTGCATAAAAACATTTGATGCAAAACAAAAAAGTTTTATAGGTAGAAAATGCATTTTCCTAATGCTAAAGTTAATATGTGACAGTATTCATATTATTTTGTTATTCCCAAGTTATACTTGAATAGTTTAGTGCATAGAGTAGAATTTTATCCCAAACTATATATTGGTTAGCACATTCCTGTTCCTGCTTCAGGGTCACAGCATCCTTTTTCCAGGGTTTGGGAACATGAGCTGCTGAAGGTTGTGCCTGTGTGGGAATGCTGGTATCTACATAGAGCTACCTTGTCCAAGTTCCTATCCTTAATTTCACCAAGGGTCTGCATTCAGCCAGTGACAGGGGACAGTTTTCTAGGATCTTCTTAAGTCTGGAACTCTGTAAGACAAGTTGTCTGAGCCTTAGTCTTCTGTGGTAACCATGTTCTTATCCAACTTTTCCCTGTTTTACCTCCGCATTTCCTCAGGGATGCCTCTGAAGAGCCTTGCCTAGGGGTCTTTTGTGTACTAATTCCTGTATCAGAGCCTATTTTTAAGGAAGTTCAGCTGAGATATATGTAAAGAGAGATTTTATGAGAATTTGATCAATCATAAGTGAACTATTAGGCAATTTTAGTATGTCACAATGATTTGGTTGCAATATTTAGGAATATTTTTAGAACTTTGTTTTGGGTTAGAATATAATTTATTTAAATTTAAATTTATTATTTTAATTTGTCTTACATTTTAGTGTGTGTGTGTGTGTGTGTGTGTGTGTGTAGGAGTGGTAGTCAGAGGACAACCAGTTGGCACTGGCTCTCTCCCTCTACCACACTGGTCCTGGGGATCAAACTCAGATTGTACTCGATGGAAGTGCTTCTACCCATTGAGCCCTCTTGAAAGCCTTAGAATATAATCTAAAGTTAGTCTTTGAGGAGAAACTAGGAGATTAAGTTAAATTTAAATCACAGCATAGGAACATTAAGCTCATATTTCCTAGCACACATTCTTAAGGTAGTCTGCTGTGGGATAATGCTTTTGTACACTGGTTTAATAAAACACTGATTGGCCAGTAGCCAGGCAGGAAGTATAGGTGGGATAAGCAGACAAGGAGAATTCTGGGAAGAGGAAGGCTGGGTGAGGAAATGCCTACCAGCTGTCCAGGGAGCAATATGTAATAGCACACAGGTAAAGCCACAGAACATGTGGCAACATATAAATTAACAGAAATGGGCTGAGTTTAAATGTAACAGCTAGTCAATGGTAGGACTGAGCTAATGGCCAAGCAGGTTTTTTTGTGTTGTTGTTGGATTTTTTTTTTTTTTTTGGAAAGAGGGTTTCTCTGTGTAGCTTTGGCACCTTTCCTGGATCTTGCTCTGTAGACCAGGCTGACCTTGAATTCACAGGGATCCTCCTGCCTCTGCCTCCCGAGAGCTGGGATTAAAGGCATGTGCCATCAATGCCTGGCCTGGCCGAGCAGTTTTAATCAATATGAACCTGTGTGTTTACTTGGGTCTGAGCTGCTGCACACTGGGTGGGACACAAGAAAACTTCCAGCTCCTGTAATCTTTGATTCCTCATCGTACATCATGAAACTATTACAAGTAGGAAATGTGCTGTGTAAGTTAACAAAGAGGAAGTACTCGTGTTTCATTAAATATTCAGGGAAAAAAGGCCAAAGAAAATGTTCACTGTTCTGAATGCTATTGAAAAGTCAAATGACCTTGGATTATCAAAAGACAAGGTGAAAAATCACTTGGGGCTTTGGGTTCCATAATGCACTCATCAGTGTTGCACTATTCTAACCAAGTGGTCATGTGAAATCTTCACCGGGGATTCCGAATAAAGTTCATGAGATTGCCATGAGTTATCTGACAGATACATAGGAAAAGGCAGTTTTCTTCTGACTACCTTCCTATTACATGAGGTTAAGTATTACCCTGTCATGTCTATTCTGGTGAATGAAACCTGGGTCTTACAGCTTCTTTGTCTCTTCTAAAGCTACCAGGAGAAAATAATCTTTCGGCACTTAAAAAGAATTATGCATCTGTTAAACAGATGTTCAATATTATTTATTCTCCACCCAGTAAACAGATGCTTATTATATTTAGCTACCATATTATGGCAACCCTGGGAGAACAGCATCCCAAATAATGAATGCGAAATGTGACTAAACGTTTGTTAGCTCCTAATTAATGTTCAGTTTCAGCAGTCTTAAATGCCATAAATTTGAAGGACATTACAAGGCATTACAGTTGTCCGATGAGTTTTTATTTTTCAGCTGACACATCTGGCTTGTTACTTGGAATGAGTTCAGGTAGATTACTGTGTTGTTTGTTTTGTGGATGAGAAACAGCCCCACGAAGCAGAATGACAGACAAAAGGAAAAATTGAAACTGGTTTCTGAAGTAATAATCATGTGGTCGCAAATTTTCAAGCATGTTGATTCTAAAATCATACCTTTCTGCGGTTCGAATTTAAATGGTGACATGGTTGCTATTTGTTTGGTCACACAGATGCTCTTCTAAATTTGAGATTGCAGATGCCTCGCCTTCACACCACTGAGTGTGCTTCCTTCCTTCTTTCTTTCTTTTTTTTTTTTTTTGGTTTTTTGAGACAGAGTTTCTCTGTGTAGTTTTGGTGCCTGTCCTGCATCTTGCTTTGTAGACCAGGCTGGCCTTGAACTCACAGAGATCCGCCTGGCTCTGCCTCCCAAGTGCTGGGATTAAAGGTGTGCACCACCTCACTTCTTTCTTTCTTTCTTTCTTTCTTTCTTTCTTTCTTTCTTTCTTTCTTTCTTCCTTCCTTCCTTCCTTCCTTCCTTCCTTCCTTCCTTCCTTTCAATTTCTGGTGAACAACTTTTGAATAAGCTTAGCTTTGGTATGGGTGTAAAGCATCCTTACATGTGGAAGACTTCATCTGCAGCCAGATGAACTGGTACTTGAGAGATGAGTGGGCCACAAAAGCTTTGCGCCTGAATCTATTGATGGACCCACAGTTCAATGGCGTTATGAAGATGCCGGGACTGTTTAGAGGATGTGGATCCTCCGTGGGAGCAAGCCTTTGAAAGGCAGCTTGTCTCTGAATGCTTCCTCTCTGTGTGCTTCTGCATGCATGTGGGTGAGCATCCTGCTCACCACACTCTTCCTCCACAATATTTCACCCTACTACAAGCCAACAGCAGTGGGGGCAAAGCAGGCATGGGCTGGGACAACCAGGCCTCAAAACAAATCTCTCCCCTGAAACATTTTCAGTTTAAGTATTTTTTATAATTATTGTTGTTATTTGAGACAGTATTTCCTCATGTAGCCCAGGGTGGCCTCAATTTTACCATGCCTGCTTCCGTCTTCTTTCCAAGTGATAAGAGAGAATATACCACTATCTGAAACAAGTAACTTTAAAATATTCTTTATTACATCCTCCTTAGTCTCTCTGTGTGTATGTGTGTGTGTATATGTGTGTGTGTGTGTGCATGTATATGTGTGTGTGTGTGTGTACACACGTGCGTGTATGTGCCACAGATGTGCCTGGAGTTGCCTCTCCTGTATGGTTCTAGATCCCGTCAGGTCAGCATCAACCATCACAGCACCTGGCTTTTCATAAACAATGGTTTGCAAGGGATTGCACCCAGACTTACACCACTGTAGACTCAGAGCAGTTAGCAAATTGGTCTGGCATAAGTCTTAAATTCACCTTGACCTCTGTGGACACTGTTGACAACTGTCTTCTGATGGGCAAAGACAGCTGTCCTGTGTCCCAGTCCCTGCTTTCAGAGGTTGGGTAAGTGTATGCAGTCCTCATGATGTAGGCATTTGGTCTGGCTCAACAGCAATCTCAATTTGATTAGTTTCCTTCCCTCTGTGTTAAGTGGATGCTATAATATTCTAATTACGTTCTAACATTTCTTGCGGTATAATGTAAAATGGGTAAGAGACACTTTTAAAACTTCTGGGGAGAGGATTCTAAAAATAAACCGGAAGCATTGCTTTTATAAAAGGATTAGAAACTGAATAAATTAATTTAAGCCACATTACTGAGTGAGTGAGTGAAAGGACTTGCCTCTGACATCTGGTCCAATTCTTAGACTCTCTGTCTGCTGTCTTACTGTGTGTTCTTGGAAAAATCACTACTCATATATTCATTTTATGAGGACATTACATTGAATCCATCTTATAAATGTACTAAGGAGAATCTAAAATCCCCTGAAGCCTAGGCGGATGTCTGTTTTCCCTTGCTTACACATGCCTTGCTGCCCCTCATAATCGAGAGGACATTCTTGATGACTTACTACCTCTGTATGTTCAAAAGACTGATCTGGAGGCTTTTCTTGCTAGCTCAGCACTTGTATGGACTCTCACTCATGGGATGGGTTCTAGGGATGGTGGCAAAGATGTGCTGGAGGTAATTTCTGACCTGAACTACCTCCAACTTTAGCTTTTTATCAGTTTCTCTTTCAATTGTGAGCATTTATGTAGGGAACTCTCCACTATTTGTCAAGTCATTAGCACTGGCAGTTATTAAGATGGTTGGTTAGATTTCATTGGCCTTTGTAAGCAAACTGCTAAGAGCAATGGGAGGAAAATGGAAAGAGCACATAGGAAAAAATGGAATTTCCATTTCTATGTGAGTTCCATGGATGCTTCAGTGTGTCATACACTACAGAGTACCTGGTTGTTATTCACCCTGACTCATGACCATGGCTCAGGAAGAGCAGAGGAGATAATCCCAAGTCTCCTGTCAGACTCAGAAAGACACCATGTATGGTTCCAAACAATACCCTTTGTAGTTAAAGTAGAGGTTCTTAACGAGAGCTACTCGCAGAAAGATGGCAGAGTCTGTGTTTGTCTCTAATGAGCTGAGTTCTGGAGCTGAGTTAGTTGGACCAGTGAGAAAGAGGCTGGAAGACTTGCATTCAGGGTTCCTACTTTCACTTCAACAACAGCAAACAAACAAAAACAACTCTAATTTAAACAGGGTTAATGTGTTAGTCACTGTTCTACTGCTGTGAAGAGACATCATGACCAAGAGAATGCTTATGGAAGAAAGCATTTAAATGAAGGTTTGCCTACAGTTTCAGAGATCTACTCCATTGTCATCATGGCAGGGAGCATGGCAGCTGGTATAGCAGGTGTGGTGCTGGAGAAGGGGCTGAGAGTCACATGCTGATTAGACTGGGCCTGGCACAGGCTTTTGTAACCTCAAAGCCCATTCTCAGAGACACAGTTCCTCCAACAAGGCCACATCTCCTAATCCTTTCAAATAGTGCCACTCCCTGGTGACTAAGCATTCAAATACATGAGCCTATAGGGAGCATTCTTTTTTTTTTTTTTTTTTTTTTTTTTTGAGACAGGGTTTCTCTGTGTAGCTTTGTGCCTCTCCTGGAACTCACTTGGTAGCCCAGGCTGGCCTCGAACTCACAGTGATCCGCCTGGCTCTGCCTCCCAAGTGCTGGGATTAAAGGCGTGTGCCACCACCGCCCGGCGAATATAGGGAGCATTCTTAATCAAACCACCATGATTAACATATTTAGTGTCACTGGGGACAAATAGTCTGTCCCAGGTTGTCTATGAAGATTGTTATAGAGAAGAACAAGATAATTTTTAAGTAGGATTGTCAATACAGTAAAAATATGCATATTTAGTTGCTCTGTTAAAGTCAAATGTGGTGGTGCACGCCTTCAATCTCAGCCGTCAGGAAGCAGAGACAGGAAGAACACAGTGTGAGGCTATTCCATGCTACAAAGAGAGTTCCAGGCCAACTTGGGCTACAAAGAAAGATTGCCTTAAAAGGAAAGGGGAAGAGGGTATAGGGTGAGAAGGTAATTGTTCAGAATATGCTAGGGAGAGCAGAACTCACTGGGGCCAGGAAGATGTGTTTTACTAAAGTAGCATCAAAAACATGGATCACATAAAAATATGAGTCAGAGTCCCTTCTATTTAATCAGTCTGCTAAAACTAGTGGAAGTGATTACAGCATGCCTATAGTTTCTTTCAAAGTCTTCCAAAAATGATATAGTGGGTGAAATACATAAGCTATTAAAATTGAAGAGCAAACAGGCAACTTGAATCTAAAGTGCTAACATGCCACTTTTAAGTGGGAACACATGGCCAACTGGAACATGAGCATGGAAAATGAATGGTAACTCGAGTGAGTGTGGCTGACTAACAAATGGGTGTCGCCAGAGCCACATTGCTAACTGTTTTGCACCTTGTCCAGCCTTCCTCATCATACCATTCTTGAGCCATTTCTTGATTCTGTGGGATTCAGAAGAAGCAACATGACACAGAAAAACTCACTGATTGCATGATGTTCTCTGAGTGAAACTTGTGGATGGATACACTAGGTAGCTTAAGCCAGATGTAGTTAGTATGAGATTTCCCAAATAGAGCAGAGATCGACTGATTTATAGTACTCTTGAGCCTGGAGATATTTGGCCTTTGCTTTTAAATAACAATACTCACAACGTTCATGAACTGGGGGAGGAGAGAAGGTAGCCCTGGTGATATCATAGTAGTTACCTTCATATTTATGGCTTTTCTTTTAATTAAGATGTGGATATTTACTCCAAATGTTTTTCATAAACAAGAAGGTAATATCGCTTCCCAACTTAAGTCTCAGGGGTGGAGATACAGTCTCCCTCTCACCTCCCAGTACAATCGCCTATATCCCTTAGTCACCGAAGACAAACCAGCCACTAAGAAGATAGTGTTTATGCTTTAAGACTGGAAATGAGCCAGGAGCCACAGGAGTCAAACCAAAGAGTCTGAAAGTGCTTCTTTAGTGCAGGTTGGACTTTGCTGATAAAAACACAGCAACAGGGATGCACATATCAGCTGTAGATAGTGTCACAAAAGTTTGAGCTTAGATTTATAGAGTTATTTATGCCAGATTCAGATTCCCACCAGATCATTTTGTTTTATATATATAAATTATATAAAAGTAAAAGGACCATTGGTAAGGATTTCTATTCTGTGAATCATTAGAGATGATGAAGAAATAATAAATGACATCAGAGTGAAAACATTATTATAAAGAGGCAAAGAATTCAAATATTGGAGTACTTCTCATATGGTGTATTTGTTTTCTGCCCATTTCTACTGGAATCTAAGTTCCATGAGATAATTTCTACATGTCTAGGATTTAAAATAGTATAAGAATGTTAAAAAAATGTGTTAAATGGATGAATTAATTGACCAAGCTCCTCACCATGTTTTAGAGACTACTGGGGACTAGAAATGTGGGAGTCAGAAAAGTAGGCATTGTTGGTGTATGCTTGGAAAGTATAATCTAGTAGAACAGATATAGAACAATAAATGTATAATAATAATGTGTAATTAAACTTGACGTATTTGGGAGGTGGGAAGAACATTCCCAGGAAACTGCATTTCATCTGATAAATCTGTTCTATAAAGGTTGAAAGAAAGTTAAGGAGGCAGTGGGAGAGGAGATGGGGAAGTTGAGAGTATGGGCCAGGCTTGAAGCAGAGCTGGCTATGGATGTGCACCATGACAGGGGGCACCGTGACAAGGTGCGCCATGACAAGGGGCGCCATGACAAGGGCACCATGACAAGGGATGCCATGACAAGGGATGCCATCATGGCAAGGGATACCATGACAAGGGGCGCCGTGACAAGGGATGCCATGACAAGGGTGCTCTGTATCCTGCCAGTTCTTTTGCAAATGAATACAGAGAAGTTTACTGACTGGAATCTAGTTGAAAATCTAAAGGCAAGAATCATGGGGGCAATTATTTTATGTTTTCAAATTTTATTTTGATTTTCTCAGAAGGTTAGTCCACTCTTTGGCTAAGAAGAGAAAGGGATGAGAATAAAGCCCCCTCTGTGAAATCTAACCACATGTTTTCACATTGAATCCACATTACTATTAATAAGGGAGGAAACATTTTCTCCTGCCAAACGTTTTGGTAAGAACTGACCAAGGATTGAGTCTGGAACACATTAAAACAGCATAAAAACAATTACCCTGAGTAATTGCTAGTATGCTAAAAAAGTTTAGATGCACAATTTATGATTCTTTTACCTGATAGCTTAACATAAATATAATTATAAAATTCGCTACTAGTAATAGTGATTAAACATCAATTTTTTAAAAAAGAAGACTGGTAAATAGCTTAGAAATAATGGGAATAAATTATATGAAAATTTTAACTTTAAAAAAATTAATTGTTTATTATTTTTACTAATTAAAGTTGTTCTTTGACATCTTCACATATGTATAAAATGTCCTCCGATTGCTCTCGCCTCCCACTTCAGTCAGCCTCCCTCATCCATATATGTCTCTTTCCTACATTCCGGTCTTCTGTTTTGCCACCCAGTGAGTCTAACCAGGGCCCTCTGTGTTATCTGGGGTTTAGAATCAGCCATTGGAACCTGGTGGACTCACAGTGGTTACACAACTGAAGACCATTTAGTCCCTTCACCAAGAACCTTTCAACAGCTCGCGGCATAGCAGGGAGGTACAGGGCGGCCCCGTGTGAGTCCCTTCTCCATCCATAACGGATGACTGACAGCACCAGTGTTGTGAGAGCGCCAATGCAGGGAGCTGCAGCTGTAGAGTTCAAGATCGCAGTGACCTTCCACAGCCATCCTTCCTGTCGTTCAGCTTTTACATTCTTTCTGTCCCTTGTTTAGAAATATTCCCAGAGCTATAGATAAAGTGGTATAAATTTATTGTTCAGCACCGAGTGCCCAACCATCCCATGGTCTCAGTGCCTTGACCTGCCATGAGTCTCTGCATTCACCTCTGTTGACCACAAAGAGAGGTTCCTTTCTGTTAATGCTGGGATTAACATTTATGTATGGGTACTGTCTCAGTCATTGTTCTACTCCTGTGAAGGGACACCACGCCCACAGCCATTCATAAAGGAAACATTTAATTGGGGTGGCTCGCTTACAGTTCAGAGGTTCAGTCCATTATTATCAGCCTGGGACATGATGCTGGAGAAATAGCTGAGAGTCCTACATCTTGCAGGCAACAGGAAATGGTCTGTGGCAGTGGGCAGTATCTTGAGCATATATGAGACTTCAAAGCCAGTCTCTACAGTGACACACTTCCTCCACCAAGATCATACCTCTTCCACAAGGCCACACCTCCTAACAGTGCCATTCCCATTGGGGGCATTTTCTTTCAAACCACCACAGGTATAAATAAAGATATTTAGAAGATAGTTTGACACTACTTCCCTTTAACCAAACAGCAGGAAAAAGCTCTCCACTAGGATCTAATACTTCCAGAGCTGTAAGTTTCTGACCAGGTTTACAGAACCATGCATGGATTGCCTCCTGTGTAGCAAGTTTCAAATCTAGTCAGAGAGTAACAGGCTACCCAGTAATAGCCATGACACTGTTTCTTTCCATGGTAGATGCGTTTCTGACCCCCTGGCAGCATTTACTGAAGTTTTCAGGTTTCATAGCTGTGTAAGCTTGCTGGTGCCTTTCTCCTTGAGTAGCCTGAGGAACTCTTTCCAGCACAATGTCAGCCAGGGAGGAAGGGGAAGCTTCCAGCTCAGTTCCAGATTGTGCTTTGTATTTTGCAATCAAAGTGTGTGGTAACTTTGGTAATAGGGCCTTATCATCTAGTTCTGATGGGCAACCAAGAGGGAGGGATGGCAAGACCCTGTGCTGTTTTGGAGATTTTTAGAGGCCCCCTGACCAACAACTTTTCTAACTCTTTGCTTTTAAATAACATTTTAAAATTGAGTTACATGACAGTAGGTTTACATATGGTGTGGGAGATCAGCTCCCACATTTATTTACTCCATGGACTCTTGAAGAGTGAAGGATAAGAGATTTAGATAGAAATATAGAGGAGAGAGACAGACAGAAACACAGGATCGCCTCAGGAGGGCCTGGGTCAACCCCCCCCCCAGCCCCTTCAGTCTCTTCTAAAGGGCTTTTAAAAGAATGCCAAGGGGTGGAGCATAAGACCGCCCCCTGGCACAGCCAAGTGCAGACCCTTCTAAACACCTGGTAACCACGCATGTGGTCAAGCCATCCCCTAATGCAGCTCTCTTGTGTAAAGCAAGCTCAGATCTCACTAGGAAGCTTTTGTGGGCTCCCACAGTATGGCCTTTTCATATATGCTTCATATGGTCCACTCTTTGCCCCACCCTTTATTCCCCCATTCCCCCAATCCCCTTCCCCACTTAACTATTTCCAGTCCAAGTATTTCTCCTCTTTACTTTGATTTTTCCAGGTTCTAACTGTCTACCATCCATCAAAGCATCCTTTCCCTGCTCAAATGGCCCCTTCTAGTTGCATAGCTCTTATTGGTATTCCACGGTAAACACACACAACTAAAGATATGAAGGTAGAAGGGACAAAGAACACTTGGCATTTATCTTTCTGGGCCTAGATTACCTCACTCAGTATAGATTTTTTTTTAAAATATTATCCATTTACCTGCAAATTTCACTTTTTACAATTGAATAAAATTCCACATTTTAATTTTCCATTCATCATTTGATGGACATCTAGGCTTAATCCGTTTCCTAGATACTTATTATGAATGGAGCAGTAGTAAACATGGATGTGTAAGTATCCCTGTAGTAGGATATAGAATACTTTGGGTATATGCCTAGGAGTGATATACTTGGGCAATGTGGTAGTTCTATATCTAGTTTTTTTTTTAATTGCCACACTATTTTCCAAAGTGACCACAGTACCTTGCACTCCCATCAAGAGTGTATAAGGATACCTCTTTCTGAACATCCACAGTATCATCTGTTGTCATTTGTATTCTTTTTGTTTTATTCTTCTTTCATATATTATATCCTGGCTATAGTTTCCCCTCCTCATACTCTTTCCAAACCCTCCCCCCATCTCCCTTCTCCTCTAGACAGACTGCTCCTCTGTTTCATTCAGAAAAGAGCAGGGCTCCCAGGGATATCAACTGAACACAGCATAACAAATTATAAGACTAAGAACAAACCTTCATATCAGGGCTGGACTAAACAATCAAGTAGGAGGAAAAGGGTCCCAAGAGTAGGCAAAAGAGCCAGAGACACCCCCACTCTCACTTTTAGGAATCCCACAAGAACACCAAGCTAAATAACCACAGCATGTATGCAGAGGACTTAGTCCAGATTCACAGTCTCTGTGATTGCTGCTTCAGTCTCTGTGAGCCCCTGTGAGCTCTGCTTAGTTGATTATGTGGGCCCATGTTCTTGTGGTGTCTTCAACCCCTCTGACTCCTACAACCCTTCTTCCCCCTCATCTGTGGGCTTTCCCAAACTCTACCTAATGGTCGACTGTGGGTCTCAGCATCTGCTCCCATCAGTTGCTGGGTAAAGCATCTCTGGTGACAACTGGGCTAGGTACCAGTCTATGAGTATAACAGAATATCATTAGGAATCATTTCATTGATTTTATATTTCTCTTCTCATGTTTGGGTCTATCCTAGGTCTCTGGGCTGTTCAGCCTCTGCTTCTGGCCATCCACATAGCATCAGGGGTGGGCTCCCTCTTATGGCATGGGCCTCAAGTTGGACTAGCCCACCATTCCCGCAAGTTCCGAGCCACCATTACCCCAGCACATTTGTAGGCAGGACTAATTGTAGGTTGAAGGTTTTGTGGGTCTGTTGCTGTCCCAGTCCCACCACTGGAAGGCTTTGCCTAGTTACAGAAGATGGCTGGTTCAGGCTTGGTATCCCCCATTACTAGGAGTCTTCCCTAGGGTCAACCTCATAGATTCCAGGGAGTTTCCACTGTACTAAGTTTCCACATCAACCCCCCAAATGCCCCCAATTCCACTTCTCCTCTTTTTCTCTCTCTCCACCCCCTTCTGCTTGATCCCTCCTGTTTCTGTCCACCTACAAAATCTATTCTATTCTATTTTTATACAGGATGAGGATCTAGTTTCATTCTTCTATATGTAGCTAAGCAGTTTGTTCAGTATCATTTGTTGAAGATCCTGTCATTTCTCCAGTATATACTTTTGGCATCTTTATCAACACCAAGGTAGTTATAGTTGCACAGGTTCCTTTTTTAAGCCTCTGTTTGCTACTCTATTGCTCCATGTATCTGTCTTTGTGATGGCACCATGCTATTTTTATTATTATGGCTCTGTAAATGGGTATGATGATGCCTCCAGACATACTCTTTTTGTTTAATATTGTTTTGGCTATCTTTAGTCATCTATGCTTCCATATACATTTTAAGATTGTTTTTCTAGGAACCCATTGCGAGAACCCCCACCCATTGCTGTCCCAGTTGCTGGCTAGCTGGGAAGTCTTCTGAGGGCAGGCTTCCCCACCAACACCCCCCATTGGACCCTGCAATCTACAAGACCCACTCCTTACCATAAACTTACTAATCCCCTTGCAACCTCAGTGGCTTCCTGAGACAAAGAATTCACCAGCTCTGATTGGACCAAGAGCAGTTCCCTGAGACACAGAATCTTCCAGCTCCAATTAGACCAAGAACTACAATTGGACTAAGAGTAGCCCCCTTAGACACAGACACAGCAAGCACATATTGAACCAACAGCAGCTCCCTCAGACAAAAGCACCTCTTGCACCAGTTGAAGGAAGAGATGGATAGATGCCAGTGCAAAAATACATATAACAGCATAAAGAGCAATATGGCACCACCAGAACCTAGTGGTTCTACAACAGCAAGACCTGAACATCACAATGTAGAAGAAGCAGAAGTAAGCGACCTTAAAAGTAACTTTATGAAGATGATAGAGATCTTTAAAGAGGAAATGAAAAATTCTCCTTTGAGGGCCAGTTGTGGTGGTGCACACTGGTAGGATTTTCTGAAGGAGGCATAGGCAGGATGATCACGAGTTTCAAACCAGCTTGGGCTACACATATTAGTCGGGCAGTGATGGCACATGCCTTTACTCCCAGCACTTGGGAGGCAGAGCCAGGAGAATCGCTTAGAGTTCAAGGCAAGCCTGGTCTACAGAGTGAGATCCAGGACAATCTCAATTCTGAACATTTATGCCCCCAATACAAAGGCACCCACATTTGTAAAAGAAACATTACTAAAGCTTAAATCACACATCAAACCCCACACACTAGTAGTAGGTGATTTCAGCACCCCACTCTCATCAATGGACAGATCAGCCGGACAGAAACTTAACAGAGAAATAAGGGATCTGGGACACATTATGACTCAAATGGACTTAATAGATATCTACTGAACATTCCACCCTAACACAAAAAAATATAGCTTCTTCTCAGAACCCCATGGAACCTTCTCTAAAATCGACCACATACTTGGTCACTAAGAAAATCTCAACAGATACAAAAAAATTTGAATAACATCCTGTATTTTATCGGACCACAATGGCTTAAAGTTAGATTTCAACAACCAATATTACAAAAAGCCTACAATGTCATGAAAACTGAATAATGCTCAGCTGAATCACCAATGGGTCAAGGAAGAAATAAAGAAAGAAATTAAAGACTTCCTAGAATTCAATGAAAATGAATGTACAACATACCCAAACTTATGGGACACTATGATAGCAATGCTAAGAGGAAAATTCATAGCACTAAATGCCCACATAAAGAAGTTGGAGCAATCTCACACTAGTGACTTAACAGCACGTCTGAAAGCTCTAGAACAAAAAGAAGCAAACTCACCCAGGAGGAATGGAAGCCAGTAAATAATCAAATTGAGAACTGAGATCCATAAAATAGAAACAAAGAGAACAATACAAAGAGTCAATGAAACAAAGAGTTGGTTCTTTGAGAAAATCAACAGGATAGTCAAGCCCTTATCCAAACTAACCAAAAGGCAGAGAGCGAACATCCAAATTAACAAAATCAGAAGTGAAAAGAGAGACATAACAACAGATAATGAGGAAATCCAGAGAATCATCAGGTCATAGTTCAAAAACCTGTACTCCACAAAATTGGAAAATTTAGAAGAAATGGACAGTTTTCTGAAAAGGTACCACATATCAAAGTTAAATCAAGACCAGAAAAACAATTTAAACAGACCAATAACCCCTAAGGAAATAGAAACAGTCATTAAAAGTCTCCCAACCAAAAAAAAAAAAAAAAAAAAAAAAAGCCCAGGACCAGATGGTTTCAGTGCAGAATTCTACCAGAATTTCAAAGAAGAGCTAACACCAATACTCTTCAAATTGTTCTATACAATAGAAACTGAAGAAACATTACCAATCTCTTTTTATGAGTCTACAATTAATCTGATACCTAAACCACACAAAGATGCAACAAAGAAAGAGAATTACAGACCAATCTCCCTCGTGAATATCGATGCAAAAATACTCAATAAAATGCTGGCAAACCAAATCCAAGAACACATCAAAAAAATTATCCACCATGACCAAGTAGGTTTCATCCCAGGGATGCAAGGATGGTCCAACACACAAAAATCTGTCAATGCAATCCACCATATAAACAAACTGACAGGAAAAAAAAACACATGATCATTTCATTAGATGCTGAAAAAGCCTTTGACAAAATTCAACACCCCGTCATGATAAAGATCTTGGAGAGATCAGGAATACAATGAACATACCTAAACATAATAAAGGCAATTTATAGCAATCTGTCAGCCAACATCAAATTGAATGGAGAGAAACTCAAAGTGATTCTACTAAAATCAGGAACAAAACAAGGTTGTCCACTCTCCCCATATTTATTCAATATAGTACTTGAAGTTCTAGCTAGAGTAATAAGAAAACAAATTGAGATTAAAGGGATAGATATTGGAAAGGAAGAAGTTAAAAGTTTACTATTTGCAGATGATATAGTAAACACAAGTGACCCCAAAAATTCTACCAGGGAACTCCTACAGCTGATAAACTCCTTCAGTAATGTGGCAGGATAGAAGATTAACTCAAAAAAATCAGTAGCCCTCCTATATATAAATGATAAATGGGCTGAGGAAGAACCAGAGAAACATCACCCTTTACAATACCCACAAATAATATAAAATGCCTTGGAGTAACTCTAACTAAGTAAGTGAAAGACCTGTATAATAAGAACTTTAAATATCCGAAGAAAGAAATTGATGAGGATATCAGAAAATGGAACGATCTCCCATGTTCATGGATAGGTAGAATTAACATAGTAAAAATGGCAATCTTACCAAAAGCAATCTACAGATTCAATGCAATCCCCATCAAAATTGTAATGATTCTTCACAGACCTGGAATGAGCATTACTCAACTTCATATGGAAAAACAAAAAACCCTGGATAGCTAAAAAATTCTGTACAATAAAGCAATCTCTGGAGGCATCACCATCCCTGACCTCAAGCTCTACTATAGAGCTATAGTAATAAAAACAGCTTGGTATTGTCATAAAAAATCAACATGTGGACCAATGGAATCAAATTGAAGACCCTGACATTAATCCACATACCTTTGAATACCTGATTTTTGACAAAGAAGCCAAAACTGTACAGTGGAAACAACAAATGGTGCTGGCATAACTGGATGTCAAAATGTAGAAGATTGCAAATAGATCCATATCTGTCACCGTGCACAAAACTCAAGTCCAAGTGGATCAAAGACCTCAACATAAATCCAGTTACATTGAACCTGATAGAAGAGAAAGTAGGAAGTAGTGCTGTGGGATGGTCTGTATGTCAAATGTGTTGCTGATTGGTCAATAAATAAATCACTGATTGTCCAGTGGCCAGGCAGGAAGTATAGGCGGGACTAACAGAGAGGAGAATTGCAAGAACAGGAAGCTGGGTGACGGAGACACTGTCAGCCGCCATCAGGACAAGGAAGATGTAAAGTACGGTAAGCCACAAGCCATGTGGCAAGGTATAGATTTATAGAAATGGATTAATTTAAGCTGTAAGAACAGTTAGCAAGAAGCCTGCCACGGCCATACAGTTTGTAACCAATATAAGTCTCTGTGTTTATTTGGTTGGGTCTGAGTGGCTGTGGGACTGGCGGGTGACAAAGATTTGTCCTGACTGTGAGCCAGGCAGGAAAACTCTAGCCACAAAGTAGTCTTGAATGCATTGGCACAAGAGACCGCTTTCTAAATATAGCACCAGTAGCACAGACACTGAGAGCAACAATTAATAAATAGGACCTCTCCTGAAACTGAGAAGCTCTGTAAGGCAAAGGACATGGTAAATAAGACAAAATGACAGTCTACAGAATGGGAAAAGATCTTCACCAACCCCACATCTGACAGAGGGCTGATCTCCAAAATATATAAATAATTCAAGAAACTAGACATCAAAACACTGGACAATCAAGTTCAAAAATGGGTTATAGAGCTAAACAGAATTCTCAACAGAAGAATCTCAAATGTCAGAAAGATATTAAGGAATTATTCAACATCCTTAGTTATCATGGAAATGCAAATCAAAATGACTCTGAGATACCATCTTACACCTGTCAGAATAGCTATGATCAAAAACATTGATAACAGCTTTTGTTGACGAGGATGCCGAGCATGGGAACACTCCTCCACTGTTCATGAGAGTACAAAGTTGTACAGCCACTCTAGAAATCAGTATGGCAGTTTCTCAGAAAATTGGGAATCAATCTTCCTCAAGACCCAGCTATACCAGCTCTTGGGAATATACCCAAGGATTGCTCAATCATACCACAAGGACACATGCTCAACTATATTCATAGCAGCATTATTTATAACAGCCAAAATCTGGAAACAACCTAGATGTTCCTCAACCGAAGAACAGATAAAGAAAATGTGGCACATATACACAATGGAGTACTACTCAGCAGAGAAAAACAATGACATCATGAATTTTCAGGCAAATGGATGAAACTAGAAATATCATCCTGAGTGAGGTAACCCAGACTCAGAAGGACAAACATGGTATGTACTCACTCATAAATGGATACTAGATATAAGGCAAAGAATAACCAGACTACAACTCACAGCTCCAGAGAAGCTATCTAACAAGGAGGACCCTAAGAGGAACGAATGGATCACACTGGGAAGGGGAAATAGAGGAGATCTCCCTGAGTAAAATGGAGATGATGGGGAGCAATGGAGGGTAGGGAATGGGGCATGAGAACATAAGGGAACAGGATGGTCTAACTAGAACAGGGACACAGTGGGAGTGCAATGAAAGAGATACCATGATAGAGGGAGGCATCATAGTGATAGGGAGAAACTGAGTGCTAGGGAAGTTCCCAGGAATCCACAAAGATGACCCCAGTTTAGACTACTAGCAATAGTGGACAGGGTGCCTGAACTGGCTTACCCCAGTAATCTGATCGGTGAATACCCTAACTGTCATCATAGAGCCTTCATCTGATAACTGATGGAAGCAGATGCAGAGATCCACAGCCAAGCACTAGGCCAAGCTCCAGGAGTCCAGTCGAAGAGAGAAAAGAGGGACTCTAAGAGCAAGGGGCATGAAGATCATGATGGGGAAACCTGCAGAGACAACCAAACCAAACTAGTGGGAACTCATGAACTTTAAACCAACAGCTGTGGAGCCTGCATGGGACTGGACTAGGCCCTCTGCATAAGCAAGACAATTGTGTAGCTTGATCTGCTTAAGGGACCCCCCTGGCAGTAGGATCGGGATCTATCTCTAGTGCAGGAGCTGGCTTTTTGGAGTCCATTACCTATTGTGGGACAGCTTGCACAGCCTTGATGCAAGGGGAGGGGGTGGACCTGCCTCTACTGAATGTACCAGGCTCTGCTGACTCCCCATGTAGGCCTTACCTTCTTGTAGGAGGGAATGGAGGGGGGTGGGTTGAGTGGGGAAAGGCTGGAGGGACGGGGGGGGGGAGGAAAAAGAGGGGGATCTGTGGGTGGTATGTAAAATGAATAAAAAATTCCTTAATAATAAATAAATAAAAGATTATTTTTCTGTCTGTAAAGAATGGCCCTTTACAAATGGAATTTTGATTATGATTACACTGAATTTGTGCATTGCTTTTGGTAAGTGGCTAGTTCAACAATATTAATTCTTGCAATTCATGAGAAGTCTGTTATCTAGTATCTTCTTCAGTTTCTTTCTTCAGTGTCCTAATATTTTCATTGTAGATATTGTTCATCTCTTTGTTAGTTATTTTTGAGATTCTTCATTTTTTGTAGCTTTTATAAATGTCATTGCTCCCTGATCTATTTTTCAATATGTCATTGATATGTAGGAAGGCTGCTGATTTTTTTGTGTTAATTTTGTATTCTGCCACAATGTTGAAAGTGTTTATCAGCTACAAGAGTCTTTGTAATCTCTTATGTATAGACTAGAAGATGCTGCAGAATGTATGATAACATCTGCAAATAGAGATATTATGACTTCTCCTGTTTGTGATCCTTTGTTTCCTTCTCTTGGTCCAGCAAAGTCATCAAACACTGTGTTGGATGGAGTGGAAACAGAGGACACTTTTGTCCTACTCCTGTACCATAGCAGAAATGCTTAGTTTCTCTCCATTTAGAATGATATTGGCTATAGATTTGTTGTGCATGGCCTTTATTACATTGAAGGAGACTCCATCTATCCCTACAATCTCCATGATTTGGAACATGAAAAAATGTTGAATTTCATTAAAAGCCTCTTTGCATCTATTAAAATGATCATATGATTTCTTTTTTAGGCAATTTATGGATGAAATATTTATACACTTATATTTGTTGAACTATTCTTGCTTTTCTGGAATAAGCAGACTAGATTGTAGTGAAGGATATTTTTGATGTGATCTTGAATTTGGTTTGCAAGTATTTTATGGAGATGTTTTTACATCTATGTTCATTAAGGAGATCAATCTCCAATTTTCCTTTTATATTGTGTCTTTATCTGCTTTTGGTATCAGAGTAATAGTGCTTTATAAACACTGGACACTTTTCTTGTTTTCCATTTTATGGAATAATTTTATAAGTATTGGTGATATTTTTTTTTTAATTTGTGGTTAAATTCTTCAGTGAATTGATCTGGTGCTGGGAGATTTTTTTACATTACTACCTCAGTTTGATTACTGATTATAGGTCTGTTTAAGTTATTTATTTAATCTTTGTTTAATTTTGATAGGTTCTAAGTATGCATCTAGAAATCTATCTATCTCATTTAGATTTTCCAAATTATTAGAATATAGGTTTTTATAATGTGTCCTAATAATTTTCTGAATTTCATTGGTATGTGTTGTAATACCTACCTTTTCATCACTGGTTTTATTAAATTGGTTCTTATCTCTTTTTCCTAAGGTAATTTGGTCGAAGGTTTGACAATCTTTTTATCTTATCAAAGAATCAGCTCTTAATTTCACTGATTTGCTCTACAGTTTTTGTTTTTATTACATTGACTTGTGTCCAGATCTTAATTATTTCTTCTCACCTACTTATTTTGAATTTGTTTTGTTCTTGTTTTTCAAAGGCTTTAAGGTGCATAATTTAAGTATTTATTTGAATTCTCTCTGATTTTTTGATGTAAGAACTTAGTACTGTAAAATTTCCTGTGAGGATTGCATTTGTTGTATCTTATAGTTTTGGACATGTTGTATTTTTATTTTCATTCAAGTCTTGAAATTTTTTAAGTCCTTTTTTATTTATTCAGTGATCCATCATCATTCAGTAATGTGTTCTTTATACTCTGTGAGCTTGTGTCCTTTCTGGAATAGCTCTCGCTCTTGATATCTAGCTTCATTCTATTGTACTTGTTTCTAGTTCCATTTGCTTGCAAGGCATTTTCCCATCCATTCACTCAAAGATATTGTCTAACTTTGATGATGAGATGTGTTTTTGGAAGGCAGCAAAATGATGGTTTTATTTTCTAATCCAATCTACTAGTCCATGTCTTCCTTATTAGAAAATAGGGAATATTATTGATCAGAGTTATTACTTAATTATATATGTATATTAATTCTCATTTTGTTGCTTTTTTGTTTTTTATATTTACTTATCTCATTTTTAATTATGTGTACATGTGTATATGTTTATGGGTATTTGTGCAGCTGAGTGTAGATGTCTATGGAGTACGAGAGAAGGTGTCTGATCCTTATATCTGGAGCTACCTGTGGCTGTGAGACATTCAATGGGTGTTCAGAACCACACTCAGGTCCTGTGTGAGTGGTGAGTGTGTTTAACTCCCGAGCCATCTCTACAGTCCCTGTGGTGTTTTCCAAGGTCTCTTTAGATTACTTGTCCCATTATTGTTTATTGTCCCCCTCTGGCTTCTTGGGAGTTGGTATTCATCTTTTACTGAAATGTACTCCTTCTAGTGTTCTCTGTAAAGCTAACTAGACATCACTTGCTTTTCATTGCTTTTGTCACAGTCACTTCTTCTTTATTACTTTTTCAATTCTAATAGCTAGTCGTGCTTGTTATAATATTCCAGGCTGGAAGTTGGAAACTTTCTGCACTTGTAGTTCATCTTTTCAAGCCTTCTAGCTTTGAAAGTTTCAACTGAATAATCAGCTATTCTGAAGGGCCCTCTTTATATGTAATCTGACACTTATCTTTTGCTGTTTACAATAATCTGTGATGTTTTTAGTGTTTTACCTATAATATATTTATCATGAAGAGCTTCCTTTCTCATCCTTTCTTTTATTTTTGAATAAAACATTATTTATTTTTATGTGTATGGGTGTTTTGTCTACATGTATGTCTGTGCATCGCATGTGTACAGTGTCTGTGGAAGCCAGAAGAAAGTGTCAGATCCCCTGAGACTGGAATTACAGATGGCTGTGAGTTGGCATGTGAATGCTGGGAATTGAACCTGGATCCTCTGGATGAGTAGCCAGTGACATTAACTGCTGCGCTATCTCTCCAGACACTTTGACCCTTTATGTTTGGCTTTCTCTAAACCTCTTATACTTTGATGGTCATATCTTTCTCTATACTTTTGGAATTTCCTTATATGATCTTATTGAATATATTTTCTGCCTTCCTCATAATAATATTTTCCCTCTATGCTCATAATTCATAGGTTTGAACTTTCAGGTGTCCCAAAGTTCTGTTCCTAGATTTTATATAATATTTCATTAATTCTTTAATCATACTTATTTAAAAAACCCTATCATTGACTTCTCCCTTACCTCCTTTAGCTGCCCTGATACTTGGTTCCCACACAACCACTCCTGCTGAGGCTTTCTACTGAGATTTTTTTTGTCAATTTAATAGATTTTTTTCACTTGTAGCATCGTTCCAGTTTGGAGTTTTAAAATGCAATTTGCTTTATTGAATTCTGCTTTTATAGCCTGTATTTACTTCCTTATTTTATCCGACTTTGTTTTTATCATCTTGGAATACATTTATCTTTTCTCTGAGCTGTTTGGACATATTTATAAACATTCTTTTGAATTCTTTGTCTGGAATGTCTAAGTCATTCTCATTGGTGCCATGACTGTGGGATTGGTAATTTTGGGAGGGGATATGCTGCTTCGTGTGGTGGTGGTGGTGGTGGTGGTGGTGGTGGTGGTGGTGGTGTGTGTGTGTGTGATTGTTGTTTCTATACCAGAACTTTTGCATCTGGAGGTTGTTTGTTGGTTAAGCCTTTCCTTTTAAATGCAAATCACCTTTCTTCTCTAGGTAGTGTCATTTGCAATCTTCAAGAGAAGAATATGTAATATTAAGGTTGAGGGGACATCAGTCTGCTCCAGCCCTCCTCCTACCCTTGCAGATTCTACAGCATGTTGTGGGACTCTGTATACCTGGGTACCCTATCTCTGTCTCCTACCCTGCTTCTGCAGCTTCAGTTGTGTGCTCAAGCTGTATGAACTCTTCAGCTCACTTATTTCTATGGTTATTGACACCATTCACAAATTCATTTGAATGGCCCATAAAGGTTTATGTGTGAGAAGTTAGGTCCCAGGACGGAGCTGCTGGGCGGTGGTAGAACCTGTAAGAGCAGGGTCCTGGTGTGAAGTCTATAGTTCACTGAAGGCATGCATTGAGGTGGACTTGGTGCGCAGATGCCCATTCCCATTGTCTCTTCAGCCTCTCAGTCATGGAATGAGTGGTTTTCCTCTGTTCAGCACTCTGCACTCCTGCCATGAAACATTGCATCCCTACAGGTCTAAGGCAACAAAACCTGACCGTGAAGTGGAGGCTTCAAAATAGGTTTTTTTTCTCTTGAAACTATCTCAGTATTCAGCACAGTGACAGAAAACCGGTCAACACATGTGATTGGTAAAGTGGGACTGTTGCTATAATTATACCTCATGATGGGGAGAAAATTTTGGACTTGGTTTACAAGAGGAGTTGGAAAGTTTGTCCCCGTGTGCTACAGAAAGCCAGGAGTGGGAGCCCACAACTGACTCAGTATCCTAGTTTGAATCTGAAGTCTATTTTGAGGCAATAGAGTTCAGGCTTGCTTGCTCCAGAGTCGTGAGAAAGTCCTGATTAGCCCGTAGAGTCTCCTTGAAGGCCTGTGAGAAAGTCCTGATTAGCCCATGGGAAGGAACACACTATCTAGCTAGACACAGGCTGCTGATGCCAGCCAGAGGTACATCGAGATAGAAAATGAAACTGCCTGCTCCTTGACTCAAGGACAGGATAGATAGTGCTTGAATGCCTGCGCTGTGCATTGTTCTACCTCTGTCCTTCAAGACTGTACACAAGCTGGCTGTGAAATAAACTCAGGACTCTCCCGCATTGACTGGCAATCCTCTTGACTCTTTTCTGTCTTCGTCATTGTCTCTACAATCCGCACGCCTGCACCCAGATACACAGTCGACTGGTTGGCAGGTTCCAATAGCCAAGATACTGTCAGTGGAGCTTAATGGTTTCTACTGGGGCCTCAGGAGACCAAATAGCTAACAGGAGCATGAAGAGTAAAGGCTGTGTTAATGAGGTTTCAGAAGGAAACGAGATTGCACCAGAACCCTGCCTTGTCACAGCATGCCCAATCATTTGGCTCCATTTTTCACACTCCCCGAGACTTTGTGGTCAGCTGAGTGGAGTTTACTAGTGGAAGAGGTGATGAAGGAACAAGCACACGTGGCTATCCTGGTTGCCCATAGTCCACTTGGCAATGAAGACTAGAAACGAGCAGTGGGCAGAGCACAAACAGGAAAATTTGCATCTTGGCCAGCAAAACCAGAGCATTCAATCTTAGACAAGGAAGGTGCTTTACACTGGGGCAGATCAGAAGCTGCCTAAGGACAGCTCAAGGGTGTGAGGACATCAAACCCTGTGCAGTCCAATGTGTGGACAAGTGAAAATTTGGTTTTATTTGAGAAGAAAGCATACTTTCAGCTCTGGCGTACCTGGGGGTCAATGCTCTACAGAGATTATTTTCTTATTCAGGTGTCAAAGCATGGTAAATGTGGTTTGGGCCCAGGTACAGAAAAGAGTGTAGACACGATTATATTTTAATTTTAATACTGTGGGATCCAGGTCACACTACTAGCTATTCATTACTTTTAATTGATAAGTAATGATCATACATAGGTATGGGGTTGTTGTCCACAATATACAAAGATCCCTCAGTTTTTCTGTGTAGGGAATATTCAAAATCTCATTACTTTCTGTTTTGAAATATACACTTAATTGTTGTGAGCCATAGCAGCTTTACTGTGTTTTTCACATTTTCGAGAAGTCTGTTTTCCAAGCCTGTTGACCCCATGGGGGCATTGTGGAACTGACAGGTGCCTCTCTACCCTCTTTATGGTACCATCCCAGTTTTACACACATGTTAAATTCAACCAATTGCAATCCTTTCGTTAACAACTAACCAACTAATTAGTGGAGTTGATTATCAGTTACAAGTTGATATAGACCCTGTTTATTTCCTGTCTTAGTTATTATTCTATTGCTGTGATGAAACAGCATGACCAAGGCAACTTATAAATAAAGCATTTAAGTGGGTGCTTGCTTACAGTTTCAGAAGGGTAGTCCATGACCTTCATGGTGGGGAGCATGGCAATAAGCAGGCATGGTACTGGAGAGGTGGCTATGAATTCATATATGATATGCAAATTTCAGAGAGAGAGAGAGAGAGAGAGAGAGAGAGAGAGAGAGAGAGAGAGAGAGAGAGAGAATGCCATGGGCTTTTGAAACCTCAAAGGCCACCCATAGTGACATACCTCCTCCAACAAGGCCACACTTCCTAATCCTTCCAACAGTCCACAAAATTGAGGATCAAGGATTCAAACATATGAGTCTACTGGAGCCATACTTATTCAAACCACCAACTTCCCCAACAAGAGACTTCTCCAGTTAGAACCTGCTTTGCCAGTACAATTGAACTTGAAAATACCAGAAAACTAGTGGCACTGGTGTGATGAAGGCCACATCTGGGAACACGAATGCATGTGGTGTGAATCGGGTCTGACAGATGACCAAGAGCTGCTATGAAGAGGTGGCTCATCCTTATTTTTGCTCTTTCCCACCTCAACTTTTACATAAACAGTTTTTCTACTACTCACCTACTGACTAGTCTGTGATTTTCCCTCCTTCCCAATGTCTAAAGCCATCCTGCCTATTTTTTAGTCTATTTAATTAATTTTAGTCTTGCTCTTAAACAGAACTAATGGTATTTTAATTAGTGTCTTCTTAAATATGAAAAAGAAAAAAGAAAAGAAAAACCCTATGACATGAATCACTTGCTGCTTCCAGAAGTTTCTTTGTAGTGTTCATAGGAAGTGTCAGTCTGCTAATGCTTTTGAAAGTAGGCCATCTATTTTCATCATATGCTGTAGACAGGAAATGATTTTTTCCCCTGTTAAAAGTGGCTCCCATCAATAGAGAATGTGGAGAGTAATGACGTTTCAGGGAAACATTGATTCCATAGAGCGAACACTGTGGCCAGGGAAAAAGGTGCAAAACACTCAGCCTACAGAGAAATTCACAGAGCGTTGCTGGGCACATAATAGATTCTCAATATTTTTCATATAAATGAATAAATGCACTCTGTGTTATTAATAGATGCAACCAAAATGAGTGTGCTGTATTGGAAGGAAAAAAAACCTGTGCAGGAAACAAATTATTTATGACTTTCAGCAAATTGATCCATCAAGACTCTTTGTGACTAGTAATAAAGGTTCTGAAAAAAATGAGGATGTCCATCAGTGTCTGAACAAGAGAACAATAATGACAAACTGAAGGATCCAGACTACATATAAAAAACTAAGCTCTAAACAGGAACGGGAGAAGTTTGTCACCAGTTCTTTGGTGAGAGAGAATAATGGAACCCACTGACTAGTCTATGATTTTCCCTCCTTCCCAATGCATTAGTCACACATAAATGCCACATGCATTTATTCTTTTAGTCATTCCTTAACTGTTCCCTTAACAAATAGTTTTTGAGTTACGTATATTTACTTGCCACTCTTCTAGGAACTAACAATATAATAAATGGGAAAAGTACTTAGAGTTTGCGCCTTTGTAGTACTACTGAGAATGTTTATAAGTAATGGACAAATACATAATGTACCTGAGGTTATACATACAATGTATCAGGGGTTACACACTGAAAAATCACAACAAAGTCAGAGGCAAGGGAAGGCTGTATACAAGCATGTGCCCACATTCTGCAGAAAAGATGTATTGCTAGGCGACATCTGAAATAATATCCAAAGGTGGTCAGGGAGTGATCATACAGATATATCATAGAAGTGCTCAACAGAAAGAGCCACAAATGAAAATGTTTAAAAACAGATTGCTCCTGCTGGACAAATGTGGCTGGGCCATGGTGAGTGGGGAAGAAAAGAGGTAAAATGTAGAACCACAGGTATCATTGCAGTAAATTCTGTGTAGGGCAAATAAATATCCCTTCAAGTAAAGGTGTGGACTTTTATTTTTCCAAATGAGAAGGGAAATCACTGAGCATTAGGTGGTTCTGAGCATAGGAAACAGACATGTTCTATGAATCAGAAAGTACAGTGAACACGTTAATGGAGAGGGGAACATTGCAAACCAGGAGAAAATGTAGAGGGCACTTCAACAGCCCAGGCAGTGGCCAGGTGTAGTTTAGCTCAGGATGTCTGCAATGGAGACGTGTAGTCTACATGGCTGAAGTATGGATAGATCTGGAAGGTAGATGATGCATGTTGATGATGACTGGATATAAGACTTGACGAAATTGGGTACAGTCACAATCACTGCAAATAACTTGACTTCTCTTGTTAAAACGGGAATACTGGTAGTCATGTTAGTGTGGTGGTACATAGACCACTAGAAATAGGAGTTGAGTTTGAAGACATAAATTTGATCATATTAGTGGTAGTTAAAGATGTTTTCAAATATGGTGAATGACAAACATAAATCAAGAAGCTCAGTGACTCAACAATGAAATTCGAAGAGATGTACACACAAATAAACCGTTAAATAATGGAAGACTGAAGAAGACAGTGGAGGATAATCTTCACTGCAGTTGAACAAAAGCAGCATGTACTCCATATAAGAAACCCCAAATCACATGACACTGGACTTTTCATCTGAAGCCATGAAGGTCAAAAGTACTGAATGGAGAGAACTGTCATCCATGAATCATTTTTCAATGAAAGTGTACTGCAAGAGTTCAAGGTAAAATAAAGATGCTCAGATGAAGGAGCATGGTACAAGCACATCTACTCTTGCAGACAGACTAAAGAAAATTCTTTGAATAGAAAGGAAATGATATAAGAAAGAATCTTGGCATCTCAGACAGGAAAAAAGAGATGGACGTGGGGCAGCACAGGTATACACAGCCTGTCCTTTCTCTCATACACTTAATAAATCATAGCTTGTGAACAAGCAAATCTAGCACAATGTGATTGTTGGGATAATGATATGTGCTGAAAAGATAGCAAACCTAAACAGCAATGATAAAACATTGATACCAATAGAGTAGTGTTGCACAGAGACAAAACACAGCCAACACTGTGGAAGTAAGAACAGCTTAAGTAATATTTGTTTTACTTTCCCTACATAACTGTCCACACCAATAAGAATATAACTGGCTTTTGGACAGTCCATTGAACAGAGTAAATTAAAACCCCCAAACTCTCACAAATAAAAATCATGAGCTCAAAACAATGCTGTTTATAGAACTCATTTAAAATTTGACATCATAAATAGATACAATGCACAGGGATGGAAGAAGATATATCAAGCAGATATGAATATAAAACAGAGGTGTCAATACTAACATCAGAAAACATAGACTTCAGAGGAAAGACAATTACTGGTGCAGAGGGACATTACATTATTAGAAAAAGATCAACACACCAGCAAGGCATGATGGGCTTAAATGTATATGTGTAGATAAGAAGGCCTCAAAATACAGGAGGCAAAAACAGAGTCAAGTTCATGCCATAGATGAGGCCTTCTCTCCACAGAGACTGATCGACCTGTTCATTAGAGAATCATCCCAAACACAAAAGACCTGAACAATACAATTGACCACATAACTCTGATTGACATCTGACTGCAATTTCTCCAACTACAGCAAAACATATACCTTGTCCAGAACTTCATGAATTTTTATTGTTGTTGTTGTTGCTGCTGCTGCTGCTGCTAAAACAGATTCCATCATGGACCTTGACAGAAACCTTACCAAATGAATAAAAATTAAATCAAGTAGAGTTATAGATCAAGCTGAAATCTATCTTGAAGCATGGCTACAGCTAACATGTGGTTTACTGATGAGTGCAACAAATATAAGAATGCTTGCAAAATAAACAAGCTGATCAATGGAGAACAATAAAGATCTACCAATAAACACACAAACACATTCAACTCTCTTTTCTTCTTTTTTGGACAAAAGAGAAAAGGCAGTTTGGTGTAGGTAGGATCAAATAACATCACATTTTAGGCAAAAATTAACTCAAATGGACTAATGAAACTAATGTAAACCCTAAAGATAGAGAATTGTAAATAAAATACAAGGACAACAGTTTAGACACAGGAGCAGATTCAGACTTTAGAGAGCTGATCAATGGAGAGGAGCAATGGTGATTTGCCTACTGCGTCAGATGAACAGACAGATGAGAATGATGGGTAACTTCTGGAAACCACTTACCTAACCAAGAACTAGAATCTAGAATACATGAGGAGCCCTGCCAACTCAGCAGTGGTCCAGCATACCCAGTTAGAAAAGTAGCCGGGCGGTGGTGGCGCACGCCTTTAATCCCAGCACTCGGGAGGCAGAGGCAGCGGATCTTTGTGAGTTCGAGGCCAGCCTGGTCTACAGAGCACTATCCAGGAAAGGCACAAAGCTACACAGAGAAACCCTGTCTAGAAAAACCGAAAGAAAGAAAGAAAGAAAGAAAGAAAAGTAGCCCAAATATGAGCAGTTTTCACTGAAGAGAAATGTGCAGATGACCAAAACTCACAAGAGAAGCTGTCTAGCCTTATGAGGCTCTAGATAAATGGAATAAAAACCTGCACAGATACGACCAGCAACCTGTCAGGATAGCTAAAACTAAAGCAGCAAGTCCCAAATGCTGGCAGTGGCAGACAGACCAGATGACCCATGGAATGCTGGTGGGGGAAAAAGGAACCCTTTATGGAAAAATATTTGAAGACTCCTTGTGAAATGAAATATGTGAATTCCCACACACTGCCTATTTCCAGTAATTGCACTCTAGATACCTATTCTGGGGAATAAAAACAGGTTCACAAAAAAGCCTGAGCCTAGTCACTTTTAGTGGCTTGACACATAATAATTCCTCAAAAGAAACCAGGGCAGACACTCTTCAGCTATACCCCTGCCAAGGAAATAGCTAAGAATGGACAGGAGACAGGGAGGTTTGGTTATAATGGAGCAAACTGGATCATTGGGGTGGTGCAATGATCAGAACCTTAACTATAATGTAGATGCGTGAAACTACACAAATGAAAAAATTGCAACTACTTCATGCATGCCAATGAACACCTAGTAAAACTGAACAAATACAAGTCAGAACCATGGTTATAACAACATCAATGCTTCAATTGTGACGTTGGTCATGTGCTATAGTGTTGTGTAGGTTGATTGCTTGTAAAAAGTGGGTGAAGTTCTTTTTTTTCCCTCCTTCTCCTCCTTCTTTTTATTTTATTTTACAATACAATTCAGTTCTACATATCAGCCACGGATTCCCTTGTTCTCCTGCCCCCCTCCCTTTCCCGCCAGCCCACCCCCCATTCCCACCTCCTCCAGGGCAAAGCCTCCCCCAAGGACTGAGATCAACCTGGTAGACTCAGTCCAGGCAGGTCCAGTCCCCTCCTCCCAGGCCGAGCCAAGTGACCCTGCATAAGCCCCAGGTTTCAAACAGCCAACTCATGCAATGAGCACAGGACCCAGTCCCACTGCCTGGATGCCTCCCAAACAGATCAAGCCAATCAACTGTCTCACCCATTCAGAGGGCCTGATCCAGTTGGGGGCTCTTCAGCCATTGGTTCATAGTTCATGTGTTTCCGTTCGTTTGGCCATTTGTCCCTGTGCTTTATCCAACCTTGGTCTCAACAATTCTCGCTCATATAAACCCTCCTCATTCTCGCTAATTGGACTCGCAGAGATCTACCCGGGGCCTAGCCATGAATCTCTGCATCCAGATCCCTCAGTAGTTGGATGGGGTTTCTAGCATGACAATTAGGATGTTTGGCCATCCCATCACCAGAGTAGGTCAGTTCGGACTGTCTCTCGACCATTGCCAGCAGTCTGTATCTTTGTGGATTTCTGTGGGCCTCTCTAGCACTTTGCTTCTTCCTATTCTCATGTGGTCTTCATTTACCATGGTCTCCTATTCCTTGTTCTCCCTCTCTGTTGTTGATTCAGCTGGGATCTCCCGCTCCCCCAAGCTTTCTTTCCCTTGACCCTCGCCCTTCATTTCCCCCACTCATGTCCAGGCTGTTCATGAAGATCTCATCCATTTCTCCGTCATTGGGCGATCCCTGTGTCTTTCTTGGGGTCCTGTTTTCCAGGTAGCCTCCCTGGTGATGTTAGTAGCAGTCCAGTCATCCTTGTTCCACATCTAGTATCCTCCTATGAGTGAGTACATACCATGTTTGTCTTTCTGAGTCTGGGTTACCTCACTCAGGATGATTTTTTTTTTCTAGATCCATCCATTTGCCTGTAAACCTCATGGTGTCATGGTTTTTCTCTGCTGAGTAGTATTCCATTGTGTATATGGCTAAGATCAAAAACACTGAAGACACCTTATGCTGGAGAAGATGTGGAGCTAAGGGAACTCTCCTCCACTGCTGGTGGGAATGCAAGCTTGTACAACTACTTTGGAAATCAATATGGCGCTTTCTTAGAAAATTGGGAATCAATCTTCCCCAAGATCCAGCTATACCACTCTTGGGCATATACCCAAGGAATGCTCAATCATACCACAAGAGCACTTGCTCAGCTATGTTCATATCAGCATTGTTTGTAATAGCCAGAACCTGGAAACAACCTAGATGCCCCTCAACTGAAGAATGGATAAATAAAATATGGTACATATACACAATGGAATACTTCTCCCCCTTCTATTCCCCCTCCTCCACACCCTTCTTTTTGCCAGAATTTCAGGTGTGACCACAGCATCCAGATTTTTTGTATCCTATTTTTGTGATGTATGAATCTATAAAAACCTACAGTAACTAAACAACTAAAGGTAAGAGTGTAATCCTGAGGTTTGGAGACATTTTAGTCAAGAACAATGAATAATTCTGTAAGTTGTAGTTAATAAGCCCTATGCTGTGTCTAGATGATTTTAAAGGTGCTCATCTAGGTGTCTTAGTCAAGATTTCTGTTGCTGTGGTAAAATATCATGACCAAATGCAACTTGGGGAGGAAAATTTATTTCAACTTATACTTCCTTAATGCAGTCCATCACTGCGGGAAGTCAGGGAGGAAACCAGAGGCAGGAGCTGATGGAGAAGCCATGGAGGAATACTGTTTACTGGCTTGTTCCTCCTGGCTTGCTCACACCTGATTTCTTAGAGGACCCAGGACCACCACCCCAGAGTGGCACTGTCCACAGTGAGCTGGGGCCTACCATATCAATCATCAATAATAATAATAATAAAAACCTTACTGCAAGCTTGCCCATAGGCCAATTTGGTAGAAGTTTTTCAATCAAGATTCCTTCTTCCAAAATTACTCGATCTTTTGTCAACTCAACACAGATGGTTCAGTGGGTCAAATCATTCACCGTCTTGCCTGACTACCTGACTTTGACCCCTGGGACCCACAGAGTGGAAGGAAAGAACTGACTCCTGTACAAGTGTTGTACTCTGACCTCTGCACCTGTGCTGTGGCATATGCATACCTACACACACACACACACACACACACACACACACGCACGCACGCACGCACGCACGCACGCACACACACATTCTTTTAAATAAACTTTTGAGGAGATATGGGAGACACTTCAACAGGTAGCTTGCTTGCTGTACAAGCATGGGGATTGGACTTCAGTTCCTGAGCACCCATGTAAAGTCTGATGGCTGTGGCAGCCTGTAATTTTCCAATGCATGGGAGGAAGAAACAGGAGTTCCACAGAACAAATTGCTACCTAGACTAGCTGAAATGGCAAGCTCTGGATTCAGAGAGACCCTGTCTCAATGTGTAAGGTGAGGCACGATTGAGGAAGACACCAAATGTCAACCTTGGGCCTCTACATGTTCACAGGTGAGTCTACACACATGATCAGCATATATGCATGCGTGTCTACTACATACACACAATTGAGCATCTTTAGCCTTACATTATGATTACATAAACTTTAGCTTTTTAATCTGAAAATTTCCCCTCTTTCCCTTTTAGTGGAAGCAGAAATTAAAAGGGAAGAATGAGTTCTTAAAGGTTACATTAATGAGATCTGGAGTCCCCTTGATTCATGACTGAATTACAAAAACAACAGAGGCTAGACAGGGGTTATTATTTAATAAGCACTAGCCCGAGGAGTTGAGCAAACATCTCCATTTATTCCCAGTGATCACCAACAGCAAGGCTGGAGTGATGAGGATAAGCATGATGTATTGAGTCACTGTCTCGTCTCTACTTCTTCCTGGGAAAATACAAAAACACGAAACACACACTCCGAAGGATACACTGAAATCCCCTTAGAGAGATCTTTCATTGCACTGGGAGACAGGAAATGACTTAAATAGACTCTATAATATTCTTAACAAATAAATTACCTTGAGAGATGAAATGATATAAATCTTGAAGGCTATATTCTGAGAAAATGTCGTGGAGAAGAGTACTTTGGCTGTAGATCTTTTATCTAAAAATAAACAAAAGACAGCAATTACTCACTGCCCTGTGCAAAACACTGAGCCTTTACAGCTGTGTGTATGTGTGTGCGTGCAGGGAGTGGGTTTTTTTCTTTTTTTATTTTTAAGTATTCTGGTTTTGTTTGCAGCACCTTTCCCAACATGAACATGGTCCTTCAACACAAATGTAGCCACTTGTGTTTCCATGAGCAAGACTGCGTAAACAAAGAAGATTCAGTCTTGATCACAAAGTCACATGTATAGCTCTTTCACTTTTTACAGAGATGCTAGATCTGTATCAATGATCTTTGCTTATATTTATTTTACATTTTTCTTTTGGCCGCATCCAGTCTCATTTATTTTCCTTAAAGCCAATGTTCTGTCTGACCCTAATTTGTTTTCTCTAAATGTATAGAATGCCATCTTCCATAAATCTCAGCTCATTTTTCAAGAATGCTTTTCCTCATGTATGAGTGCCGCTGATGTCACATTGCTTCTCTTGCGCTGGAATAACAACGTTGCACCTACTGGCTTATTTCCTTCGGTTCTGGGAGCAGAAGGAACCAGACGAAGAGAGCAGCAGTGCTGTGCTCCTCTGAAGGCTCCTTGGCCAAGTCTGCCTCACCCGTCTCATCTCCTGGCAGTTGCTGGCCATGCACAGTATGCTTGGTCACAGCAGCGTCTCTGCCATCTTCACTGCATGTACCTCTGTGTTCCCTCTTAGAAGGACACCAGGAGTGCTTTGGGTAGTCTTCATCCAAAGGGACAGAATCTGAACTTGGCCATGTCCTTAAATATCCAATTTCCAATTATAGTCCTGTTTAGGCCTACCAAAGTTTAGGACCTGAATACATACAAATATACATACACACATACATACATGCATATCCTATTCTGAATATGTATATGAATACCAGTGAACATATTTATATATTCACAAATATAAATGAATACACACACACACACACATATATACATATACATGTATTCACATATCTATTTGGGGGAGAGGGGTCAAAATTTAACCCACAGTGGTGCAAATGTACTTTGAGTCATACAGGAAGGCTGTGATAATGGTGATCATGTGTCAGCAAACAATGTTCACATTCATTTCTAAGAACAGTGACATGCTTTATCATAGCCCATACAGTTTTTTAATGTCATAAAAAGCAATTTTTAAGGAAATAAACACTTAATTATTAATCTTTTAGTCTCCATGGCTATGCCAACTTGAATATAAAAGAATTAAATTAACCTCAGAGTTTAGCACAATTCACACATTTAAAATAGTGAAGTATTTGCTTATTTCTGTGTGGGTAGATCCTACATATGATCCCAATCTGAAAGACTCAGCCATCACCTCCTAGTGATATAATTTCCTTCTTTAGAGGAAAATGCAGTAATCCATATTTTGTGAATAATTCCAGGAATATATATATATATATATATATATATATATATATACATATATATAAATATATATATATATACACACTATTATCTATCCATCATCTATCTTCTAACTATTATGCATCTACCTATGTACTATATATTATCTATTTCCCATGTAATATCTATTATCTATATCTATCTATCTATCTATCTATCATCTATCTTCTGTTATTTGTTATCTATCTGTCTATCTATCATCTATCTATCTATCTATCTATCTATCTATCTATCTATCTATCTACTTGTCTGTATGTCTTCTGTTATCTATCATCTATGTATGTATGTATGTAACTATCATCATTATCTATCATCTATGTATCTATCATCTATTATTTACTTTCTTCATCAAGTGTCTATCTGCATATCTATCTGTCATTCTGTCTACCTATCCTTGCAATTTTTAATAATTAAAAATGAAACCCACACCTCTCAAAATGCAGAGAACAACAGACTAGGGTATGCTCAATCCCAATTAAAACATCTGCCTACAACCCTACACCAGAGGTTCAAGAAACATCATGGAAGATGGGGCAGAAAGACTCTAAGAGCTGGAGGACTGGGATATATGCTATAGAGAGTGTTTTCTGTTTGTGATATGAAAGGTGCACCTGTGAAATCTCAAACAGCAGCCTGAGTTGACATGCCAGTGTAAATGGGAAAAATTTCACATTGCTAAACCTCTAGATGAAGAGCTACAGGAAATTAATGGCTGCTGGAAGGAAGAGAATCAGTCTTCTCTAGGGATGAGGCCTCTGATATGTTATCTAATTCCAAGTGGTCAGCCCTAAACACATATACATACAAGTACCACTAAATTAATTTGAGAAGGAGTGAGGGATGGGAGGAGCTGAGATGGTTTACAGTTTTCAGAGGTTTAGTCCATTATCATCATGGTGGGATATGGCAATGTGCAGGCAGACATGATGCTAGAGAGGTAGCTGAGAGTTCTACATCATGCAGGCAACAGAAAGTGGACTGTAACACTGGGTTATATCTTGAGCATAGGAGCCTTCAAAGTCTGACCCCACAGTGACACACTTCCTCCAACAAGGCCACACCTACTCTAACAAAGCAGCACCTCCTATTAGTGCTGCTCCATTTGGGGGCCATTTTCTTCCAAACTACCACGCCATGGAAAACAGAAATTTGGTGAAGATGTAATTGAATGAGGGTGCCATGTTTCAGCCCCAGCAAGCAGCAGAACTAGGCAGCTTTAGTCATGTTATTCTGGCTTTAAAGTCAAAGAGAAACTAAGGAAAGCTGCTGAGGCCAGAGGTGTCCCTGAATGGCCATTGCCTGAAGCTGTGAAAGTGAAGCCTAGGTTGCCTTGGAGACTCCAAGATGTTGGAGATGCCAGAGTCATGGGATACCTGCCAAGGAAAGTTGCTAACAGGGAGTGGAACCAGCCCAAGAGAAAGAAGTATGTTGCAGTCAACAATGCTGAGATGAGTTGGAGATCTCAGGAGTGTTTTGACATCAGACATGGAGATGCAGAGTTTGGAGGTGTTTTTTTTTTTTTGTTTTTGTTTTTGTCTGGCTTTTGGTCTTGCTTTGGTCCAGTATTTCTTCACTCTGCTCTTTTCTTGGTGTTTTGGAATGATAATATATATCTTGTGCCGTTATATGTTGGAAGTATTTGATCTGTTTTTTTATTTTGATTTTATAGGGGATTATAGTTAAAAGATTGCATGAATCTCAGAAAATACTTTGAACTTTAAAACATCATTGAGATAGACTATGGGGACCTTTGAAGTTGGACTAAATGTAATTTGTATTATGATACTTTTACAAGCTTATGGGGGCAGGGAGTGGAATATGGTAGTTTGAATATAATTGGCCCTCATAAGCTTAATGGGAGTCGCACTGTTAGGAGGTTTGGCTTTGTTGGAGTAGGTATGGCCCAGTTGGAGGAAGTGTGTCACTGTGGGGGTGGGCTTTGAGGTTTCATATATGCTCAAGCCACACTCAGTGTCTCAGACCACTTCATGTTTCCTGTGGGTCAAGATATAGAACTCTCAGCTTCTTCTCCAGCACCATGTGTACCTGCATGCCACCATGTCCTGCTATGATGATAGTAGACTAAACCCCTGAAACTGTAAGCCACCCAATTAAATGTTTTCTTTTATAAGAGTTGCCATGGTCATGGTGTCTTTTCATAGCAATAGAGACCCTAACAATGGTATATTCATTTTGAGATGTTTTTACAAGCCACACAGTTCTGATATGTGCCATATATATATATATATATATATATATATATTATATTCCAATGAAAAACTAGAGATTCAGAGTCAGTAACATATACATATATGCACATATATACAGTTTTACCAATGAACATGTTATATAGATTTGATATAAAAAAGTTAGAATTGGGTTTTGGTACAATTTGATAAATCTTGTCAAGATTTAATTAAAAATAGAGAAGAAAAATTCCCAGTAAATTAAAACAGGAAAACAAAGTCTATTGTAGTGTAATTCTTAGTTTTTGAAGTAACTTAATGTATTTATTTTGAACAGCATATGATACATGGTAAGGTTATTCTGGATACTGGGATGAATGAGCAAATAAATATAAATGAATGAGTTTAATATTTCAATTTTAAAGTTGGTTTCTTGGATTAAACCTTTCAGATCTTCATTAAACATTTACTTTGTCTAGAAATTTCCTGACTACCTAATTAGAATTGTTATTGTTTGTTTTTCACTCTTTTGTTCTTTTGGAGGACCCACCACCCAGTTCCCAAATAAATCACACCACACACAGAGACTTATTCTTAATTATGAATGCCCAGCCTTAGCTTGGCTTTTCTCTTGCCAGCTTTTCTTAACTTAAAATTATCCTGTCTATCTTTTGCCTCTGGGCTTTTCCTGTTCTCTTACTTCTGTAAATCTTATTCTTACTCTGTGGTTTGCTGTGTAGATGGGTGGCTGGTCCCTGTAGTTCTTCTCCTTCTCTCGCTGCTAGATCTTCCTCTCCCAGTTTCCTCCTTCTATATATACTCTCCGCCTGCCAACCCCACCTATCCTTTCTCCTGCCTTGCTATTGGCCAGTTCTTTATTAGCCCATCAGGTGTTTTAGACAGGCACAGTATCACAGCTTCACAGAGTTAAGCAAATGCAACATAAGCAAAAGTAGCACATCTTAAAATAATATTCTACAATATAGAATTTTTTTTATGTGTGCGTGTGCTTGTGCGTGTGTGTGTGTGTGTGTTGCTTTTATTAACCTCTTTGACAAAGGCCTTGTTCATAGTTATATGATCAAAAATACTCATTAGTTGACAGTGTGTCTTTATCTAACTCTTCCCGTCTAGGCTCAAGGACCTATGTGGAAGAGGAGGTAGAACAATTGTAAGAGCCAGAGGTGGTGGGTGACTCCAAGGAAACAGTGTCTTCCAGACACAACAGGGCTGATGCACATATGAACCCCTAGAGACTGTGACAGTATCCATAGGCCCTCACAAGTTCAAACCAGACTAAACCTCAGTATAGAGAAGGGGACATACACACAGTCTTACCCCTAGCCAAAATTTATTTGCAATTGATAACGGTTGAGAGAGGGAAAATCAGTCTTCTTCTGTAGAGTGATACCAGGTATATCAAGCACACTCCAGGGTAGGCCCCACATTCAGGAGTAGGTGGCCAGCACAAAGCAGACTCCAAGTTTACTGTGTACTCTCTGCTTTATTTTAGTATTTTTTTACTTTGATTTTTTTAATTGGGGGGGTGAGAATGAAGTTGATTGAGGAGTTAGGTGTGTCACGTAAAATATATAATAACAATATATTATATGAAAAATAATAGCAATAAAAACACTTGTTAGTTGAATATTGATGGTGGAACCAGCATCCATGATGTCCTATTGAGATTTCTGGGTAAGACGGTGGATTAGAATTTGTTACTGTGTTGCAAGATGAAGGAGAAGAGTCATGCTAACAAAGAATTGATTCTATTCTGAAGAAAGAAAGAACATTGAAAATTCACAAAGGGACTGGTAAGACAGCCAAAATATACAGAGAAACAGAGAGGCAACTCAGTGAAAAGAATCCTAACACAGCTCAAAACATGCCCAAGTGCCTCTGAGCTAGAACATTATCACTTCAGGATATACAGTCTGGGAGCATGGGGAGGGAGGAAGAACCTGTCTAGCCTACAGACTACAAAGGTTCGTGTGTAGAGTAGTGGCCCATTCCATGTTAAAAAGGAAAGCTCCCAGAGTGAAGACAGCTCCAGTGGCTATGCAGAGGGACTTTAAAGGAAGGGGAGATAGAATGTATTGGCATAAAGGGTTAAAAGAGAATAATAGAACAGAAAGGGTTATATTGTGATGGGCCTGCAGAAGGCAGTAGGGAATATGGGCAGGGATAATAAATCTAATGACCTTTCAAATGAGTCATACGGAAACCAACTGAGATACTTCCTCAAAGATACTGTTTATCATCTATATGTCTATATATACAATGAGGTCCCTTAGATCTCCAAACATTATAGGTTATTTTCATGGCTCTTTGTTACTCTACAGAACTTCACAGCAAGACCCTCTGGCTCAAGGCATAATATACTTGAGTGACAGAACACGGGGAAAGGAAGCAGGCATTGGCCTGGAAGCCCCATGCCTACTGGTGAGGTTTCACAGTGCTGGAAAGTGCTATGAATGCTCCCAGAAGAGAAAAGCAACCATCGCTCTGATCCAGTTGTAAAGTCTGCAAGCTACACTAATGACTGGTTTAGCAAGACATTCCCACTGACATAATGGTGACACAAACAACTTGGGGATGATCAACATGGGATTTAAGTTCCACACTACATGATGAAACCTACATTTGACATTACTATCAGGCCAGGACCTATGACCCAATGGGTCATAGGCCCTAGATAAGAACCTATTACTCTTTGCTAAGTGGATATAGTCATAAACTGACTCCTAATGACTTGTCATTATACCTATAATCAATGTAACTCTCATCTGTGAAACTTCTATTTGTAATAAGTGGTGATTGTCACAGACTCACAACTGGCCAACGCATAGAGAGTAGGAGACTGATGATGGCTTAGCCCTAAGTGGAGCACTGTGCAATAGGAGGTGGAAAGAGTGCAAACTCCAGAGGTGTTGGGTATCTTTAAGGAAACTGTCTTCTGGACACAGCAGGGACAGGTAGCTGCACACACGAACTCATAATAGTGCCACAGCACACACAGGATCTGTGCAAGCCCAAGCCAGACAAAATTCCAGCATAGAGATCTAAGTTGTTCATGAACTTCCACCCCTAGCTGAGGAATTATTAGCCGCTGACTGTTAGCTTCTGAGAGAGACAGTTTTCTCTAAGAGTGCAGGCTCTTCTTTTATTAGTAAAATTTCATTACTCCAACATGTGGTTAGTTAGACAGCTTCATGTGGGATCATGATCCACAATTTCAAAAGCTAAGTATCCAAACATCACAACTTTTCAGCTAGTTGAATTTGAAAATACTGAAGTGGGTATATTAATAGATTAAAGCATCAGAAGTTTATTTGTAGAATGGATTAATAAATTTTCCAGAATACAAATAATCAGATGAATAAAGTAAAGGAATCAATTTAGGACCTGGAAAAGAGAGCTAGCAATACAAAAGATAAAACCAGAAAAATGATGCAAAAGCCAGCGATACAGGTAAAAAAACACAGCAGGGAAATTGAAATTAAAGAAAGCCACAATTGTTAGAATAAAAAACCAATGAACCAACTAAAAATATAAGGAAATTATCTCCCCTAGACCAAAATAAGCAGAAGAAAGACTATCAGGGATGGAGGAGAAGGTTGAGGAAATATTGAGTTTAAATGTCAATAAAAATAAAAAACAAGTGTTAGCATTATGCCCAGGATATCTGAGACATAACCAAATGACTAAATACAAATATTAATAAATCAATGTGGTAGAAGAAGGAACTGCAAAAAATAAGGCCTAGAAAATTCAATGCAATGAAATTATTACAGAAAGACTTCTACATGAAGAGAAATAAGTACCTAAATACAGAAGCCATTATATGTGAACCCTAAGCAGACATGATTAAAGAACAGTCTCTTCATGACACACACAGTCAAGATGCCAGAGTTAAAAGCAAACAGACACATAAAGAACTCTATTATTGGTTGTAACACTGATTTTTCTTCTGATCACTCCATTGCCTTCTTGGGATAGATACAGTCCTGGCCCAGTAACCAGTGAAATGAAATAAACAGACCAATAGCTATGACTATGTTAATGATAATGGGGTTACTGACATTCCCTAGTAGAAATGGGATGGGGTTGGAAATGGTGGTGTGGTAGAGGGTGAATAATGACGTAGTATTTGTGGCATCTCATATAACACTGTACCCATCAATCCCTCATGCCCTCCAGATGCATTTGATCTCGGAATATACTAGAATATAGAGCCTGTGATAGGTTGGACTTCATGATGCAATCATATTCATGATATGATAGAACTTTGCAGTGATGCAGCTATGTTGAGTCATTCATATTATTACAAGTAACTCTTTATCCTGTAAGTGAATCCAATAAACTCATTGGCTTATCAAGCTAGACTTGGGTAGAATTGTTATTTTGAACTGTTGTTGCCATATCTGGGGTGGAAGGATATCTGTTGGCATCTCTCCAGGTAAAGTGGCATAGCATTAAAAAAGGAAAATGCCAGTTCATTTACAATGGCAACCACATGAAAATAACACAAGACCTCTCACAAGAACCTCTCAAAGTCATTCCCAGACTGATAGGGAAAGGAAAGTAACTTTAGTAAGCAAACAAAAGCCCCAAGGAAATTGCTATGGCTAGTCTAATATCTGGTAAAGTAGACTTCAAAGTGCTACAGTGGTCTTGGAGTCTGCTGAGGATGAATATCAGGGGCCTGCTAAGGCCTGCTAAGAGAAAGCTATTTTCTCCTGGTCAGCAGAATGGAATAACTCTTGATCTTGGTGGAATCATGACATTCCAATTTGCTCCAAAGATTAGAGCATTACATGCTATTGTCTCCTTGCTCAAGAATTAATCTATTTGGGTCTGTCAATCACTTGGTCAAGAGACTACCCCCAGATGGCTTATTTACCTACAGCCACACTAAAGAGATGGGAAGGATAATTATCCCTTTAATGAGATAACGTAGTTTCCTTTCCCAGACAACCCACTTCCATGTAGCAGCTTGTAGAATTTCCATTATACAACACTGCAGTCTTCCTGCTTTTCTGAGATACTTTTTTTTTCCTTCCTGAGTTATGTTTGATACTGGCCAAAGCCTGGGCATGTTTTCTCCAAGTCAAGTCTCTGGAATTTCTTACATTTCCTCTGAAATCACTGTCCCCAGTACCCCTGCATTAAGAGTTCTAACACTGATTTTTCTTTTGTCCATTCCGTTGCCTTCTTGGGATAGATACAGTCCAGTAAGCAGTAAAATGAAATAAGTAGAACAACAGCTACGTCTATGTTAACGTTAATGGTGTTGCTGACATTCCCTAGTAGAAGTGAGATGGGGTGGGAAATAGTGGTGTGGTAGAGGGTAGGAAAATCAAGCAGTGTTTGTGGCATCTCACATTGTCCTTCTGCCATGTGGCTGCCTACAAAGAGAATGTGGTTCTCACCTGCTCTTCTCCATCTTCCTCCAGGCAGAGCTGCCAACAACAGGGCTTGCCTGACCCTGTTGGTTTTTCACTACTTCTAATAAAATTGTCCTTGAACTTCCTTTGACATCCCTCTAAAATTAGCCTGTTAAAAAGAAAGACTAAGCCCAGAAAGTGGGAACCCTGACTTCCCCCAATAAAAGCTAAACTAATTCTAAGAGACAAAGATGGATCCAACATCTTAATAAAAGGAACAATCCATTAAAAAGATAGAAAAATTGTGACTACATATGGACTGAATGCTGGAGCACCTAATTTCATTATGTACATGAAAGAAGACAGATATCCTGATACAATAATAACAGGTGTCTTTACCACCTCACTCCTGTTAATATAGATAGGCCCTCCCAATTAAGTACTAATAAAGAATCATCAGAGTTAACAAGTACTGTATGTCACATGAACTTAACAGATTTTAATAGCATGCTAAAGTTGTGGGATACACTATTTTCAGTATCCCATTAAACTCTCTCTAAAATAAACCATGTTTTAACCATAAAGCAATTCAGAAGAAATATGCACAGTGAAAATAAGCTCTTGTGTCTTATCAAGTCACAGTGGAATAAAACTAGGAATCAATAGCAAGAAAAATCACATGCACAGTATGTGTACTTGGATACTAAGACATAACTTTTTTTTTTTTTTCGAGACAGGGTTTCTCTGTGTAGCTTTGCGCCTTTCCTGGAACTCACTTGGTAGCCCAAGCTGGCCTTGAACTCACAGAGATCCGCCTGGTTCTGCCTCCCGAGTGCTGGGATTAAAGGCGTGCGCCACCACCGCCCGGCAAGACATAACTTTTGAATGACCAATGGTTCATAGAAATGAGGGAGGAAATGAAGATGTTCCTATAATTAAATAAAAGTAAAAGTACCACTTACCAGAACTTTTGGGTACACCTAAGGCATTTCTAAAGGAAAATTTATAACTATGAACGAGTGCATTAAAAAATCAGAGACATTTCAATCAAATAATGATATATCTCAAAGTCTTAGGAAAGCAAGAACAAGCCATACTCAAAAGCAGGACATGGAGAGAAAGAACAATGGTCAAGAAAGGACTTAATAGCACAGACGCTAAAGAAAATATAAACTCTGAGCCAAATTCACTAAAGAATGAGAAAAGTCAAAATAATAAAATTAGTGATAAAATAGGAGGCACTACAACAGATACCAATGAAATGCAGAGGGCTGCTGAAGAGGACTTTAAAAAAACATTTTTTTTCTTTTCCAGACAGGGTTTCTCTATGTAGCCTGGCTGTCCTGGAACTCACTATGCAAACCATGCTGTCCTCAAACTTGGAGATCCTTCTGCCTCTGCCTCCCAAGTGCTGTGATTAAAGGCATGTGTCACCACCATAATGACTTTAAAACATTTTTTCAAACCTGGAAATAATAGAATAAATGGATAAATTCCTAAACACACATGTCTTACAAAAAAATCAATCAAAAGTATCTATCAACTTAAACTGATCAACAGCAAGCAAGAGATTGAAGCAATAATAAAGTCTCTTAGAGATGAAAGGTCAGGATTGATTCTCACTGCCAAATTCTAGCATCAATGTTTCCCAGACTGTTCTATAACACTGACAGGAACACTATAAAACTCAGTCTATTAAGCCAGTATTACCCTAATACCCAAGCCAGATAAGGACACAATGAAAAGAAAAGAGACCAAATTTGCCTGATAAACATAGACATAAAAATTCTCAATAAAATTCTTGCAAACGAAATCCAAGAACACATTAAGATTATCACATACTGTGACCAATCTGGCTTTATTCCAGATATGTAAAGATGACTCAGATATAAAAATAAGTGTATTATATAATACAGTATATGAATAGACCTAAGGATGGAAACCACGGCATCACTTTAAAAGATGCAGAAAACGTCTTTGACAAAGTTCACCATGCCTTTCTGCAAAAAAATCGTGATGAAACAAGGGATAGAAGGAAGCTATTGCAACATAGTAGAACCTATATATGAGAAACCTATAGTCAATATTACACTAAGTGATAATATTTAAAGCATGAGACAAGACCTATTCTACTCGCTCTTATTCAATAAAATATTTGAAGTCTTGACTAAACAAAAAAGAAAAAAAAACAGAAGTGATATAGAAGAAAGGAAGGAGTCAAGTTACCCAAATTTCCCAATGATAGGACACTAAAGGCTGTTCCAGAAACTCTTTAGGTTTATAAAATGTCTTCAGCAAAGTAACAGAGTAAAAAGTCCACATACAAAAACCCAATAACTTTTCTATAGACTAATAATAAACTTGCTGAGATAAGAATCAGGGGAAAAAAATTCCACTCTCAAGAGCTTAAAAACCTACACCTAGGGATGAACTTAAACACAGACATGAATGACTTCTACAATGCGAACACCAAAGCACTAAAGAAAAGAGCATGAAAATACTAGAAGAGGGGAAGACCTCTGATGTTAACATTTCACAATGACTACATTGCTGATAGTAATCTACAGATGAAATAAAACTCCATCAAAATTCTGATCACATTGTTCATAGAACTAGAAGAAATAGTCCTAAGATTGACAAAACACAAAAGACCTTAATTAGCCAAAGCAATCCTAAGAGGAAAGAGCAATGCCAGACTAAGGACAATACCTGGTCTAAAGCTATGCTAAGGAGTGCAGCAATAAAACCAACATGGCATTGTACAAAAATAGACATATAGGCTAAAGGAATGGACTGGAAGGTAATAGAAATGAACCTGAAGAGTTATAGCCACCCAATCTTTACAAAGGTATTTAAAAACCACATTGGAACAATGGCAGCCCTCAGCAAATGGTGCTGGGAAAACTAGATAATCACATGTAAAAGACTAAAACTGATCTGTCTCTCTCACCCTGCACAAAAGATAAAACCAAGACAGATCAGATGCCTTATTGTAATAACTGAACCTCTGAAACTGCTAACGGAACTACCAAGATACGTCAAGATACAGGCACCGTCAGTGGCTTTCTGATAGGGACTTTAATAGTTTTGAAAATAAGCTTAAGCCTGGGCAAATGGGAATAAATGAAAACAAGAAGTAAAAACAGGGTGAAATAGCCTACAGAATGGGAGGAACTCTCTCCCAACTATCTAAAATTACTATTATCTAAAATCTATAAAGAACTCCAAAATCAAATACCCAGAACAAATCATCCATCAATAAAGGGATGGGTATATTGGATGGATGGATTGTTTTCAAAAGAAGAAATAAAAATGGCCAATAAACACATGGAAAGATGTTCACCATCACTATCAGGAACACGTAAATTAAAATTACATTAAGGTTCATCTCACCCTGGGCAGAAGGGCTATCACGTAGTCAACAAACAACAAAGGAAGATGGCAGGCATTTAACTTATCTCCTGCTGGTCGTAACATAAACTTGTAGAGCCAATGTGGTAATTACTATGGGGCTTCCTTAAAATCTAAAAATAGCTATGGCATAAGATCCAGCTATATCACTCCTGGGTATATACTGGAGGAGTTTAATCCAGCACACCACAGATCTTGCACATCTATGTTTACTACAACAATGGGCACAGTAGTCATTATGGAACCATTCTAGATGCTCATCAGGAATTATTGGATAGAGAAAATGTGACATGTACACAATGGGATTTTACTTAACTAGAAAAAAGAATGAAAATATGTCTTCTGCAGGAAAATAAATCAAATTGGAAATCCTAACATTTAAGCAAAGTAAGCCATACTCATAAATTCAAATATTATTTGTCTTCCCTTATATGTGGAACTCAGTTACAATATTGAATAGATGTTATGGAAGCAGAAAGGGGACTATTTAGGGAAATGAATAGGGATAGTGTCAATTGGGAGGTAGGTTGGGGAATAATAGAGGGTGAATATGAGCTAGGCACAATGATACATATGTAATGGAATTTTCCCTGCCCTGAGAAAATCCCTCCAGGGTCCCAGGGAAGATGCTATGTCTGGTGTGGGGTTATCTGAGGGAAAATAATCTATGTACACCATGCTCTTTTGTCCGTTTACTTTATTTCTCTAAGACAAAATTCTATCTATACAGCTTCAATTCTGTCCTGACACTCCATTCCTCCTTGTCCCTTCTTTTCTGTCCTCTAATAGCCTAATAGTAACTAAGCTCTTATGCCTACAATCTCATCTTTGTCCTCTGATCCTATATCCTCCATCTTTCCTTCTTTTTCTCCTCTCCTGACTTGATACAAATCCACCTACAGTCTACAAAAAACTTTTCCTTGCTCCTCACTCCTTGGCCTGAGCCACAGTCTACAAAAGATCTGCCTTGTTTCTCCTTCTCTGGCCTGACTCTGCCTGGGCCAGGAATTCTACTTCAGTCTTTACTGCACCTGGTTATGCAAGAAGCCCTATTGTCCTGAGTCAATTGCTCCGCAATGCTATTAGGCTCGAAGGAAGGGGATGGTCTGAGCTTCATTTGCACAAAAAACAAAGCTATGCATTTACAGCCCACCGGTCTCTTAGGCCCTGCAGGAAGTGTTATCTAGTGGATCAGCAGCCGGTCTGAGAAGCTAAACTGTTTGCCATAATGACTAGTAGTATATTGGCACACAAGAATTTCATGGCAGAAGACAGCTTGTTGCTGGAGAATTTCTCTCCAGCTCCCACCACCAAGTCCCGCCAGTCTCAGAGCCCACTTATAAAATAAACACACAGACTCTTACATTATTTAAACTGCTTGGCCATTAGCTCAGGCCTGTTATTGTCTAGCTCTTACTCTTATATTTAGCCCATTTCTATTAATCTTTACTTTGCCACATGGCTCATGGCTTACTGGTACCTTATATCTTCCTTCTCCTCATGGCGGCTGGCAGTGTCCCCCTGACTCAGCCTTCCACTTCCCAGAATTCTTTTCCTTGTCCCGCCTATACTTCCTGCCTAGCCAATGGCCAATCAGTGATTTATTTACTGACCAATCAGCAACACACTTGACATACAGACCATCCCACAGCACTTCCCCTTTTCTTTTCTTAAAAAGGAAGGTTTTAACTTTAACATAGTAAAATTACATATAACAAAACAATTATCAAGCAAGAATTACAGTTACAATATTAAAGAAGAGATCTTATCTATCTTATATTTGTAAGTTTAAGGTTTTATATCTAACTTATCTTTTATTATAACTAAGGAAAATTGTAAGTATCTAGTCTTTAACCACATCAAAGACCTCAGAAGGATATATTATTACCTGAGAAATGGAGAAGGATATAAGCAACTTTTAGGAGTCTTGTAGGGTAGACAGAGACAGCTGGCAGCCTGGACAGTCATTCAAAGTTCTCTTGTAAAGTTGGGGCATCTGTCTTCAGCCCACAGGCCTAGAGTCTCTTATTCACTTTTCTCTGTGTCCTGTAGAATGTCTGGCAGTTTTCTCTGCAAAGCAGGAACCTGAAGGACCATTTTGTCAAGCAAAGTTCAGTGGTCATCTTTGTATGGGTCCTGCATGTCCAGTTGATCAGACAGTCCAGGCAAGAACAGTTTCTTGCCCAAATGGCTATTTTTGTCAAGGTGAAGATAAACTCCATATAGAGTGTCTTCGATGCCCATCCTCCTTTCTGAAGTAAATCGGTGCTGCCAGGAGCAGACATGTCTCACTGTCCAGAAAGTCTAAATTTTTAAAACATTTTAAATGCCATATTCTGTAGGTCTTTGAAGTGTTTGAAGACTACCTATCTATCTGAAATATATCTATGTATACCTAGAAGACTTAACTAACATGGCTACAAATATTATCATAGATGACTAACTATTAATCTATTTTTTAATTATCCATTACAATTTTAAATGAGTTACATAAACATAATACCTCAAACAAGAATAGAAATATATATATAGTATAACAAAATTAAGTTTAAATTTGTATCAATAAACTAAAATCTATAGCGATGTAAAACATTTTAAACAAGTTGTTACTCTTTAACAGTAGGTTTATTAATCTACCCTTTCATCCTATCATATCTAAACTGATGTAGTGGGTAGCCATTCCAGCTTTGTTCTGGAAGTTCCAACCCCCATTGAGACTTCGGCAACTGTCACGCCTACAAGGCGGGGCCAAGGGAGGCGCCTGGGGACCCGAGATCCGGATCGGCGAACGCTCTCTTGGTTCCAGGACGCTGGATGGTGGAGGTAGACAGAGGAGAGCTCCAGAGAACACCGCTGGACTGTGATACACCTTCCCCAGACCCCGCGACCTACCTATCCCTTAATTTGTAAGTTACGCCATTAAATAAATCTCCTTTTAACTACGTGGAGTGGCCTAAATAATTCCACCAATATCTGGCGCCCAACGTGGGGCACGAACCCACGACCCTGAGATTAAGAGTCTCATGCTCTAAAAGGGACCATTGTCTTCTAGATTCTAATTCTCTCCATGCTTACTCTTGATTTCTCAAAATCCTTTCTTACATGCTATGTCCTCTTTAAATCCAAATCTTCCATTTTGATAACAAATAAGTTTTTCTAATACCAATCTCAGAAGTCTCCACAAGGAAGATGGGGCCCCAACAACAACTCTACCCAATCCAGAATGATGCCATGGTAATCATCATCATACTACACTTCTTACCAGAATTTCAGACAATCTTACCCATTACTCTAAGACTTGCTGCAGAACCTACAGTTAGTCTAACTGAAATTTAACTATCTGCGCTTTCTCACAGTACCCAACAAAGATAACATCACCCCCTAAACAGCAGGAAGCAATTCTAACAAAACGACGCCCCTTCTCCCTTAGGTTTCATAATTCTCAGGGTTATGGATGATGGTTACAGGGTTGGGGGTGGAAGGAAATATTAAACTCAGTACTCCCAAAAAAAAAAAAAAAAAAAAAAAAAAGGAAAAGAAGAAATGGAATGGATACGTATAAGACATTATGGTAGATTATTGTGTATACTAGTAAACAAATTTAGTAAAATAGCAGCCTTAAATAATTTGCACTGTAATTTACACTGTTATGGATTCTTATATGTTGATACAAATGTAAACTATTTTTATATTCCTGTTTAAGATAATTTGTATATTGATACAAATACAGAACTATACTTGGTATAATGTACATATATTTCTACTCTTATTTGAAATGTTTGTATATTGATACAAATGTAAATTTATATCTGTCATACTTTATGTATGTTCTACTTCTGTTTAGGATATTCGGTATATTGATATATATTTAAGATTATTGTCATATTGCATATCCCACTACATACTCCTACCTCTGTTATAAATATTGACATATATTTAAGATTATTGTCATATTGTATATCACACTATACACTCCTACCTCTGTTATAACATCTTGTGTATTGTCACAACTTTGAAGTCATCGTTCTTTACCATACACTTGCTTATAGACTGTCTACCTTGTTTACGTGAAGCCTTAGTCCTTAGGTTATTTCAGTAGATAAGACTTGTAGATTTATAGTCACCTATGCTTGTCATCTCTATAGTTACGTTAGTCAGGTTATACAGATTTACAGATACATAGGTCAGATGGACAGGTAATCTTCAAACACTTCATAGACCTAGAGAATATGGCATTTAAATAACTTAGAATTCTGTTGATGCGAGACACAATTGCTCCTGGCTGCACCAATTTGATCCCGAGAGAATGTTGGGCTTCTAGACATTTCCATTTGGAAGTTTGTCTTCTTGGCACAAAATGGCCTACTGGGCAAAGAACTGCCCTTGCCTCGACAGCTGACAGTACAAATGCAATGCTATCCTTTCTGGACAAGCGGGACACAAGGAAAGCGACCACTGTACTCTGCCAAGACAGGGTAAGATGGTCTTTCAGAATTCCTGCTTCTGAAAATGGTCTGTCAGATACTTTAGGCCTGTAGCCAATTTGAATGCACCAACAATGCTGAGAAACATTAGGTGATTGTCCAGGCTGCTAGCTGTCTCGGTCTACTCTCGCAAGATTCCCGAAAGTTGCTTGCATCCATCTACCATTTCTCAGGTACCATTATATTCCTTCTCAGGTCTTTGATGGGATTGAAGACTAGCAGTTATAGTTACAACTTAGTAGATAGAACATATTAAGTATTAGATTCAGGTTCTTTAGGGTAGGACACCTTTTGGAATGATCTTTGTAACATGCCATTTATCTATGCTCTATACTTCTCTGGATTTTAATATGTGTTTCTTGCTTGATATTGTTTGCATTGGTTGTAGTTCCATCTTATCTAGGTCATTATCCCTCATTATTCCTGGACAATATTTGATAACCATTCCTTTGTATATAGTCTTGTATTAGGTTAGAACCTTCTTATTTAGACAAAAAGGGGGAGATGTAGTGGGTAGCCATTCCAGCTTTGTTCTGGAAGTTCCAACCCCCATTGAGACTTCGGCAACTGTCACGCCTACAAGGCGGGGCCAAGGGAGGCGCCTGGGGACCCGAGATCCGGATCGGCGAACGCTCTCTTGGTTCCAGGACGCTGGATGGTGGAGGTAGACAGAGGAGAGCTCCAGAGAACACCGCTGGACTGTGATACACCTTCCCCAGACCCCGCGACCTACCTATCCCTTAATTTGTAAGTTACGCCATTAAATAAATCTCCTTTTAACTACGTGGAGTGGCCTAAATAATTCCACCAATACAGCTGATATACATTAATAAGCTAAATAACACCAAATATTCCTTGATGAATTGCTTCCTCTTGAAAGACTCCTTGATCTGTTAAGGTATAGCTGATTATATATAGCTGAATCTCTATAATATATTCTTGTGGCCTGCTGCACATATGTATGAAAATATCACATGAAATTTATTATTTTGTATGCTAACTAGAACAGTCAATTAAAAACAAAAACAAAACCAAAGCTGGGCATGATGGTGCAGGACTTTAATACAGCACTCGGGAGCCAGAAGCAGGCAGATCTCTCTACATTTGGGGCCAGGACGGTCTACATCGTGAATTGAAGGCCTGCCAGAGCTACATAGTGAGACCCTACTTCAAACAAAACTGAACAAAAAACAAACAAAAGAAAAAACTTTTAAAAAATATGACACATACGCGTTCTAGCATATCCATTTTTCCTGAGGGAATTAAAAAATGTGAATCTAGTGCTGATGGGACACTAGCCCACTGGAGCATGTGGCTCTGGCAGGCCTTGTCCTTCCTCCACTCCCTCTGCCTTGCTAAATCATTGGATTACACTCCTAAAGCTAGCCACCAAGGTCCATTCCCTTATTTGGTCACTTCCTCCTCCTGAGGCTGACTACCAAGGTCCAGCTATCAAAGTATTAAAGCCCAACAGCCAGAAATCCCCTTTGGCTGCCCTCATTAACATGCCCAATTAAAAATTAAACACCTCAGGCTGGGCGGTGGTGGCGCACGCCTTTAATCCCAGCACTCGGGAGGCAGAGGCAGGCTGATTTCTGTGAGTTCGAGGCCAGCCTGGGCTACCAAGTGAGTCCCAGGAAAGGCGCAAAGCTACACGGAGAAACCCTGTCTCGAAACCCCCCCCCCCCCAAAAAAAATTAAATACCTCATCCTAACACAGGGTTTCTCCTTTACTTTTATAAACCACCATTTGCTTGTGTACCATGTCTGTCTCTGCTCTATCCAGGGGCAGTCCTTTGTTCCTCCAGGACAAATACCCCTTCCCCCTTTCCTTTGTCCCCTTCCCCTCTCCTTCTTCCCCTGTCCCCTTTACTACAGCATCCTAACACAGATCTCCCCTTTTCCTCCTCTTATAAACTACACCTGCAACGTCATTTGCTGCTGTTTTTCTGCCTGAGTCAGAAAGTAGCCACTTTATTTTTTCTTCCCTGCTTAGTAAAGGATCTCTCTGAGAAAACATGTGTTTGGGTGTGGTTTGTGTTTAATCCAGGGTCCAACAAAAAGTCCCTGCTGTGCAGGGTGGGGTGGGGTAGGATGTAGGGGTGTCTCCTTCAAGTACTGTATGATAAATATCTGATCAAGCTAAATAATACTGATTTTTTCCTAGCCAAAGAGTATCATAACTCAGGAAGAATAGGTAACTGACTAAACTATTAAGGATAAACACTTAAATTAAAAAGTTTATCTCATCACAAGAGTCACATCTATTTTGAGTAGAATTGCCAGATTCAGGAAATAAAAATATTTAGTTTAAATTTAAATGATAATTTCTCGGTGTAAATTTCAGATAAACCATTTTTGTTTTAAAGTCTGCTGTTGTTTGTGTAATATGTACACTGAACTGATCTTCTAGTATTTTGTCTGGGAACCTGCATCCTGAATTGTAATTCTGTTTTCATTCTGAAGGTCAGTGTTGGGTTCAGTGATAGAGAAGCTAGTGGGCACACTGCTACTTTGTGGCAGCCAAGGGCATCAACATTGCTGCTCTTGAGGTGGAACGTATGATGGTCCAGTGAATGGACACCCATGTTCAACGTACACAGTGTGTATCAGATGGCACAATCAACTAAAAGAATCATTAAAGGGAAGTACAACCACTGGCACGTTTAGCTTAGATACTTGTTTTTGTTGGCATGATGACAAGGTCTGTCTCCTTCCTGAAGAGCTAATGTCCCAAGTTGTCTGGATAAGGCTTGGAAGACAGGAGACAATGACTTCAAAAGTGGACAGTGCCAGAAACAATACTCACAGTTCCTCCTGTGACTGGCAGCAATTTATACAGAATCACTTACAAAAGTATACTATGAGGAGCTGCCAAGGTAACTCTGCGTTTCTGTAGCACTTAAACAAATGTTTGTTTTCACAGTCCTTTCAAGGCAAGTCACTTTTACGAGGGAAGAGAAGAAAGGATAATCTAACTTCCTGAGGATTGCACACTGGGTTAATAATAGAGCTGGAGAGATGAGCAAAAATCCCCCAATTCCTAATGCTGAAGACATGTATTAAGGCACAATCACTACTACTATTTAAACATGAACCTTTTTGAAAAGAACCTTAAAATCTTTCAGAATGTTACTACTATACGCAGGGAAGAGATACCCTTCTGGTAACTTAAAATGTCTGAAATTAAAGTTTTAAGGAAATTCAAAGTTAAAATTCCCCAGATATCTTCAGCATCTCCAAAGGAGACACAATCTTCAGCCACTCACTTTCTGTGTCTATTTTCTTCAGAAGAAATACTTTAGACTTTTATTTTTTTATGGTGGTTGGAAGAATGAGTGTTATTGGGGATAGTGATCTTTTAATTCCCATAAGAATATATTTAAAAGTTCATTGAAAATAAGCTGCCAAATACTTATTTGTTAATACTATGAAAATACTTTAGTCAAGCTTCTCTTTAGTGGCTACACTTACATATTCAAATCTTCACAATCAAGACACTAAATGAAAGTTCAAAGATTCATAAACCACTATTTCTGTTCATGTTAGAAACTGTATTAGGTACAGCTCATTTGAAGTACTTGAAGCTAATTTGACTTCAAGCAAGCCTTTTAGAAGAATTTTTAAAAAAAATTTGTCTTAATCATGTCAAGTAAACAAACAAGAACCCCTCATGGTATTACTAATTGCCAAGCAGTGTCAACCAGAAACCACAGCTGGCACTAACATTAAGAGTATTTCAGTTTAATCTTGATGGAAGATTATCCAACAAATTACATTTTCAGCAATTTGTCTACAAAGAGCAGACACTAAAAATATGTATATGTCATAATTTGGTCGCATAGTCCTCTGCCAAACAGGCCATGCAATCCTGTAATAAAAGAAAGTGGGCATGACTGCTCTTCTCTAACAATCTACTTAGAGCTATTGGCCTTGCACAGGCTTGAGCATTGAACTGCGCGTTCCAAAAAGTAGTGCCATGTCTGTGCAAGGCCTGCAGGGATGAGTTTGATTGGGGAGGCAAGGGGACAAAGAAAAAGACATGAAAACCCAGCCAGAAAGCTGGGATCAGGTGGTCTGAGTTCACTGCTGGAAAAGCCACAGCACTCCGGAAGCTCAGAGTGTTTATTATATAGAGTTGACCAGAGAGGAGAGTGTTATTGCATACAGCTGAACAAGAAGTCTGGAGTTATTAATACAGATAAACTAGGAGGCAGGGTTTATGGTGGACATCTGGATCAAGTAGGTTTAGTCAATCTGAGGAGGAGCAGTCTCTGAACTGGAGCCATCTTCAGGCCACAGATAGCTGGGGACAAAAGATTACGTTGATCATTTTCTACACACAAAGTATCAACACTCACACTGGGTTCCTGGGGAAAGGTTTTGTCATTTCCTTCTGAGCCTTATCCCAGGGGGAATGCTTTGCCATTCCTCCATGGGTCTGAGGCTCTGGGGTTCTTGACATGGCCATGTGTATGTCACCAATATACATTCACTCAGGACTTCATTCACTCTGCTCCCTACCAAGTAGCTGCTATGAAGAGCGATGATGTAAAAGGTGGTAAAGAGGATGAGCAGTGACTGCAACTCTGTTTTGTGCATGCAAGGATATCTGGGCCCAGATGACTGCACTGAATTCAGATAAAGCCAGTCTTCTGCAGAGTACTTTATACTGATTTTAGCACAAAGCAACTTAGTAGTGATGTGGGAAGCTTTTCTGTTATGGGGGAGCTGATCACATCCTACAGCCTCTTCCCTCTGCACAGAAACATCCCCTCATTTGGGTCTTTTTTGAGTCTATCATGGATTGCTGCCAGGGTTTACTCCTAGCTTTCATTTGTCTTGTTTACTTTTATTTCTTCATCATCCTTGGGCAATAACTCCCTCTACCTTTTGGTATGTCCAGTTCTGTTCTAACCACTTCCTTCCCATCCTTTACTCAAATGATGTCATAAAAACAGTTTATTCATGCCCCATTTTTCTGGGAATTTGTGCAATGAGGCATGGTGATTTTCCCTGTCTTTGACAACAAAGTGAACTTGACATATGTGGGTAATGTTAAGAATTAGCAGAAATGGGAGTCACTTTTAATTCCAGACTTCTTTTTGTAAAGTTGCAGTCCTGAGATTTTTGGATGCAGTAACTAAGAAAGTTTAAATAAAGTTCCAGATAAAGAGGCAATAAAGAAAAGAATTCAAAGTTAGAATATTCTCTCAAAATATATAATATATTTTTCTGGCCTTTAAATTTAATTTTTGTGTGAATATGGGCATGTTATATGTGTATGTATGTTCCCATGTAGGCGGCCTTACATGTGTATATGGATATGTGTACATGTATATGTGTATACAAAGGCCCCAAATTGATGTCAGGCATCTTCCTGATCACTCTTGACTTTATTTATTGAACTCAGAACCAACCAATGCAGCTGATACGGGTAGCTGAATGCCTGCCAGCTTTTACACAGATTCTGAGGATAGCAACCAGTGCTTTATACACTGAGCCATCTCCATAACCTTATCTTTTTTTAATTAATTTTTTTTCATTTATTTTACATATTGACCACAGTTTCTTCTCCCTCCTCTCCTTCCATTCCCTCCCCCTACCACCCTTCTAATCCCTCTCCCCATCCATTCCTCCTCTGCCTCCATTCAGGAAGAGTAAGGCCACCCATGGGAGTCAACGGAGCATGGCACATCAAGTTGAGGCAGGACCAAGCTCCTCCTCCTGCATCAAGGTTGAGCAAGGCAAACCAGAGTGGGGGAATGGGTTCCCAGAAGCCAGATCAAGCTAGGAGCCACACAAACAGACCAAGCTACACAACTGTCACACACATGCATAGGGCCTAGTTTGGTACTATGCAGGTTGCCTAGCTGTTGGTCCAGAGTCTGTGAGCTCCCAGGAGGTCAGGTCAGCTGTCTCTGTGGATTACCCTGTCATGACCTTGACCCACCTCTCCACCCCCACCCCCACCCTAGTTTGTACAATCCTTCCCCTCTCTCTTCAATAGGACTCGGGGAGCTTGGCCAGGTGCCATCAGCCCGGTGCCATAGCCTTATCTTTAAAACAACAAAAATGTAAGTGTTGGAGCTCCTAGAAATTAGATTGTTCTTTTGATTCCTACTTCAGTTTTGATTTTTTTTTTTTTTTTTGGTTTTTCCGAGACAGGGTTTCTCTGTGTAGCTTTGCGCCTTACCTGGAACTCACTTGGTAGCCCAGGCTGGCCTCGAACTCACAGAGATCCGCCTGGCTCTGCCTCCTGAGTGCTGGGATTAAAGGCGTGCGCCACCACCGCCCGGCCTACTTCAGTTTTGATAGCATATGAATGCTTATTGTTTTGGGTAAAGCAAATATTGTCATTTCCTGCTGTAGCCCACACTAGTTACTGTCAACAAGAAATGGGCTTGTGACCCCTGAGAAAGTGGTGCTGTTTCTGGTCAGACATCGCTCCAGATGCAAAACCATTGTCCGTTTTAGCAATAGTGGCCGCCTGTGTGCAGCAGCCACACACACCACCACATGAAGTGCCAGCTGCTGCTGCTATCCTCAAAAAACCAATCACCAAGAGGTCAAAGATCAGGTATTATGCAAGAGCTTGCTCTGACAATCACCTCATGCCCATGGATAGTTCGTGGGCATCTCCTTGGACACAACTGTCCTCAGCAAGGTCTTCAGAAACACTGCTTTTAAACAGAAGGCCAGACAGGAAGCCAAGATCCACGACAGACAAGAACGAGTTGTTCTTCCAGAAGTTTCAGTGGTTTTAGACACCTTTTGTTTGCGCCACTGATTTCTTTAAGGGCTTGTGCTCAAAACACATGATCATCCGTAAACCTGCCTGTCCCTGATCAGCTAATGTTAATTACCAGTCACTAATGTGAACAGTCTGTGCAAAGTTAATGTTGGAATTGAAATGATTAAAAACCCACAGAGAAGAGGTTCAGAGTTCCATGCCCCGAAATGCTGGCAACATTCCTGGACCTATGCGATACCTTCAGAATTATTAATGTTTAAAAAGCGGTTTGGAACAAAAAAATGTAAATGCTACCCAGAAATATAAAACAGACTAAGCCGCTCCTGGACATTTTGCTTTTTCACATTGTTTCATCCAGTTCCAGTTTTCTGCAAAATCTGTTTTCCATGCTACAGCTTTCCTTACCTGCTCTTGCACCCTAAGTCAACACTTTCTAATTCCCATTCTTGGCATCGAGGCCTCGTTTAATGCTCAGAGGGTCCCCAGTTTCAAATGGAGACATAAGAAGGTCAAGAAATTGAAAAGTGAAGAAGGGCACTGAGATACAACTGTTGAAGACACAGCCATCGAAAGCCTTCCTGGACTTTCCCAGCATTCCAGAAGACCAGCCCCTCCTCCTCATGACTCCCATACTCCCCACCCCCCAGGGTATTTCCCTGATGATGTTGACTCTGTAAGCTCCAGGAAGTGGCTGGTCTTCTGGGTCTTGTTTGAATTTATAGTGTGTTGACTATCAACTATGACACAGCAGAGTTCTCTAGCAAGGTCGTGGACTCTGTTGCATTATCAGCTGAGAGAATGAATGAAGGAAACATTCTACCAAGACCTGGGCTTGTCTCTATGTACGTAGCAAAGGTGGTGATCAAAACTAGTCTTCTTCAGCTACACACTAAATGGCCCATTTAAATACACAAGTCTGAGTGATTTACAGAGAAAATAAAACCATGACAGATGTGCTAAGTGTAGTTTTCAATTTAATTTGTAGGCACACTTTTGTTTTGCTTATCCAGAGAGCCCTTCTCTGAAGCCTTTCCTTGGTTCTTGGTTTTCTAGGACTTGGGGAGTGTGTGCCTGTTGGTCCCAGGCCATGCTCTTCATTCCAAGTGGCAGAAATAAAGTCAAAGGAATAATTCACTCATTGCAGTTTCACATTCTTATTTTAATTCTCAATTAAAGGTTTCTTATTCCCTGATAAGTAAGCATTCTGAAGGTTTTCATTTTATCCCTTTTCAACATTGCAAAGGAGATTTTACAGGACTTTAATGTTTGATACTGCAGTAAGAATTACTTCTGATGACATTTATTTCAACAGTGGACTGTTAATGATTACTTTATGCAACCACGTCTCCATGTGCTGCTTCATGTGATAACTGATGTCCAACTCTTGTGTCCATAAAGCAAATCAGAAAAATTGCCAAAGATGGGGGCAGGCATTCTGTTAGCTCCAAAGAGGACAGTGGCAGTGTTGACCTTGGGCCTCGGACAAAGGCAGAGTTCTCTTATTTTCTTGCATTTACTTGTCTTCACACTCTCTGTAAAAAGGGGCATTCCCTTTCTTCGCTCACTCTAGGGATGCCACGTTTATTTGTCAGTGCTGAACATGATTTTAATATCTAAAGACAGAAGGTGTTCTTAACTTCTAGCTCTTGTTGGCAAACCCCAGGACAGTATTGTAGCTAGAGTTTTCCTGCCTGGCCCACCTCAGGACAAATCTCTCTCACCCGCCAGACCCACAGCCGCTCAGACCCGACCAAGTAAACACAGAGACTTATATTGGTTACAAACTGTATGGCCGTGGCAGGCTTCTTGCTAACTGTTCTTACAGCTTAAATTAATTTATTTTTATTAATCTATACCTTGCCACATGGCTCGTGGCTTACCGGCATATTCACATGCGGCTTGTCATGGTGGCGGCTGGCAGTGTCTCTCTGACTCAGCCTTCCACTTCCCAGAATTTTTCTCTTTGTCCCGCCTATACTTCCTGCCTAGCCAATGGCCAATCAGTGATTTATTTACTGACCAATCAGCAACACACTTGACATACAGACCATCCCACAGCACAGTATGTAATCTAACGTGTGGCCTATGCTTCGAAAATCAGTCTTTAAGGCCACAGAGAAGGATTTTAGTGCAGGGTACATGCTCCACTTTGGCATGAGGCAAGATCTTTGGACAGAAGAAGAAACTACACACCCTTGAAAGGCAAAGGTAGCAGTTACTGTAGGAGGGTTTTTTTTTTTTAAATTTATTTGCTTGTAAAGGACTTCTCAATACCTAGCAAGCTAAAAAGAATCTGTTAGTTTTCAACAAGATGCCTAGTCTTACTCATTTGTCAGTTTAGGCCATCCATGGTGGTAGATACTGACTCCATGGAGACGGTTGTTTAGAAACTGACGAAAGCCTACAGAAGAAATATACCAGGTAGAGTGGAACCTTCTATCAGAGTAAATTATGAAGCAGGGATTCCTTCCAGGCAAGAGTTATCTTTCACAAGTCGTGCTGATGGGGAGCCAAGGAACTGATTACTATAGCCCAGGTGCTCAGGCTGTGTGTGTGGAAGAAGGGTTTCTCAAAACTCTGCTCGCCAAGGAGCCTCACACAGTTGGCTGCTGCACTGTGTATTTTGAACTTAACCTAATATATGATATAATGGGTGTGTACATGTGCACTTGAGTGTGTGTTGGGGGGGTGGTGATGACAAAATGCTCTCAAGGCCTTTGTGACCTGATTACTGTCACACTGACACATGTAGAAGTTATGTATAGGAGGTCTATCTAGACACAGATAAAGATAATATATTACAGATTTAAGTATTGTGAACTAAATTTTACTAACCCTCTACATTCTCTATTTTCACACTTTTTAAGAACAAGCTGGGCCTTTCTTCATACTCTAACATAGAGTAGTATGTTATTGTACACAGTTGGCAGAGTGGAGCATGCTTAAGATGTTTCTGCTTACTTCTCCAAGTCTTTCACCAGAAGGTTTCTTCACATTTACAAACTATCTTTATTTACTATAACTATCAGACTCTGAAATCTTTTGTTAAATCTCTTACTTAACAGAGTTCCTTAGTATTCCATTAGTAAGAATGATAATATCAGAGTGTAATTACAATTATTTTGAAATTTTTGCATACATGTCTATACAGGCACATGAATAAGCGTTTAAACTATCAGCACCTAGAAGCAGCATGGTGGTTTTAAGAGAACCAAGTAGCCTCTCAAGTTTTATATTCCTTCAAGAAGCCACAGACTTGGGAGATGGCTCAGAGGTTAAAGTGTTGGCTGTGCAAGCAAGAGGACTGGAGGGGACTCAATCCCCAGAACCCACATAAATACAAGGTGGTTATAGTGACCTCTCTATAACCCCAGCCTCAGAAGGCAGAGACAGGCGATCCCCAGAACAAGCTGACTAGCAAGACTAGCCATATCAGTGAGCTGTGGCTTTGAGTGAGAGTTCCTGTTCAAAGACTAAAGAGGAAGAGCGATCAATTAGGATGCCAAACATCAACCTCAGACCTCCCCAAGTACCTTCATGGACATATGCACCACACTCATACATGTGTGCTCACATACAAGTGAACATATACACATACCTGCATGCATGCATACCACACACATAAACACATGAAAAGAAAAAAGAAAAAAGAAGAATCCACTTGATATATAATATATTTATATTGTAAAGATGTAGACATTGTAATGGCTAAATCCGTTCAGTCTCATTTACTTTCTTGCTAGTGATATTTAAAAAGATTAGCATACATCAGGAATGAACTAAATAAATATATCTATGCTTATGGATGCTAAGGGGATCAATGTATATAAATCCAAGTACAAATGAAAATCCACAGCTATTTAAAATGGAATATGTGGGGCTGGAGAGATGGCTCACCTCTTGCAGGGGCCCCAAGTTCAGTCTCTAGCACTCGGGTTGGGTGGCTTACAGTCTCCTGGAACTGTGTTCTGGGGATCTGACTCTCTTCTGGCCTTCACAGGCACCTTCACTCATGTGTGCTTCTCCCTCTGTTCCCTGTATGTCTATACACAAATAAAAAAAAATTAAATGGCAATTTTGTGTAGGAAAGACACTGACTTCTAGGCAATTGGCTTTCACTATAACTCTGGCTTCCTCAGAATGAACTCATTTCTGTGGCTAAGACTTGCCCATTTATTACTCTATTCAGCAAAAATTTCTTAAATTAGTACTAATTCCATAGAACATATTATTCTAACCACATAGGCAACCCAGTGAGCCTATAATTTTCTCCTAAGATCTCAGAGCTATAGATCTAGTCATGATTCCAATGTATGAACAATGCACTTTTCATTTGCAGGTGTAGAAAATGACCAGATATCGTAGCTGGACCACGTTTAACTAATTTGGATAACGAGGGTGGTTTTGATTTGGCTTACTCTCACGGTATGAAAAGAAAACAGAATGTGTTTTCTTTGTACATTGGTTTACTTTCTACAACCCAGTTTCACTCTGTGAGTTCACCAGGGTCTCATGACAAACATCTGAAGTCACAGAGAGAGTGCTTGGGTCTCTGCTATCCATGAGTGCAGAGTTAAAAGACGATGCCAGTAGGTGGACTGTCTGCCAAACACACTCTGGGGATAGCCAAGGTCACTCTGCCTGAAAACATGTCAAGTCACATCAGTTAGAGAAAACAGCTTCAGGCCCAATATCAATCACACGTCATGCCATATCCTTTCTCATATCATAAAACCAGCATATCATTTCCTTCTAGTTCTTCAGCTCCAAAAGGATACAGAAAACCAGGAGAGCACTTAAAAGAGCCATTTCCCCTTTTCCTCAAATTCCACAGTGATGTGGTTCATCTAAACCCAGCACTGTTTAAAGGGAAGGTTATTATGAATTCCAAGGAAGCTCTCGAAGGCTGCATCTCTGGGTCATTTGCTTTTCTTGTTTATTTGAATTTGAATGTCTTCAGACATTGCTGGCAAAATAAGCAACTTTCTCTTGAGTTCCTAACTATGCCACTGATTAACTATAAGGATAGAGTTACTTCTGAGGTTATGACAAACTCTTGAGATTTGACGGTTCACTGCATGCTCTTCCTCCAAAACCCCAGCAGTTCGTGCCTGTGACGTTTCCTGGGCTTCAACTAAATTACTTGATACGGAAAATACACTGCACTAATCAAATTCTTTAAGCGCCCCACTATTTCCCTATTTGGACAAGCTGGAAATCTTGTCAGCATGTTTCGGACTGTAGTATTGGAACTGGCAGAGGACCTACAGGGCAAAACCCAAAGCGAAGCCGACAGACAAAGCCATGTCCCATTCAAGCCTCAAACAAACGAGAACGCTGGCCATTCTGAAAAGTCTCCCGACGGAAGGCATTGCATTTCCCGGGCCTGCACCTTATTTTTTTCCAATGATGATTTTCTTTTTTTTTTTGATTTTCGAGACAGGGTTTCTCTGTGTAGCTTTGCGCCTTTTCCTGGAACTCACTTGGTAGCCCAGGGGTAGCCCAGGCTGGCCTCGAACTCACAGAGATCCGCCTGTCTCTGCCTCCCAAGTGCTGGGATTAAAGGCGTGCGCCACCACCGCCCGGCTCCAATGATGATTTTCAATGTCTTCCTTTTCCTTCGTAGGCTGATTGTAATACAACCCCATGAGTACTAATGAGGTGCAGAATCTCTGGACAGGTACTAAAAAGTTTCCCACCACAAATCGCTTTGTGGAGAAGGTGAGATCATCACATCAGTGTAAGTATCAGCAATTCCAGGCCTGACTCAAGGCTGATGCCTGACTGAGAAACTGATGCAGCCCTAGGTAACTAGAGGACTTCTTAAACTATGATAGAGATATTGAGTATTTTCTCCCTGTATTACAAATGAAATTGAACATAACATCACCTACCCCAGTGTGACTTACAAAGACCTTTTCTTCCAGATGCCTTGCCCTGCATTCTTCTTTGAAATGAACTGAAATCATCTTCCAATATCTGTTCTATATCCATCATCCCCCCACTGTGCTATCCATGCCTGAAAGGCTAGGGTTGGTCCTTTTTTTTTTTTTTTCTGAGTTGCCTATAAAACATATCTTATATCCAAACCATCATAAATTCCATTCTTGCAAATTTGCCAGTTTCAAAAATTCTCTGTTTAATAGTTTATTGTCGGTGTCCTCTGCTTTCTCTCTTGTTCTCTTTGAGGATCAGCCAAGCAGATACTACCAAAATTTATTTGTATTTATTAATGAGTCTTAGGCTAAACATTTCTTGCTGAAAGCAAATCTTACGGCCAGAAGGAATAAAACCCAGTTCTTGGCTGTCACAGCTGTAGCATGGGGTAATATTGGATGAAAAATAGAGACTGCAGGAATGTAAACTCTAGTTTACTCAGTCCTGGCCTTTCTTCCTATTAAGGTACTTTCTGCTTGCTAGTTCTCTTTCCTAGCTTAACCCTGATACCACAAAGAAAAATGCAATTCACAACCAGAGACTAATGTCACCCAAAGATAGCTTGCTATTCTAAATAAAATGGTAAGTGCATTAGGAAGACAGGCCAGGAATCCAATCCACTTTATATTTTAACTGCCTTTGGTATGTTCAGATGAGGGATGATAGAAAAGTTATATATTTTTTTAGACCACACTTACACAGATTATTATTTCTCTACCCTCATCACTGACCTCTTCTTGGTTTGAACAGAATTGATTCATCTTCTTTTGTTGTCAGAATGGCCTCAAGCTGAGTTGCAGAGGCACTCACCTCTGTAGCTCTTTCTAGAAGATTCTCTAGGGTGTGTTTTTTTAAGTACAAGTCCTTCTCTTTGGAGGAAGTTGGGGACACTTTCTTCTTGCTTGGCACCATGGTGACTCAGGAGACGGGTTAAATGCAGAGATGTAGTCTTGTCTTGTCACTGGCTCTTCATTTGGGAGCAGGACCACATTTCTGGCACCAGCCTGCAATAGGACGGCATGATCTTTACATACATCTCATCCTTTAGGTTGCTTTTACACTCTTCAGGTGGACAGCACTGTTTTCGACCCAAGATCATAGAAAGGATTTCCCAGTAGCATCTCTGTTAATCAAGAAATGTATACAGTGTCATGTCCTGGCCATGGATCAGTCTACAGGAGAAATGAAGCAGTGGCCATCAATAGTCAATACCCCCCACCCCCACATCTGCTTAAAGAAGTACCATTAGCCGTTTGGGGATAAGTACATTAGTGAGAACATACTTTAGTTTTCCAAGTCCTTAAACTATTTCAACTTCGTCCTCATTCCAGAAGGATATTGTCTCCTGATAAGGAACTCTCCATGAATGGAGACTTGGATCTTGAAAAGCATCATGCCATTCCTTTTGTTGTCCCAAGGTTTCAGGTGAGACACCTGCTGTGATGCCCTTGCTCTCTGCGTATGATGTCCTTTTCCTTTCTGTCTGGTAGCTTTCAAGGTTTCAGCCTTGTCTTCCTCTCTCCAAATTTAATTTTGTTGTACTGCGGCACGAATGTCTCCAAGCATGTCCCTTTGGGTGTTAGGTCAGCTTTGAGAATGTGTATGTTGGCTGCATCTTTCACCAGGTTTAGAGAGTTTGCAGTCATTGTTTCTTTGAAGTCACATTCATTCTTGTCCTCTTGGAAGCCTGGTGCTATGTGTGAGAGCCTTTGTTACAATCTCACAAGTTCCTGACATGTTTGTGCTTTTTTCTGTCTGATCTCTCTATTTTGGGGAGTGGGTAAATTAAACAGATCAGTTGTCAAGTCGCTTGCTTTTGTCTGACGTCATTTTTATTCTATGACCAAACTCCAAAGCCTATCCACTAAGTTTTAAAATTAATTATGTTTTTCAGCTCTGCCAGTTCCATTTGGTTCTTGGGTTACTATCATTTCTTTCCTGATGAATTTTTGTTTAAATTTTTAAAACTTACAGAAAAGATTTGTTGACTCATTGTGTGTGTGTGTGTGTGTGTGTGTGTGTGTGTGTGTGTGTGTGTACCTGCAGAGGCAAGAAGAGGGTATCGTATACTCTGGTGGTAGAGTTCGAGGCAGTATGAGCCACGGAAGTGGGTGGTGGAAACTGAACTCCAGTCCTCTGCAAAAACAGTGAGCCCTCTTAATTACTGAGCCTTTTCTCCAACATCTTTTTTAATTTTAAAAAATTTGTGTCAGGGCAATGCATCATTGTGGCTAGGAGTGTATCTGAATGATAGAGCACTTGCTGCATAATGTAAGACATTGGGTCCCTTTCCCAGAAATTCAACACACACACACACACACACACACACACACACACACACACACACACACATACACAAGTAACTGTTCAATGAGGTATTTTATTTTTATTGCTTTGAAAACCCTTGACTCTAACACCTGATTCATCTGAGTGGGAGTCTACTGATTGTCTTTTCTTGTTCAAGGTGGAATTTTCCTATAACTTTTTAATTTTTATTTGGTTTGAATCTGAAATGCCCCCTCAAGGCTCAGTTGAGTTGCTGATAGCTTGGTTGGTAGCTGATAGGCTTTGGAGATGTGATAGTGTGCTGAGGGCTGTGCTTAGTGCCATCAGTGAATTAATCCTTTGCTGGATTCACTGGTGGGAGATAATAGAAGCTAGGAAACAGGGCCTATACAGAGAAAGCAAGTCAGCTGGGCTGTGTCCTGGAAGGGCATACACTGTTCTCTCTTTTGTTTCCTGGCCATGGGATGAGCAACCTCTTCCACCACGTACTGCCCACCCTGGTGTTCCACCTTACCACAGACCAGAAGCTACTGAACAGGATACATGGACCAAAACCTCTGGAGCTGTGAGCCAAAATAGTATTTCATTTTCGATTCTCTCAGGTATTTTGTCACAGTATGGGAAGAGTGACTATCAAAAATCTTGTTATAGATTCTCGTAGTGTAGTGTGAGGTAATGGATGACACACATGTTCACTTGCACCCCTTCCTTGCTAAAGAAGGGGTTGTATGAGCTCCCCGCTGAGCCCTGCTGCTGCTGCTGTATAAGATGAGAAGAGTAGTAACTAGTCCTGCTTCTTGCCACCACTCACTGCTTCATCAGGACCAGATGCAGACAGAACTTCACTGTATCCTGTTGACAGCAGGATGTGGGGAAGTGAAATACTGACTAGGGTAGCCTACCATGGAAGGTCCTTTTCAAAACCTTTGCTGCTGGTGTTCAGCTTCCTCCTGGGCCTGTGGGTACCAATTATATCTCCAGGCTCTGAATATAACACCTCCCCTCATCTTGTTGATGTTGGCTGGGAGCAGCTCAGGTCTCTTAGAAATACTGACACTATCTCGTGGAAGATGCAGCAGCTGTTTGCATTGACAGGGTAGAGGGGGAAGGGATCCTTTTCTTCCTCCGTCCTGCTGAAACCATCCGGGTAGGGATGAAAAGTTCTGTCAATGTTTGGTCGTACCAACATTTCCCCTTCCACACTGTAGTTAGAGGAAATAAGATATTCTTGAAGTTTAATTTAATTTAGTTTTTTCCTGTGTTGACATTCTAGAATTGTTGGCTTTATTGGCCAGGCTGTGATATAAAGAAGGCAAAAGGAAAGCCAGGTGATTCTCCACTGTGGTCTCTTAAGTCCCAAGGTACTTAGAAATACGTTTTTGTGTCTTCCTATGTCTGTTTATTTTGGTATATTTAGGGTCTCCATATTTTTTCATGAGAGAATCTGAAAGAAATGTGGCTACTGCAGATTTTCTGGAATAATATGAAGTCTTTATTTTAGACTTTTGCACTCTCTCTTCCATGCCCATATAAAATACACACAAAACCTATGACATAAATTCAACTCTAATGAAAAATTTCATGTTACATTTTTTAGACAGATTTCCTTATGTATAATCCTGGAGCAAACTAGCCAAAATTCATACTAACAAATGATTAATTTCCTTACTTTGAAGGCACATGAAATCTAGTTCAAACTTGATTGTTTTCTGCCTTCTTTAGCCTGATTTCATTCAGTAAATTTATTTTTTGCTAAATAAGGAAAACCGTATTCAGAAAGAAATATTTTGTTTTATCAAATCCTTATTATAATTTATAAATTATTTCATGATTAAAAAAAGTGTCTTCAAGTATATGGATCTGGTGATCAGTCCATCTGAAGAATTATGGTGCTGGAGTCAGAATGAACTATTCAAAGTTAGAATAGTTAAGTCACGTTTCAATTGAAAGAATTAATTTGGTTAATCATGAGTTCTAATATGTGCAGATAAATGGAGACACCAGTTGATGCACATGTGAGTTCTGTCATGAGCATCTGTCGGTGTGGAGTTCCTTGACGGCCTCTGAAGGAGCAAAGAAAACAGTGATATTGATAATGATGATAATGGTGATAATGAACACACTGAGAGCCAGATCAGAACTTGTGAAGATCATTTTCTGCTAACAGAAATCAGGGTTCTTTGGAGAGAGAGGACAAGACTAGAGCATGAGAAACACACAGGTATTCAAATGTTTTTCATGGGAGTGCAGTTGAGTGCCTACAGAGTGGCATGGGAACACCTTAAGAAGCTTGATCTAAAGATGCTTTGAGACCAGCTACATTGTCTCCACTGCACCCATGAAGAAAGTGAATCTCAGTGAAGTAACAGCGTTAAGTGCACACAGCTAAACTAAGCCATGACAGAACTAGGCAAGGTGTCTGGATCCCCAGAATCATATGATGAGTTGTGAAACACACTATTCCTAAGTACTTTTGATTCCTAAGTATATTGTAACCTCAATATAACAATTGGGGTTACAGTCATGTCATTAAGCTAATTCCAAGAAGATTTGCCTCAGCTTTTAGTGGGTGCAGCACCAAGTACGGAGTGACCAAGGAACAAGCCCATCAGGATTTTTGTGAAAAATCCCACCTGGAAGTTTTGCCTCTCTGGGGACTTTGAACAACTTATTTTGACCTCTCTTTCCCTATATATATGAGGCCATGGAGGATGTCATTGAGATGTTGTAAATTAATTATATGTGCAAGGTAGTGGTGGTAAGGTGTTTTCCTTCCTTCCACCTCATATTCCCTCCTCTCCCCCATCCTCCCTTCTCCCTCTATCCCTTGCTTCTACTTTTCTCTTCTCCTCTCCCCTCCTTCTCATGGAACAACTGGTTCCAGAATATTCTCTTACAGAATCTTCAATAACTCATAAAGTTTCCAGTTACTTCTAATGAGTAAGAAAAAAATCTCTAAGTTTGGAAAAGAAAAAAAAAATTCATTAGAAGTTTCCTCATGAAACTTCATGCTTAAACACCATAGGACTCACCAATTGGTATTGGATAACCAAGTAGGGGGCTCTTCCCTGGGGAAGACTACGTGTCCCACTCTCAGCATGCATCAGTTTCTTGTAGTCCTCCGTTTGGGGGTGGAACCCTTTGAGATTTTTTTCCTTCCTTGTTAATATGTCTCTAGGTGTTGTACTTGCCCAGGGTTTGTTTAGGCAGCTGTATTCTTGAAGCATCATTAGTGAAGAGTCCCTGTCATTTCTATGAGACACTATCTCACAGTAGATTTCGTGGTCCTCTGGCTCTTACAACCTTTTTCAGAAATGTTTGTAACAATAACAAAGAAAAAGAGGCCATGAATTTGAGAGAAAGCAAGGATGGTGGTGGGAGGGGTTGAGGGAGGAAAAGATGATGTAATTATATTTTAATTTAAAAAAAAATTGGAAAAAACTATAACACACACATCAGGACAAAACATGCAGGGCTTGATGAAATATGGAGCTGAAATATGGGTTTTAAAAAAAATCCTAGTCATATAATTTTCTAAATTGTCCAGTATGAAAATTGAAGTCACTGGGATCCTCTCTGCCTTGTCCCTGTGAGTGGTTGCTCTTCTCTGGGAGGGTGGCCTTTTCCAGGAACTTCTGTTTGCAAACAACTACAGGAAACTCTATTTCTGGCAGATCCCTAGTTCCTTATTTTCATTTGAACATGTTTGCAGTCAATAAATTCTTGCCTTTTGCTGTCCCTCTGCAGATTGGGTGTTATCTATTATATAACGCGACACCCGTGCGCTTTTCCTTCTCTTCACTTCAACTGAAACTCCTCTGACCAAGCATGAGGGAAGCTCAGCCTGCCCTTTCTGGCTCAATGAGGAAAAGCCATTGCACGTCAAAGTGAATTTCCTCACTCTTTCATTTGTGCTCACTAACACCGATGGGTGCTTTCTTCTTTAGTAAAATGGATGTTTTCCGATACTGCCAGTGATTTGATAGTACTTGGCTCTTTGTTTATGCACTTACCAGGGATCTCACTAGAGATTCCTGAGTAGGGGTAGTGTTGGCCAGACTGAAAGAGCCTTTGGAATTCTAATAACACAGGCTGCTTACTTTCCCCATTCAGTGTTTATTTTTCGTCTTTAGTTTGATTAGATTAAGTTTCCTTTATTTAGACTTCGGCAAGAACAACAGACATAAAGAAATTTAGGGATTTGAAACTTAATTTAAAAAGACAGTCAATTAAGTCACTAACACAAAAATATCAGATCACATATACAGGCTTATTCACCCCATGAGCTAAATGGCCCTAGTGATAGCCCATGTCTACTGTGTCCCCTGATCAACTGCTATGGAAATTCCAGGGAGACAGTGTGCTCCGATCCCTGTTTGGCACACCACAGGTTCACTGTCAAGCTTTGGCTTGGTGGAATGTTTGACATCAGATGGGAATTCATGCTTTTAGTTAGCTTTATTCTTGCATGGATTTCTGTTGACTGAGCACATGACTATGTACTTTTCTCTACAAGAGAAAACACAAATGGACACTATGGCATAGCATCAACTACTTGTAGGATTCCATCTGGTCCACTGTTTGAGGCTGCTCAGCACTTCATGATGTCCTGAAGCAAAGGCTATTCTTATGTTTCAGGAGCAGGAAGTGAGGGAGGCAGAGTTTTCAGGATCATCTGATGTGTGATTCTGTAATGATGATAACATCTTGTAGGGATCCCCTTATTTCCATTCTAAGATTTTACTAGTTCTTTGAGAATTTTGTACAATGTATTTTGGTTTTATTTACCCCTCTCCCTAATTCCTCCCAGAACCAAACTGCCTTCCCTTCCCTATTCACCCAACTCTGCATTCTAAAAAACCCATCTACTTCAATTTGTGCCGCCCACAAATACTTTGGGGGTATGTGGTCATCTGCTGGACCGTAGTCGACCTATGTCCAGTTAGTTGGTCAAGTTTCAGGCAATGAGAAACTACAACTCCCCTTTTCATTTAGTTACTCGTCACTCATCGGTCTTTATCTGGACCAGTATAGCAAAGTTTTAAGACGTCTCCTTACTCCAATTACTCAAACACCACAATTACTTTAGCATTCCTAAGGAGCAATTAGAATATCATGTACTCAACTATTCAAACACTTAATGACTTCCTACAGGAATTTCCTAAGAGTGGTACCACATAAGCGGCATTCAAATCCTTCTAAAGTTCTGTCCTAGTCTACTTACTGACTCCATCTCTTCCTGTCAGGTACAAACATGTCAATGCAGAACTGCCACACATGCCCAAACATCCCAGGGCCAGGCCTTTGCACTCTGTGTTCCCCAAGGCCTTTTATGCTTAGATTATACATGGTTTCCACCAGTCACTCAAATTACACCTCCTGTATGAAATATTTATCTCTAGTCAGAGGTTTTCAAAAATCCCTCCTCCCATGTAATATTTGTCTATCAAAACTAGTAAGACTTTGGAAATAGACACATTCAAGATACATTCTGTTGCAACTCTTTTAAGGAACATTAGGCATACTTTTACATTATTAATGGCATATAAATACAGGGTGAACATCTACCTTTGTCACTGAGGCTCTTTATACAGTCTTAAAAAATTAAGTTTTGAAAATTATCTCCCTTCAGGCTCAGCATGCGTCACTCTTCTTTCTCAAATTCACAATTCAATTAAAATAGTTATTTACTCTCTTGGGGCAGGGTCTTGCAGTGCGGCCCTGGCTGCCCTTGATATATAGACCTGATCCTTTGAGCTTACAGTGACTTTAGGGCCTCTGCTCTCTCAGTGCTGGGATTACGGGTATGCTTTGTCACTTCTGGCTCCATAACTCTATTAAGTACAACAGCCAAACACTAGTCTAAGGCACTAGATGATCTCAAAGATATTTTCCAATGGAACAGATTGAAAACCAGAAAATAACTGGCACAGCACTTCTCAAAAAGCAGAGGTTAAACTCCTAAAAGCTAGTGCTCTTCATCTTCTGGCTGTAGATTCAGTGCCAAGACAGCCTTCCGGTTCTATTGGATAGTTAGAGAAAACCATATAAGAATGAAAGAGAAGAGGTCAGGAAATTATTGTTTTCAATTCAAAAGCATGAAATGAGTCACAGGAACCAGTAACTAGTAAGCTCAGATTTCACAGTTTGGTCTTGGGCCACAAGGGACCAGCAGCTGGGAGTGTGTGTCAGGAGTCTTCCTTGTTGGAGCAAAATAAAGAAGCTGCCAGGGATTTTAAATATTCGGGAAAGTGACTTGCTTTTGACTTCTGTTAAAAATGATCAAGTGATATCAGTTTTGATGGAAAGAAAAACCTTTCAAAATGTCTATGGATTTTCGCATCAATGGTTAACCCTTTGAGTGTATTAGATCCCCTGCCAACACTTCTTACATGGTAAATAATGTTAAAAAGACCATACATTCTGGGATATATCTGCAAGTCAAGAATGAAAACGTGGCATGGACTGTTATGACCACTTGCACTGACAGGTGACTGGACTCTTTGGACCAGACTGGGATGGGTCCCAGGGGCTAATTTAAAGGTGAAAGCTTCTGCCTAGCCAAGCCTCTGATTGGGGAAGGGGAGAAGGAGGAAGGCTCCAGAAGTACTACTTTAGTGTATTTCTTTTCTTCCTGATTCCCACCAAAACCTATAATATTTATTAAAATTCTAGATACAAAACTCTGGTTTATTTATTTTTTTGATAATAGATCAAGATCTTCACTTTGAACAATGTCTGAAATGGAGAAAATAATGGTTAAAATATAGATAAGGATTTTTATTCTCTGTCTCTCTGTCTTTGTCTGTGTCTGTCTGTCTCTCTCTCTCTCTCTCTCTCTCTCTCTCGCTCTTTCTCTGTCTCTCTCTCTGTGGTTTACCACAAAGCAACTAAAACAAAGAGTTGCTGGGCCTTGTAAAGTTCGTAGCTGAGACAGACTCAAGGCTTTTATTTTCCCTCTAGCAGACTGTGTGTTGTCATGCTGGGAAAAAAATAAGGCCTATTTTGGACAGTAGTAAGACAGTTGTCAGTTGTTCTGTGTTGTGTGGTGGTAATTTATAGCGCATTTCCCATTATGCAATTGTCTTTTTACACACTGCTTTAGTCTGTGACTGTAGATGCATCTCTGAGAGCATTTTCATTTTTCGAAAATAATTTAATAAGACCTCAAATTCTTCATACTGATGGTCATTATCACAAAATGGAAGGCATTCTTCTAAGGGTCTGTCGAGTGTTACTTTCAGCTTATTACCTATCATCTCTGTTCGGTCATTTGTCATATATCATTTGGAAGATAGCATTCCTGCTATAACTAGTTTTTCCCAGAGTTCTCCAACCTTCGTCTCCTGGTTAATGTTAAAGAGCGTTAAGTTTAAAACAAGAAGCACCATATTGGAAGCAAGATGAGAGTCAAGTAGATTTCTCCTCTCTCACAACTGTTTCATGGCTCGTAAATATTCTGATGGAGCTAAGAGGCATGAGAAAGCCAGAGGCCTGTCTACCCTATGTTTCTGCAGCCGCCACCGGGAGCATGCGTGGGGCAGTTTACAGTGCCATTCTCTGCCACCAGGAGCACGCATGGGGCAGTTTACAGTGCCATTTTCTGCCACCAGGAGCACGCATGGGGCAGTTTACAGTGCCATTCTCTGCCTGAGGGCCATCCCTAACTCACTTTCCAGGCTGTGAGTTTGGAAAGAAAAGCATCGTCTTAGCACAGTCCTGTTAATTCAGAAGAAAGCACTGCACTTTATAGAGTTAGAGTTTGGAGGAGTAGAGGGGACTGTGCCCTTCAGGGTTGAGGATGTTCCTGAATCTAGCTTGCCTGTCATTATCCCTTCTCCCCAAAGACATTTAGGAAGCTGCTGTCCCTTAAAGCAGAGGAGTGCGCTTGGTCCCCGTGGCTCTCAAAGAAGTCACCTGGGGCCTGATTTCTCATCTCGGAATCTCATATGCTGCTCTTTGTTTGTTCCCCTGAGATCTTCCCAATTCTCTCAGATCCTCATGAAGGTGTTTTTCTGCCTTGTTTGCTGTCCGTACTTTGCTATTCAGTCATTGTTTTCTGTTCCATGCCCAAATGTGGGTTCTTCCTTTTTCATATTTATCTGAGATCTCGTGAGATCTACAAACTGGAAAGTCTAGCATTCCTCCTTATAACAAAAGAGCTGAGGGGACTTAAAGGGGTAGAGGAGTATTCTGTACATCCCAGTATTGACTCTCGAGCCTTTATTGGTAAAGACTTAAGAAACTTAGCTAAAAACTGTATTTGGCTGCGGAGGCAGAGGTGGTTCTGGCGGGACACAGAAGTCCCGTTAGGCCTCGGCCTGAGCAGAGGGGCAGTGATTGAGGAGCTGCGGTCTGTACAGAAACAGCAGATTCAGGCGCGTAGATCAGGCATGGTACTTACAGAAACAGCAGGATTCAGGCACGGTCCTTACGGAAACAGCATAGATTCCGGCACAGTCCTTATAGAAACAGTGTAGATTCCAGCTCGGTCCTTATGGAAACAGTGTAGACGCAGCCCTTACGGAAACAGCGTAGGCTCAGTCCTTACGGAAACAGCGTAGATTCAGGCCCGGTCCTTATGAAACAGCGTAGATTCAGATGCAGTCCTTATGAAACAGTGGTGGATTCAGGTGCAGTCCTTATGAAACAGCGTAGATTCAGGCCCGGTCGCCATGCCGACAATAAAACCACAGATTCCCCAGAAGCATGCTTTGCCTTTCCTGCTGAGTGGCCCCTTGCAGGTCCAGGTTACTGAGCGGGGAAAGGGACCAAAAGCCGTATGTAGCTTCTCATACAGCCATTCTCCAAGGTCTCAACTGGCTAGGAACCCTGTGTCAAAATTTGTTGGTATAATCCCTCACTCCCCTACAGACTCTGGCTACGTCCTGTTTTCTGACGTTCTCCACATCACCCTCGAGGAACGAAAATGCAGACTTAGGCAAGTTTGAGGCATAACCCCAAAAGGACCATTTTCCTTAACAGGAAAATCGGTTGAATTTTCAGAGGCAATTTATGACTTGCTTTAAAAAAAAATTTATTACAGCAGACTGGAGAGCTGACCCTGCCCCCCACCTAGGCAGAGTGCAGGTAGAGCAGGCAGGCTGACCAACTCAGCTACCACCCAGGCCCAGATCCAGAGCTTTGAGTTGGGGTACCCCATCCATGAACTGCTGGAGTATGAAGAGGCCAGTCCTGCAGAACCAAAGCCGCAGGATCTTCACGACACAGGTCAACAGCAGGATATCCAAGAGGAGTCCCGATGAGGGTGCAGTATTGATAGTGTAGCAGAAGCCAGAGGCCTCGAACCCGTCCAATGACAGGTTGCAATGATAATTTGCAAGTAAAGCTGTTTGGTCAAAAGGGTAGACTGCACGGCGCTGCAGCTCCACGACCACATTTTTGTTTGTTTGTTTGTTTTGTTGTCTTTCGGGGAGGAGGTCGCAAGGGCAGAATAGCAGATATGGAGGGACGGGAGATGAGTGGGTTTGGGATACATGACATGAAATTCCAAAGAATCAATACAAAGTTTAAAAAAGTAAAATAAAGGAAAGAAATTTAAAAAAATATTTTATTATAATAAATATATATAAATGTATGAGTGTTTTTGCCTGCATGCATGCTCAATGCCCACATTGTTGTGAGCCACCATGTGGGTGCTGGGACTCAAACCCAAGTTCTCTAGAAGAGCACCAGTGCTCCTAACCACAGAGCCATCTCTCCAGTCTCTGTGACTTGCCTTTTAAAGCATACAGCTTAATCATGGCATAAAATACAACTGGTGATCTGGCCTTACAGGGACTTGTGAGTAACTCCAGGAATCTGAGATGTCCAGGGCCTGGAGGGGGCGGGGTTGGTAAACATTGCAGTCCTCACCGCCCAGACAGACTGGTTCCTGCTGCCCTACCTGGCATTGTGACCATAGGTGACCAGGCCTCGCTATCTCTCCAGCCTCATCTTGTTCCTTCCTGCTCGAACTCTGTACCCATAGCTGCTGAATCACTTGCTAGTGCCATGGCAGCTTATCGAAAACCCCCTAAACCCCGAACCCCGAACCACCTCTTTCTCTTTCTCTTTCTTTCTCTCTCCTACTCACCATAACGTGCCTCCCACTATACTTATCCTTATCTTTCCTCTTGGGGCTTCCTCTGGGGGTGGGGGTGCCCCTTAGGAGGCTTTCTATGACTCCTCCAAGTGTATTATATTAGCTGTCCCTCTGTGTCCCCAGGACCCTCAACACATCTCTATCCTGTAGAACCAGGCTCCTCTATCCTGTTACTCTTCACCCCAGAATCCCTCTGAAATCTGTGTAACTGACGGTTGTCTGGCATGCTGGCGAGTGCCTGTTACCAGCTGAGGCATCTTACCAGCCCATTCAACATTGAATCCTTACTCATACTCAGAGTAGACATACACGGAAGTGACATTCTATTTATAACAGTATCATCAATGAATTGGAATGCAAGAATGATTTTTTTCACTGTTTTCTATGGGATCCAAATTTTGCCTTTGAAACTTTGGCTACCATTAGAATTTGTTCACCTATCTATGGGTAGTACAACCATACTTTGAATAATAATAATGTTGAAACTGGATAATAGTATTTTTCTCCTTTATTAGAAATTACTCATTGTCATCAATCTTGCCACTTCTTTTTTGTTGTTGTTTTGTTTTGTTTTTCGGTTTCTCTGAATCTTGCCACTTCTTAATTTCCTGTAAAGAACACTGACAACTGGTAGTCAAATGTATGTGTGGCCACAGAGTAATTTGGGAGAAAGGTTGCATAATTGAGAAATCTCCCCTGATTACAAAATCATTGCTCGGCTTTTCTTAAAATGCACTTACTAAGTTGAATCTTACATACAGCATTATAGTAGACATAGTAGAAACAAAATTATAAAGGCTCTGCCATGCCTTTTTGCTGAAAAAACATTATAATGAAAAATTATTGGTTAGGTATTGTGTGCCTTGGCTCCAAGTTCTGGCTAAAATGGATGATGTGATGTGCCACTGGTTATAACTGAAAACCCTGGGCAGAATTAGCTGAGTCACTTTCTGATCCCCCTGGGAGGAAATGACAACAGATGAATTTGAGCTCACATAAAAAATGAAAGAACCATAAAATGCTCTGCCTGTATTATTTGTTTTTCTCCAATGTCTCTTGACTGAACTTAGGAGAGGCTCTGACTCTTGGACTTCATAGCAGGCACCAGCACAGAAAAATATAAGAGAATTTCACCATCTTTTCTGCAGCCATAGGTTGAAGGGGGAGCTCTACAAGATGGAGATTTGGGGAAGCAAAAAGCAAAAAACAGACAAAAAACCCACCTTGTGTTCTGGCTCCTGGCTCATCTTAGTCTTGCACTTAATCACTGTTCAGTCGCCTAGAACTTCCAAAGAAAATTCCAAACTTCTGCTCCAACCAGCAACTCCCTATGCTCCAAAGAATGAAGAAAGACTTCTTTATTTCCCTATCCCGCAGTCTACTGGCTCTGCTCTCTAGGGCCAGCCAAAAGGTACCATGGCAGTTAGTATGTGTGTGTGGGGGGGGGAAATCACAGAAATTGGCAAACTGGAAAAAGAGGCCCCTAAATGTCTACACAAAGTCCTGGGCTGCTCTTCAAACTGTGTAGGAGTTGAGGAGAGTTGGTCCAATTCATCATGACAATGGCCCAGAAGCACATGTGACAATCAGTGCCAAAGGACTAAGGAGACTTTAAATACATGCAAAACCCACTGTCTATAGAACGTGATTTGATGGAGAGTGACCCTAACCAATTTCATAGCAGCCAGAGTCTCAAATTGATCTGTGAAAACTATCAATTTGTAATCCAAAGTTACTTCACATCCAAAGAACTAGGAAAATTCTAAAGTACTTGAAAAAATAATGAAAAAATACCACCCTTGAAAATGACTCAAATAATAGAAAAATACAATGGGTCCATGAAGCAGCAATGATAAACATGTTACCTGAAGTAAGAGAGAGCATACACAAGGAATGGAGAGCATAAACTGTTAGCTAAGAAATGAGCAAGAAAAAAGAACTAAAAGGAAAATTTGGTACTGAAAATAAAATAAATGAGAATAGATTCCACTGCGGAAAACCAAACAGCATGACCATGGAAGAGGCAGGTAGTTCAGAAGAGATCCACAGAAATGTTCACAATCTGAACAAGCAAGAAAATAGGAAAAAAAATGGGCAGGACCTATAGCAAAGTTGTACATCACATCATGAAAGGGTATGGTGCACAAAACATGACTGGAAACTTTACAAATTTGGTGAAAAATGGGCAAATACACAGAGTCAAGAAAACCAGCAATCTGAACACAATAAACACGAAGAAAAGCATCCAGAGGTACATTGTAATCGAATAGTGAAAACTGAAGAGAAAACTTGGAAAGTGGAGAAAGAAAAGCAGTGTATCACACATGAGACAGTAATTGGAATGACTTCATACATCTCACCAGAAACAATAGAGACAGAAAAACTGGAAAAAAAATCTGTCAATTAGATTTCTGTGTCAAGTAAAAATATCCCTTAGGAAGAAATGAAGACATTCAAATGTTTCCAGGTATAAAAACTGACAATAAAAAGTATGAAAATTTAAGAATAAAAACCAAGAGATACAGCAAATACTGCTATAAGTATCACCCCTCATACTTCTTCGGTTCTTTGAGTACTAATCCTAGCCTACGGCATCATGTCTTAGGGTTGTCAGTGTTCACAAAAGCACTGTGGACATCAACCACAATGTTTTGTTTCAATGCTTGTAACGTCTCTACACTGTATTGAAGGTGGTAAATTTCACTAAGTAGGTGGTAAGGAGATAAGTATATATTGTAATCCCCTGGGCAATCACTGAAAAATTACACCAACGAAAGTATCCAAAAGTCAATATATTTAATAAGTGGAATACTACAAAAGAAAAAGACAACGGGAACAGAATAAGGAAAATGGGGAGGGGCAGGTGAGAGGAAAGATGGAAAAATAAAAATAATCAGAAAATAGTAAGCCAAAGTGCAACTATACATATATTTATACTAGGTGGAACTGTATACATATACTACTTAAGATAGGTAAAAATAATCTAAATATCCTGAATTTAAAAGACTAGAAATTTGAGGCTGAGCAGTTTAATTCTAAACCTGTTCACAGAACAATTTCCCCCTTTTATTGAAAATAAATTCTTTTCTTATACAATATATCCTGGTTACAGTTTCCCCTTCCTCTACTCCTCCCAGGTCTTCCCCACCTCCCCTCCCGTCCAGATCCACTCAATTTCTGTCTCTCATTGAAAAAGAACAGACTTCTCATAAATAATAGTAAAATATATCAAAATAAAAATATAAAGAGATAAAACAAAAGCTATCACTTCAAAGTTGAACAGGACAAACCAACAGAAGGAAAATAGCCCAAGAGAAAGCACAAGAATGAGAGACCCACTCATTCGCACACTCAGGAATCCCATAAAAACACTAAAGTAGAAGCCGTAACACATAAATACACAGAGGACCCAGTGTCACAGACCCTGAACATGCTGCTTCATTCTCTGTGAGTTCATATGGGGTTTTCTCAGATTGTGTCAAGGACCTCGCTTTACTGGTGTCCTCCATCCCCTCTGGCTTTTACACTCTTTATGCCTCTTCTTCCATGGGATTCCCTGAGCTCTGAGGAGAGGGATTAGATGAAGATATCTAATTTGGGCTGAGTGTTCCAAGGTCTCTCACTCTCTGTGTAATGTCTGGCTGTGGGTCTCTGCATTTGTTCCTATCTGTTGCAGGAGGAAGCTTCTCTGATGATGGCTGAGCAAGGCACTGATCTATGAGTATAGCAGAATGTCATTATGTTGCTATTTTTTCTTAGAGCAATAATATTTAGTTTTACTCTAGGTCCCCGGGCTATCTCAACTCTGGTTCTTGGTCATCCAAGCCGTGTTGGGAATGGGTTCCATCTCTTGGAGTGGTCCTCGAGTAAAATCAGAGATTGGTTAGTTTCTCCAACAAGCTTTGTGCCACTACTGCCCTAGCAGCTAAGTATATCATACCACCAGGACACCATTGCAGATCAAAGGGCTTGCAGCTGGCTTGGTGTATATGTTTCTCTTTTGGTAGCATGCCGAGGACCTTCCTGTAACAAAGACACTAGGAATAAGGGGTGAAGGCTCTATGTAGGCACTGAACTTCTCCATGTTCAGTGAGTTGTGTAGATGTTGTCCTCAACAATGTAGCCTTGCTGTCAGTTTGTGGAAAGCACCCTGTAGTCTTAGTCAGGGCCTGGGTTGTTTGGGGATTCCCAAGGGACCCCTTTCACCAACAACTCAATTAGATATAATCCAATCCCAGTACATGAGGCTTCATTTGGTGACAGAGTGCTCCCATGACAAAAATTGCCCCAGCGAGGATTTCCTGCCATGCACTCAGCTGTGATGACTTTGGGGCAAAACAAGTAACAACTATAAACATGGCCCTTCTGCTGTTATGTCACATGGACTGCCAGCAAGCCAGAGTTCTTCCCTTTTTCCCCTGATGTAGAAAATGCGAGGGGTCAAGCTCAAGGCAAAGAGTTTACATCATGATTTGGATTAGTAAAAATTGAGAAACAGGAAAGAATACTTGATAAAATAAGAGAAGTTCTGGCTGGTTAAAAAAATGTCTTCTTTCCTTCTCAATGGGGGACAAATTAATGCCACTTATATTTATGCAACTAAAGAAATAATTTCTCTCTCTTTTCTTTTAATAGGAGGGCCTGGATATGTTTTCTTTAAAAATGGAGGAGAGCATCTCTGTTTGGCCCTGTTCTGGCAAGGCAAGCAATCTAACCCTATAGCCAGATCTCTAATGATTCAAATTCTCCAGGGTTTCCTATACCATGTCCCAGTGTCTACAACCTCAGACACTCGCCAAACTCTGTGTGCCAATATGCTTTATTCCTCAGTATACACTTCCTCAGTATGTTTTACCCTTTGTCAAATATCAGGTGGGTGTATTTCTAGGTCCTCATGTTTGAGGTTTCTGCTGTATTTCATTGGTCTATGTGTCTGATTTTATGCCACTACTACATTATTTTTATAACAGCAGCTCGTTAATATATCTTGAAGTCTAGAACGGCAGTCACACTAGTATTGTTCTTTTTGCTACCGATGAATATGATTGCTTCAAGTTTTTCTCCATATAGGATAATATTGGCTTTGGGTTTGTAACATATAGCCATTGCTATATTGAGGTATGTTCCCTCTGCTCCTACTCTCTCTAGGACTTTTATTATGAAATCATGTTGGATTTTGTCAGAAGTTCATTCTGTAACTATGGAGATAATCATGAATAATCATGTGGCTTTGTCTTTAAGTCCATTCACAAAATTTATTGTATTTATTAACTTATGTATGTCCAACCAACCCTGAATTTCCTGGATAAAGTCAACTTGGTCATGGTGGATGGTCTTGAGGTGTGCCTCTTTTCAATTTGCTGGTATTTTATTAAGGATTTTTGTGTTAATGCTCAGGGACATTGTCTGCATGGTTTTGCTATTTTTGTTTTGTTTGTTTGTATGCCTGTGTGTTTGTTTACCTGGTTTGAGTATTAGAGTAATACTAACTTTACAGAATGAGTCTGCAAGCGGTTCTTCTGTTTTTAGTTTGTTTTTGTTTTTTTTTTTTTTCAGTAATTTATGGAGTATCAGTTGTAGTTCTTTGAAATGAAAGTCTGGTAAGATGCTTCTGTGAGTCCATCTGGGCCTGGAATTTTTTTTTTTTGTGGTGTGTGTGTGTGTGTGTGTGTGTGTGTTAGGGTTAGTATTGGAAGCCTGTTTATTATTGTTTTAATCTCCGTTGTTACAGGTCTGTTTTATTTATGTTGTTGATCTTTTCTTTGTTTAACTTTGATGCTTTGGATGAGTCAAGAAAATCATCCATTTCTTTTATATTTTCCAACTTAATGGAGTATGGGCTTTTAAAAATATTCTCTTGTAGAAGTCTGTAATTCTCTGAGATCTGTTTTAATGTTTCCCTATTCTTTGATGATTCTGTTAACTGGGCTATCTTTTTCTTTTTCTGCAGGAGTTGGGCCAAGGCAAAGAATCAGCTCTGGGGTGAATTGATTCTTTGTATTGTTTTCTTTGTTTCTATTTTATTAATTGTTACCTTGATTTTTAATTATTTCTTGTGATCTACTGGATTTGGGTTTGGATTACTCTTGTTTTTATAAATTCTTGAGTTGCATCATTAAGTAATTTATTGGTGTTCTTTCTAATTTTTTAAATGTAGGCATTTAGGGCTATAAACTTTCCTCTTAGAATTGATTTTAATGGTCCCAGAGGTTTTGTTCTGTTGTGTTTTTATTTTCATTTAGTTCCAGGGATATTTTGATTTTTTTTGACTCATTTATCATTCAGTAATGGTTTGTTTAATCTTCTTGAGTTTATACACTTACTAGAGTTTTGTTTTCTGTCAGTTTTAGGTTTTATTGCATAGTGGCTGGATAGGATATTTGAGATTATTTCAATTTTCTGTATTTTTTAAGATTTGCTTTGTGTCTTGTCATGTGCACTGTTTTAAAGAGACTTCATGTGCTACTAGGTAGAATGCATATGCTTGGCCTTGGGTGAAATATTCCTTAGATATTATTGGGTCCATTTGATATAAAATGTTTTTAGTTCTGAGGTCTTCTGTTTATTTAATTTTCTTGTCCAGATGACCTATCTTTTGGAGAAAGTAGGGTGTTGAAATTACTTACAGCTATTGGGTTTATGTCAGTCTAAGACATTAAATCTGTTTGTATGCTTTTTATGACCCTGGGTACACCAGTCTTTAGGCTATATGTGTTTAGTATTGTATTTTCTTCATTAATTGATCCCTTGTTAAGAATGAAGTTCCTTTTTCTTTCTTCTGGTTAGTTTTAGTTTGAAGTCTATTTTGTCAGATATTATGGGGGCAACACCTGCCTGCTTCCTGGTGACATTTGCTTGGGATACTTTTTTCCATTCTCTCCCTTTAAGGTGGTGCTTATTGTTAAAGTTGCATTTCTTATAGACAACAGATAGATGGAATTTGTTTCTTTTGTTTGCTTACTTGTTTGTTTGTTTTTTGGAGACAGGGTTTCTCTGTGTAATAGTCCTAGCTGTCGTGGAACTAGCTCTGTAGAACAGACTGGGGAATTTGTTTCTTCATCTTTCAGCTAGACTATAGTTTTTGATTGAAAAGTCAAAGCCATTAACATTTAGAGTTATTATTTAAAGATATGTGTAGATTTCAGTCACTTTAATGATTTTGCTGGCTTGTGTTCTTACTTTTGCTTTGTTTTTCATTAAATTATAGCTTCATTTATTTTCTTTCTAGAGTCTCTTGACTGTGTTTATTCCTCTCCTTGGTTCAAAGTATTTCTTTTGGTATCCTGTTTAGGGTTTTTGTTGATGTAAATTTGTTCCAGGCTATTTGTATCACGGAAAGTTTTCCTTTCCACATCAGCTATAGCAGATAGTTTTTCTGTATACAGTAGTCTATGTTGACAGGTATGGTCTTTTAGAACTTGGAGTTCATTGTTTCAGGTTCTTCTGGCTTCAGAGTTTCCATTGAGAAATCACCAGTTATTCTTGTGTTTTTTCTTAGGATGCTTTCGATATTTGTTCTTGTTTTTGTTCTGTATGTTTTGTGTTGTAACTGTGATATGTCACAGGGTGTTTCTTTTCTGGTCTTGTCTGGTTGGAGTTTTGTGTGCTTTTTGCACATGTTTTCTTTAAATTCCTGAATTCTTTGATAAAGCTTATGATCATACTTAATTTTTTTCGCTTTGGGTTCATCCAGGTAGTTCTCATTAGATACCACTTCTATAGGGCTAGTGGGTTTGATGAAAGACACATAGTCTTTGCCACTCATGCAGTTTTGTTTCTATGATTTAGCCTGGGCACGTGGATTTCTTTCTTTGGTTGTGTGTCTGATGTGATAATCCTTAGACTGGGCCAGCGCAGTGAATATGTGACCTGTGGTAGGCCAGGTAAATCTGGCAGATGAGCTGTTTAATTGGGGCCAGGCAACAATGACTCGAAAATTACAGGTCTGAAGCTAGCCCTGTAGAAGCAATCACGACCTTGGGTAGAGAGAAGGTAGGAGAGAAAAGGCATATCTGATCAGTTGAAGGTGGCAGGTTCAAAGGCACCTGTTCTGGCGTGAGGCCTGAATGTGGAGATGGCTACAGAAATGGTAGGGGTAAGAAGCTTACCTTGTGAAGGTGGCTGAAACAAAAAGGGTTTGCTGACGGGGGTCTTCATTTTTTTTTAAATTTATTTCTCCTTATGTATGGACATGGAGGTGGCCATGGAGGTCAGAAGAGACTGGTGGATCTCCTGGAACTGGAACTACCCAGTTGTGAACCATTCAATGAGAGTTCCGTGAATACAGCTCTGGTCCTCTGCAATGCAGGGAGCACTCTTGCTGAGTCACCTCTCCAACCCCAAATTATAGTTTGAAAGGCTTATTTTTTAAAAATAGTCCGTACCTGTATTCACTAAGCAAATAGAGAAGAGCAAGTCAAAACAGGAACGCGACGCAGTCACCGCCTTTTGCCTTTTATTTGCTACTTTAAAAACTATAAAGTAGTTGAAGAACACATTTAATATTTTTTACTTTACTGTAAAAACTATGAAAGAGATGCATTAAGCTGGAGCATGAATTTAAGAATTTTTTGAGACACTGTCTTATATATCTAAGATCCTATTAATATCAACTATGACATAGAAGTTGCAATTTAGTTAGTGTCTCAAGTTTTTTTTTTTTTTTTTTTTTTTTTTTTTTTTTTTTTAGCATTTTTACATACCAGTTAGCTAAAATTGATGCCTGAGAAGGACTTAAGGATTACCTTTAGACCAGAGGTGTAAATTCATACATGAAAACTGAAATTATTTACAAATTTTCTCTAGTACATATTCTACTGGCAGCTGACCTGGAGGTCTTGTGGGCAGAAGAGGTATTTTTCACATGACTTGAGCTTGAAATAAACTTTCACAAGAAGTACACCATTATGAAATTGTTTAATTATAGGAAAGGGGGTTGACTTCTTTTTAATCTGGAGTATAAAATCCTCCTTTGATTTATGTCCAAATGGCTTTTGAGTTTGTTACTGCACGTTCTAGAAGAGTGGTATATACAATAGTTATGGAGAAAATTTTTGAAATCGTCATGGCTTCATTTTTTAAATTACTTGTTTTACACATGGGTTATCCTTACTTGGTGGTTAAAAAAATAATAATCCAAAACATCAACAACAAATACCTGGACTTGATTCAGTTGCCTTGTTGTGTTTAAATAGATGAAAAAATTCTGTTAGTTGTAAAAATTATCAATATTTTATTACTACTATTGAAATTATATATTTAAAGTTAAAGGCTTCAATTTAATTTTAAAGGGTTCTAATTTAACTCTATAGCAATCAATATAAATTTTATTTAGCCTTAGAGGATCTTAACAACTTTATCTTTAAACAGATTATTTTTTGAATGGAAAAAAGAAGCAAATGTTTTCTACTTTTGGCAAATGCAGAGAACACATGTGTAAATTTGGTCATATTGTCTTATATCAGTATAAGATCCAGAAAAAGATAAATGGGAGCTAAAATAGAATGGACTCTATGGAAAAATTAGTTGGGTTAATAAATCCAAGAGGAGGCATTATGGTTGGTATGCAAAATAGATAGATAGATAGATAGATAGATAGATAGATAGATAGATAGATCTAAATCAATTCATTTAAGTCATTTAAAACATAACTCCTTCATTCAAAATACTGAGGGCTAGCAAGGTGGTCGAGTGGCTAAAATGCTTATTATTCAGCCTGATGACGTGAAGACCTGAGTTAATCCTTGGAACCTACATGACGGTAAGAAAGGACCACCCCACCACAACGGTTATCCTCTGACCTCTGCATGTGCCCTCTGACAATGTGTATGCCCACTCACAGACACACACAAAAATATGTAAAAAATAAAGTCTTAAAAATTGTTTCCACCTCTTAAAAATACTGAGTATCTAGTGCACAGAAAATGAAATTCTTTCCATACTGCATGGTGACAATGAATGAAATGTCCTTTGATTCCAATATGTTATAGCAATCTGTTTCATGCAATCATCTTTCTATGCTTTCTCTAATATATATGAGATTGTGCATCATTCTTAAAATACCATTATTGTTTATCGACTAATAACAGCATTTCAGTTTTTACTACCAATTTGGGAGTCTCCTGTTGGGTAACACAGTTTCAAAGAGACTACAGCATAATTGGTGTAAAAGCTTGCTGGAGTTATCAGAATAGTGAACAAATTCCCTCAAACAGTCCCCATATCTGATTAGCTTTTCTTAGTGGCTTATAATTGCCTCAAAAATACTGCAAAATATTCATTTAAATACAGCATAGTGATAAGGGAGAAAAATATATGTCAATAAAAGTAAATATTGATAAGATAATCAATGTGCTTTTATTGTTTTTTTAACTTTATAATTAATTTAATTTTACATACCAACCACGGATTCCCCTGTCCTCCTTCCTCCCACCCTTGCCCTCCCCCAATCCACGCCCCATTCCCACCTCCTCCAAGGCAAGGTCTCCCTTGGGGATTCAGCCCAGCCTGGTAGATTCAGTTGAGGCAGGTCCAGTCCCCTCCTCCCTGCACCAAGGCTGAGCAAAGTGTCCCAGCATAGGCCCTAGGTTCCAAAAAGCCAGCTCATGCACCAAGGGACAGGTCCCGGTCTCACTGCCTGGGGGGCCTCCCAAACAGTTCAAGCTCATCAATTGTCTCACTTATACAGAGGGCCTGGTCCAGTTCCATGGGGGCTCCTCAGCTATTGGTTCACAGTTCATGTGTTTCCTCTAGTTTGGCTATTTGTCCCTGTGCTTTTCCCAATCATGGTCTTGATATCTCTTGCTCATCAATATGGCACTTTCTTAGAAAATTGGGAATCAACCTCCCTCAAGACCCAGCTATACCACTCGGGCATATATCCAAAGAAGGCTCAATCATACCAAAAGGACACATACTCAACTATGTTCATAGCAGCATTATTTGTAATAGCCAGAACCTGGAAACAACCTAGATGCCCTTCAACTGAAGAATGGATAAATAAAATGTGGTGCATAAACACAATGGAATACTCAGCAGAGAAAAACAATGACATCATGAGGTTTGCAGGCAAATGGATGAATCTAGAAAAAATCATCCTGAGTGAGGTAACCCAGACTCAGAAGGACAAATATGGTATGTACTCACTCATAAGTGGATACTAGATGTAAAGCAAAGGATAACCAGACTGCAACTCACAACTCCAGGGAGGCTACCTAGTAAAGAGGACCCAATCATTGAGAAAGAGGAGGGATTATATGATCAATGCGCTTTTCAAAGTTAATCTTGAACTATTGGCTTGTAAAGATAAGTAGCCAGAAAGACACAGCCCACAGAATCAACTAAGCATGGCTTATAGGGGCTCACAGTGTCTGAAGCAATCACAGAGCCTGTGTGGGTCTGCACTAGGTCCTCTACATATATGTTATGTTTAGCTTGGGGTTTTTGTGGGACTCCTAACAGTGAGAGCTGGGGTGTCCCTGATCTTTTTGCCTGCTCTTGGGACCCTTTTACTTCTCCTGGGTTGCCTCATCTAGCCTTGACATGGGGGTTTGTGCCTACTCTTACTGAATCTTGTTATGATGAGTTCAGTTGCTATCGTTGGGAGACCTGCTCTTTTGTGAAGGGAAATAGAGGAGCAATGGATCTGGTGGAGAGGGGAGATGGGGGAGGGGACTGGGAGGAGGGGAGGCTGCAGTCTGGATATATTGTATGAGAGAAGAATAAAGAAAAAAAACAGGATGAATGAAGGGATGAAAAAAACTATTTTGTTGTAATTTTGAAAGGAATTTCTAAAAGTGCAAATAAGCTAGAATTTGAAGTTTGAACATAAAATTCAGAGTAAATTCAATTAGATAATGTGGTTCTGTCAAGAGGAATGAAGAACTGGGGGCCAATGGAAGTCCATACACATTGAGTGCCTGGTGGTGATAGTTGGTAAGTGGAACGGTGTGATACAAATTATATTGATTAATAGTCATTTGTTATCTGCACTTGTTAAACATGAACTCTGACAACAGGGGAGCCCTCATCTTGGGGTCAAGCATGTTTATCTCAAGTATCTTCTGAGTCCTTTTCCTTCGTGACAGGAAGAAATGGAAAGAGTAAACAGCTAAGGGTATTAGGAGCACTGCACCCCCGAGAGCAGCTATTTCCAAAAGAGGTCCCCTTTGCTAACCCAATGCTATAAAAACGCTTGCAGTGGGGGATGAGAAGCTGGGGCCTCATCCATGGAGGCACTGCTCTGCTTCACCTGGATATCTGTTCAATAGGTCTCCCCAGTCAATTTCTGCCAGCTGCCCTAAGACTGGATTTGTTGATGATGTTAGTTTTGATTGTTTTCTCAAGTGGGGTACTCTAGTAGTCTCTGTGGGATATTGTAACATCTGAGTTGATGATATGTTCCTATCTACAGGCTTACAATTTTCTTCACTTTTGCTTGCCACATGTTTAATAAATTCACTCATTCAACACTCATTATACTGTTCTGTGGTCAATAACTTCTCTGTACAGAAGAAATGAACATTGGGATTGATCTGAATGTCCATCCACCTAAAACTAATCAGGGGCTCTCAGAAGGATGGACTGAATAGATCTGTCAAAGCCATAAATCACAGATTTACAATTCAAGTGGGGAGAAGAGGCTACAGAAATGTCTCTGGAGCCTGCAACAGTGCCGTGGAGTAGGTCGTTGGTGCTGGATGGAGACAATTTTTATAACAAAGGCGGCTATTTCTTCTACAACATGGCAAACCAGAAGCACATACACAATTAAGCATCCTTAATATGAAAATCTGAAATCCCAAATACTCCAAAACTTAAAACTCTTTGAATGCAGATACAGTGTCGAAGATGGAAAATTCCATAGCAGGAGACTGTTCATATACAAAATTACTAAAAACTAATATATAAAATGTAGCTTTAGGCCACATGTCTAAAGGTCTCTATAGAATATAAATAATTTTTTGTGTTTAGGTCTAGGTTTCATCTCCAGGGAACCTCATTAGGGATATCCAAATATTTCTAACTCTGAAAAAAAGTACAAAATCCAAAACATTTTTAGTCCCTAGCATTTTGGGTTAAAAAGACATGCCTTCTGAGTCTATATTAGCTCACTAGTGCTTCTGTCTCACTGAGTGTCTCCTTTTGATTTTGCTTTCAGTGGACTGTTTTCCACATGCCTTGGAGACACTTCTGGCTGTTAATAAAGAACCGCGAATCAAGAATACCTTCCTCCACAGCGGCAGATTCAAACAGGTGATGATGAGCTGGAAGGAGACCAGGAGGAGGGGCAGAGTGCGCAGCACGGGACAGGCACTAGGAACGGCATAAAAGGACAAAGAGTGTTGGTGGCTGATGGAGGCAGACTCTGGTTGCTGACAGACGCCAGGAGTCAGATGGAACAATGCAGAGGCAGTGGCAGCAGGGGCAGGAGACCAATTTTGTGTGCAAAGACAGTAGCGCTGTAGAAGTTGCCCAATCCATTGCCGTACCGCGGAAGGTCAGACAGACTGCTCTCATTACTCCACAGACATGTGTGAACACGACTCCTGTGTGTAAACCCTCTAAGTGTTTCTTTCAACTCATACTCTTCTCTTTACGTTTAGTTTTTAGCCACATCAAACTAACACTGAAGGCGCTGAATATAGTGGAGTCCTCCTGAAACATCAGCCCTTGGGGGTGGGGACCAGAGGCAGGTGGGTCTTCAGTTTGTGGCCACCTTGGCTACACAGAGAGAAGCAATTGTAAAACAAGGCAAAGCAACAAAATCGAAGACACCAAGTGTTCGTTCGATCAGAGAGCGTGTATTTTGTCCTTGATTAGATCTTTTCTCTTCTCCGCTCTGTATTCTTTGCAGCTGCTTTAGAGTCGTCTTGATCACATTTCCCAGGAGCTTGTCAGCCTGGTTTTCGTTTTCTTTGGGTAAATTCTGAAACCTACCAGGGTGCTGCGCGTATGTCTCTGCCGCAGTTAACTGGAATATCTCTGCTTTTGTTTTGTTTTTGAGACAGGTTCTCACTATGTATGTGACTAGACTTGAACTCACGACCTTCTTGATTTACCCTCCTGATCACTGGGATTGCAGATGCGCACCACTCTGCCTGCTTTGAAATGGCATGGCTTCTCTCTGAATTGCATATCTTCACCAGCTTGCTTCAGTTCAAGCAGGAATTTGATCATTCAATTAAATATTTAGCACAGTATCTGGCATGAAATAAGCACCCGATAAGTGTTTACATAAATTAGGTTGAATTATGCTCTATATTTTTAGTTTGGTCTCAAAAATCTAAAATATTTAATTATCTCTGCTACACAAACATAACTAACCATATGTTTTTATTTTTCTTGTTTCGTAGTGAGCTGTGTTTTTAATTGGTGTTTATGAATCTTAAATGTCATGAATAGTTTTATATTCATTTATGTGAGGTTTTTTTTCATCAGTTTGCTGTGTCCTAAAGTTTGTGGAGTGCTGAATTTCTCACCCTCATGAAATGTGTATTCAAGTAGAATGCTAAGATACCTTTAACATTTAATTTGTCAAACATAGATTTGATGAGTCTCTCTTACCACAGCCAAGTATATATTTGACCTCATGGGCTTAAAGTCCCACCTCTGTCAATTTGTAATTTAACCTATCGATCAATATCAACCCTGAAAATAAAAGTTTTAGTCTTTCTACTGTTTCTAGATGTTTCTCATTAGCATCTTCCATAGTACTGAAGAAGAAAATGGGCCCCCAGGTGCCCTTCTTATAACACCAGGCTATGGTTTGCCAGGCTGCACATCACCTGCCTCCTGCTCCCACGGTGCCACTTTCGACAACTGACCCTACATGGCCTGACTGAGCGGCTTCCTCTGTGCATGGCTTCTTCAGCTTTTCCTCCTGCCACTTCTTGTTTGCTTTGGCCAGAGGAATTGTGTTGCATTTCTGGGTACTTAAGTTTATGAAAGAGAAATACAATCCAATACCTATTGATAACTAATTCATATGAAGACAATTCTCTTTTTCTATAATATTTTTATTGTCTATTTGGGAGTTTTACATCGTGAATCCCCAGCACCCTCACTTCAAAGTCCTCCCACACCCTTGGGGACCCTCCCCCCCCCCCAAGGAAGGAAGGAAAAGAACAAAACGGCAACAAAAAACAAGTCCAATTTGTGTTGCCCGTATACTCACTGATGCAAGGTCGAACTCCAGGTGGCCCAGCCTCTTAAGGAAAACTGAGTCCTTCCCCAGTCACACCCCCACCAGAAACCATCAGTTGTGGAGAGCTACACTTGAGCATCCTTACCACAATTTTTTAAGAGTTCTCTTTGATGATTTTCTGTCTAGGCTGTTACTTTGGCGGGGGGGGGGGGGGAGTAGGGGTTGTCACAGAAGCCTTCTATGCCCCTCTTTCTCAACTGTGTGTCTGTAGTCATCAACACCATGGTACAGGTAGCTTCCTTGCCCTTTACAGTCATAGGGAGTCTTGTACTTCCACATGGTTTCTGGCAACAGTTCGGACCATAGACATCTACATGGTTTCTGGCATCAGCATGTGCCAAGGACCTCAGCATGGTCTCTGGTGGCAGTGCAGATCATGGACAGCAGCCTGGCTGCTGCACAGACCATGGACACCATCACAGTCCTCAGCAACAGCATGGACCTGCACATCAATATGACCTCAGGTGGCAGCATAGGCCACTCACATCAATATGGCCCCTGGCAGAAGCACAGTTATAAACACCAGGGTGGCCTCAGGTTGTAGCCCAGGCCAAGGACATCTGTATGACCTTTGGTGATAACTCAGACTGGAGACATCAATATGGCTCCCGGTTGCTGTAGGATCATGGATATTCACATAAACCTCTGGCTTTAACACCACCTGGGGCAGTGGACCATGGATACCAAAGTATGGATACCAGAGGCAGCATGAACCATAGACATCTTTCAAGGAGATGCAATTCAGTAAATGAACCATTTTTCGTCTTGGACATTCTGTAATTGCTTAGAACCAGAGTTATCATGTAGCTGGGCGTTGTGTTTGGGGACTGGGTCAGAGTGTGGTCTCCAGGCTCCTGTACACCACCCTGTCAGTGTCAGTCCTACTCAGCAATGTCACACTCCCCCATCCACTGCAGCCTTTCTCACACCTATTAACACCGTCACATCTCTATTCCACCTCTTTCCACTGGTCACTCACTGCTTCCTTCCTCCATCTTTCCTACCTATCCATCTCACACTAGTTTGTCATAGTGGCATTGGAAACTGCAGTGTGCCACACAGTACATTTTTTTTTCTTTGTCCAAACAGCTTTACATGCAAATATTCATTACGAGTCATTGGTCTGGTTCAAGGTCTCTGGTCTCTGACACACCATAAATACTGGATCATTGCTGAGATTAGTTTTGGATATACTACTGTTGTCCAGGGTGATCTTGTGGCTAGGCAGGGTGTCTAGAGGCAGGTTCTGTCAGAGCCCCAGGTTGCTGCACACCTCCCTGCCCTCCAAGTTGGCTGTCTGGAAGCTCGCTGGGCTCAAGCTTCGTGCTCTAGGCTGCAGGCAGCGCCACTGCCCCTAGCTTTTTGTCTAGGATCTGCCCTGTTCAGTAATGATATCTGGTTCTGCAGGGCCGGCTTCTCTACCCACTCCAGCAGCTCCTAGATGGAGTAGATGTTGTGGTAGACTGACTTACTCAAAGTGCTGGATCTGGGCCTGGATGGCAGCTGAGCTCAGGCCTCTTGCAAACAGTTCTTAAATATCCATGAAAATTTGCCATTTATTAAAGGTTAAAGAAAATTTGCATAGTAATGGGATGGATGTGCTTGCTTGGTTTTACATAAAGGACTAACTCTAAAATAAATATTTGGTAATGCAGAACACATGACATTATTTTTCAGAGCTCATTAATATTTTGACTTTATAATCATCAATGCTGAGAATATTGTTTTCCATAAATATATAATGGTGAAAGTATGCTTAGAGCTATTTTAGAAACTGTTGGAAATTCTTCCCTATGCCAAAATTCATTGAATGATTTTTTTTTTTAAATGAAGCCAAGTCATCAGCTCCAACAGCAAATCTTGTGTATAGGTGGATTGTGAGGTGTCTGTTGTGATGCATGCACAGGTGTGCTATGGACCCATACCTTTGCCCATGTGCAGTGTCCAGATGAGAACATCAAGGACCTTGCTCTGTCACATTCCACCTTCTTTCCTTGAGAAAATGTCTTTCAGTGAAGTTGGAGCTAGGCTGGCACCAAGCTAGCCCAGTGATCATCCCGTTTCTACCCTGAAACCCTTCCCAGTATTGGAGTTATAGGCACACGTGGTCACATCCAGCTTTTCATGTGAGTGCTCAGCATTTGAACTCATGTTATCATGCTTGTTCAGGAACCATATACCGAAGCATGTCCTCAGCCCATCCACCAGTACTTTTAAAAGTCAAACATTTGAATACAACATAATCTAAGGGCATACCATTATGATACCAATGCTGAGGAATGACAGTAGGAAAAATACTTAAAGTGTTTGTTTTCTATACTTTAAGCCATGAGGGTAGGAAGAATTAAATTACTGCTAGAGTAGACAACTTTGTATGTTCAGTTAAAAATGTGGAAAGCCAAACATATGATAGTCTCACATCTGAGCTAATGTGTTGTAGGCCGCATTCACTGGTGCTCAGTGAGCAGGTACACACTATATGTTGAGAACCAAGTCTGCACGGGGGGGCGGGGTATGTGTGCTCCATGCAGCACCCAGAAGTGCGCCCATGAAATCCTCAGATTCATTTCCTTCATTTTGAATGAAATTTTTCTGTTGCACATGTAGAAATCATGGCCATTGTCAACTTTTCAACATTTGTCAACACACACACACCCCACACTCAGTGACAAGACCCCGTATGGGTTTACTGCCCACAGTTGGAGACATTAGCTCTATACATAGTGTGGGCCCAACAATATTGTAGTACTCCTTCTCTGTCTTTGTAAAATCAAATACATGTCAGACTTAAATACAAACAAAGGTATCCCACACTTGAGTTCCTTAAATCCAAACTCTTAATGTTTACTAACTTTTGCCACATTTATTACTCCCCATAATTGCCTCCCATGTCACCACTAAGAAATAAGAACCCAGGACAGCAGCCAGCTCCCAGATCAGAGTGAACTCAGGGCTCTCACCAGGTGAGATTCACCATCTTATATTCTATACCAGGAACTCAAATCCTAGTGCCTGGGAATTTAAGTCCCGAAAACCCACAGAATCTAACATCCTTACCTCTACTTGGAATCTGTGCTCTCCAAGACCCAGGCTTCTGGAGGAATCTACCTTCTTTTAGAAGAGCTGTTTAACATCCTGAAACTCCTCAACATCCCTGTCTCATTGGATTTTCCACTGATGCATTTGTATCTAAATGTGGAAGAGGGCACAGGTCGTAATGAACATATTATTTTCTTCATAGGCATTTTTTTGTATAGGTTTTTTGTATTCTTCTAATGGTTTACATTTTTCCTTCTGTAAGGCGCCATTATTGTGTAGTTTACTGCATCCAATCTCCCAGATTTACTTTGTAAGTTTTTTCCATCAATATCCACCCTGAAAAGAGGTTTTAGATCACCTCATCTTTAGACACCGTGTTGGCCTGAGAGTCATAAGATAAATGATGACATTGTCCATACCCTTGCTTCCCTCTGATTACCCAGCTCTGAGTTTCCTGGCACCACTAATCAGTATGGCCTCACGGCCACACTCACCACAAACCCCGGATCACATTTATTTCCAATTTGGCTCCTCTGACTGATCGTAGTCTATGCTGATCATACGCACAGTTTTAAACTGGATTTTGGGGATGGAGAAGAAGGAGTGTGGGAAACAGTTTTCCTGGCACAAAGCCACTAGAAAATTATCCCTTTGGAAACTAACAGACACTCCCCGTCTTTGTATTTTCCTGTTTCTCCACTTAGACATGCTTCTTGCTAGCAGACTTTGATTAAGAAACAAAAGCCCCACTTCACAGACTCCTCCTCACCCTCCGGGGCTTTTCTGTTTGTGATACACAGCTCTCCCTTATGCCTTATTTTGGTTGACAAAATGGAGCAAGCTTTCTATGTTCAAAATTTTGAGTTGCGAGTATGTGACATGTTTTCCTGAAAGAAACTGATGAGAATGAAAAGTCCTCCGAAATGCTCTCTTAAAAAATGAAATAGGAAGGGGCAAAGGGGGGCAGCTCAGTTGGTGGAGTACTTGCTTTGCGTGTACAAAGCCCTGGGTTCAATCCCAGAACAACATAAACTGGGCATGGTGGTACCCATCTCTAATCCCATCACTTGGAAGATCAGTAGTTCAGTGTCATTGTTGGCTAGTTAGCCAGTTCAAGACAAGTTTGTCTACAAGAGACTGTCTCAGTAAAATAAAATAGAATGAAAACAAAAAAGAAAAGCACTTCAGTGGGGTGTTTTTAACTGTATAATTGGGCTCAGGATCAAACCAGGGAAGGAGTCCGAAATGATTTAGTTTAAGCTTAAATCTGCACCCAAAATCCTGGAAAACCTTCGTAGAGAAAGGCTTGAAGGACAGAGGTTTCGAATACTCCAAAGCCAAAAAGATTGAAACTTAAAATAAACACAACTCATCTTGGAAGACCAGGCTATGGTTCTGCAGTTTCACATGGGACACCCCGGCTTCAGGAAGAGCTGATGTTTGCTGGTCATTTACTATGGGAGAGTCAGCACCTCTAACTGTCATGATGAGCACTAGGAACTATCAATACTCATAATTATTTTCAAGATAAAGAACATTGGGCAGAACTATGCTAAGTGCCTGACTCAAGACTATGTTGCTCGTTAATGGCAGAACCAAATTTCAGAGTAGGTGTGAGATAAACAACTTGTTGGCAAACAACTGAATTGGGAGCCACACCTAAGAGGATGATCATAGCAATATGTAATAGAATAATTAACATGTGCTATTAGAATTCAAATTTATTTGAAATTGTATGTTTTTACATAAATGCTGTCATTTAAACAAGTAAGACTAGTTCATAGTGACAGTCATTGTTTCAGTTTGCTTTCTAGTGATGCGATAAAACATCACAACCAAGAGAAACCTGGGGAGGAATGGTTTTATTTGGCTTACAGATGCAGATAAGGTAGGAACTCAAGCAGGGGAGACTGGAGGTAGTAACTGAAGCAGGGACCATGGAGGGCTACTGATTATTGCTTTGCCCCTCATGGCTTGCTCAGTCTGCCTCTTCCTTCTCTTCCTCCTCCTCCTCCTCCTCCTCCTCCCCCTCCTCCTCTTCCTCCTCCAATTCCTCCAACTCCTCCTCCTTTTTTAGACAGGGTCCCTCTATGTAGTTTTGGCTGGCCTCCAACTCAGAGACCTGCTTGCCTCTGCCTCCTGAGTGATGAGATTAAAGGAGTGTGTCACCATGTCCAGCTTAGATTGCTGGACCACCTGCCCAGGGATAGCACTGCTCTCTGTGGGCTGAACCCTCCCACATCAATCATTAATCAATGACATGCCCCCACAGACTTGCTTGTGGGCCACTTTATGAGGCATTATCTCAACTGAGGCTTCCTCTTCTCAGATGACACTAACTTGTGTGAAGCTGACAAAAAGCTAACCAGTATGGCAGTACTTAGTAGTAGGAATAAATAACTACAAATTAATAAAATACATTTACTTAATAATCTTTTCATAGCCATTATATGGTAGATTATTCCCTTTGTTCATGCACGTGTATGTGTGTGTGTGTGTGTGTGTGTGTGTGTGTGTGTGTGTGTATGTGTGTGTGTGTGTGTGTATTAATAACATTACCCTGGTCTACCTGCAGTCCAGAACATTTTCTATTTATTTCATGAAATGATAAGATGGAGCTGGGTCAAAAGTCAAACGCAGTTTTCCTTGTGGCCTCATTCTTGTCCAACTCCAATGAAAAGGGTTCTGCAATGTTTCCCACAGGATGACTTACAGCTTAGTAGCCTCTCAGCAACAGTGTCCAGAAACAGAACACTTACAGTTTAACTGTGTAGAAGGAGGCCTATATTGGAGAGAATCGGATTTTGGGATCTCAGGAAACGCCAGATGTCTCTCTGTGTCTCTTGCTGATCAGCTTTTGTGAGGTGAGTCTTAGTGTCTATTTGTCATGTTGACCCTCCCATCTCTCCTCGCTGGCTTGGAACATTGGAAGTGTCATTGACTGACATCTTCAATCATACTTCTCTTTCTCAGGGAAATGGATTTTAAATTATAGGGTTGATTGACCTTGTAAAATTGAGTTGGAGTTTTAGAAAAGAAATCAAGAGCATCCTATTCACTTTGGGTGTCCTTTGCTGATAATAACCATTCCCAACATTCTAAAGGTATGTATTTTCCCTCAAAATGTCAGGATTTTTCCCCCCTATGTGCACTTAAGCCTGTACAGGCAATACTGAAAAATACTCTTATTTTAGGTTCTTCGTGTTCACATCAGAAAGCAAGAAACCATCCTGAAAGAGTGTATACACTTAGATTTTATCCCAGCCATTTTCCTGAATTCCTGATCTTGAGTGCAGAATGACTTTCTTCCTGACCCTGATTGTGAAAACTGTATACCATATCAAGCCTGCATTTTAATCTCCTTTCTTCTGCAACAATAATGATAGCTGTCTGTTTACACACTGTAACACAATTGATAAGTGATCAAACAATTTTATTGCACAAATCACTAGCACAGGTAGTAAGCCACACCCTTTTTGGGCAGTGTTGTGCTCAAGGTACACAGGACACAGAAGGTCACACTCTTTTTTTGTCAGGAAGTTGATCGATTGCAAGGGAATTTCCAAGCTCCACAGTTTCCCTTGCTGGCCTGCCAGCAGATGGGTGGGCGAAGTCTTGTGTGTTTTTAAAATCAAACACCAGTTTTTTGTTGTTGTTTTGTTTTGTCATTTGTTTTCTGATATTTCACTAAAATCTTCATGGAAATCAGAGATAATTTAAGACTGCTATTCAAATCACAGTTTGTAAGAAATGAAAGAACCTTTTCAATTTCTTTTTTCTTTTTTGCAATCCTTACAAGCTCTGTACTATATCCTGCATAAAGCACAGTTGTTAGTAGCATCAGACAGAATCTAAACTGTACTGTTGGGCAAGCATATCTCTTATTGCACACTTCTTGTGTTTTTCCACAATTTTCTTTTAAAGGACAATTTGTATCAGTAGGAAGAACCTTACTCAGCATCAGAATCAGTTGCCACCTGTGTCTCTGCCTGAGGATTTATCTACGCGCTAATGTTTCTCAATCTGGACAAATCCAATGATTTCTAAGTGAAACGTTGCTAAGACCCAAGCTTCAGTTTGAAGGGTAGAAGGTAAGGCTTAACGTCCAGCAACGCTTCTGCTATTAACCGAGAGAACGATTAATTGCTGCAAATTTCACATTGCATCAGTAATACAAAATCTCTTGGGCTAAAGAGGTTGCCCTGTGCTTAGAACTACTTGCTGCCCTTCCTGAGGACTAGGGTTTCTTTACCAGCACAGAGTCAGGTGGTAGCCTGTAACTCCAGCCTCTGAAGGATCTGGTACTTTCTTCTGGCTTCCACAGGTACCAAACACATGTACAAACATCAATAAAAGAAAATATTTTTAAAACTTATATTAAAAATTGTTTCTAGATGAAATTTCAAATAATAATACTGGTGATAGTTTAAGACAATGTTAAGGAACATGCATAGCTGGTTTTCTTGGAGTTGCATATATATATATATATATATATATATATATATATATATATATATATATATATATAAACTTTTTTTTTTGGTTTTTCGAGACAGGGTTTCTCTGTGTAGCTTTGCGCCTTTCCTGGGACTCACTTGGTAGCCCAGGCTGGCCTCGAACTCACAGAGATCCTCCTGGCTCTGCCTCCCGAGTGCTGGGATTAAAGGCATGCGCCACCACCGCCCGGCTTATATATAAACTTTTAATCCAATTAACGTTTAGTATCTCAGAGACAAAAAATTTTCTTACATGAAGACTCAAATGACTAGTAATGGATCCATTCCTTTGCCTGAAAACAAACATCTGGCTTCCATCTTGCACATGCTCTTGTCCACAGGTTATTGTTGGGAAATAAAATAGAGCGCTAGGGAGAAACACACTATTGTGAGTGTGTTTACAGTGTACCTGTACACTCCATACCCTTGCGACACAGATGCCCATTTTCCCTTTGGTAAAATCTCAATCTGACAGAAACTTTTCTTGTGTTTACTTTGTTATTTCTGTTATTCAACAACACATCCCCATTTCCTGAAAGCAAGAGGGGGAAAGTTTAGCTTACTTTTTGGAGGAAAAATGCATTTGTTGACAAATGTTTTCATCATTCTCTGAGTTGTGGGCCTTGTAGAACACTTAAACAACATGAATTCATTAACACACTTCAGGTTTTATAAATACATTTCTCAAACTCAAATCCTTAAGAGGGAACTGGCTTGCTGTTTGTGTTTACCTATTTACCACAGTCTATGGTTGAGGTGGTTGGAATGAGGCATCCCCCATAGTTTCAGGCGTCTGAGTGACTCCTCTCAGTTGGTGATGCTGTTTGGGCCATTCAGGAGGTGTGGACTTGCTGGAGAAGAACTTCACTGTGGTTGGCTTGAGAGGTTAATGACTCCCACTATTGCTTGTTTGCTCCTCTTCTCTCTACACTCAGTGTCCTCAGAACCACGCCACTCTCAGAAGTCCCACCTTTTCTGCTCTCCCTGCCTCCACTGGCTCTCTCTCATCTCCATTTCTGTAGTCCTATTCTTTCTTGCCAACACCACCAAATCCTTCCCTTTCATGTCCTCTAGCTACCCTGGAACATAATTCTGAGCAGCCCCTGCACTGTGCCTTTCTCAACAGTGGTCAGGAAAGTGGTTTGAGCATTTTGCCACGTCATTCTGTCTTTCAAACTGCATTGGGGACCTGTTGAAGACAAAGACCATATATTCTTCATTTTATCATAGCACAAAAGCCTGAGATGTCTCACACACGTATTTCCCAATCAATTCTAGTTCACACCCTTGGTTGTTCATACGAATAATAAATTACTTAAAATAATATAGAAATTACTCTGTTCTAATCCTCACAGTAACTTGAGCCTTCTTAGAAATGACAAAATGACGATCTTTTAGTCATTTTTCTAGACATTTCTATTCCTATTGCTTCATAATAATTTGGCATTTGAGTTTTGTTTGATCTCTCTCTCTGTCTCTGTCTCTCACACACATATGCGCACACACACACACACACACACACACACACACACACACACACACACCGGGCCCTATAGCCTCAATCCAAGCTGTGCTTGAATTGGTTCACTTCTATTTACATTATCCACATGTTCTCTTCTCCATCATGTAGCATCCCTTCAGTGGAGGCCGCCTCTGTCATTCCTCGTGGTTAGACATGGTTTCTCTCTGAAAGTTTGCTCTCCCTCTCTTCAGTCATTAGCAAATTAAGCCCAGGAGCCTTAAACTGGCAGGTTAGGAAGTGCCTTGGATTTCTCAGCTTGATGGAACTGTGTTGAAGCTTAGCTTTTCTCTTATTTCATTATAACTATTTTTAAGAATTTATAGTCTTGTTTCCTCATCATATGCTGAGGATAATAACAATATTTATGTCTTAGGATTTAAAAAAATATTTATTTTTACTTATGTGTATGTGTCTGCATGAGTGCATGCGTGTGCGTGCACATGTGTGTGTGTGTGTCTCCACAGAATTTTTTTTTGTGGCCACAGAATTTAAAAGAGGATGTTGAATTCCTTGAAGCTGGAGATATAGACAGTTGTATGCCCCAGTGTGGGTACTAAGAACTAAACTCAGGTCTTTGGAGAACAATCATTCTCTTAAGTGCTGAGCCATCTCCATGTCTACTTTGAGAATCCTTGAAGGGACTAAGTGAAGCCATGTATCTGAACTGATTTGACTTCCCTTGGATCATATTACAGGCCTAATAAACAATGGTGTTATTAATAATAGTTATTTCATATTACTTCTCATCTTGCAGGAGTTCATCTAGAGCCAAATGAGACTGTCTCAGGCTCCCTGAGATAGACTTATACAAAACAAATTATTTCAGGGTTATACAAATGCCTACAAGGGCAGGATGAGGCAGAGCAAGGCACAAATGCAAAGGTCATGCCCTCTACTAACACTCCTGTGTACTATTTATGGCCCTTAAAATTATGAGAGCTTGACAATTGTTCTGTCCATCAAAGTTGGGAAGGACGGAAGCTCAAATTCAGAAATAAATGTGCTTTCACTTCAAACACTTAATCTTTCATTTGTTTATCATTATAGAAAGCTATGTGTGATAACTACCTAAACCAGATTTGCCTTTTTGTTTAATTAAAATTTATTTACAAATTATAAAAATTGTACATATCAATGGTATCCTGTTCTACTTTCCTTTTTTGTTTTGCTGATAGACATTATATTATCAAAAATCTGCAGTTATTTTTTTTAACTCTTTGGGGGCCCACCACTCAGCTCCCAAATAAATACATAAAGACTTATTTTTACTTATGAATGCCTGCCTTAGCTTGGCTTGTTTCTAGATAGCTTTTCTAATGTAAATTATCCAATTTTTTTAAACTATGTTTTGCCTCTGAACTTTTTACCTTTCTTTATTCTATATATGTTTCTTTCCTTCTTACTCCATGACTGGCTGTGTGGCTTTGGCGTCCTCCTCTCCTTCTTTTCTCACTCCTCACTCCTCCTTATATGTCTCCTCCTATTTATTCTCTCTGCCCATCAGCCCTGCCTATCCCTCTCTCCTGTCTTGCTATTGGCTGTTCAGCTCTTTATTAGACCAATCAGGTGTTTTAGGCAGGCAAAGTAACACAGCTTTAAAGAGTTAAACAAATGCAGCATAGAAAAATGCAACACATCTTTGCATCATTCAACAAATATTCCACAGCCTAGATGAATGTAACACAACTTAAACTAATATTCCACAACAAAAATCAAAATGCAGGGGGAAAGAACTTATTTCATCTTACACTCAGGTAACAGTTCCTTACTGAGGGAAGGAAGGGCAGGAACTCAAGGCAGGAATCCACAGCAGAAACATGGAGGGACCTTGATTCTTCTTGGCCTGCTCAGTGAACTTACTTACGTAGCCCAGGCCCATCTGCCTAGGGACGGTACCACCTAGAATAACCAGGGCCCTCCTGTATCAACTAGAAAATAAGAAAATGCCTCACAGACATGGCAACAGGCCAGTATGATTGAGATGAGGTTTCAGTTGAGGTTCTCTCTTCCCAGGACATTCTATATGGCAGTTGAAGCAGTGACTGGTACCATGTAATGTTTCAGTACACAGATATATTGTTCATTTTTTTTTAAAAAAATAACCCATTTTGGCCTCACATTGAACATTCCCTTGCCTTAGCCTTCCTTGTATAATATTTAAATTATACCGAATGTATCTGCTTCCGCACACATCATTTCATGTTTAAAACTTCCCCCCAAAGTCCATTTTTTAATAGTTTTTTGACAGACTGAGTTTGGCACAGCTGATGGTAGTGAGCAATGAATGGGGAGAAAAAATATGGTGCAAATACACAGTGGAACACTATTTAGCCATAAAAATAACGAAATTATGTCATTTGTGTCAACATGGATGGAACTGGAGGTCGTTATGCTCAGGATAAAAAGCCAGACACAGATAGAGCAGTACTGTGGGATCTCACTCAAGTGTGGAATAACAGAAAGGTGATCTTATGGGAAGACAGGGTAGACAGGTGGTTAGCAGAGGCTCAGGAGCTAGAGAGATGAAAGGAACTTCGTGGGGAAAGATCAACCAGAGGGTACTAAGTTCCAGAAAGTTCCCTTCCCAACACCCTCTTTTGGATTCTGTGGACACACACACACACACACACACACACACACACACACACACACACACGAATGCACACTCATCTGATTTTGTGTATCCATTTTGTAAAGGTAATAAGCAATTGACTTTTGCATCAAAACCTTCTTGCTTAACATTGGCAAGATTTTCCTACTTCAGACATTGTTGAGCTTGGACAGCCCTTTGAAATTGACTTGAAATGTATTGCATTTGTTTGGAAACTCCATTTCTCTCCCTTTCTTTTCTTTTCCCCCTCTCCCTTGACTACCCGCAATGGCTTTTCCTGACGGTGTCCTTGGGATTCTTCAGGGATGGCTCACTCACTGTACCTCAGATGTTGTTCTTCACCCAGAAGGTATTGATTACTGTCTCTTGCCTTTGCAGGCTGAACTGGTGATCTCCTGATTGAAACTGGCAGAGCAATTGCTGACCTCAAACATTCAGCATAGTCCCTGCACTGATTGACAGCGCAGTGAGCTGACGTCTCAGAGTCTGACAGCAGTGCTGGGGACAGGGCACTCACCTGAAGTTTCCGACTGCATTGCTCTTCAGTTGTTGAAAATAAGTAATCTTGTCTGATTTGGTCAGGTCTCTTTTTATTGACTTGTTTGCCTCGGCCTCATATTGCGTGGGGGATGTTATTCACAAGTCTGGTATGATTCATGACTTAGTCTGTATAGAAGATTCACATTCCTCTCTAGGGCTGTCCTTGGGAAGCCCAGAGGGGAAAAATAAATAAATAAAGGAAAAGATTTCCAGTAATTGGGTAGAGAAAAATGTGGGCCTAAGACCTCCCTTAACTGCTCTACAAGAAGTCATTTTAGTTGAGATAACTAATATTGGGGGTGGGAAAATTGGTCCTTATTTTTAATTTTGAGGGGATTTACAGCACATTCTTCCTTCTTAACAAAATAGTGGAGAAACAGGGCTCTACCTGCCAGCCTAAGCTGATGTGAAACAGACGTCAAGAACTTCCCCCTCTGTCTGCCCCAGAGTACCCACTCATTACTTGCTCTCCAGTGGTGACGAAGTACCAAATTTTGCTGGAAATGTCAGCCAAAGCCTGGTTTATTGTTTTCCCTGTTGAGTTTTCAAAGGTTACTCAAAACAATGTTTCACAGAAATTATAAAGAGGAGGAGGTTTTGGTAATGAGAATATGATCTGTGGTCTTGCTTTTTATTATAGTGTACTTAACACGCAGTTCCATGACTCACCCTTCTACAGTTAACCTCCGAACTCAACACTGAGTGCCCAGCTTATAAGTAAACTAACACCCATTTGCCTTGCTGCTTGTAGAATAGAATTTCAAGCCCAGTTACGTTGTTTAAAAACCTGGGGGGGGTGTCCATAAATAGAATAGCCAATGTTTTTCTGTATTTAAAATATCAATGTGCCATTTTATAGCTATTTAATCTTTTACATAACAAGGACTCAGTACAGATGACTGCCAGGTTGGGCTGATTTATGGGAACTTGAAGCTGTAAGGGAAGACAAGGTCTTCATTCTGTTAACAAGTGAAATCATTCATTAAAGTGTGTGTGTGTGTGTGTGTGTGTGTGTGTGTGTGTGTGTGTATGTGTGTGTGTGTATGTGTGGGTGCACTAAGGGCATGTGCATGGGAGTCCAGAGGCTGATGTAGCCAGAGACTACATTCTTTGATTAACCTAGGAGGCTACATTCTTTGATTAACCTAGGGATAATTTTTGTGTTGGAATTGCTCACTGAACCTGGAGCTCACTAATGGGCTAGACTGCTTGGCCAACTGGGTCCCGGAATCTGCCCATCTCTGTCCCCCAAGTGCCTCTTGGATTACAGATGTTCATGGGTTTTGGAGATGTAAACTTGAGTTCTCCTGCTTGTGTGACAGGCACTCTACTGATCAGGCCATCTCTCCAGGCCCAATATTGTTCCTTTTATTCACCCCATTTCAGCCAATATTGCTTATTTTTGTTTTCTTATGCCCAATCTTGCCAATGACAATGCAGAAAACACAAGACAAACTGGTCTCCCACGCTTCCAACAGCTTCTAAGTAAAGGTAGTGGACCTTTAGGAGCCATTGTGGTTCTATTAACATAATAAAACATTGAGAGGTTGAATATTTTAAAATAGTTCCAACTTCATTGCCTCTGATAGTAGAATAAGAATAATAAGAATAAATATAATTCATGGGATCTCTTTCCTTGGTACACCTGAACAGGTGTTTTGAACACAATGCTCACCTCCAAGCTTTCCTCCCTCGGTTTTCAGTAGCTGGACAATGTGTTCTTCTAGCTGTTCAACTAATTCCTGCTACTTCTGTTGCACCAGCTAATGTTCTAACTTCTATTTAAACTTAACCTGATTATTTCACTTCCTACTAGCCTTTCTTGCCTCTGAATTCCTAGACACTGATGGATAGTGATGCATTGAACTTATAGTCTATGTGTCTTATCTTGACTAGAGGGCAGATTGTTCCAATTCATCAAGGTAGAGTGTTAAATGTATTATTCATAGCCTTACTTCCACTTTATCCCATTGAACAACCAGTGATAGTATATAAGATCATGTACAGATCATCTTTATCTAATCCTACTATTTTCCTACTGTAGAGTTGTTAAATATCCTTAAAAGAAAAGGCCTAGGAATTATAAATGAAAGGGGCAGTGTGTTGTTACTGGGAAACACTACTTGTTACAAAGTTCCCCTATTCAGAGATATACTACTCTAGATGAGGTATCATTTCCAACAATTTAATAAGTCTTGTTTCTAAGGCAGGAAAAGAAGTTGGACCACATATCTGCAACCTGTTCTGATGCTTTCACTCATTTAACAGGAATCACAGTTGACCCAGAAGTGCATCCTGGGCTTAGACAAGTATGAAACCTTGAGCATTTTTAATGTCATGCAAGTGATGACTGTTGTGGTCATTGCTCATTTTTTTCTGTTACTTGTACCAAGCTTTCTTTTAGTCAACCAACCAGCTCCCAAACCATAACACATAGACTTATTATTAGTTATGAATGCTTGGCCTTAGTTTAGGCTCATTTCTTGCTAGCTCTTATAACTTAATCTGTTTATTTTCATCTATGTTTTACCTTAGGGCTTTTTGCCTTTCTTTCCTTCTGTATATCTTACTTTCACTGCTTGTGTCTGACTGGCTGGTAGCTGCCTTGCTTCTGACCCTGGGCATGTCCTTCTCTTTCCCCCTCATTCTCTCCTCATTCTCTCTCTGCCTAGATTACTCCTCCTACTTATTCTCTCTGCCTGCCAGCCCCACCACTCTCTCTCCTGCCTATATATTGGCCATTCAGCTTTTTGCAGGTGCCTTAGGTAGGCAAGGTGAAAAATGTAACCATCTTTATATCATTAACAAAGTTAGTATAAACAAACGCAACACACCTTTACACAGTTAAAGTAATATTCTAGAGCATAAACAAATGTAACACATCTTTGCCTAATTAAAATAATATTCCACAACAGTTAATGTCTTTGCAAGGTCTTCTGAACTAACAGAAGTACAAGTAGCAGGAAACATGCAGGGGGTTGGGGGTGAGGGAGTGAGGAGAGAGAGGAGAGACAGAGGAGAGAGGAGAGAGGAGAAACAGAAGAGAGGAGAGAACAAGAGAAAGGCCAAATAAGAGCATCAGTGCTCATGTTCTTCAGATAACACTATTAGGTTTTAGATAGTGTGGACAGTTCAAGAGGACAGAGATAGATTACTTGAGCCTAAGGAGTTTATTATAAGAGTTTTTAATGCCATGGGCAGACAGAGAGACAGTTGCATGGCCGGGGTTTGGAGGAGAGTTCAGGTTGAGCAGCACCAGAGGCAGACAGCATGCTTGGCCTCTCCTAAGAGAACCAGAGCCCATGTGACAGAGGAGGTAACCACTTCTGATTCCTTCTGAAGTGTAGAGAACCATGGAGTTGGCTTGGCCTAGCTGCCTTGAGAGGCATGCACCATAGGTTTTTCAGGTTAGAGTCCATGACTCCTGGGGCAATATGTGCTGTAGCCGGAGGCTTCTCTGGTCCTGCCTGGCCTTGCAGTTGAGAAGAATCTCTCCCACCTGAGTCCTGCAGCCGCTTGTTCCCTAGTAAACACACAGAGGCTTATATTATTTACAAACTGTATGGCCTATGGGTCATGCTTCTTGTTAGCTAGCTCTTATAACTTAATTCAATCCATTTCTATTAATCTATATGTTGCCACATGCCTGTAGCATTACTGGTCTGTGGGCATCTTGTTGCTCCTTGGACATTGGGATGGCATCGCCCCCACTCTCCTTTCTTCTTCTGTCTCTCCAGTCTGAAAGTACCGCCTAACCTTATTTTGCCTTGCCATTGGCCAAACAGCTTTATTTATCAACCAACCAGACCAACACATATTCACAGCATACAGAAAGACATCCCACAGCAATGTGCCTTCTACTTCCTGAGAGACTGATGCACCCCCTCAGGTAGTGAAGCATTCAAGCTGCTTTTTGTTTCTCTGTATGTTCCCTTAGTAGTCAAGGAATCATGAAGGCTTGATAAGATAATTGGTTTTAGACATTAATCTTGTGTACCCTCTATGACTTGCAAACCTCATTATATCCTGGCAACTACAACTGTATTGATTCTGGCAATTGCCATTATAATTTGTTTCTGATAAAGGTATAAAGGTCTGATTGCTCTCAATAAAATTGTTCTGGCTTCAGATGTGCTGTGGCTTCTCCAACTGCAGTGATTTAATTCCTCGAGGCTATGTCAGGTACCCTTGGCCTGTTAAGTAAATTGGCACTTACTCTGAAGGTGAGAGAGGTTCATAGTAAGAGTCTGGAACCAAGCTTTCTGTCCCAGGCAGGAAACAAGGAAGTGAGTAGGAGGCAGGATGTGGTACTCCTTTGATGTAGACTCTGTAGACAGACTTCCCACGTTCTGGCACTATGAAGTCTGCTAGATGGATTTACAGATAATGGCCCAGTAGAGAGCCTGTCAGTATCTAAGAGAGGATGCCTGGGCAGAGGCTACATTCCTGTGATCATTAAGAAGAAAAGCATTTTAAAAGCTGAGTAATACTCCATTGTGTAAATGTATCACAGGGGTGTCTAGGTTGTTTTCAGTTTCTGGCTATTACAAATAAAGCTGCTATGAACATAGTTGAGCAAGTGTCCTTGTGGTAGGATGGAGTATCCTTTGGGCATATGCCCAGGAGTGGTATAGCTGCATCATGAGGTAGATTGATTCCAAGTTTCCTAAGAAACTGCCATATTGATTTCCATAGTGGCTGTATAAGTTTCCATTTTCACCAGAAATGCAGGAGTGTTCCCCTTGCTCCATATCCTCTCCAGCATGAGCTGGCATTTGTGTTTTTCATTTTAGCCATTCTGACAGGTGTAAGATGGAATCTCAATCATTTTCATTTATATTTCCCTGATGGCTAAGGATGTTGAACATTTCTTTAAGTGTTTTTTGGCCGTTTGAGATTCCTCTGTCAAAAATTCTCTGTTTAGATCTATACCCCATTTTTTAATTAGATTATTTTGTTTTTTGATGTCTAGTTTCATGAGTTCTTTGTTTTGGAACTCATCCCTTTGTCAGATGTGAGGTTGATGAAGATCTTTTCCCATTCTATAGGCCCTCATTTTGTCTTATTGACTGTGGCTTTTGTCTTATAGAAGCTTTTCAGTTTCATGAGGTCTCATTAATTAATTGTTGATCATAGTACCTATGTGATTGGTATCCTTTTCAGGAAGTTGTGTCTCATGCCAATGAATTCAAGTCTATTTCCTACTATCTCTTCTATCAAGTTCAGTGTATCTGGATTTATGTGGAAGTCTGGATCTGACTTTGGTTCAGGGTGATAGATATGGATCTATTTGTATTCTTCTACATGCTGAATCTAGTTATACCAGCACCATTTGTTGAAGATGCTTTCTTTCTTTTCATTGTATTTTGGCTTCGTTGTTGAAATTCAGTGTCTATGGGTGTGTTTATTCACATCTGGGTCTTTGATTTGATTTCATTGGTACATCTGTTTATTTTTATGCCAATACCGTGCAGTTTTTATTTCTATAGCTCTGTAATAGAGCTTGAAATCAGGGATGGTGACACTGTTTTAGCTATCCTGGGCTTTTTTTCCCCACATGAAGTTGAGTATTGTTCTTTCAAGATTTGTAAAGAATTATGTTGGGATTCTAATGGAGATTGCGTTGAATCTGTATATTGCTTTTGGTAAGATGGCCATTTTTACTAGATTAATCCTACCAATCCATGAACATGGGAGATTTGCAGGCAAATAGATGGAACTAGAAAAAAAAATCATCCTGAGCTAGGTAACCTAGACCCAGAAAAACAAACATGGTAAATACTCACTCATAAGTGGATGTTAGCTATAAAATAAAGGATAATTTATGCTAAAATTCACAGACTCAAAGAGACTACCTAATAAGGAGAGTTCATGGTGGGGTGCCTAGATCTCCCTAGGAAGGGGAAAGATAAGAGATTTTGTGTGTGGACTGTGGGCAGGTAGGGATGGGAACGCTGATGGTCAGGTTGGGGGGCAGGTGAGTAATGAAAGACACTACTGGAAGGGGAGGCCATTTGGAGGTCATGTAGAAACCTGGCATAAGAGAATCTCCCAGGAATCTACAAGGATGACTCCAGCTAAGAGTCCCAGCAATAATGGAGACATAACCTGAGCTGGCCATCTCCTGTGACCAGGCAAGACTTCATTTTCATATGGAGTGATAGGACACCAACCTAGCTGCATATACTTTGACCTAGCATCTTTCTTGCCTATGGGATGTGCTGGGATTGGTGTCTAGCCCAATTGTCATCAGAGAGGCTTCACCCAGCAACTGATGGAAACAGATGCAGAGGCCCACAATCAAACATTAGGTGGGACTCAGGGAATCCTGCAGAAGAGGGGGAGGAAGGATTGTGGGAGCCAGAGAGATCAAGGACACAACAAGAAAACCCACTGAATCAACTAACCTGGGCTCATAAAAGCTCACAGAGATTGAACTGACAACCAGGGAGCCTGAATGAGACTGACTTAGGCACTCTGCATTTATCTTATAGTTCTGTAGCTTGGTCCTCTTGTGGGACTCTTAACAGTAGGAACAGGGCCTGTTTCTGACTTTCACTGGCTTCTGGGACCCTACTTCTCATACCATGTTACCTTGCCCAGCCTTAATACACGGGGAGGTTGTTAGTCTTATTGCAACTTGATATGCCGCATTTTGTTGATATCCATGGGAAGCCTGCCCTTTACTGAACAGAAGCAGAGGAGGAGTGGATTGGGGGGTGGAGACAGAGTGGAGGTGGGAGAAGGGACTGGGAAGAGAGGAGGGAGGGGAAATTATAGCTGGGATGTAAAATAAATGAGTAAATTATTTAATTAGGAAAGAAGAAAAAGAAAAGAAAAGAAAGGAAGAAAAGGAAAGCATTGACTACCCGAAACACATGCTCAGTGTATTTTGTGAAAAATGATGATGCTTTCTGGACTTAGTGAGAAAATAAAAACTAAATCAACATTTTCTCCTCTTTCTCAAGTCTTTTACAACACTGGCCACCAAATGATAAAATCTTTATGGCCTTTTATGACTTAATGGTTTTTCACTCAATATAAATTTATTCTTGAAGCATAGATTATTTTTGCCAGCACAGAAAAGCCAATGGGTAATGTACTAAACATGTTACCTGAAAAATTCAACATTCTAAAAGCACATAATACCATGAGATCCTTTTCTTATAAATTGTGTTTAAATAGTGAAATACAGATATGGTGATGATATGTTTTTAATAGGGGAGCTGCTGGCTTATTGTAAATATGGATAGTTCTAAATGTTAACTCTTAGGTCATATTCATTAGGGCCCTCCATCCACTATACAAAACATCCCTGCAATGTCCATTTAGTTGTCTATCACACATCTATTGAGTACTTTCCAAACTTCCTATTGTAAAATGTCAAGAAGAAAGAGCAAGAAACCAAGTAACTGGGAATACATAGCATAAATGTTATGAAAGTCCATAGCGAATGTTCAGAATATCCTAGGACAAATGGCTTTAGACATCACAACAGGTGCACAGAATACTTCATTTTGCTTTGAAAACTTAGTTCATCAATATAATCTTGTATTTTTTTTCATGAGTACTATGTTTCCTCAAGAAAACTCATGATTTTAAAATGTCAGGTATAGCCTAACATGGGTGCTGGGGAAAACAAACAAACAAAAACAAGTAAATAAATAAATACATAAATAAATTTATTTTGAGGTAAATGAATGGAACTAGAATGTTATATTGACTGAGGTAACCCAGTCCTAGAAAGACCAAACTGCATGTTCTCTCTTATTTGTGATTCCTGACTCCAGATCTTCACATGTGAATATATAACCTAGGATAGTTAAAGAAACCGGAAAATTAACAAGGTACTATGGGGTACAAGCAATATAAAGGGGGAAATGGGGAGCATTAATTAGGTAGGGAGAGGAGTGTCAATAAAAGAAAGAGAGGGAGGAGAGAAGACTAACTCTAAGGATATTTGAAGACATTATAAGGATCATACTATTTTTATTTAGCCCAAATCATGTATAATACATATAAATATATACATATACATATCATATAAATTTGAATGATGTTATGCTATTTGGGCTGACAATGTTGCCCACAAGAGCCATAGACTATTTAACAAAACCCCAGGATCAGGCACATAAAATCCCTGTTGATCAGGGGAGTCCAAGAGACTCTAGAAACAATACAATGTCTATATTATAGGTTATTGCTTTTGTAACCAAGTGCTATATAACTGGACTTAAGACCTGCTCAACAGGAAGGAAATCATGCCTGATACTAGAAACCTAGGCAACTACGTAGGACTAATAAAGTCATGGATCTTAGAAGAGAACATACTACTGCCAGTCTCCTAAACCAGCATTATTCCTAGCTGCATTCTAAATACCGTGCTCACCCCCACAGATACATGTGACTCTTACCCCGTTTAGTTTGCTATTCTAAACTCCTACTATAATGGGTCATTAAGGCCTGCCTACAGTGTTTAAGTTTTCCAAGTCCAGAGCACTAAAATCTTCTACATTCATCCAAAATTAGCATGGACAGGTCTGTCACAGCAATAGTCTATTCCCTGGTACCAACTTCTATCTTAATTACTTTTCTATTGTGTAATACATTATGACCAATGAAACTTCCAGAAGAGTTTATTTGGTGCTTACAATTTTAGAGGGTTAGATCTGTGACCCTCATGGTAGTGAGCTTGGCACCAGGCAAGCAAGCATGGTGCTGGATTAGTAGCTCAGAGCTTACAACTTGAGATACAATCCCAAGGCAGATGGACCCAACTTGGAAGAGCACGGGCTTTGAGATTTTAAAGCCAACCCTTAGTGACACACGTCCTCCAACAGTGCCACATTTCCTAATGCTTTCCAAATAGCTCCATCAACTGGGACCAAGTATTCACATACATGAGCCCATGAAGGCTGTTTATTCAAGTCAACCATTACAGAAAACCACAATCTGTTAGAATGCAGAGAACAATTTATCATGTGGTGGCTAGCCCCAGTTGATACATCTACAATGCAACTCCTTCACTTAAGGCTCAGGGAATATCATAAAAGAGGGGACACAAAGACTGTAAGAGTCAGAAGACAAGGAATTCTGCAGTGAGATTTTGTCTCCTAGAAATGACAAGGAAGCTTCACAGATGATACTTCAACATTATGGCTGCCTAAACAAGACTTGAATAAGTACAATATCAATAGACAAATTAACATGAAGAGAGGGAAATTTTATGGGACCCAAACTAACTCTAACCAAAGAACTATAGACAATTAAAGAATTAAAAGAGGTGGAGAAATAGTCTTCCCTAGGGATAAGCTCCCAATTGGTTATTAATTATCAAGAGGTCAGTCCTGAAACCATGTACATGTAAGTAACACTAAACTGACTGAGCAAGTTGAAGCTGTATATCTATATCCATATCCATATCTACATCTATATCTGTATCTATATCTATCATTTATCTATCTATCTATCTATCTATCTATCTATCTATCTATCTATCTATCTGTATATATTCATCTGTGTGCATGTGTGTGCACATAACAATGACAAAGAAAAAGAGGCTATGAATTTGAGAGGGGGCAAGGGGAGGGGCATGAGGGGTTAGAGAGAGAAAAGGGAATTGAAAAATTGATGTGATTGTATTTTAATTTCAAAGAAATTTTACAAGGGAAAAAAATCATGATTTTTTTATGTTGTAAATGAGAGTCTGTAGTGGTTAGCTGTCCCAGCTTTGAGTTGGAAGTACTACACTCATTGAGGCTTCAATAACTGTCATGGCTATGCCTACAACGCGAGGCTGAGACAGGAACCCTTAAGACCTGAGATCCGATTGTGCCGGCTCTCTTGGTTCCTGGATCCTGGATGCTGGAGGTAGACTGGGCAGAGTTTTCCAGAGAACACCGCTGGACTGTGTTATACCTTTCCCAGATCCTGTAACCTATCCCTTTACTTGTAAGTTATCCCATAAAATAAATCTCCCTTTTAACTACGTGGAGTTGCCTCAATACTACAACCAATAAGATTCCTAAAATGGAGCGAACAATAAGAAATCAAGATTCCAGTTGAGTCACAGCAGATATCAGTATAAAAACATTCACAATCCTTGGGTAATCCAATTTTCTATTTTATTTTCATCTTAAGCTTGCCCCCAATTATTTGTCTTGAAATTAACTTTTAGAGGTATAGGAAGCATTATCTTAGAAACTAGGTTGAGAAACATGCTCAATGATAGAGCTGAGCTTTAAATTTTGAGTTTAAAAATGTACATCAGGAGCAGTGGGGAAGGTCTTTTCTTAAAGTACCTCTAATTTAATTTTCTGTGTGTATGGCAGTTCTATAAATATTTTGGGTTCTCTTTTTTCCCATTTTTTGAATGTGGACAATATCTGTGGTATTTTTCCCCTTCTAAAACATTACAGAAAATCTATTACTTATTTATATACATATAAATTTCTTTGATAAAAAGTAAAAAAAAAATTAAGATAACATAGACTGAAACGAAGAAAAAAAATGAAATGTAGTTGGTAAGTGGTAAATTATTTGTGTTCTGGGAACTATTTCTTTCAAGTAAGGACATAGTAAGAAAGTATGAACAATTTTATCTGGCTACCCTGCCTGTGCCTGTAGTGACATTATTCTTACTTTTCAGATTTTCTCGTAGAAGTAACAGCTATTAGGTGACTTCACAAGCGTTTGAATGATGTAGACAGAAGACAAAACTTGCTGTTAGCTAAAACTTGTCTGTGCTTCCCACTAAATCCAGAGTTCTTGTTATGCATGTGTGAGCTGCACAAAATCTCAAATGATGAATACTTTGTCGAGCTTTCCAAACACCGAATCTGCAATGCTGAATGTTGCAATGATACCAACTGCACCTTCTTGTCATGTGATCTATAATGTTCACACTCTGGATCTCCACCAGGGGAATGTCAATATTTACTTCATTTCATTTCTCCAGAAAGTTGAAACATTTTTGACAATGGAGAACACTACACCAAAATAATGGAAAACAGTAAAAAAAAACCAAAAAAAAACAAAAAAAAAAACAAAAAAAAACAAAACCAAAAAAAAAAAAAAAACAAGTAAAAAAAAAAAAAACCCAAAAACTCAACCATATATTTTGATTTGTTTCTGGAAAGAACATTTTTCATTACCAATTCTAAATTCATTTTTCACATGTATGGATTTCCAAATACATCAATTAACTCTTTATTCATTGTCCACTCAAAAGAAAGCAAATAAAAATAGCTTTTGGTTTCACAGTGCTCACAGGTACCATTCAGTAGTTTAATCTTGCTACCTTTTCTACTGGAAGTTGCTTGTAGCTTGGAGATAACGTTGAGTTGTTCAATACACTGTAACACTGTAGTAGGGTCCTTGCTGTTGTTCCCTTTGGGGGTGGGGGCCAAGTAGGCGCAGAGTCAAACCGCACAGACTCTGGGAGAATGTGGAAACAACAAGCTCAGTTTATTCAGTTAGAGGCAAGCCTTATATACCCTCCATCCCACCCTGGGGGGAGGTCTGATGAATCTGCATCTGCTGGTGTGACATGGCTGCCTCTCATTGGTCCAGCTCATCTCCAGATCATGTTTCAGCTGCTGTTGCTAAGACCATCAGGCCGACCCAGGCTGGCTCTCAGAAAGTATCTTTTTTACTTGTTTGGGCTGTCTGGCCCTCAAGCCCATGAGGAATGAGTCATCATCCCACAGTACACCTCAGCTTATTAAGATTGAAAGAAGACAAGGTAACAATACTTGAATTTGTATATATAATTCTGAAGGTGATGTGTAGATGGGGATTTTTCTGAATGAAAGGCAATTCTTCTCTTCTGGTTTAATTTATTCTACTATAGTCTTGCTCCTCCCACTTCCATCTGTCAATGTCAAAACACCACTCAAAAGTTGAATAGCTTTTTATAAATTGTATTACGTTTTTATTGTGTTGTATGTGCTTGTGATGGTGTGGAGGTAAAGGAGAACTGAGATTCTGCCCTCTCCTTCCAGCATCTGGGTCCTGGAAATCAAACTGGAACTGTCAGGCTTGAGGGCAAGCATTACTACTGGAGTCACGTCACCAGCCCCAAATAGATATTTTAAATAAATTTACAAATAATAGCGACACACTTGGAAAATTACATTGTTAATGCTGGCTAGGCTCTTGAGATGTTTCTATATACCATAGTTTTTGGCAGGCTTTGATTTCTTTTTCACTTGCTTCAAGAATTTTTGAAAATATCCTATTTGATATTTTTGTTGTTGTTGTTAACCTGTTGATTGGCCAAGAATTATTGTTTAATTTTCATGTATTTTTGTAATTTTTTTAAAGTACCTCCCGTTCAGTTCAAATTTTATTTCATTGTAGTCAGAAAAGACGCATGCTATAATTTCAATGTTTTTAATCTGCTGACAATTGTTTTGTGAACAAAACAACTGGCCTGTTCTGGATGCTGTTCCACCAGCTAATGTGAAGAGCATGTATTCTGCAGCTGTTGCAGGTTATGCGGGCTGCATCTCTAATGAAGATGCAACTCCTTCAAGTAGGGCAAATTCACTGGCCGCTCTGGGTGTGGGGCACCTGACTATTGGTGTGGTGAGCCTGTCCACGGCCACCCAGCAAAGGTTGTGTGTGGTGAGCAGCACCACCTTGCTGCTTCCAAGGCTTGTGGGGAGGGTGAGTAGGGCTGCTTAACTGCGGTTGTGATTGGTGATATGGGGACTTGTGAGCCGAGCTGTATATGGTGGGCTCCGGCCACCCAGGAGCTTCCAGGGCCATCCTGTGCCTGCCTGCACTGTAACACCTCTGTCACATCTCCACTCCACCCGAAGCCTTGCTTCCCGTTCTACCGTGACAGAGTTTTAATATGTTCTTTATTTTCCTGTCCTTTATTTTTTTTTTCTTGAGGAAAATGTACTAGACCCATTAGTTGAACATCTTGCTACCATCAGTCCTATCCTTTCTTGTTTTCTATTTTCAATTTTGTTTGGGAATTATGTTTTGGAATAATTTTACACTCATTTTACAAAAATTCTTATTTGAGTATGTAAAGTTTTTTTTCCAGTTGTGATTTGTTTTTTGTTTTTTTGTTTGTTTTTCTCAGCAACAGTAGGAATTTCTCAGATTCTCACTAAAGGTTTGTCTACTCCATTCTTATTCCTCTGTTAGTAAAGAAACTTGATGAATTTTTATATCCTATATACTATACCCTATTTTTTTTATTAGCTTTTATGTTTTTACCAAATTCCTTTTGCTTTGTCTAAATTGGTAAGTCAGTTTCAGAGAAATATAGCTTCAGTTACTTAATTTTTTTTAAGTATAGAACTTTTGTAAGAAAATTTAAATAGTCTGTGTTTTCTGAAAAAATAAAAACTCCTCTTCTATATAAAGTAGTGATGTCAAGTGGCATCTTCATTTTCTCACTGTAAATACTTATATAGTTTTCTTGCAATTGTTTTATATTACTTATAGAAAACATAACACATTGGTTTATTTATCTGCTATTTATGTATTGTATCACCTATATTGTCTTATTTGACTTCTCAAATAAATAAATAAATGGATAAGTAAGTAAATAAATATGTAAATCTTCCTGAAATGATTATTTTTCTATAAAGAATTCTGCTCTTTTACCTTGGTGAATTTCTGGTACTGCCTGCTTTTCTCACAAAATATATTTATTTTTATGTCTATCTATATAATTTTAATATAGATATACCACAGTGAACATAATTAATAAGATTTAGTATAAGTAAATATGTAGATAGATAGACAGCAGATAGATAGATTTAGTTCCTAAAATCCAGAGACTACATCTTTTTTAATAAAAAGTGTTACTACAGATTGTTTTAAAAATAAAGATAATAAGAATTTTTATACAGGCATAGATTTTAAAGATTAAAGTTTGGTGTCTTCAATGTTGTGATTATTGATTAAAGAGTTTTCATGTTAATGATGACTCTTTCTGATATACATCATGTATATCTTACTATTTGATTAAAGATGATTTTATTATGTGGGTTTTTCTTAGAACATTGTAAGGAGTTTTATTCTAGTGCATAACAGCCTTTGATGAGCTCTTACTCTGCACTATTTGACAGACATTTCATGACTCTCTCTTTTACTCTTAAAAAATTGATGAAACATACAATTGCATCTTCATGTGACAGACGGCAAGAAGAAAATGATGGTGGATACAGAAGTTATCAAAAGTCAAACTAAGAACATTTGCACAGGCCAAGATCTTAAGCTAGCTAGCAAACAAATTCCATTGAAGTTGATGCAGCAACAGAATCTTCTCATATCACATCACTGCTGTGCTTACAAATAAAATGACTTGCCGGGCGGTGGTGGCGCATGCCTTTAATCCCAGCACTCGGGAGGCAGAAGGTGGTTCTCTGTGAGTTCGAGGCCAGCCTGGACTACCAAGTGAGTCCCAGGAAAGGCGCAAAGCTACACAGTGAAACCCTGTCTCGAAAAACCAAAAAAAAAAAAAGAAAAAAAAACAAATAAAATGACTTACTTACTAGAATTCCTTCTGTTCATAGAATTTCAATTTTAACAAATTGATTTTTTGCATTAAAATTCACACACGGAAAAGACTTCTGATAAGGGTCTTTAATAAAGCATTATTCCATATTATAAGTTATTTTAAATAACATTTTTTCTAGTGCTAGATTTAAAAAGAAAATTTAAGTAAATGTCCTGGAACCTATCATATACCATGCATATGATAATAATACTAAAATAGTTTATTAACAGTTATAAATGCCCAATAAAAATGGCATTTTCATAATTTTCTATAGGTAGTTTTGTTTAGATATATAAATTTAAAATATTTATTCCAAAAGAAGTTTCCTCATCCTCAGTTGTAACTGTCATTTCACGTTATCCTCCCCTTACTTTTGTATTTTCACTGTGATCTTTCGGTTTGCAACAATGCTTTGTTAACTGTTTTCAGAGGGAGAAGAAATGTGTCGTTTCTGTGTAAGCACTTGAGTCACTAAGATTTCTCAACACGAGGGGCTAGAGAGATGACTCCATGGGAAGAGCACTCCTTCTACAAGCGTGAAGACCTGAGTTTGAAGGTCCAGTGCTCGCACACACAAAGATTGGGCATAGCTGTGTATGCCTGTAATCCCAGCATTGAGTGGTGATGACAGGTAGAGCCGAAGAGCTCACTGCCTTCCAGCCTAGTCAATGAGGCATCCTTCCAATGCAGTGAGAGATCCTGTCTCCAGGCAAAACAGCAGAGAGCAAGACATGAAGACATCTGGCATCCTGCTCTGTGCTTTGTATTTATACACAAATCTACTTACACACTCATGCTAATGCACAACAGCACAGATATAACACGCACACACACACACACACACACACACACACAGTGGACGGTGGGTTTACATAACTGTAAACACTTCTCTGTATTCATGATTCTTGAATAAGGAAATATTGTCCTTTATATCTCCAAATATCATGTCCTTTCCATCTAGCATCTAACTCTAAAATAGGTCTGTTTATTATTTCCATATTATTTTTTACTGGAACACTGAAGACTTCAAATATTTTATCTAATCATATGTCTGTGTGTTTTGCTTCATTTTTAATTTATTTTTTAATTATGTATATATTTGTATGTATTTCTTTGTAAGGATATGTGCACACATGAGTTCAGTGGACACACAGCTCAGAAGAGGGCAATGGAGTTGCCTTGCACCTGGAGTTACAGGTGATTGTGAACTGCCTTAGGTAGATGTTGGGAACTGAACTCTGGTTCTCTGCAAAAAGAGTGCATGCTCTTACCTGATGTACCTATGTTTCTTTTTTCTTTAAACTGGAAGGCATGATGTTTTATATTTAATCTTTGTTCTCCTGTGATCTCTACCGTTTATAACTATATTAAAAATTGTTTTTATCTAGCAAGAACTCAGTGGAATCACTAAACAAGTTATTTCAGATTTAGCTTAGCCTGCTCATTTTAGAAATTAACTTTATTATAATAAAAATTGAAAACATCATGTGTCCCTATTAACCAGATCCAATACATCCAGATCCAATCAGTCTATATATTTCAGGGAACTTCTATCCAGTTAGAATAGGCATTCTGCAGCTGTGAAACTTCATGTTAGACTTTTACACTTTCACTATTGAATGTACTTTTATTTAGGTATCTACCACCAAAACCACCCAAAAACTCAGTGAGAGTTAGAAATAGAAAAGCAAGCAACATTATATCCTCTTTTAAAACTCACAACCAGTATTTGCATGCCATCATTCTTTATTTCCTAATATTTAGTCTTTCTTTCTTTCCTACTTGCATTCATATGTGCATTTGTTTACACAAAAATATATATTATTGGCTAGATTCCATGAATGAGGTAGACTGTGGTTTTTTGATTTCTGAGATTGTATGACCTTGCTTAATATTATGCATTGGAAGTCCATCAATTTTCCTGCAATTTTCATGATAATATTTTTCTTTGAAGCTGAATAGTATTTCACACACACATGTATGTACATATGTATAATATTTTCATTATCCATCCATCTGTTAATAGACATCTAGGGTGACTTAAGTCCTTTGCTGTAGTGAATAAGGCAGCAATGAACATGGGGGTGTACATATCACTATGGTAGAGTATGGAATGAAATGACTGGATCATATTGTAGTTCTGTTTTTAATTTTTTGAGAAATGTCCAAATTGATTTTCACAATGGCAGTATTAATATGAACTCCCACCAAAAAAGAATGAAGATTCTCCTCTCAACATTCTTTGCACCATTTATTGTCATGTTTGTTGATGATAGCCATTCTGACTGGGGTGAGGAGAAATCTAAAAGTAGTTTTAACTTGCATTTCCCTGGTAGTTGGGGATATTGAACACTTTAAAATAGTTATTATCTCTTTGCAGGTTTTAGTAATCTCATATAAAGAAAAGGGCAAAGTTGAAAATTAATAAAAATCAGAGATAAAACACTGGCATTACAATTGACTCCAGTGAAATTCAGAACATCAAAAATTCCTATGAAAATCCTTACTCTGAAATACTGGATAATACAGGAGAAATAGAAAAATTTCTAAATGCATACCACCTACCAAAAACAAGCCCTGAAGACATAAATAATTCAAACACATCCATTGCAATCGAGGAAACCAAACCTCTTATAAGCCTCCATTTAAATAAAAGCCCAAGATCAGATGAATTCACTGCTGAGTTCTATTAAATTTTCAAGGAAGACCTCATGTCAATTATTCTTAATGTGGTCTATAAGGCAGAATGTGAAAGAGCATTACCAAATTCATTCTAGGAACTTAGTGTTATACCAATCTAAAAACCAAGTAAAGAAAAAGAAAACTATAGACCAGTTTCTTTGATAAAGATAAACAAATTTTTCAGCAAATACCTGCAAACTGAATTCAGAAACACAGTGGGGAGTTTATACATTATGACCAAGTGGCTTCATTGAGAAAGGCAAAATTGGTACAACATACATAAATCAATAGGTATAATACACTCTGTAAATAAATTTAAGGACAGAAAATACATCATTATTTCAATTGATAATGAAAGGTATTTAACAAAGTTAACATGTCTTTATGATAAAAGTTCTGGAGAATTTATGAATAGATGAAACATACCTCAAAATAATAAAACCTATCTACAACAAACTCATTGCCAACGTTAAATTAAATGGAGACAAACTAAGAGCATTTCCTTTAAAACCAGGAGTGAAATAAGAAGGTCCACCTTCTCCTATCATATTTGAGATAGTGCTTGAAGTCTTAGACATAGCAATTAAACAAGAGAAAAACATAAAAGTAACAATAGAAAGAAAGAAGTCAAACAACCTTTATTTGCAGACAACATGATTCTTAAATGACTCTATTGAGTTTACTAGAAAACTCTTAGATCTATTAACTCACATAAGCTTGCAGAAAATAAAATTAATTAAAAACCAAAAGAAAACCTTCATTTATACTAACAATGGACTCTCCAAAAAAGAAATTATGAAAAAAAATTCCTTTCCAAATGACTTTAAAAAGTAAGTATTTAGGTACATAATTAACCAAAAAGTGAAAGACATTTGTAATGAAAACTTAAAGAAATTGAAAAGGAAATCACAGCAGATGCTAGGTGATGGAAAGACATTGCATTTTCTTGGATTGGCAGAATTAATATTGTGAAAATGGACATTCTATCAAAATAAATTTACAGATTAAATGAAATACCTGTCAAAATTCCAATGTCTTATTTCACAGATTTATAAAGAACAAGAATTCACATGGGACCACAAAAGACCATGAATAGTCAAATCATCCTAAGGAGTAAGAATACTTCTGGCAATATTACAATACTGGATCTCATATTATACTACAGGAATTTAATGATAAAGATAGTCTGATATTGACCTAAAAATGAACTTGTAGACCAATGGAACAGAATAGAAGACCTGAAAATAAAATGACAAAGCTATACCAGTTTTGACAACAGAAGCAAAGACATACATTGAAAAAAAAGGTAGCCTGTTCAAAAAGTGGTGCTACCAAAGTTGAATTTCTACATGGAGAAGAATTAAATGAAATTCATCTTTCATCTTATATAAAAAGCAATTCAAAATGGACCAAAGACCTTAGTCTAAAATGCCAAACACTGAAACTTCTAGAAGACATAGGGGATACCCTTCAAGATATCGGGGTAGGCAAATAATCCCCCCCTTTTCCAGCACATTTCAACCACAGTTTCCCCTCCCTCCACTCTGCCCAGGCCCTGACCCCTACTTCCCTTCTCCTTGAGATCCACTCATCTTCCATTTCCTTTCATTGCAGGCCTCCCAGGGACATCAACTGAACACAGCATAACAAGATACAATAAGACTAGGTACAAACCCTCATATCAAGGTTGGGTGAGACAACCCAGAAGGAGGAAAAGGGTCCCAAGAGCAGGCATAAGTGTCATAGACACCCCAATCACACTGTTAGGAGTCTCACAAAACCACTAAGCTACACAACCATAATATATTTGTAGAGGACCTAGGGCAGATCCATGTAGGCTCCATGATTGCCTCTTCAGCCTCTGTGAATGATTATGAGCCCAGGTTAGTTGATTCTGTAGTCTGTGTTCTCATGGTGTCCTTGACTCCTACAATCCTTCCTCTCCCTCTTCTTCAGAGTTCCCTGGGCTCTAAGGGGAAGGACCTAATAGAGATTTCTACTTGAGTGCTCTCTCCACCTAATGTTTCGCTGTGGGTCTCGGCATTTGTTCCTATCAGTTGCCATTGGAAGCCTCTCTGATGTTGATTGAACTAGGCATTGATCTACGAATATAGCAGAATATCATCAGGAATCATTTTATTGGCTTTTTTTTTCTATTCTAGGTCTCTGGATTATCCAGCCTCCAGTTCCTGGTCAATCAGGCATTGCTGGGCATAGACTTCCTCTTGTGGCATGGGCCTCAAATTAAACCAGTTATTGGTTGGCCACTCCCACAAGTTATGCTTCTCCATTGACCCTGCACATCTTGCAGGATAGACTGTAGGTTGAAGATTTTGTGGTTGGGTTGGTGTCCCAGTTCCACCACTGGAAGCCTTGCCTGGTTACAGAGGATGGCTAGTTCAGGCTCCATAGCCTCCATTACTAGGGGTTCTCATTGAGGTCACCCTTGTAGAATCCTGGGAGTTTCTACTGCTCTAGGTTTCCACATTGGTCCCCAAATGCCCCCCAATTCTAGTTGTTTCTCTCCATACCCTCTCCTTCCATTCCTCTGCCCTCCACAAACCTGATCCCTCCTGTTCCCAATCCCACTCACCCCCAGTTCACCCACAAAAGTCTATTCTATTTCTCTTTCCCAGGGAGATCCTTGTGTCTCCCCTTGAGCCCTCCTTGTTATTCAGTCTTTCTGGTCTGTGGATTGTAGCATGATTATCACTTACTTAACAGATAATATCCACTTATAAGTGAATATATACCGTGTTTGTTTCTCTGGGTCTGGGTTACCTCATTCAGGATGATTTATTTTCCTAGTTCCATCCCTTTGCCTGCAAATTTCATGATGTCATTGTTTTAAACAGCTGAGTAACATTCCATTGTGTAAATGTATCACATTTTATTTATTCATTCTTTGGTTGAGGGACATCTAGGTTGTTTCCAGTTTCTGGCAATTATGAATAAAGCTACTATAAACATATTTGAATGTGTCTTTGTGGTAGAGTAGAGTATCTTTTGGGTATATGCACAAGATTGGGATAGCTGGGTCTTGAGGTAGATCTATTCCCAGTTTTCAAAGGAACTGCTATATTTACTCCAAAGTGGCTGTGCCAATTTGCACTCCCAACAGCAATGGAGGGGTGTTCTACTTGCTCCACATCCTCAACAGCATGAGCTGTCACTTGCGGTTTTGATCTCAGTCATTCTGACAGGTGTAAGATGGAATCTCAGAGTTGTTTTGATTTGCATTTCCCTGATGGCTAAGGATGTTGAACATTTAAGTGTTTCTCAGCCATTTGAGATTCCTCTGTTGAGAATTCTCTGTTTAGATCTGTACCCCATTTTTTAATTGTATTATTTGTTTCCTTGATATCTAGTTTTTTGAGTTCTTTATATATTTTGAATATTATCTCTTTGTCGGATGTGGATTTGGTGAAAATATTTTCCCATCCTATAGACTGCCATTTTGTACTATTGAGGGTGTCTTTTGTCTTACAGAAGCTTTTCAGTTTCATGAGGTCCCATTTGGCAAGAATTTTTTGAGTCGATCCCCAATAGCAGAGGAAGTAACCCCAATTTCCAGCAGATGAAATCCTATGAAATAAAACCAAAAAGACTCTGTACAGCAAAGGAAACAATTAGCAGATCAAACAGATCAAACAGCCTAGAATTGGAGGAAAATATTTACCAGCTACATGTTAGGCAAGGGACTACTATCCAGACATTACAAAGAATAGCACAAGTTAAATACCAAGAAAATAAAGAAGCAAGTGAACAAGCGGGCACATGAACTATTTATAATGTAGACTTTGATTTCTTTTTCTTATAAACCATGCCATTCATCTGCTCCCTTCTTTTGTCTGAGTTCCTTTTAGCTTCTATTCCTATTCATTTTCTGCTTAGTGTATTTTCTTCTAAACCATTGATAAAGTTAGTTTTCTGTCACTGTGATTAAGATGAGATAAGGATGAGATATGTCCTTCTAAAACATGCTCCTGGACCAATTTCATCTATTCAGTCCTCAGCTTTTTATAAGTGATTCAGGTCTGAACTTATAGATGTATCAAGCCAGTGATGAAGTTAGTGCCCTTGTGGTCTGACCACCTCTGAATAGTGTGGTGATTAAGCTTTCAATATGTAAGCCTCTGGGAGGTCTTTCATAGCTGGACCCAAGTGGTCATATTTAATTTGTACTCATTTTCTTTAGACACCTCCCCCGTGTGTGTGTGTGTGTGTGTGTGTGTGTGTGTGTGTGTGTGTGTGTATGTGTGTTTTATGCTGACATTATACTTTAAAAGATAAGTCTTCTATTTCATTCTTTTGTCTACTTTTTTTTCCTATTTATTAGGTTATGTCAAGAATGTAAATTACCCCCAATGACACAGGGAATTTCTATACTCATACTTTGCTGTCATTTTTAACTATGTTATAGAAATTTATAAACACATGTTAATTTGTGTGATTTGATGTAAAGTGAATAGACTCCTTTTAGATTTTAGTCAAGGATAGCTTTGGTTCTATTTGTAAAATTGCTATATAATTTCATTCTCTTGAATGATGTTATATAATTTAACCAATTTATGTTCTCGTTTTATTTCTGCTTTTGTGATAAAATACCCTGACAAAACTACTTAAGGAAGAAAGGTTATATTTCAGTTCAGCATTCTGTAATATGGAAGTCAAAGCAGCAGGAACTGAAAGCAGCTGGTCACATGACATCTGCAGTCAAGGACAGGGAGGAGTTAATGTGTAAATGCTCATTTGTTTGGTTGCTTAGCTTGATTTTTCCACTTTTACATACTTGAAGAAATATAATGATTTTCACATAAAAACCAATTGACTAATTATTGTAGAAAAAGTGTGTATTGACTAATATAAAATGAAAATTAAAATATCTGTGAGGTGCTTGCTACCAAGAAAAGACACATGTTAATATGGTGTGGTCTACCATTCCAGATTATTTCACTTAAAAAAATCATTCAAGAGAGAAAGCAAGAAAACAAGTTGATCTAATGACTAAATGTAAAATCACTTCTAGAAAAAGAATGTCCTTCCTCATAAGGTTCAAGGATTGCTAGCTTTAATATTTGGAAATGGTCCCAATGGAGGGCAGAGATGATGACTTGGATCTGAGGGAAAAAATTAAAATACTCAATTTCATAGTGTTAGCCTGAGTTTCAAGCTAGTGATAAAAGTCTCTAGACAAATAAGTTTCTCATTTACAAACTAACATGGAAGTCTGAGTGTGATGGCATAGGCCTGTAATCCCAGCATTAGAGGGACTGACACAAAAATATTGAGAATTTGAGTCTAGTATTGGTTAGATAGCAAAACCCTGAGAAAATAATGCAACTATAGATACCTGGAGTTCTTTAGGGAAACAGGTGGTAAAATGAGGGTTTAAGATTAATCATAATCTGATAGTTGAACAGATCAGTGTTGTAGCAGGTATGGAACACAGAGCCTGGCAAAAGACGCTAAACAACATTGCACCATTTGGGGAAAATGTCTCCATGGAGATGCTGATGTGCCAGGCATTCTCCAGGCATGAACAGGAGGCAGGAGAGATGAAATATAATGACAGCAGATTTGAACGGATAATGCTAAGTAGTGGATCTATAAATTGGGTAGGTACAACTCCTTTCCCAAGATGCTGATCTGTTCTTATTTCTTTGTCTTTCCACATACATTTTAGGATACTCTTGTTTAAATCTACCAGAAATCTTGCTGGGATTTTGATAAGAATTATATTAAGCATATGTATCAATTTTGGGAGAATTGATATCTTTATTATGCCTTCTAATCAATGAGTGTTGTATATCTCTCTCTTCATTTATTTCAAACTACTTTTACTCTTTCATTAGCCCTGACAGTCACAAAAATGCCTCCTAATTCTTAATGCGTGTGAATATTTGACTTACATTGTAAGCAGGACTCTGTAAATCTGATAGTGCTTGAATGTTCAGAGGGGAAGATTTTCTTGGACAATTTTTACAGGCCAAATAAATTTTAAAGCTTTTATGTGAAAGTGGCACAGTTTTCTACACAAAGATGAGCTCATGGAATCAGAGATGGAATATTATGTTTGGGGCTACTACACACCAGTGATGGAAGTGACTGTTAAAAGATGGAAAAAATAGAGTCTCCTGAAGAAAGCTAGGGAGAAATGTTGAGAGAATAGTATTTGATTTTACACTCATGAAACACAATCCAGACATCTCACCTCAAAAAACACTAATGGACTGGGTCAGTAAGATGGGTCAACAGGCAAACATGCCTACAGCCAAGCCTAAGGACCTGAGTTCAAATCCTGGAATCCACATGGTGGAAGGAGAGAAGAGACTTCCATAAGTTTTTTTCCAATTTCCACGGGTAAATGTGCATGCACCTGCACACACACAAAATAAATAGTAAGGAAATAATTAATTCTAATGGGCCTGTGCTGTTTTAAGCCACTTTAGGCTACATTGTTAAGTAGCAAACGGAAAGTAACACATTGCAGAGTTTTAATGTCAAATTTCTATTATTATTTTTGGTAGGATTTCACCTAAACATTTCACTTGTTTTTGAAAGACTATAAGTTGTATGTTAAGTCTTGTTTTTTATGTGGTCATTGCAAATACATGGAATTAAAAGTGACATTTTGTGCGTGAGTGTGGTTTGCGTCTGTGTCCTTGCTGAACTTATATTATTATCTGGAGAATATTTTTGTCTATTCATTTGGACTTGCTATGTAGACACTTGTTTCATATGCCATTTAGGGTGGTATTATCTTGCACATTATTCTGTGCGTGTCTTAACTTCTTTGTATTTATAGCCATGGTTGGTGCTTTTAGAGTTATGTCCAATAAGAGTAGTGAAAACTGATATGATCATTCTAATTCTTACCTTAGGAGAAAAGTGTTATCAGTTTAACATTTCCTGTAAGTCTAGGATTTTAGTAGCTGTTCTCTGTCAAGTTGAGGAAGTCTTAGTTATATTGCTGAGAGTTTTTAATCATTAATCAGTAATGAAGTTGTTAAAACTCTACAACCTTTATCAAACTAGTGCAAATGTTTTGAGAACAAATTAAATTAGAACCATTGTGTAGACTACAGAGAAAACTCATATACTTTTCTTCTCCCGTGGTTTTCCTTAGCATCCCATACACAACAACATAGTGTTTTTGTTAAAATTAATGAGCCAATTATCATTCATAGCCTTTCTTTTATATTGCATCGTTTTTGTGAGGTACAGTTTTATGGCTTTTGAAACAATGTTATGTATTCATCATTACAGTACTACAAAGCACAGCTCGTCTATTCTTAAGGCCCCACCTCCATTCCCACCTCCAGGTACACTACCTATTCATGCTTCCTTGTCTTTATACCCAATTACTGGCCACCATCAACCAGTTTGGTATCTTCAGTTTTGCTTTCTGAAGAGTTCTTCGTAAGAATTTTACAGTGTGTTTGTCAGTTTCTACTGCTGTGACAAAACACCATAACTAAAAGCAACTTGGGAGCCAGACTGTACTGTGATAAAGCAACTTGGGGACCAGACTGTACTGTGATATATGCTTCAAGAGGCCGAGTCGGTATCGGTGGGAGAGGTACAGCAACAGGTGGTTGGCCCAGGAAGCTGAGAATCATGTTTTTAGAAACAAGCAGGCAAGTAGAGCGTGTGAATTTGAAGGGGGACAATGCTATGAACTCCCAAAGCCTGTCCATGGAGAGGCATTTCCTCCAGCCAGGCTGCAGCACCTCTCCAAATGGCACCCCCCCCCCCCTGCATGTTCAAATACATGAACCCCTGGGGGAATCTTTTTCATTCAGGCCACGACATATAATAAGCAGTGTTTTCATTTATTGCTGGCTTCTCCCATTTAACAATATATATTTGATATCTTTTCAGATTTTTCTCATGGATTTATAGAGCATTTTGCTCCTGTTGTACAACACAGATCTATTACAGTTTGTTTATGCGATGAATGATACTTAGTTTGTTAGCTTCCAGTTTGCAGCCATTATCAATAAAACCAACATTAGTGTTTCTAGGTAGGCTTCACCACAGATACTAAGTTTCAAGTCACTTGGGTAAAGTAAGAGTAAACTACAGGTTACCCTGTGGGATTAGGCTTAGCTTGACCAGATGCTGATAAAGTAGCTCTCAAAGCAGCTCTACCATTTTGCATTCCTACAGCAGTGTGAGCTCCTGTGGATGCACACTGTGGTGGCACCTGGGATTGGTGTAGCTTTGATCTCTTCGGCCTTTGCCACTCTCTATCACTTTATGTACTTGTGCATAAAGAACTCCTCATGTGCATGGATGTCTGTGCTTCCTGTCCACATACATGGTCTCCACTGACATTGCTGGAGGTAGCCTAGCTGTTACTGAATGGTGCTGAGTATCCTCAGTCTTCTTAGGCTTCTCTGACACCATCTCACTGGGGACAGGGAGGAATGCCTTGTTTCTTCCCGGTGGCATGGCAGTCTGTTCTTGCTATATGGTTTCTCTTTTGCTGCAATGAGGACTTTGTTCTGCTGGAGAAAATGAGAGTCTTGGCTCTCTACTTGGTATCCATTGACATCACCCCTACAGGGGCATTTAGGACATCTCTTCAAAACTTTATGAGGGTGGAAGTCTAGATTTCATATTTGGGCTTTGCTAGCCTGAATGGAAAGGGGCCTGGAGTGGGAGCAGTAGTTGTCTACATTTCCTGTCTCAATTGGCTGCCCCTTTCCTGATTCTTTACCAAAACTGCAATCTTTTATTGGGACATTTTATGCATTTGTTGTTCCTAGGTTACTGGCCTTTCAGTTCGAAGTCTGGAATATATGATGATAAAAGAAAATCCAGGAATATCACTAATACGTGTTTCACTAAAACAAAACGTCTGTGTGGGCTGCCATAGTTTATAGTCTGCTCTTTTCTATTGTTTGTTTGTTTTTAGGAGAGCAGAGATAAACACAAACACATATAAAAGAATAGAGACAAGTCTACTTCACCTTTCCCATATATAAGTCATTTCAGACCTGCTATTAAAACCTGTGTTTTCTGCCAATTATATATATGTAATTTTATATATATGCATATATATATATATAATATGTACATTTTGATATAGCACATTTAACTAAATTCTTTTGAGGGAAACTTTTATACATTAAGATTTTCAAATTTGTTGGCCAATATGAGCAAATACTTATAGAAATATTTTATTTGACTATAAATTTTGTTTACAGTATTTTTGAGGCCATATTAAATTTCAAATTCTCTGTGGGAAAATCTTTCTGACCATTATCCTGTATGAGTTCTTCCATTGTTTTAAACCAACATGTTATGTGGCCAGTCTGTAATTCAATACATTTTTTTTGGTGAATATTTGTGATATATTTTTCTTTTTGATCTATTGGCTTTGGCTTAACATTTACATTTCTTTCTCTAATCCATGTGGAATTTATTTGGGCGTGTAATGGAGATGAAGTTATAATTTAATATTTTATATTCTGCAAATAGGTAACAAACCATGCCATTACCCTTATGAAATAATCATTCCTTTCTTTAAAGTTTAAGATTGGCTCCATGTGCTTGCCTCCATGCTCTGATATTGCTTTTTTCTGATCGGTTTTTCTTCTTTGGATTTGTAACAACATCACTGCTTCACTCAACCAAAAGCCCTGAGAAATTTCTTCTCAGACTTCTCGGTGAGAACGGCAATCCTGCCTCTAACGTTCATTTATTTACAGTCCACATCACTCGTACATCCCACAGGACAGCTGACAGGGAGGGAAACACAGGAAGACCTCCCTCTCTCTCCTGTACAAACAGGCCTTGCCCATGATTCTGTGTGGGAAATGCTTCAGACGGTGCTGAGGAAAGAGGTTTCTAGAAAGAATGTTAGCAGGAGCCCATGTACAAGAGCTAAAGTTATGCAGTGGTTAAGAGGTTCATTTATAAGCATTCATCAAGCCAGGAATTCTCAAATTTCCTCCCATTTTATTGCCCTATTAACTAAAAGTGATGCTAAGTACAGAAACTAAACAATCAATTATTTCACAGAAGGTAACTAGCTCTGGAATTAAATAAATATGATGTTGAAACTATGTGGCTTTTTCCATGTGGAAGTTATATGTCCAAATAAAACTAAATTTACTGCTTTTCTTTCTTTACCAATAATGGTGGAAAAACAACGCTTACTTTATAGTTTTACTGAGAATACATTTAAAAATGCTAATTTAGATCAATATGTGAATAACAGAATCTCGAAAAACTCCTACTGATAAATAATTACCAAGTCTTTTTGTCTCTTTGAAAAGTTGCAGTTTATCTGATATAATGATAAGTGTCTCTATCAATTTTGAATAATGACTATATGGGTGACATATTTAATTTTCTTTTTCACTTTTTTTTCAAACATACGGAAATCATTATGGTCCTGCTGAGATTTATCTGGCCCTGTGCACTGGTGTGTCTATTTGACATCTCCCTATATAAAGAACTGAGGAGTATTCTTGGATGGATGTCAAGAGACCCAAGAGACAGTCAAGAGTGGTCAGACTAATTGGGAGGAAAGGATGTTGTTTCAGGATACCTGGCCTGTGCCACTCTGGGGGGCCAGTATAACCTGCTTTGGGATTGTGTCTGAACATAACAGGGGACTTTATAAGCCCAAATAACAAGAATTGGAGTTACTTTGAGAGAGTAAAAAATACAAAGTCGGAAAACTGGTGATAGGAGGTTGCAGGGAAAGTAGAATTGTCACTATTCACAGAAAACAGGCTCTTATGTTTAGAAAAATCTAAAGATTCCACTTAAAAGTGACAAAAATATTTCAAAAAGTAAAATGGGGTGATAGAAAATTAACACCCCAAAATAAGTAAAATAATTTTCATATATCAATGACAAATTAAACAAAGGCATAAAAAGTCAAAAATAAAAAAGGAGGTGAAAATATTTACATTGAAAGCTAAGAAACACTAATGTAAATGATGGAAGTAAAGACTGGAAAGGTGTCTGTGTTTACAGAAAAGAACTAATATCACTAAAATGCCCATACTCCTTGGTGCCCTGCAGAGTCAATACAATCTTGTCAAAATACCAAAGGCATTCTTCATCAAAAGTGAAAAAAAAATCTTTGAATTTTATATTAAATTGAAAAGACCCTGAATAGTCAAAAACTCTAAATGATAAGGCCCAAGGTGGCATCAGCCTGTCTTCTGACACACAGCAAACTTGAAGCAAGTCAAACTGTACAGCAATGGCAGACACTGAGTGATGTCACATACAACTCATCAATGAACCCATGAATGTATACAGCTAGTTGGTTTTCAACCAAGGCACCAAGAATGTGCAGTGGAGGAAGAACAGTCTTTCAGCAAGTCATGCTGCATGTCTACATGCAGAAGAGAGACTAGACCCCAATCTCTTTAATGAAAATCACAAACTCAAATATAAGCTATAAAACTATTGGGTTACCAGGAGGCAATGTAGAGGGCACACTATAGGACATTGTTGTGAGCAAAGGTCTTCTGAATCCTAAAAACACAGACAAGAAGACTGAAAGTAGATGAAAAGAACCATATCAAACTCAAATGCTTTGAAACAGCCAAGGGGCTGGAAGAAATCATTCACAGACTGTTCTTCTTAGAGATGAGTTTTCTGAATACAAAAGGAACTGGAACATCTCAATAAGGAACCCCAAATGGTCCAGTTTTTACATTGGTAAATTATCCAAACATGCACGTCTCAAATGAACACACAAATGACTGACATATGAGGGAAACATGATGTGCATATCTGTATGCTGTGAAGATGTTACTCAAATTGATTGATAAATAAAGTGTTGATTGGCCAGTAGCCAGGCAGGAATTATAGTGTAGGCGGGATAAGGAAAGAGGAGAATTCTGGGAAGAGGAAGGCTGAGTCAGGAGGCGCTGCCAGCAGTGCCGCCATGAGGAGTAAGATGCAAAGATACCGGTTGCCAAGAGCCACATGGCAAGGTATAGATTTATAGAAATGGGTTAATTTAAGATATAAAAACCAGATAGCAAGAAGCTTAAATAATATAAGCGTCTGTGTGTTTATTTGGGTCTGAGTGGCTGCAGGTCTGGGCAGGACTGGAGATAACTCCAGCTACAGAAACATGTTCACTATTATCAACTGGTAATGATCCCAGTTAGAATGGGTATTGCCAACAAGAAAAATAGAACAATCTCTGATAAGGCTGTGGAGAAAGTGAGGGTCTTAGACACTGTTTGTGTGGAGTAAATTAATACAGCATTGGAAAATTATGAATTTTCCTCAAAGAGCTGAAAATAATAGTTTCATGTGACCTGGCAGTATGCTCCTGTTATCAGGTATATGTCCAAATAAAAGGGAACCATCAGGTCAAAGTGTGCAGGCTTCTTGTGGCATTGTTCACAGTAGCCAGTAGATGGAATTGGTCTAGGTGTCTGTCAATGCATAAATGGATACAGAAATTGCAGTGTATATCCTCAAGGAGGGTTTAACTGTATAGAAGAGTTCTGTCACATGCTGTAACATGGGTTATCCTGGAGGACAAGAAAATACTATTTGTACTTATACTTACGTGGAAGTTTAGAAGAAGTTTGACCTCATAGAAGTTGATAGTATAATAGAGTTTACCAGAAGTTAGGAAGGGCTGAAGAGAGATGGGAGAAAATGAGTGAAATAAATAAAGAAATAGAGCCATGTGTATTAGGTCATAGTGTTCTTCTGTAGCAGGTTAGGGTGATATAGTGTAACAAACAGTACAGATTTTAGACCAACTGTGAGGAGTTTGAATATTTCCAGGAATGAATGCTTAAGGCAATAGCTAACTGTACTGACTTGGTCATTGTACCATTTGTATTTTGGAATACTTCTGCTTTTCATCAATATATACAATTATTGCATCAAATTAAAATTCAAGCTGAAAAGGGAAAAAATGAGTAGGAGAGGTAAGCATCGCTCCTCAGATGAATTTGTGTGCTCTGTATTTTGTATAGCAGAAGAGGCAGAGGCTGCAGCAGTAAGGATGATAAGAAGTAGGAGCATAAGTAAAGCAAGAGAAGGGAAGAGGCATGTGGATGATTAGGGATCTGTTTCTAGGTACACACCATCATACACTGGGTTTTTCCTTTAGGAGATGATCAGAGACCCAGAGACCGGAAAATAACATATGTGTTAATTTTGTCATTGTTTCTTTACAACAGATAACAGTCGATAGCTTTTTGCTTTTTTCTTCCTCTCCAGGACTAGAGCTCAGAGTGATTATTTGCATTTGTTAGGGTGAGATTAGGTTCAGCCAATATTTTCATTTTTGGTGAGTTAGTGTTTTTAAATACAGTGTGTGAGTTTTGGAGCTCATGCAACTGACACTTAAATTACTGTCCATCCATAAAATGATCCCTCCCACTCTCTCTCCCTCCTTTCCTCTCTCCCTCCTTCTCTTCCCCTCCCTTCTTCTCTCTCCCTACTCTCTCTGTCTCTCTTCCTCTGCCCCTTTTCTTCCTCCCTCTATTTATTATGTGCAGGTATTAGATACAGCTTTGTAAGAAGTGTGCTAGAGAGCAGACAAGTGGGGAAAAGTGATTTAGTCACCATTAGCTTGAGGTTGGGGTGTGGAAATTGGCCATTTTATTTCCCCATTTATTCTCTAGAAATGTTTCTTTAGACCATTAGTCCCTTTCTTTCACCTTATCTCTGGCAGGGGAAGTAGGTCAGTTCAAAAGCACTGTGTTTTTAAATAACTATAGGAAAGAAAAAGAAATTGTCTTTAAATGGATATTGTAAGTGCCTAGTAGCTTAGTGTGATTCTCCTTCAAGCCTGCTTTTTAATAAACAGTTTACCATGGAGCATGAGGGAAGGTACCACTCTAACGAAAACATAAGCACTTAGACAACAGTGACAAAGTGCTAAGTCCCGTTTTTTTTTTGTTTTTGTATATATATATATATATATATATATATATATATATATATATATATATATATATATCACTTTGAAAGATAGAAAGATGCAAGTTTTCCTGGTGCCAATTCAGGCTCTCTCTCTCTCTCTCTCTCTCTCTCTCTGAATGTGTGTGTGTGTGTGTGTGTGTGTGTGTGTGTGTTGTATGACTGTGTGTACGTGTATAGATGTGTGATGTATGCACACTTACTTGCATTGAGGGGGCTGCACATACCTGTGTACAGAGGCCAGAGGGGTCCTGCTCTATCACTCTTTGTCTTATTCATTTGAGAAAGACTGTCTTTCTCTCTCTCTCCCTGTGAACCCAGGCCTGAATTTTTAGCCAGTAATGCCAAGCAATCCTCCTGTCTCCACTCTCCCTTCCTTCACATTGCTGGTGTTAAGTTACTGATAGGTGTGACAAGAGTTGGCTTTCTTCATGGGTTCCAAAGATCTGCAGTCAGGTCCTCATGCTCATTTGGTGAGCCCTCTGCCCAGACTTTCACTTTTTACTTGTGAGAATCCTAGAGAAGATGCTTACTTTCCTCACAACTCCCTTTTCCTTAGATAAACCTAATGCCGGGAGTGGCCCTGTAGAACTGTGGTGCCTGACAGTGACCGAGTGCTCTGTAAATGTGAAGCATTTCTGTGGAATCCAGGCCCCTGAACTCAGTGGCCTATGAAGAGGGAAGAACAGCTTGGCAAGCTCAGCCCACAGCTCCCACTTTCTGATGTTCGGTTCACCCAAGGTGGCGGCTGAATTCTGTCAGGGCAGATACTTCCCACCCAGGAAAATGATTTCTGCTGTTTACAAAAATTAAAGATGTGTTTAATTCATAAATCGCCATGAGTCATGTCTGATTTTGAGACATGTGGAAATCTAAACCAGGCAAATCTTTGAGAATGACGTTTTTTACACATGCTTCTTTCTGCCCAATTTAAACAATTAAATGTGCAAATCTAAAGCTTGTTGATGATGCAGATGATATACAAAAAAACACAATAAGCATCAAAAAGGAACAAATTCCGTTGTTTCCAGAAAGTGTTCAACATACCGTTATTTCTCTTGATGTAACACTGGGTCCCAGATAAGGGTTTCAGCCAGATCTTCTGGGTGATACGATTTAATGCAATTATAATATTTTCAGCAAAAGTAATCTGGTTTGGAGATTAAGTGGAGCAAGGCCTTTAAATAACTGGGAGCAGGGAAAACTGTTGCAGAATATAGACTCATTTCTACATGGGATATAAAGTCAGAGATGGTTCTCCACGACTGTGTGTAAGCCAGTTCTTCTGGGCACTCCATTTTCTCCTGAGAAAACACAATATTCAGGATGAATAGATCTTTCCCAAGAGCCTGAGGTTAATTTTCCGGGGCTTGGAGAGGCAATAGCCATCAGGTTCCCCAAACCATTGAGAATAACACTGTTTTTGTCACTCAGTGAATTTATTGTGATCTCAAACATACATGTGGACTTTAGACTATGGGTATAGCAGAGCTGATGCACTGTGAACTGTCACAGTGTTACACTGTTAGCAAGATGAACATCACTGTGAACTGTCACACTGTGCCCTTAGCAAGCCGACTTCATGTCTTCAGCCTGTTCTGCTTTATTTCTTCTTCCAGATTTCACAGTTAAATACATTCAAATAAGATGATGGCATTTTCCAGGATCTCCATTTTATTGCTCTATGAACAAAGGTAGGTGTCTAGGTACTATTTTATAGGTTTGCCTGTCAGTCTGGTACTAAATTTGAATACATTTATGCTTAGAGGCTTGTGAATTTAATACCAGAAACCAAAATATCACCATTTATGTAAATGGCTGGTATAACAGAAAGTGATATTGTAAGGTATTACCTGAAATGTGATTATAGTATCTAAATTTAATGTGAACATTACCAAAATAATGGATACAGTGGATACAGCCTTCCTTAAAAACAGTTAATTGGCATCTATGGAACTCCTCTTCACATTTTGAACCTTGTACGTATTAGATGCTTAGTAAATCACAGACATCAACTGTTGCACATGGTACTTGCACATTTTAAATTCTGCACAAAGATGGGATCATTCCCATACCAGACATACCAGAGACCAAACTTGGGTCTGCAAACCTCTTTGACTGCTTTTTATGTTGTCTCCATTTTGGGGGAATAAATTTTGCCGCTAAATGAACCATGCTTATTGTGCCGCTTTATGCATACACAGTCTCTCATAGTTCCTGGAAGAGAGGTCCTCCTCCAAGCTGGCCGCCAACCCCAGGCCACAGGAAGTAGAATTTTTTCCAGATTCCAAAGACAGAAATGCCCATCTTGCCCACTTTCCTCTGAACAATGCTATCTGATAGTAGGTAACATGAGCTCTATGCAGAAGGTCTATTGAGGAAGGAATGCTGAGCAGACAACTGGATTTCCCTAGTTCTTTTATGAGTACAAGATCAGCATATTTGAGTCCAATCACATCCCAACGGAGCTGTCCGAGAGTTCCTAGCTGTGACATTGTGCTGGTTCACTTGACTGAGGTTGAAATCAGCAAAGAGGCAAGCTTTTGGACATCTGAGAGGGCTTTTCTTAACCAGGTCAGTTGAAGTGGGAAGACTCACCCCAAAGAGGGCAGCACCTTCTAGTGGCAGACAGATAAGGGAAATCCATGAAAAAAAATCTTTGGCTTTTCGTCTTCCTGCCTTTGCATCTTTCTTAGAAGTGCATCTACCCTGCTGTTGCCTCTGTAGCTACGATCTTTTACTTAACACTGAAATCTAGCTATTGCTGCTGTTTCTTCTTCTTCTTCTTCTTCTTCTTCTTCTTCTTCTTCTTCTTCTTCTTCTTCTTCTTCTTCTTCTTCTTCTTCTTCTTCTTCTTCTTCCCTCCTCCTCCTTCCCCTCCTCTCTCTTTCCCCTCCTTTCCTCCCTCCACCTCTTCCTTCTTTCTTTCCATTTATTTATTTATTTATTTTTAATTTTTGCAGAGTCTCTCTATGTAGCTTTGGCTATCATGGAACTTAGTACACAGACCAGACTGGCCTCAAACTCATAGATATCTGCCCCTGCGTAGCTTCTGCCTCTGCCCTTGCCTCCACCTCTGCCAGCTCTTTGGCTTTCCAATGTAGACTGAAGGTTGGTGGCTGTCTAGGACTCCTTCAGGCCATCAGAGCCAGACTGGAACAGCTGAGGCCTCCAGGCTTGCAGACTGAGCAGTGACAGGTCCTCTGTCTCACAGTATGAAAACAGCATTGGTCAGACTACCCAGCCATACCATGCAAACCAATCTAACAGATCCTGCTTTTAATACATATTCATTTTATCAGACCCATTATTTTTAAGAATCCTAACATAAAAGTTTCAAAGCAACAAGAAATAAACAAAGCCCCAAATCCAGCAAACACCAAAACCAACCAGCCAAAGAAACCAAATGAATCACAAAAGCCTCCAAATTTTACAAAGAATTTATTAAGTATCCAAAAAGCAGAAGGTTCAAAATGCAAATAGGGGTTACATGGTTTCCTGTTAATTGTTCTTAAGAATGTACCCACACTTTATTGGTATTCACGTTAAATTCAGTGATTTGAACAGCTTTTAGATAGCTGAACTCATGGAGGTCCCTGAAAGGTGGTGTGCCTAGGGAGGGTATGGATGCTCCACATCCCATCTCCTATGCCTCACCATATGTATGTCTTTATCTACATCCTTTGTAATATCCTTTATCATAAGTCAGTAGAGAGAACAAGTTCTATAGGCTTCCTGGGGGCATTAGACAAAGTTGAAGAGAGGGTTGTGGGATCACCATGATAGCTGGGATGCCAGAACCCCAGCTAAAACCGACTCTAGGGCTAGCAAATAACATGTTGGGTGAGCAAGGGAATGGGGACCCACACCCACTGTCTCCAGATAGATAGAGTCAGGATAAAATGGTATCAGGGGACTCTCAGCAGGTGTCTGCGGCTGCAGAACTACTTGCTCAGGATGTGGAAAAACATTCATGCACCTGGTGCCAGAGGTGATCTGTGTTATGAATTAGAGTAGAAAGTGCTGGGTTTGATTTTTCCTTCTTACTAGGAGCAAATAGGTTCTCTTAGAAGATGGCAGCAGAAACAGGTGAAAGGGTAACCAGACTGAGATGGATGCTGAGCACCTCTCAGGAGAGTTGTAGGAACACAGGGAAAGTGTCTCCCATCTTTCCCTCCTCTGTGAAGCAGTGGTGACAGTCTCCTCGCTCACCAGTCTGCACTAGCGGAGACAAAGCATGTGAAAAACAAGGGAAGCCACTATTTATCTGTCTTACCTCTGTGATGAACACTCTGCTAAGCGCTTGCAAGTGTACTTTGTGCTTTGCACAATAATTCAAAGGTAAGTGATAATAAGCATGTATTCTTACATAAGGAACTTGAAAATGTGTATGACTAGTTAAAAACTTGGTGGTTGAAAGTAAAATCAATCACATAAGGCTTGTTGTTTTGTGATTCCTTACTTCATGTCAGTGGTTTAGCATTTTAACCTTGACCTGATGATTAAATTCTCTCATCTACCATTTTGCATCATTCTTTGCTTGGGGAGTGAATTCAGCATGCACATTCTGTGTGGAAATGTGCTCTCAAATGCATGATTGCCCTTAAGTGTGTGCTGAGAGGTCCTGCACTCTTGTATCCAAACCTGCCCTTCGCCACACATTCAACTGCCAAAGCTTGGTGGGTCACTTAGATCAGTTGAAAGCTAATGTTACTGTGAATGTTGGAACATGTCTTTATTACAAGCACTCAGGCGGTAGAGACAGGTGGATTTTGGCGAGTAAGTTAGTCTTATCTATATAGCAGGTTCTAGGGCAGTGAGGCAGTGAGGGGTACATAGTGAGACTCTATTGAGAATGGGGTGGGGGAAGAGAGGAGAGAGACAGAGAAAGACAGAGAGATGGGAGGGGGTAAATTAGCAAAATTTCAACTTTTAGAGTAAGATAATTAGAAATGTAAAAAATCATTAGTGCTTCTGTGACAAACTGTAATAATATGAGAATAAGAATGAAACTTTGGAAATTGTACGTTTATTTTTCTAGTTGAAAATTGTAGCCAAACTTGAGTAAACATTTCTAAGATAGAAAACTTAAGCCAATAGACCCATTGACAGGAAAACTAATATCTCTAAATATCTACAAATGCCCATTTTAGTGGGATTAGCAGAAGACACTAATCTGCAACTTAAATATCTATGTTCTTTGGGCGTATACATTTTATTTGTAATCTTTTTATAGGCTGAAAAGAGACTGATTTCTTCATTTAATATGATAAATTTATAAACTATTTCTTTCTTATTAGTTAAATCAATCTTTCTTCTTCGCTTCATACCCAACATACTATTCTAACAGGTCTGACCTTGATTTTTAATTTTACTTTTAACTGGGTTTATGTGTTGTGTCTTTGTGTGGGGGAGTGTGGGTATGGAGGTGTGTGCACATGAGTAGAGGTGCCCGTGGAAGTGTCAAATCCCCTACATCTTGAGGTACAAGAAGCTGTGATCTTAAGGTGGACACTGGCAACAGAACCCAAGTCCTCAACAAGAGCAGTAAACAAGCATTCTTAACTGCTGAGGCATCTGTCTAGTACAGACCCAACTATTATGAGAAAGAAATTTTATAGTTTTCACAGTTACTAGCATTAAACAATAGAAAATTGTTTATATATTTTCTATGTGATAAAAAATTGAGAAGTCATTTGCTTTAAAAGTGTATGTGTAAGTGAAATTTATTCTAATACATTAGAAATGTAAAAATTACCCAGTATTCTGTCATTTTCCCTACTGGAAAGAAAATAATTCTAATTTCAAGTAATAAATAAATTGGAACATAATTAAATTATGTATAACACAATATGTCTGGGACCATGAGAATAAAATTAATATGGAGATGGTTCCCAAAGACAGAAACTTTCTTTTAAGAATATTGCTTTTCTGGGTAGCTTCTAAAAGCAATGGCTTCCTCTGATCATAATTTAATATATAATTCATTCAGCTTCTGGGTATTTACTTGGACACATAAGGAAAGATTAGCTATAAACATTTGTTGAATGAGAATTACCAAATAGAAAAGCATACTCTGCGGAGTTTCAGAACACATAGCCGTATCAATAGTATGCTACAAGAATCAACAAGAAGTAAACAGTTAGATGGGAGAGCTTGGGTCTTTAACCTAGAATGGAATCCCACATTGACTGGTGCCATCTTTTCTCTTTCTATTCCCTAGAAATAACTAAGAATATCAGGCTGAAATTTGAAGCCACAAAAATGATTGAGTGATGTGAGCTCTGTGACAGTAGGCATGGGTCTGTGTGATGGATGGAGTGGAAGGAAACAGGGCTAAGCAGGTGAGCTGTGGCATGGGTGAAGCACAGAGTCTGGTATTAGGAGATATTAAAGATCTCAGTAGACACTGACAAAGGAACTAATGCCAGAGTCTTCCCTTCCTGTCTTGTCTGTGTTTTAGTGACACCCCCATTGCAGTAGCTTCACGACTTTTCTCTCTACTGTTAGTGGTTTTATTTTCTTTGTATCCAACACTGCACCAAGAACAAATGACTATGTGTACTTCTCCAGAACTAGATAGGTGCTGTTCACTATTTCCTTTTAAAGACATAAAGCAAAACAATGTTTGAAGATTACTTTTTCAAATATGAACTAAGCAACTTCACTTTATTAACATATTCTTTTGATCAAAAATTCAAATTCTGTTTTAAGGATTACCAAGTGATAGAGAAATATCCTTAGCAAAATGGAGAAAAAGTAAATGTAAACTTTAAAAAATAATACCAAAATATCAAAGAGAAATCTTTTTTGTCAAGATCATGGCCATTAGGAGTAATTCTTTATACAAGTGTTGCATATTAACACGTCAGTTCACCTTGGGACATCTGACATGCATAGAAGCCGTGTACTTGGAAAAGAAACAAATTAATGATGAGTCAAGAAAACATTTTAGGACAAGAAGCATGTTTTGTTCTTTTTTTCTGTCTCCAGAGCCCCCGAGAACAACAGTTCTAATGGGTTGCTACTCGGTAATATTTCCTGAGCAGTGTGGGAATGAGATAATGAATGTGAGATTAAATTTCTCTGCCGAGAGACACCTGTGGGCAGCCTGGGTCCTCATGATGTGGGCTGCCTGAAGTATCCACAAGCCCCCTGATGCCATGCAGCTCAGGCCAACAAAAGGCACCCTGGGTCCTCATGGTGCAGCCTGCCTAAAGCATCCATATGCCTGCCCAGCACCTTGACAGGTGCCAATATGAGCAAGTATATGGTGGAGAAATGGGGAAGAAAGAGGGTGGGATGGTTAGTGTGCTGTGGTAAGAGGTAGTTCTGAAGAAGGGAGGGCTGTGAGAAATGAGCTAATGTTGGTGGCCTGCTTACTACTGGTAACCAAGGTGACATCCGGGCCTAGGATGCTGCTTATGGCTATATCTGGGTCTATAACAGCTAGAATCTATGTTACCACCAAGGCCATAGGGAAGTCCAGGGTATGGATCACCACCTGTAACCATTTTGATGTTCAAAGGCCATGCTGCCACCAGTGCCATGTTGATCTGAATGGCCTGTGCTGCCACTGGGGCACATGATAGCATTGGCCTTGTGCTGCTGCTGGGAGCCATGTCTGGGTCCTTGCCCCTGCAGCAGGGTCTGGTATTATTGTCCATGGCTTCAGTAACCACTGAAGGCCATGAGGATGACTGGGTATGGTCAAACATCTGAGTCCATGTTGGTTTCTTGAGAGCCACACTTCCCTGGGGCAGTGCCAATCTGGATGGCTTGTGCTGCCACACCGGGCCATGGTAGCATCCAAGCCCAGGCTGTGGCCCTGTCATAGCCAGGATCTGGGTTGATATCTGTGATTCCTGACACCACCTAAAGCCGTGCAAATACCTGGGGTCTAGGCCATCACCTGAGGCCAGGTGGGGATCTGAGGGTCATTCTGAAGCTGGGGCCATAAGGATCTGAGTGGCCTGCACTGCCACAAAGTACCATGGGGATATCTGGGCCTGGACTGCAGCTAAGGGCCATGTCTCAGCATGTAGCAGGCAGAGTGTTGATGTCTATGGCTCATGATACCATCAAAGGCTATGCTGATTCCAGGGAACTGGGCTACCATCTGGAGCCATGCTGGTGTCCGAGTGTCATGTTGCCAGTGGAGCCTTACCGATGGGAGTGGCTTTAGCTGCCACCTGGGGCCAAGGTCACATCCAAACCTAGATCATGCCACCATGAGGGCCACACCAAACTGAGTAGCACATGCTGCCACCTGAGGCTGTGGTGTTATCTGAGCCAGAGCTGCTGCCAGGAACCCTGTTTGGGTCCGAGGTCCTATCATAGTCACGGTCTGTGATGTCCATGGCCCATGATGCCACCAATTGCCACATGGATACCCAGGGACTAGTCCACATCCTGTGGCCATGTTGGTGTCCTAGGGCCTTGCTGCCATGGGGGCCATGTCAATCCGAGTGGCTTGCACAGCCACACGGGGCTAGGTCCAGGCTGCTGCTGTGGGCTATGTCTGGGTCTGTGGCCCTACAGCAGTCAGGATCTGTACTGATGTCCATGGCTCCTGTTATCACAGGGTGTCATAGGAACCATGCCTGTTGAAATCCAAGGGCCGTGCTGAGCCAGCCCTGTCCCTCACTGACCCCAGGATAGCTGGCCCTGCCCCTTGCTGGTCACTGTAACGAGAGAGAGCTGGTGCACCCCTCCCCAGTGGGAAAGCTGATCCCAGCACTTGGGAGAGATGTCCCTACCCCTCACAACAGGCATGGGAGAACTGGCCCTGATGGTAGGCCTAGAAGAGTTGGGTCTGCCTCTTGCCTGAGGGGGTGGTCCCAATGGCCCAGACTGACCAGCTCAGCTACCACCCAGACCCACATTCTGGGCCTTGGGTTGGCCCACCATAACTGCTGCCCCATCTGTGATGTGCTTGAGCGAGTGAAGAGGCTGGTCTGGTCCTGCGGAACAATAACTGCAGGATCTCCATGACTTGGGGCAGCACAGGATCTCCCAGAGGAGTTTTGATAAGGGCCCAGTGATGATGGTGTGCCAGAAATCAGAGACCTTGAATCAGATCAATGACTCACTCAATGAACGTTTTGTGGGCAGAGTTGATTGGACAAAAGGGTGTACTGTGTGACACACTGCAGCTCCCGATGCCACTAGGATGAATGAAGAGGTGTTGGAGGGATGGAAGAGTGAAGTGGGTTTTTGTTCGTTTGTCTGTTTTGTTTTTAACTAATTTTGGGGAGAGGCACACTGCAGGGGTGAGGGGTGATATGGAGGGACTGGGAGGTGAGTGGAACTGGGGTGCATGAGGTAAAATTTTGAAATTTCCACAGAATCAATAAATATTATGTTTAAAAAATTTCTTTATGGAGAGCTTCCAGCACTTCGTTCAAGAATTGATAGGATTCTCCTTTTAGATGGAAAACCATGTTTCCCTCTCCACTTGAGGAATGAAAACTGCATACTCCGGTTCTTCATTGACAGCACCGAAGCATGGTCTTTTCAGGTCGGTTATTTATGTGGGATCACCTTCCAGCTGCGCTGTTCCCTGTCACCTGGGAAACATTTATCTCCACATGCTCCTAAATCTCTCTTAGATGATTCATGCTGGATTTCAGTCCAACCACCTTAAAAAAATATAAAAACAAACACTCCCCAAGGTGCCCAAGTTCAGGCGGTTCCAATGCGCCATATAAATGGCCATAAACCATACGCTGTGGAGTCGAAAATAAATAGCCCCTTTAAAAAGCGGAGCTGCCAACAAAATTGAGATTCCATTTTAAAATGATTTTCTGCAAAGCAAACATTTTCCAAGCTTGATCTTTGTGTAATTTTTCACTGGCATTTTTCAGGCTAGGAAGAAGGAAAAAAAGCCCTGCACATGTTCTTTTTGTAGAGAGAGGTTTTAATACTCCGCTGTGTCACCAAGTCCCAGTGAGCTAATTTGTTCTAAAGACAACATTACATCAGTACAGAACAGCCGAACCTCCAACTAACCTTCCTCTGTTTGCTTTCCACATCCCTAATGAGACTCTCCGCCAGAATGTCCCTGCAATTTCGGGTTCGTTTCTTTCTAGATGGAAAATATGTGCATATAAACTATGCTGTTTTTGTATGTCAGAGGAAAGGCAGTGATCTGACAGTCTAAAATTCATTACTCACACATACACACACCCACTCGCATACATACACACTTGCATACATGCATGTACACACCACACACCACACACACACACACACACACACACACACACACACACACACACACACACATTTTGTTCTCTTTCTTACAAAATGTGAAATCCCTTCAAAAAGACATGCTCAGAGTTTAAATCAGAACTCCACATTAAAGCAAGGTCCCTAAAGAGCAATTGTGAAAAGATAGAACCAAGCCGCATCCCACTGTTCAGTGTTTTGGCCCAAGTCCGTTTATTCCTTCAGTTTCAGGATGTCTTTCTTTAACATCCTTGTCCGCTTGAGTAAACGATTGCAGCTCTGTGCAAGACTGCCAGGAAAATAACTCACTTTCATCTCTTATTTCTCCCTCGACTCTTCCTCTCTCTCTAGCCCGAGAGATCAGAAGACACACACTTTACAGCTATTCATTACTTTCAAGTTTAATTGATTTGTTGACATTTGAACATGCCGGGTTCAGCTGCTCCTCTATCCTGATGAAGTGATGTGGTGTTCCTGTATATCCCCAGAAAAGTCCTGATATATTGGAAACCTGAAATAGTTGATGTCTACACTATATTATATATTTGATGTCTGTAGTCTTATGCTAGTTATAGGTTGGCAGCTTTTCAATTTAACTTTTCTAGTTAGAAATTAGAGAGAAAAAGACAATGTAGCTTTCATTTTAAGAGAACCATTCTATCACCTCCATGTTAGTTTAAAATGTCTCTAATCCAATGTATTTTTAATGAATAGCATTTTCACATGCATTTGCTATAGAGAGAAGCAGTTGGAGAATGTCTTAAACACAGCTCTACAGTAGGCTAAGAAATGGACAATGAGCACAACCTCAGATCCAGTCTTCAAGATAGAGACTAAGAATTAGGCAAAATTCAAACCATTTTTATTATATACATTGGATCAAATTCTAATTTCTTAGACATTGACAATGCAGGTGTTATCAATATCAATATCAAGAAAAGGAGATAGGTGATGTTTAAGTCTTGCATTATGTACTCCCTGGCTTCATGCTGATGCCCCAGCCCATTCTCCTAGATCCTGACCTCATTTGAATATAAGGTGTGCTTTTGTTTGTTTCCAGATGCAATGGATGGTAAAGTCATTGCAGTGGGGCCCAGTTGGAGATTATTGGTTCCCATTTAAATTGAGGAAATTTGGACATACACACACTTAATGCTGGAAGAAGACATGAAAAGATAGTCATGTATCTACAAACCAAGACATGCTGAGGATTCCCAGAAGACCGCTGAAGCTAGGGGCCAGGCAGGAAGAAGTGGTCTTTCATCACCTTAACACAGAATCAGCCACCCTGACACCTTCACCCCAGCTTCCAGCCCAAAGAACTGAGATAAGAAGTCTCTGCTGCTCACATCTGTGGATCTCGGGCTTGGAAATCTCAGTAAACCCACATGTCCTATTTTTCTCATCCTAATCTCCTAATGAAGTACATTTGAACACCTAAGTCAATGATTTTATGTCTTTGTTCTGTATCAAGTCATCTCCAAACATATGTGCTCAGTCAGAACCTTAAAAGCTTCTGAATAGAAGCCCTGAAACAGGATAAAAGACACAGTCAATAAAAGTTCTCTGTCAAAGAGATGTACCCGTACTTTGCTGCTCACAGGTCCTGTTTATGGGTGAGGTAACAGCTTCAAGAGATGCTCATATCTTATTTGGAGGCAAACATGCTCATTTTTGTCATTCACAGAAGCCTCATGGAAGTGACTTCAAACTTGGCTGCAGATCAGGTTCAAATGGGGAACTTTAAAACAAAACAAAACAAAACAAACAAGTCACCCACACAATTGCAGACTGTACCCAGATCAAATAAAAGAGAATCTCTAGGGTGAGTTCCTGACGTCGGTACTTTCTTAAATGTCCATGTGGTTGCAATGTGTGTGCTCAGATCTGAGAGCTTTAGGTTTAAGCTTAAGAAAGAAAAGTTATGGGCAATGACTAATCGCTAATTAACATTCAAAGATCAGATATTTTCACATGACCCAATAAATCAACCAACATTCACCTAAAACTGTCCTGAGTGAGTGTTCTATTCCTTTGTTCTCCATTTCTCCTCCCAAAGTGGCTTTTGCTTTCTCTCACTCCATGCCACCTTTTCCCCACTTATCATCTTTCTTGTTCCCTAAGTTATATTTTAATACATTTTCTTACATCACCTAATCTGTTTGGAAAAATAAGTAACAATTTATTTTATGCATATGAAGCACATCTTTGAGACCTATCTTTTGAAAACTATTTCAGTTCAAACTTTTAATATTTATTTAAGGCATTCCATTTTCAAACTCAAGATGCTTCGGCATGTATTTCCTTTAATGTTCACTTCTCAGACTCCAAACTTTCACTTCCTATATTCTGACACTACTTTTGAATACCACTGAGTGTAACACCAGCTCAGAGTTAAACAACTTTGATATCAGAGATGCATATCAAGATTAGTAGTTTTATATATATAAATACACTTAAAAACTTATTTGTCCATATGGCTGGTCCATCTCTGAAGAACATTGTGACAGCAGATGCTAGAAGGTGCAAGAAAGTACCATTCCTGCAGCTCCGAGAATGCAATAGAGGAAAAGACTGGCTTTACTACCACTGATGCAGTTTTGGAAGGCACCAAGAATGAACTTATGACTTGGAAAGACGGCTCAGCAATTAGAAGTTCACACCACTTTTGCAGAGGACTCAAGTTTGGATTCCAGCTCCTATGTTGGGCAGCTCACAACCACCTCTAACTCCAGCTCCAGGTGATCTGATGCCTTCCTCTGGCTTCTATGGGCACCTGAACTCATGTGTACATACCCATACATAGACACACAGCACACACACACACAAACACAAACAAAAATATAGTCTGTTTAAAGAGAACTTAAGACTTAGTGCTGAGAATAGCACATAGTTTGCTCTGGACGGAATTTAATTTTCTGAGACCCTCTTGGAGGAAATTTTGAGCATCGTTCCCTGCATTTGGTGCTATCTCCCTCTCATTTGGTTGTAGTGTACTTCTGTTGGGGAGCAGATCTCTGTCACTCATCTCTTACCTGGGTCAAAATAGGGAAGGGAACACAATTTGATGTCACTAAAAAGTAAACTACCATTAAATGTGTATAACAAGTCAAGAGAGAGAGAGAGATCCTAAGTTTTCTTTACTTTAACTTCGCTTGGTTTTAAAAAATCCATTTCTCATTTTCTCCTCTTTTTTAAAAAATGTCACAGTTATGGTAAAAAGCTTTAAAAAAGCCTACTCCCATATGTCATGGAATTGTTTGTACAAGCAAGTAAACCTTTCTTACAAGGTTTTGCAGAACTTGCCTATCTAGAAGCCTCGAGAAGAACACAATGGGAAACATTGGCTTCAATGGGACCCACATATTATTGCACACATTAAAAATGTCTAATAAATGATCAAGATTTCCTCCAAACAGCCAGTTGTCTTGGTATTATTCCCTTGTCCTGGTTTGTTACACAGGCAGTGTGCTCATTTGTTTTATCAAAGATGTTGGATATTTCTCCTGCTTCATGATAGTTTTTACTGTTACCAATTCTTAAAAATGAAGACAGAAGCTCCAATTCTAAGACTTTTTTAAGCCACCAGCCCATTTAACTGTTAAACAGAGATCTTACTTTCTGATGAAGATTATGCAGAAACATCATGAATCACCCTTTTCCTGTCTGGATGCATAGATAATGAAGCACTAATTCTAATAAGCTCCATTAGGGTATTAGTTCCCAGTAGCTGCTGTAATAGTGTGCTACAACTCAGGTGGTCTAAAACAGTAGACAATTTCTCTCCTAGACCCGAAGGATGACATCTGAAATCAAAGCGTTAGTCGGGTTTTTTTCCTTTGGAGGGCTGTAATGAGGAGAATTCCATACCACTTTGCTAAATTGTGAGTGCCAGCCATGTTTTGAGAGTTCCTGGTGTAACTTGTCTTTGCCTCTGTCAGAACACGGAATTCCCCTAGTGTCTTTGTATAAACTTTCCTGTTCTTGTAGACACTAGCCTGACTGGACTGAATCAGTGAAGACCGATTTCTAAATTTGCTCACAACCACAGTCACTGGGTTAAGGCTGTGCATGTAATGGAGAGAAAAAGCATCTCAGTGGGTTACAGGAAGATTTCTGTATATATACCCTATACAATATCTAAAGTTCAATGTGAGGAAAACCAATTTTCTGGCAAAGGACATGGTTAACTTGTTCCCAAGATACGTATCATGTTTTCATTAACTACTCCTGCTTATTTGAAAATGACTCAGTGGTATTTTGGTCTTCACCTTAGCTTTCAGTTTCTACAATCACTTTGATTTTAAAGACGTGACATTAATTTATTGATTTCAACTTTCTTTTAGTTTTAATTTTAAACTTTTATTTTGGAAAATGTCAATACACATAAAATCGGAGAGAATAAAATGATGAAATTGCATGTGTGCACCACCACTCAATTAAAGACACCGTCAAGTCTGTCTTTAGTTTATTCACTTCCTTTGTTCCTCCATAGACTTGAAGCAAACCTAAGCCTTCTGTCATTTTACACACGATATCCCAAAGCTTATCTGCAAACAGGAACTGCAACAACAATGCATCATCCCACTTATCAAAGTAGCAGCCCATTAATATTAATTCTAATCATTATTCAACTTTCCTTATTTTAATTTTGCAATTTGTATTCACTTTGCTTTTTAGCTTCAGGGTTTTATTGAGCAACAGGGAGGGTCACACCTTTGTTCAGGCTTTAATTTTTGTATTTAAGTTCTGGAAATCAAACTAAGGGCCTCATCTATACCAGTCATGCATCAATAGATTTTCATTTCCTCTGCTATGTATATTTCAAATTATACATTATAATATATAAATTTGTAATTTATATGTAACTCATAATATATGCTACTCATTATTTATGTTTATATACTTATGATTATAAATTACATATATATCATTTTAAAGAGTCAAGCTGTTTTGTGAAGTAGTGCTGTGCTGTTGGGCCTGCTGGTCTGTGTGAGAAGAGGGATAGTCCCAGATGACACAACTTCTGTCTCCTGAGCAGAAGCATATTAGAACACGTGGATAATGATATCATTAACTTAGATTCTGCCATGAACTCTGATCTTATTGTGGGCTGGTCAAGTATCATTCTGAGTTTTTTGCTCCAATGACCCCTGTCCTTGGGATGTGCTGCTCTACAGTATAACATTGCCTGGGCATCCCCAGAATGCTATTTACCAGGTATTTTATCTGTTGTACTTTTTGTGAATGAGCAGACTATGTAAAGCTCTGTAGGATTCAGAACTAATGTCCTATCACAATGATGTCCTAGGTGCTAGTGCTTACTTCCACCAGCAGGCATGTGTGTCATAAATGTTTATGCCACTTTTGGTGGTGTTAATTCACATGCAAACATCATTTCATAGATATATTAGCTTATGAGTGATGGCAAATGAGTAACAATGTAATTAGTCTTTCTTCACTCACCAGAAAGAATGGTGTCATTCAGAGCAGCCCCCCTTTTTTAATAGCAGTTCTTACAATACTTTGAGTCATTCATGGAGAAAAGACAAGAGAAATGTTTATTTCCTTCTATTATCACTGTTCACCTTACTGAGATGATCCACCTAGTATCCTCCAAACGTGACCAATGAAGATAGTGAGATATGTACATGTGTGCACACACCAACACACCAACAGACGCTCTCATGGATTGAAACATAATTGTTCTATGATTCTGAATATCTCATTATGGATGCTCAAGTTATTGACTCTTTGAGCAGTGGAAACCTCTTCATGGTTTCCAAGTCTCTAGTACAGTTCTTCACTTATGACCACATAACATGCTGAGGTTATCCTGTGTCTCTCTGCCAAGATTTGGAATCAATCATATTTTAAAGGAGCCAGGAATGCCCTTCAGAATGGCCTCTGTCTTCTGACTGAATTTATTCAGGGCTGTTCCGGGACTCAGCTGCTTTTGCACAGTGTTTTCACCCTTTCTATATTTTATGAAGGGAATTTCCCTCTAAAATAAGGATTATGTAACATATAGCAGGGCCCTTGTTTCTTAGAGCACTCAGATAAAACCAAGGTGGTTGGATATAACAACCACAGTGAAGTTTAATTTTAAAATGCAATAAGGGAACTAAATGATGTAGTTGCAATGCTCCCTTAGACAACAAACTAGAGTCTCATAGCCCCACAAAACATAGTTGGAAGTCTATGAGATTTGATTTTCTTTAGTTATGATAGGAGACCCAACTGCAAGCTTACCAATAGAGAAACAGCCATTTCAACAAACTAGTGCAGACTGATATTTCTGTTTGTTTGTTGATTTTAAATTACAGCATTGAGCCTGTCTTAAGAAAAACCATGGTTTCAAATGATGCATGTTCTAGGTTCATCTAGTTGGCCACTCATCCCTTCTCCCTTCCAGCATATACAGGCACACACCTTAGGTATATGGGAGATGTATAAGATGAGGGACATTTAGGATGCCAAGACTGCATGGAAAAATTTTCAAGTAACATCCAAGATTTATAACACGCAATCTAAGCAACATGAGGAAAAATTAAGTATATTTATTCTTCTGACCATCTGGTAAAAAGTAATTCAAATATACAATAAGCTATGATTTTCTTGTTGTTTAGCTGGTAATGACAGAGTATGGAAAAAGAGAAAATCACATTAATAAAAAGGAGCATATAATTCAATGGAAACAGTATAACTTGAATTAAAGAAAGAAAATTGGGGCTTTATCTGATAAAACTGTGAGCCCTTTAAATGCAAAGTGCCAGACATCTGGTTGTTACAGCCGCCGGGCCACAGCAATAAGCAGGCAAGGAAAGGACTATGTCATTCTTACAGACCCTGACTTCAGACTTGACAGAAAGCCAAAGTGTTTTAGTACTTGGCAATGTTATTTTATTGACATATGTCAAATAATTTTAATTTATGGCCATATAATCCCACATCTTGAGGCTCAGCTTTGTAACACACAATGGGATCAGATGCAATAGCAATGTGTAGTGTTAGAGCCAAGTGAGATTATAACTTCACCTTTATGTTTATGAGCTAAAAGGAGAATCTTTAAGTGTTTGCTTGCTTTACTAATTCTATAGCCTGTGAATGTGCTTACAGATTTACTGGACTCCATTTGAAAAATTTAAATAATCAAGATTACAGCTTAGTTTCATAAGTAATGAGAGGAAAGAAAATGTGTCATAGGCAGGAGACTGAAGCATCCTTAAGTTATAGATGTCCATGGGGAGAATGCTCAATGAGAGAGCATTCTTGTAAGACAGAGTAAAGGCAAGCACGTGGTGTCATCATGGTTGACTAATTTTATATTTAAATTGATAACCGCCTTGTTAGTATTGTTAGTTTTTTGTTTGTTTGCTTGATTTTTCAAGACAGGGTTTCTCTGTGTAACAGTCCTAGCTGTCCTGGAACTCACTTTATAGACCAGACTGGCTCAAACCCACAGAGATCCATCTGCCTCTGCCTCTCAAGTGCTGGGATTAAAGGCATGCACCACCATCTCCTGGCAATAACTCTATTATTAGTAATAAATGTGGATTAAAAATCATCTTCCCCAGGGAAAAGCATATCAATTAGTTATCCAATACCAAATGGTCAGTTCTGAAAACATACATACAGGTAACATTATACAGCCAGAGAAGGTTGTATGTATATATATATATATATATGTATGTATATGACAACAGTTAATGAAACAAGAGACAACAAACTTGAAGGAGAACAAGGAGTAATATAGGGAAGGGTTTGGAGGGAGAAAAGGGAAGGAAGAAATGATGTAATTATAATCTCAAAAAATAAGAAACCATTTAAAATGCATAATATGAACTACTAAAAGGCAATCTCATTTTTGAATGCCAATGTAAAAATGTTAAGATAAATAGAGGAACAAAGCCAGGCAGCGGTGAAGCATGCCTTTAATCCCAGCACTTGGGAGGCAGAGCCAGGCAGATCTCTTTAAGTTTGAAGCCAGCCTGATCTATAGAGCAAGATGCAGGACAGGTACCAAAACTACACAGAGAAACCCTGTCTCGAAAAACAAAAACAAACAAACAAAGAAAAAACCAAAAAAAAAAATTAAGAAGAGGAACAAATGGACTCCAATGGAAGAGCATACCACAAAAAGTTGTTGTGTTTAGGATTCCAAGTGTGTGGGTTGATCAGCCACTCTCCAGGACAGACCTCATGCTCAAGAGAAGTTTGACCTACACAAAATTGACTCCATGTTTTTTGTGTATGCCTGCTTTTGGTATGGTTTGGTGTCTTTTTGTCTTTTTTGTTTTTCTTTTGACCTTTTTCACATATGCACAAAACACACACACACAGACAGAGACAGAAAGACACACAGAGAGAGAACATGAAGTTGGGTGTGTAGGGAGATAGGGAAGATCTGGGAGGACTCCAAGAAGAATGACTATGATCCAAATATATTTATGAGAAATTTTGAAAATAATAAAAAATATAATAAAGGTAAAGTTGGAGAAAAGATTGCAAGTATGTTTGAACATAATGGAGTTCATGGGTTCAATTCACTGCACCCAAGAAGCTATGTGTTTGATGTTTGAACCTTGGAGTGGTGCTCCTGGAAATTCATTAGACTGTTACCTAGTGGAGCATCATGGGGGACTCTTAGGTTATTGCCGACATGCCCAAAAGGGAGTTGGTGAAAGCAAGGTCTGTCTTCTCTCTCTGTTTCCCAGCCCATGGTGAGAATAGATTGCTCTGTTATGCATTCTTGTACTGACTCACTGTCCTCATGAAAAACCCAACAACAGAGGACTGTGTAATCTCAGAAAAGAACCTCCAAAATCATGAGCTAAAATAAGCGTTTTCTCTTTGTATGATAATTGCCACATTATAGCTTACAGTAAATCACATGAAAGGTTCCAAGAAGAAAATAATACTCATCAAACCTGGAGATACTGACAAAATAATCATTGCTATACCTTCTGTAATGTAATAGACCTTACCCCCCTCCCAAAGCACTTTACAAGTATGGGAAAACTGGGTACAGTGAGTGAGTCAGGTGCACAGAAAGTCACCTCAAATTGGAGATATTAATGCAGACAGGAGGATGCTGTGAAAGCAGAAACCTAAATAATGCATTTTGTGAATATCATCTAAAGTGTCATTTACATCCTGTTTTAAAGCTGACTTGTGTGCTTTGTAAGTATGTGTGTAATATGATGGGCATCATTCATGTAAGAGAACACACAGACAATAGACAAACTAGGAAGAATTATTTCTGTCTCATTAATAGACATTACTCATAATAGTCATACACACATGATGAGGTATTTTAGAAAATTCTTCAGAGTTTGATGACTATCATTTGAATTTTATTTTACAGGAAACACACAACTTTTATCTTTAAAAAACTTCTTGTTTAGAAACAGAAAGTATTCCCTGAAAACACTTTGAAGTAGAGGAACATGACTTACAGTGAGGGGCCTGAAAATTGTGAAAGTGAGTAATTGCTGACTACTAAGGTTCTATAACCCCAAATGATTTCCTGTGATGGCAATATCTGTTATATCTTAACTACATTGTCATCTCAAGTCCTTCAAGCTACCCCCAAATTTTAAGATGATAAAAAATCACTTGATTTTCACTTAGTATAGTAGGCTCTGTCCTCAGCTTAAACACAGAACAAAGAACCGGCTGAAGACGCCTCACTTAAGACAACACACCATCCTTTTCTAAATCTGAAATAATACATTAAACACATTTCTTGGGTAAATTATGACTAAGAGAGGTTATGAAACCAAATTATTAACTACCCAAATCCCTTTTCATAATCTAGATGAGAGAAGTGTTTAAAGAGAATATTTTCATTTTAAACCTTTAAAAAAATTCATCAAATATAGGGAAGGATTCTGTTCCTTTGCATATTTGGTGTGGATTTTTCCATAAATAATCATTTCTACTTATTCAATACATATTTTTTGATTTTCCACCGTGCCAGGCACTATTTTATGCTTTAGGGAATCCACAGACACTGCAAAGTGAAATGCCATGCTAACGGGCTTCAGAGGCAGAGCCAGCTGGAACAAATGGCTCCGTGAAGTACTGAGAGGCACAGGGGGTAAGAGGTCTTATGATGGGGGGCAGGGAGGAGAAAGAGAGTCCTGAAGAAATGCTTCTTGAGTTGGTTTTCAAGGGTGAAATGTGGTTTTCAAGCACACAGCAGAATAAGTTTCATGACAGATAATAGTGATATGATTTGGTATGATGGAGAGAGGAAGAGATTCCTCAGAGGAGTCAAGAAGGCAAGTCAAATCATGAAAAGCCTCGCTATTATAGCTTGAAGTCTCTAAGATAGGTATTTTTCTCTGTTTGGAGCATCCTACTCCTGATGGAGCAGCTCCTACACAGCCTGCAAAGTATAACAATCTCATCAATGAAGCCACTACGGTCTTAACACTTATAACAAGATATCATCATGTAAATACTGGCAAGTAGACTAAAATGAAATGCACCAGGGCGAGATCAGAGATAAAATTTCATCAAAAGACACCATATCCTTAGTACAAAAAAATATGTAATTGCTGGTCTGGAACAATTAAATTTTACTAACTTTCATTAAGTAAGTTATGACTGAATGGTTTTTAGAAGGACATTTGCTTCCCACCTGCTTTTCAGATCTGCTTCAAAGATCTATTTTTCTTGGCAGCGTCACGCCCAGAGATCTGGCTCCATATGAAGTTTGCATTTCCATTAATTCTCAAAAAAAATACAGGCAAGTTTAACACATGCTTAAATGTTAGTTAGGCTTGCACTTTTTATAGGTTGCAAGCACAGGTGTATTCAGTTTGCATTGGTCATTAAGTATGACACACTGTTATTCTAAGCAATGATATTTTTGTTGCTGAAAATAGATTAAAGATGTATAGAAATGATTTTGTATACTTTCTTTTGGCAGAGATTGTTCAAATGTTATAAAAACCAAGTCAATCCCATCTTCATGAGTTATAATTCAAAAGAGTTGCTTGTGGTATCATTTGTTCTATCCCTCAGAAAAGTATAATTAATAACATTTGTGCTATGTAAACAAAGATGAGTAAATGCACCAACAGAAACTTGGAGAAATATGTCCACTCTGTCTAGAAGTTAAAGTGACTGTATGACTGGAGAAGTCTGGCTCTTTCATCTTTTCAGCACATGTTACCTACGTGATGTGTTGCGATGTCTCCTAGTGGACCTTTAGCAGTCCCGACCTCTCTGTGGAACTGAAGTGCTGGGTACTATGGAGACAATAGAAAGTTAAGAATTCACTCTCAGGAAACAAGATGTGTTTAAAAATGTGACACACAGTAAGCACTGGTTTCCAGACAATCTTGTGCAAACTCTTCATTTCCCAGTTGAGAAAGTTTCAGCCCAAGGGGAGTGTCTTAAGTAGAAATGGCTATGACAGCAAAAATGGAGAACCATCCTGGTCTCCAAAGAAGAAAGGACAGGGACAAGTGCCATTACACTAAAGGAAAAAGCAAATCCAACTGACTCACTTGTTTTAAAGTAGACTGAGAAGATGAATCAAGTGAAAATATGGAATGTATAAAGGGCTGGACACAGCCATGTTGGACAGACATCAGTCATGTCTTACATCCCTCAGTACCTGGACAGTCACCCTCAGAAGCACAACCGTTCCACTCATGTTAAACACTCCTCACAGCCAATGTGATGTTGGTGCTGGAGGTAAGCAAAAGCCCGCATTGGAAATTGAAAGCCAAGCACAGAAGCAAGGCCACTGCCACCTGTCTGTCTCTATTATCATCTCTTTTCTTCCAAGGACAAAAATCTAATTGCCGATGTTTGTTCTGAGAGTTCATACTGAATTATTTTAAGACCTTTCAGATGAGCACGATGACACACACCTGTAATGCCAGCACTGGGGATGCTGAAGCAGGAAGATAGTCAGTTTGAGGGCAGCCTGAGCTACATGGTGACTTCTGAGCCAGCTTGACCTACATTGTAGTAGTCACAAACAAGCAGCCTACAAAACAAAAACAAGACCTATTCAATGACTTTTGTCGTGTGTTGTGTGACAAAACTTTTTCTGGATAGATGCAGCACACATGTCTGAAAGACCCTAACCCTTTAGGCTTATACCCCCCAAGCCCCAGGAGAATGAGGAACTAAAAAGCTAGTTCCAAGGGCAAACTGACTCAGCCATTACTCAACCACCCCTGGCGCAATGTAACAATGTAAAGAGATTTCTGTTAAGAGATGTGCTCAACCGTGACTGGGATAATTGCAAGTGTTCCAGGAAAGACCACTGTAACCTTTTTTTAACCTTCACTCCCACCCTGATACCCCCCTTGAGGTTTCGGGAAGAATGTGCATGCGGACGTGATTGTACCCACCCTGGGATCAGGCCATGATCTTGTGAAATTAGCCTCTAGACATAAATCAATCAAAATGAAATTATATGGGAATTGCAATCTTATGGCTTTTGTGGGTTTTTTCCTTTAAAAGCACCCATGTGGCTGCAGTAGGCGCGACTCTTGCTCTCAGGATGAGAGGAGCCCAACTGTACAGCCGCATCAATAAACCTCTTGCTGTTTGCATCAACTGGACCGGAGTCTGGGTTCTTGGGGTGCCCACCCGAGAAGGTAGTACCCTGGGTCTGGGGCCTATCAGTCTACTCATGACATAGAGAGCCCACAACAGACCAAAGTGTGAGTAACACCAAAGTCCAACTTGGTGAATCATGAGTTTTACTGGAGTTACTTAAATATGGAATATGGGTGAGGGGTTACTTACATACAGGAGCAGAAATGACTCAAATGCAGCCATCACCAAAGCCCACCCCAGTATGGGTGACAGCTCACAAATCCTGGGAACCTGAAGCACCCTGCACAGCCTATAGCTCAACAAGTTTGCGAGCATCCTTCTGAGGTGACTCAGTTGGTCTAAACCTCTTCCAGACAGGTTGGTTGGTTTCTGCTTCTTCTAGACAGCTGTTCTGGTCTCAGAGTCTTTTTTTGCAGCATAGCTTCCTTCCACCTGAGTGAGACAATGAACTATTAGTGATTATTCTGGCAGGGGGAGGCCTAATGAATCTGGTCAGTTTTAGGGACTTCCTGAAGCTGTTTTGAGTTGTTTACCTTCCTGGGATAGAATGTTTAATCTTGGGGGAATCTGTTGCATAACATCATGGTCTTTGAATATTTACATTGTTTCTATGATTTTTATAATAAAAGTGTAAAGGAATAAAACATCATACTGAAAAAAATGCAATCAATTTAAATCTACTAACTTAAAGGTTCATAATCAAATGATGCACAGCTTTTTAAAAGTCATGACAGGCTTCCAAATGATGTGTATTTGGTAGAAAAGTTAATTAGTATCACATAGTGAAACCCTTTATCAGAAGCATTTTTCAAATTTACCAAATCATACATTAAATTTTTATATAAATATTTATTATTATTTCTCTTTTCTGTAAATATCTTGATAAGAGGAAATACTACAAAAATACTACATGATAAACCATTAAGTAGTATAATAAAATATTATAATTATATCTTTGTCATTTTTCTTTTCAGACATCTTTCACCTGTAATTCAGTTTTACCTGTATCTGGTAATGATCTGGTAGCTGATTGAATTTCATTGGGTGATAAACCGAGATGAACAATGGGGGCAACTTATGCAAAGCTATGGTCAAGTGTGAAGTGCTTGACATGGAGATGAGTGCTGTTCTTTTCCAGGACGACAGCCGGCATTTCAAAGCAATCTCTGCTGTTGATGCTGGTGGCATTGCTCAGGGTCCAGAGGCATCACTTGGGGTCTAGGGACATCACTCGGGGTCTAGGGGCATCGCTCAGGGTCTAGGTGCATGACTAGTCCTTTTGCCTGTTAGAGCTGACGTAGTAGAAGAACCAGGAGTTTTACACTTAGGAGTATTTAGGCACAGGGAAGGATGTTCTGAACGGGACTCCAAGTCCTCTGAAAATGATATGAATGATGAATAAATGAAATTAAAAAGCTTCTGCACAGCAAAAGAAACAAGATAGTGAAGAGTCAGCTACAGGAAATGGGATTTCTGTTTAGAATGCACCAAGAAATCAAAAATTAAACAACCTAATTAATAAGTAGTCTAGTGAAATGACCAGACATTTCTCAAAAGATGAAATACAGAATACTAATAAACATAAAAAAGTTCAGCTTCATAAACCAGTAGATAAATGCAAATTAAAACTTCAAAGAGATTTTATCTATGGTTATCTTACCATAGCCACAATTGTAATAATTGAGAGAGAAAGGGATAACAATACAGATGGAGAGAGGAGGAATAAATAACACTAAAATGCTTTAAAAAGCCATAGGGAATCATAACATTTTATAGTTATTCAAAATTATGTATAATACATACAAATGACAATACATATGTATAAATAGCTTGAATGAAGTTATAATACTTGGGATGATAATGCTTTCTCCATGATGTAGACTAACCAAAATCACTACTCCAGACATGAAAAACTTCCTTTTGAGCCATTGGTCAGTGCAGTTCAACAACTCCTCAGGCAATATAGACTATTGGTGCTGCCCTTGATTTCCTCCCAGAATCTGAAGGTGAGTCCTATTGCTGATAACACCAGGTACTTCAGATACAGGATTTAGAGAAATCAAGCTTGATCTGACCTGAAAACCTCTTACCTGGGGATTTTTTCACAGTCTTAGAAGGAGTTCTGCAAGCTGCCAAGAGGGGAAAAATATCAATCAATCGTTAAACCATTCTGTGCTGCCTACAAACCACAACAATGACCAACATGACACGATGTCCCAAACTGTGCATCAGTGGCACTTATTATACCTTAGAGGTAACCAAAAGATGTGTTATTAGATTTAAGGCTCTACAGAAGGGAATCTATGTTTGATGTTGCAAACCTTGCCAACTCCACATTGCTAGTGAACTCATAAATCTTAGAGGACAGCCTGCTGCTGCCACTTTGCTAAACCTATTTAATTGTTAACAATATTCTAAATAATTATCCTTATAAGCACAGACAAGTATAGGAATTATCTGCTCATCAAGGAAGCTCTGTCTTGCGGCAGACAATGACCACTAAAGAACGAACATCGAAAGGAAGAGAAAACTGACTGTGTGGTGTCTAGCCTCAACAGATACCTCCACAACACAACGCCTACACAGAGGCTCAGGGAACACGGTGGAGGGAATTCTCATGGGGCTCCACCCCTATATGAACTACAGGAAATTAATGACTGCTGAGAAGAAGACAATTAGTCTTTCCCAGGAAAAGTCCCTTAGTTGAGTCCCTTAGTTGGTTATCCAATATCAAGTACTCACCCCTAAAAAGATGTACATAAAAGCAACACTAAACAGATTCAGCAAATTGTGTTTATATTTTTATACATAAATGCATACATGTAACAATAATAATCCAGAAAAAAGGCCATGAATTTAAAAGAGAATGGGGTGGGCTAGAGAGATAATAGGGAGACAGGAATGATGTAAATACAGTACATATATAGGAATTTTAAAAACAGATTTAATAAAGAAGTAAGAATCAAAAAACACAAAACAGAAAAAGAAAACAAAGAACATGCTGTCAGGGATGTAGACCAAATGGAACACTTACATACATACTTCTAGTTGAGCTGTACAGGAGTCCAGCCTCCATGTATGTTAATTTGGATTTTTTTCAAAAAACATAAAATAGATCTACCATATGACCCAGTTATAATGCCCTGTTATTTGCTCAATGTCTCCTAGTGAAAGTATCTCAGAGACTCTTGCACATTAATGTTTATTATAGTGCCATTCACAATAGCTACATTAACTAAGCAGGCTAGATGTGCCAGGACAGAAATTGAGAAGGACAATGGGAGATGTATATACAATTTTTCAGCTATAAAGAAGATGGAGTTATATGTATTTGTAGGAAAATGGATGCAACTAGAGATAATTATATTAAGCCACAAAGACAAATTTGTGTTTTCTCTCATTGCTGCTTCCTAGATTTTACGGAGTTATATAAAATCGTGTATGTACTTATGACATGAAAACAGAAATCAAATTGTCTAGAGTGACAAGAGGGAGGAATGAGAGGGGCCAAGAAGGTGAGGACTGGGGGCATAGAGGGGAATCTGGTGAATGTACAATATATGGTTGTATTTAAAAGTAATTTCAAAAGTAATGCAAGTTGTTAAATCTTCATATTGTGGTACCTCATTTGTTCATGAAGCTGGTTTAATAGACTACAGGTAAGATTTTTTTTTTTAGGCATAAAATGTAATGCTTATTCTACTTATGTCAATGAACTTGAAGTAACAAACATATATACCCTTTAAATCTATCTGTCCCTAGTCGTCATCTTGACTTGTCATAACGTATACCACAGGCTTGGTGGGTTACACTAGTAACTTATTTTCTTATTTTCTTTTTTGCTTTTTTTTTTTTTTTTTTTTTTTTTTTTGGTTTTTCAAGACAGGGTTTCTCTGTGTAGCTTTGCACCTTTCCTGGAACTCACTTGGTAGCCCAGGCTGGCCTCGAACTCACAGAGATCCGCCTGGCTCTGCCTCCCGAGTGCTGGGATTAAAGGCGTGCGCCACCACCGCCCAGCTGTAACTTATTTTCTTATTCCTCTATCACCTAGAAATTCAACTCAAAGTGTTGGCAAGTTTGATTTCTCCAGAGGCAGCCCTCCTTGGCTCACAAGACGTTTTCTTCTCATTGGGTGCTTCAATGGCCTTTCTTCTGTGTGCATGACCATCCCTGGTGTCTCTTGCTTTTCTTAGACAAAAAAAATCAAGTCATATTGGGTAGGGACCCACTTTTGTCATATCATCTTAATTACTTCCTTAAAGGCCCTGTCAAAAAGCACAGTGAAGCTGGAGGCTGAGGTTTCAACATGAATTTGGGAGAGCCTGATCTAGTCCAGGCAACCATCCTGCTGGTTTTTTATCCTAACCCCTTGCTCTTCCTGCATAAGCTTTTAATACCAATGCCAGCACTGCAGGCATCTCCTGCCACAGGGTAGAAAAATATTTGACTAAAGATAGTAGAGAAAGAACTCAAACAAGAGCTGCAGGTGGAATTAAAATTAGTGAGCAGACTGACTAATGAAAATGTAACAATTGAAGGTTAAATAAATTTTAAGAGAATTAAGTAGCAAGTTACTGTTGATTATATCAAGCTCACTATTCTTCCAGAATACCTGGAAATGAGTTCAGGGAATTAGAGGGGAAAAAAGCTGCACATTTTGAATTCAGCTACTTCTAGGTTACTTAGATCATAAAGTAAACGGTTCCTTTTTCTGTTTTAAAATAGAATTTAAGCACTGTCAACACCAAATGATCTCACTGTTATCTCATAAAAATCATCAGGTTTCTTTTTACTTTTTTTTTTAAATAAAAAAATAGAGGAGAAAGAAAGAAGACAGTCTTTGGATTTGTTTAATTTTGGGGTATGTGTATTTTAACAATGATTTTTGATAAGTTTCAAAATAAAAAAGAAACAGAAAGGAAAGAAGAAAGAATGAATGAATGAAAGAAAAGAAGGAAGAGAGAAAGAAGAAATAAAGAAAAAAACCCAACAATGTGATTCTATGAGACAGGCACACAGCAAATCCACACACCTGTGAGTTACCCAGTGTATTCAGGAAAAAAATCCCAGATTTGGTAAGAATTGGTTAGTAATAAATGAAGTATTACCAAACAGTGGGAAGTGAGATATTTAATAAATCACAGGGTAATGAACAAATACTTAAAGAATAATTTGTGGAGGATCTAAAAATTGAGTATGAGTGTAATGGTAAAAGTAAAATGTAAAATAAAACATGAAACTGACTTATAGAAAGATTTTTGAGCATAAAAATAAAAGAAAGAATTCTTAAGGAAAATATCAATAAATGTCACTTTATTTAAAGTAAAAATTTTCTAGATTAAACACAAGTGTTAAGAACCAGAGTCTAGAATTGAAATAGTTCCCTCATTTCTTTCCAATATTGAGTAAAATCATATAGATTTTTCCAATATTAAATAAAATCATAGTGAAAATCCATAAGAACAGGAAGAAGAGTAAATGTGATAAAAATAATATTTGTATGTTATCAAGTAAAAAGATTATTGGTAATGGACAAATTATAAATTTGTCAGCAGATGAAGAACCTGAGAGACAATTTGATTAATTCTGCAGGCTTTCAAGCTCAGGTTTTAGAGTATCAGATAACTCTGGATATGAGAGTTAGGTTGGTGCTAAAAATAGAGGGATGGATGCATGCAGTTAGCTGCACATGTGGTGGTATATGTTTGGAAATCAGTAACTTATGCATTAGAATGACTGAAGCACAAAGATTTCAAAGTCAAGGCCAGCCTGAGCTACAAAAGCCCCCCAAAATCTCCCAGTCAGAGCTGCTTCAGCTATAAGCACAGTCACACTAAAAGCCAGCAGATTGAGGAAGTACACATAAAGCATTAAAACAAAACAAAACAAAAAAAAACCCAGAAACCTGTCTTATTCCTTTCTTGTATCAGGTGGGAGAATTTGGGTAGAGCAGATTCCACTACCCCTTACACCCACTGTGGAACAGTGCACAACCAGAAAGGAAATCTGGACGTATTTACATCATGGGTTCAGGACCACCAACATCAGCAACAAAATCTGCTCTGCCAGTCACCCAAGGAAGCCTACAGCAGAGACCACTTTGGGCAGGAAGGTTTCTACTACAGTTTTGCTGTCTCCTTCTAGCAACTTAATGGACAGCCTAGGAGAACAAAGCATCTAGAGAAAAATGCAGATATTAAACATGAGGTGGGGTGGGGGGTGAGTCACTCAAAGATGACACAGTCCATGCAAGAACATACAGGCTCAAAGATTCTAAACACAAAAATTAGAAAAACTTCAGAGGTGAAAAGAAATATGGTCTATAAGAAACATCATTGTACTTAAAGAAAAAGAATTCCTCTAATAATAAAAAGAAACAGGGATCTGCAGTTAAGAATGTTCTCAGCCCTTGCAGAGGTCCTGAGTTTGGTTGCTAGAACCTATGTGGGGCTGCTCACCATAGCCTGTAACTTCAGCTCCAGAGGACTTGACGCCTTCTTCTGGACTCCACATGCATCTGCACTCACATGCACATACACATGATTACAGAAATAATAAAATATATATTAAGTGAAGAATAAAAAAGAATATGGTGGTGAAAATGGAATGCAACAGAAGAAAGACAATAATTAGAATTTATTTCCAAAATGTGAAAAGAAAAATGTAAAAAGTAAGTATCTTTTGTTATCTCTGAAACAGGTATTAAAGAAAACAAAGACCAAACAGAAGAAAAAGGAGGTTGGAAAAACAAACAAACAAAAAAGGTCAATACAACTTTACCTGAAGGATAAATCCAGTGAAGACTCAGTCTGTGGGTAAATACAAAAACACTAAAGTATGACTTAATTAAATTCCAACGGCTCTGTGGACTAAAAGGAACCCCTATAGCTTTGCTTCTGGAAAGGGATTAGATTCAGAGAACAAAGACATTGACAGAAAGACAGATTCTCAGCAGTAACAACTGTGGCTGAAAGAAATCCAGCAATGCCCTCAAAACTCTGCAACCAGTCTCCTGAGCACTCCTGAGCTATAGAGAAGAATTTGGGTAGTTTCCTCATTTCATGAATCATTTCAAAGCATCAATGTCTCCTTTTAAAAATACTTTTTCTTGATTCTTGAGAATTTCATATGTCTGCAACAGAACATGGTCATTCCCACTCTCCAATTCCCTCCTCCAGCTTCCCTGCTTACCCTACAAACCACACCCAAGCTGTTTTTGGAGGGGGTGGCCACTGGTGCATTTCCCATGCTCATGGGGAGCACTAACTTGCCTCAGTAGGTTACAAAACAAATCAGATTGTAGCTGGTTAGAGGTCCTAGGAGCCTCTTGGCCCATTAAAATGACAAACTTTCATGTTTTTTTTTTTTTTTTTTACATGTAAGGAGAAACTTCCTATACTCCCTGGGTAATTAGACCTAATAGAGAGTAAATAAAAAGAATAAATAACTAACTCCAGAAGAAATAAAAATACTTACGAAAAATTAAAAATAATCATACATACTGCCTACATATTGCCAAGCTATGGACACCATCACACACCTGTGGCAATATAGGCCCTAAATACTGACCTATGCAATGTTACTCTTGTGTTGATATGGACAGAAATGTCACATGAGCAGATGGGATGTGTGTGATAAGAACAAAATATTTATCTTCATTGTAGACAGTTCAAAGGTATAGATATTAAAAAGCAAGAAGCAATAATGTAAGCATATAACACTATTTACAAGTGTGAAAATAAATTGCAGAACAAATACTCCTTACAAAGGAGAGCTTTGTAGTGGGAGGCAGGGATTACCGAACAGTCATAGAAGGTGCTAGAAACCAGGCCCTCTCCCAGGCTGCCTTCAGTGACTCAGCATCAGCAGCCATATCATCAACAGTGGCCAAGACACATGCACCCTTTAAAAGGTCTCTATCACAGAGCACTCTCTTGCTCTGTCTGTCTCTCTGTCTCTGTCTCTCCTATCCTTCTTTCTCTAGTCCCCGCTCTGAGATGGCTTTATCCTCCCCCATCCCCAATAAATCTCTTGAGTGAGATCTGTTGGGTGGTGTGGTCTCTGTGCTGTTCCTTGGTGTTAATCCACCAAGGTACCCTGCCCACATAACCCTAACAGAGGGAGGCAGAGAGAAGAGAATTTAATTAGGTGAAAGACAGATATAGACTCATCAAACTTTATTAAATGATTAAAATATAATTTATACAAGCATATGAAAGAAAACTAAAACTAAACACATATTCTAGAAATTAGAAAGCAATAGAATTAGAAAACCATTTAAGACAAGAATTCCTCAAGGCTAATACTGTTCATATATAAACTGTGCTTAAATGTAAAAACCACCAGAACTCTTTCTAAAATGAAACAACCCAAGGAGAGAGAATTCATGCTCTGAGATGGTAACAAAAATTCATTCTTAAAAGTGATACAAGTAATAACAAAAATGAGATTAAAAAAAACCAAATTGGAAATTATTGATATGGCAATAACTCCTCCGAGATGGTCCTATGTGGTCTTTTATTAAAACTATGAAATGATTTTTCCCACAAGGCATTTACTGATATTTATAAAGAACTTTGAAAATTCTTACGTTATTTAACTCATAACTCACTTTCTAAAATGCTTTCCAAGGAAATAAAATCAGAATTGTAAATAAAGTTTGTGCATTAGTAACTTGTACTTCTGTTAGTGTTTCTTGGTCTGGGTTCTGACCACAGTAGTGTTTCAACTTTGTGATTGTTTCTCAGACTGTAGAATAATGATTTGCCTGCTTTATAGATATACATTGTATATATAAAATGAAACTGAAAGAAAATGGTTAAACACTTAAAAGTATACTTTTACTAGAAAATCAATAAAATGAACACACTCGTAAGTGAAAAGGCAGGGCTGTATGAATTTGTTTTTTACAAAGCAAATTGTGTAGAGACTCAAACCTTCATTTTGTGTTGTAGAAGTGTGTGACATTTATTTTACCTCAGCATTTCAAATAATGACATTGGAAAGATGATGTTTGTGTAGTAAGGGTGGACAGTAACATTTCAGAACTTATTTTTCCCGATGGAAGATGCGCCTCATTTGCTTCAGTGAGTGTCCTCCCCATGGATGCTTCTTGCCTAGCATTGCTTCTAACTGTCCTTGTTGAACACATTCATGGAATGAGACTATAATGGAGTTCAGCAATTTCATTGTATTGTCAAAGCAAACTCATCTTTTAAAAAAATTGCCTCTCTCTACATTGGAAACAAATAATATGAAGCACCGAAGCAAACAAGGTGTGAGCCAAAGTGCCAAGGAACTGGAACTTCAAAAGACGCAAAAATGTCAGAAACAAGTGTTGCTGAAGTTTTCCTGCCTGGCCCACAGTCAGGACAAATCTCTCTTACCTGCCAGTCCCACGGCCACTCAGACCCAACCAATTAAACATACAGAGACTTATATTGCTTACAAACTGTATGGCCATGTCAGGCTTCTTGTTATGTAGTTCTTCTATCTTAAATTAACCCATTTCTATTAATCTATACTTTGCCACATGGCTTGTGGCTTACCGGTACCTTACATCTCGCTTGTCATGGTGGCAGCTGGCAGTGTCTCTCTGCCTCAGCCTTCCACTTTCCAGAATTCTCCTCTCTCCTTGTCCTGCCTATACTTCCTGCCTGGCTACTGGCCAATCAGTGTTTTATTTATACAGAGCAAAATCCACAGCAAACAAGCCTTGGAAATCTACATAACGATCACAAAATTGATAAAACTTTGATCCAGGGTAGAATGGCAAAGATCCCCCACAAATTAGTGTATATGTGCAATGTGGCCAAATGGCTAGAAGAATACTTACTTATGTTTGTTTGTTTTTACAAAAGTGACACTCAAATGCATATGAATAGACAATATTCCAAAAAAATTTGCTTTTGAAATAAAGCAAAGAAAGGAAGCTTCATTAAGAGATATGAATATAATATAAAGTCACAGTATTGATTCACTACTATCCTGTAACAGGCCTGATGGACAGACTAGAGTTCAGGGTGAATCTTTTTATAAGGAAGTAACCAGCTATTTCATAGAAAAGCTGGAGAAGTTCATTTATAACATTGAGAAGATATGCATCATAGTTCTCACTATGAAAAATGTGCACAGAAAGCGGATGGCAGAAGAATATCAAATGCTTATTCTGAGAGCATACATGAACATGGGCAAACGTTCTGGAATTTGGCAGTATTAGAACTGTACATTCTATTCAACTAAAGGCATCAAAGGGAAAAACTAGAAGATGGGTATGAGAACAGGACTTTGCAATCTCAAAAACTAGAGATCATTTAAGGGCTAAATAAATAAGCTTGGTTCGTTTGGTTTTTTTCCTTAGTTTTTGTTGTGTAGGTGTGTTTATTTTTGAGATGAATTTCTCTCTGTAGCCCACACTGGCATTGAACTCATGGTCCTCTGGCTTCAGCCATGCAAGTACCACTGCCCCTAGCATGTTGTTTTTCTTTTATTCTAATGCTGTGAGGAGGGAAGACAGTAGGTTGTGAACACTAAACAAATCCCGAGTCCCTAAGCTGTAAACCAGGCCTGAAACCAAGTAAGACACATGGTCCAATGCCAGGCTTCTCATCAAAACAGCAAGAAAGAGGAATTACTCAAGAAAATATAGGGCAAAGAATAGTAAAATGTATTCTACTTCAGTAGAAATTAGATAGATGTTTTTAAAATTTAAATTTTTACAACCACTAGAGTGGCAAAGGTCAGTGTTCCCAATACCTACTAAGGGAAAATTCCCAGAGAAACAAATATTTTCCATTTCTTCTGATGGGAGCTCTGAAGACAGTATTGACAGTATTTAATAAAACTGTGCATCTGCCTTCTGCTACAGCAATTCCATCCTCCATCAGCATCCTGAGGAACTCACCCGTGAGGGAACAGAGGATAAGATTATAGTAGGTGGAGGCAATCCAGATTTCCATGCCTGGAGAATGTTTGAGTAGAATGTGATCTCTGCAGGACTGACACTTAGCTGTAGTCAGGAGCTGAAAGTGACCAGTGGAAATACATAGAAACCAACTCATGGTCCAACCGACTCATGGCCATACTTGAAAAATCCAATGAAAGGCTCTATAAGCCACAGGACTCTTTCTTGAATATGCATATGTTTAATGCATACTCAGAGAGTATTATGTTACTGAGACATGTGAGGAATGGCTGTGATTGTGGGTCTTGAGAATAGCAATGAAGATGGGAAGAAGAAAATTATTATACTAATTTATTATTTCATGTTCTTTATTTACCCTTGGACTGCAATTAAGTCACAAACTATTAATGACCTAACTAGACTTTTAAAATACCCTTTTAAGTGTGTGTGTGTATGTGTGTGTGTTTGTAAAAGGGCATCGGATCCTCCAGAGCTGGAATTAGAAGTAGTTGTGAGCTCCCTAACACGACTGTGAGGAACTGAACTCCAATCTTCTCCGAAAACAACAAGTGCTTTTAACTGCTGAGCCATCTCTCCAGCCTCCAGAAAGTTATATTTTAAGTTAGGAAATATAAGAATCTATCATCAAGTAAGAAATCAGAGTAAAATGATCAAAAATTTAAAAATATAGTACTTGAAAGTTATGAATTGAAGCATCTTATGTACTGTCACAATGGTTTAAAACTCAGCCTCAAGGTCTCGTGTTAGAAAACAAGTATTAAAATTCAGTAAGGTTCACATGTAGCTCATGAAACTAAACCTGAATGCAAAGTATGTCCAAAAATATAGATGGAAGACAGTACTGATAAATTGTAGAAAAGAAATTTAGTAGAGAAAAAGAAATTAACAAAAACCTTTGGAAAGAAAAAAAAACAGTCTTGTAATGAGGCAGGTCAAGAAAAAAAAAAGAATGAATAACAAACAGAAGCTTCAGGTAAATTACAGAATTTGCAGATCAGTTCCTCATTTAATGGAGAGGGTTATTCTTATAATAGATGGTAATTGACACAGAGACCCACAACTGGACAATGTGCAGATCGTTAAAGACTTTGCAACATTCTGCCTAAATGGGATGTCTTCATTAAATTCCCCCCCTCAACACTCAGGGACCACGTGAAAGGGGAGATGGAAAGAGTGTAAGGGCCAGAGAAGATGGGTGCCTCCAAAGAAACAGTGCCTTCCAGGCACAGCAGGGCTGGTACACAGAGGAACTCACAGAGACTGGCAGCATGCAGAAGGTCTGCACTGATTCAACTCAGATGGCATCCCAACACCAAAAAGGGGAAGTGGAATGGGGTTCCTTCTACTTGATAACTGCTAATTGCAATTGATAACTGCTGGCAATGGGTAAAGCAGTTTTCTCCAATGAAGTGTCAAGACAGAGTCAGCCATGCTCCAGGGCAGGCCCCATGCCCAGGAGCGGGTTTCCAACAACAAATGAATACAGTGCGTGTGTGTGTGTGTGTGTGTGTGTGTGTGTGTGTGTGTGTGTGTATGTGTGTGTGTGTGTTTGTGTGCACGCACACTCATGTGTTTGCTTTTGTGCTTTTGAATGTTATTTGAACACTTAGTCTTATTGCTTTTTTTGTTTGTTTTGAGTACTTTAGTTTGTTTTTGGTTTGTATGTTAATTTGGTAGAGAAAAGTTGAACCTAAAGTAGGCAGGTAGGGAGATGGAGATGGTCTGGGAGGAGCTGGGATAGGGGAAACCATGATCAAAATATGTGTATGAAACAATTTTTAACTAAAAAAGAAAATTTAAGTAAAATACTTATTCCCAGAAATTTATTTCACAATGTGACTCAAAAATAATGAGACTATATGAGGCCAACTTACAAAACTGGTCCCTGGCTTACATGCAGAGCTTTGAGTGACTGGCTAATTAAGTATGCAACCATCATGACAGGCTCGAGTCCAAGCTCCACCATTTCTTAGCTGCTTGGGCAAATTATTTAACCTTCCTAAATCTCAGATTTGCTCCTTTGAAAAATGAGGTTAATAATGACTTATCCTCCCAGATAGTTTAACTATTAATTTAGACAGCTCATGAAAAGATCTTACTGTAGATAGGCAGTTAATGTCAAACATTATGAATAACAATCATTGTCATCAATCTTTCCAGGACAGAGTGGCATTTCAAAGCCTCCTCTTCCCTTTTTGGCAATTTCTTACATGTTTGCAAGCTTTTACTTTTTATATTTCAATTGTGTCATTTGGTAAAAATATCGATGCTTTTTATATTTCTCTCATGAACATCATATCTCTAAAATGGAAATGAGAGAGGATGGATAATTAGAGGCCCCTGGAACTCACCTCTTCCACAAAGAAGCCCAGAAGCAGGGGGCTAGCGGCTACTCTGAGTGAGCAACTTTTGGAGAATATTAGGTCTCAGCAAGGAAGAGTCTGAAACATTGTGAGACTTGGCAACCCAGGGGTGGAAGCCTAGAGAAAGGAACCAGGAACCTCAGTTACTTCATCCCTAGTCTCTCAGCTGATGGGGACTCCCTTTGTCCAGAGAAAGTGAATTGAGCAGCTAGCTCAAGGAACTTGAACAGTGATGATCTTGGCTACTGGGAAATTTCACATTTGCCATAGGCTTGTAGTCCAGCCCCAGAAGGAACTTGGCATTTGATAGGGTAACTTTGCTTTGGAGGAGGAACTTATGCAGTCTCTCTGTCATTCTTTGAAACCTAAGTTTCGGGGATAACGCAATCTATTTTGAAGAATCTTTTGTCCAAATTCATGTTGTCCTGAGAGTTAGAAATCTCTGCATGTCTCCATCCCTGAGACAATCTTATTACTGTAATTAATGAGGCGATCCCACATAATTTATCTGGTAATCAAGAGAGGTTTATTTCTGGGATAACTTACAGCCAATAGGGGTTGGTTTCAGGATCCAGGAGAGATGAGGTACCATCCTGCAGAGACCCTTGGCTTGGTGTCCCATCCAGCTTCCAGGACCACGAAGTATCTAGAAGGGCCAAACACATATGCACCTGAGTCTTAAGGGGCTCCCTCTCAGCCACACTCCAGGGGCAGGTCAGCCCCAGGGGCAGGTCATAGGCAGGTGTGGCAGTTACCTGCTGTCACTCTAGGGGCAGTATTTCAAGGTCAAAGCTGGAACAGCTACCCACTAAATAATCTGCCACAGTAGACTGCAGCTTCACAATTCAACTTGACTCAATAGAGAAATTGTTATTCCATCATCTAAGCCCATGCCATGCTGCATATTGCAAGGCATGGATGTTTCAGCACACGGGAGACTGAAGGATGCTATACTCAAGAAAAGAAAGATGAGGATGGTTATTCTCTGAGATCTAGGGTGTGGCCAGATGCATGAACAATTCTGTCACTACTAAGACTGGGGGTAGTTGCACTGGACCAGGCACCTCTAGCCTGTGTCATGTTTTCTTGTTGGTACCTTCACCCAGGGGCAGGTACATGGAGTCCATTATCACCTTTTGTATATGGAACAGTGGCATGGTACAGGCTCTATGGCTCCTCATTGATACCTTCTCTTATTTTGTATGAGGTACACACCACCACTAGAACTAAAAGAGGGTATCAGGGAGAGTGATAAGCCTCACCACACATGTGAATTTGTAGGTTTGTGCCATTCCTGGGACTAGGAGTACACAGGGATAGCTGTGTCTGGGCTGCCACTCAGACTTAGGACACTACTTCAGAAGCCCTATCACTCCTAGGTCAGCCAGTATCAGACATTCTTTCCAGTATTTTTCTCTGTCTGTATTTAGGAAAAGGAACCAATGTTCAATGGTTCACTCTCATTGCTAGATTGGCCACTTACTTACACCCTATGCTAATTTTGAGGTGCTTCATGCTTGCCTTGAGTACCCTCACTCAATTGGACTACAGTGACATAAAGTCTCTTTTGTTTTCCATGCCACACACTCTACTTAAAACCATTAATTAAATCCCAAGAAGCTATAGAGAAACTATCATGGTGCCTCATTAGTATCAACACCAATATTGTAGACTCTCAGACATAGTCTCAGGAGAAAGCTGTTTACTGTGGAAGCCACCTTCTAAAAGTAGTAGAGATAGCTAATTCACCAAATGTATAAAATTCAGTGTGGCATCATAAAAATATTTTTAAAAACAACAAATATTACACTTCCAAAAATAACACAACTCTTTAAAAAAAGATTACAGGGCCTGCAAGATGGCTCAGCAGGTAAAGGTGTCTGTTACCAAACCTGATGACCTGAGTTAGATCCCCATGACCAATATGGTGGAAGAGGAGAACTTCTACTTTAAGCTTTCCTCTGACCTCTAGACACTCTGAGGGACATGTGGATGCATGTGAGTCCTCTGATTTCCATACATTCATTCTTTGCCTTTTCTTCTATGTAGCATGCACAAGCACACGTGCGCGTGTCCAAACACACACACACACACACACACACACACACACACACACAAGCACACACAATTAAAATGTAATAAAATTTTTGAATAATTACACAGAAATTATTGATAAAATTTCTGATAAGAAATTTAAAAGTATGCTTACATGCTTGTAAGGTAGTTGATGAGATTTAAGATGACATAGACATTCTATTGAATGAAATTAGAAGGATAATTTATGATATAAATAAGAAATATAGAAAAAGTCAAAAATATAATAATCCTCTTGGTAACCAAGAGCTCAATGGATAAAACAACAGCAAAAACGTATTACTGTATTTTCAACAACAGACTAGATCAAGCAGAGAAAGGATGTGTCAACTTGAGACAGCTCTTCTGATTATTTCAACCAGTCAAGGAAAGCAGGAAAGAGAGAAGGAGACATAATGAAGACAGCCAGAACTTTTGCCACATTATTAAACAAGCCTATATTTACAGGCCTTGGAATACCCAAAAAAGGAACAGGGAAGGATGTACAAAACCTATTTGATGAAATAATAGTCAAAACTTCCTTAATCTTGGGAAATCTGTGATTATCCAGGTACAGGAGCACCATAGCACAACAATTCGTCAGACATACACAGAAAAGATCTTTATATTACAATACATCATAGCTAAAATGTGTAAAGTACATGACAAAGCAAGAATGCTTAAAATTTTCAAGAGTATCAAATCCTACTTCAGAGAACTTTCATTAGACTAACTGCTGATTTCTCAGCCAAAACTCTTACTTGCCAGGAGGGGTTGGAATGAATGATTCCAATTTCTCACATAAAGAGTTGTCAAGAGTGCTATGCCCAGCAAAGCTATAAATGAAGGAGAAATAAAACTTTCCGAGACAAGAGGTCAAGGGAAACTGTGGTGGTATTTTATTTGTGTACCCCAATAAAGCTTTTCTGAGGTTCAGAGGAAAAAGCAAGCCACATTAAACATAGAGGTCAGGCACATGCCCTTAATCCTAGCATTCAGGAGGCAGAGACTCATCCAGATCTCTGTGAGTTCAAGGCCACACTGAGAACAGAGCCAGGCGTGGTGGCACCTTTAATCCCAGCAGTAGTTAACCATACAAGTCTGGAGGTCTGTACAGAGAGGAAGTAACAGGGCAGGGATAGAAAGGATATAGGTGTGAGTATACAGGAAGTGGCTCTCTGGGGAGGCTGAGGGTTGGTAAGGTGCGGTTGGCTGTGGCTTGTCCTATTCCTCTGATCTCTTTACCCCAATACCTGGCTCTGGGTTTTTTATTAATAAGACTGTTTAGCAATTCATCTTACAGGAAACCATTACCACTAAGGAATGTTTGAAAGATTCTAGTGGGAATCCAATACCAGTAACAACAGAAGGAATGTCCTCATTGGGAAAACACAAAAGCCAATGGAGAGAAGATGCACAGGAGAGAAGAAGAAAAGAACTTCACCAATACAACAACCACAAAAGATACATGGCATCCAGCAAGAATAAAACAAAGAATGTTCAAAACAAAAGATGATATATACTAAAATGAGAGGATTAAATCTTACTTACTTATATCAACCTTAAAAATGAAGAAATTACTGATCAAAGACGCTGATGGAATGGATACCGCAACAAGAGCCAATGGTGAGTTCCCTATGCAGAGAGTCTCACCTTATACATCATCCGAAAACGAAAGGATGAAAAAGACAGTCCATACAAACACACACTGACAGCAAATGAGAATAGTTACTCTGTCAGACAAAATATACTCTCACACAAAAGCCATAAAAAGAGAAAAAAGGAATCAAGAGCTCAACAGGAGAATAAAATAGTAAATGTAAATATACATGATACATCCAACAATACAGTTTCAAATTTTATAAAGCAATCAACATTATATCTAAAGGGAGAAACTGGATTAGATATGATAGTAACGAGACTTCAAAATCCCATCTTCATTGATGAGCAAATCACCCACATGAAAAAAATTATAAAAAAATGGCATTAAACTGTAACACAGACCAGGAAGAGCTAATCAGCATTTGTTGAGCATTTCATGCAACGGCTACAGAATATTCATATTCCTCCGCATATGAAGTGTTCTTAGAATAAACTATATGTTATATCACAAACAGAATCTCAAAAGATCATTAAAACTCTAAATTATACATAATATGTGTGTTTTCTGATCACAATAAATTATTAGAAATAAACAAAGAAAAAAACTTTATAAAATATGGAAATCCACAAAGACTCATAACAGATTACTGAACAATGAGTCATTGAAGAACTTGGAAGAGAAGTTACAAAATTCCTTAAAACAAATGAAAACTATTTCACACAATATATTAGATTTCAATAAAACATGCTAATAGGGATGTTTATAATATAATAATATATAAAATAATATTATATATAAATATATATATATATATATATATATATATATATATATATATATATATAAAACAAATGACCATGTCAAGAAAATGAGGTGAAATAAACAACCTGATTATTTATCTCAAGGACAGAGAAAGCAAGGGCAAAACAAAACAAAAATCAGCAGATGGAAAGAAAGAGAAGATTAGGGTAAACAGATAAAGGAGAGACCATAGAATAATACAAAATACCAATGACTATGAAAGGCTTAAAAAAACCCCAGCTATGTTCTACCTAGCCCAACCAAGAGAAGAAGACAGAAGCCCCATGAAGACAAAATAGAGACAAAAATGAAACATTACAACTGATATGCCAGAAATACAAATATACATTAGACCTTATAAACAACTATGTTCCAATGAAGTAGAAAACCTAGAAGTGAATTAATTTCTGGGCATCTGTAGCTTATAAAAATTAAACTATGAAGTAACAGAAAACCCAGACTAATGTTTAGAAATGAGACTACAACTGTATTAAAATGACCCCCAATCTCAAGACTATACAGTTTCGTTGAATTATATAGTTTTTAAGGGAAAGGTGATATTAATTCTTATCAAAGCATTCCAACTTTTTGAAAGAAAAATACTTCTAAACTCATTCTGTGAGTACAACATGACCCTAATGGTGACACTAGACAAGGATATAATGACGCAATGACCAAATTGAAAACTACAGATCGTTGTTTCTAATAAATGTAGGTACTCAGTAAAATAGTAACAAAGTGAACTCATCAGTATCTAAGAATGACCATGCATCATAATGAAGCAATCAAGTGATGCAGAATCCAGTAATACAAAAACAGTTCAACATATGAAAAAGTCAAATCAGATCACATGACAACCTTCCATTAACTCCTCTCTCCCTATCTTCCCCATATCTCCTTTGTTGTTTATACAGTTCTACAGGTACTCACGCTATCCTAAAGACAGAAATCTGAAACTTACAGTCTAGGCTCCACATATGAGAAGAGTGATGCCTCCCAACGAAATATTGGCAGGGCGCCCCCAGAGACTCCCAACAACATAGGCTGTTGCCACTGCTCTTTGTTGCCCACTGAAACTAGAATGTAAGACCCTATTGCTGAAGACCATTGTACTGTAGATGCAGGACATAGATAAATCACACTGAAATGGAGCTGAAAGCTTCCTCCCTTCCAGTTATTATTTAAAATATATTAGTATTAACTGATTACATGTGACATCTCCCCCTTTGTCTTAGACTATGAAGACAACTCCTTTTTATCCCCATATAAATGCGATGTGGCTGACCACATAACTGCTATTCTGAGTGTGACACAAATCATGGGACTGGCCTGTAAGCTGAGCTGTTCTGGACCTTAAAAACGATGCATTTCCATTGATCTCTACAGCTTGAACTCTTCCTGACAATTCTATCATCCATTGTAACATACAAATTCCAGCTCTTAATATTAGTAGCACTCTTGGAGAAGAAATTTGTACCTACATGAAGTGTAAGATGTATTTTAGTGATATTTCACTTGAGACCGGATGTTTTTCTCAGAATCTTTAATTTTAATTCTTTCCATATTTTGCTGTTTATTCTGATTTTCTTTGACATTTCCTGGATGTGTTTTCAACAAAGTGGGGCATCAATTTAATGTCACTAGCGGGGCTTGTAGCTTGATAGTCTAGTAGGAAAAAGTCTTTAATAAGAAGAGAATAAATCCAAGAGTGGCAGCCATGAAACAGGTAGGGAAAAAAACCTACAATATCATATCCAATGCTTTTGTGCTCACTTATTTGTGCTCAGCTCAAATTTGATGATGGGTTTAAGAATTAGCTCTCAGAAGGCTGACACCTGACCCTCGTCTTGCTCTCTCCATTCTGGCTGTGGGTGACTGAATTTTGGTCATTCTTTGTTTTCTTTGGAAACATCCCAACAGAGTCAGTGTGTCTGGGCCACACAGGTGAACATTCTAGACATAGCTCCCCTCACTGACAGGCTTTTCAATATTGCATACCTGTTACCTTAAGCTCTTTAGTATCCCAACATTCTTGTGAATGGAATCTAATTCATAATTGTGAGTGGTGCAAAAGAGGAAAATGGATTCCAGGAGCATACTGTCATGACAAGAAAAACTCAGACCTGTAATGAACGCCTTACTTCAGCCTATGTTTAGACTGTACCAAAGGTATTGAAGTTCAGGAATTCTAATGAGCCTCTTTGCAAAGAAGCCCTCAAAATTCCTACCCATCACTTAAATGGACATAAAATCTATTAAAATTATACACTGGAGATAATGATCGACTAATGATTGAATTCATTAGTTATTAAATTCTGTGAAATTTTAGTGAATCTCTATTGTTCGCCCAAGTAATGATTTTATCTGTCTGTAATCCTATTAATTAATTATATGGACCCTTGTAAATCTAGTGCTTGACCCTACTAGAAAAAAAATCCACAATGAAAAGAAATCATTTGGCCTATAATGTTTATCACTTTTTGTCTTCTCAATGTGTCCTGGGACCATTTCATATATGTTGATTCTTCCAATCCTAACTAGTGCCCTTATACTGTAGACACACTCACTGAATACTGCTTTTTAAAAATTTTTAATTCAGTTAGTACCTATTGAACATCTGCCATATACAACAAGTGCTGATTCTGTCTCCTAATTTAACAATTGAAAGAGAAAAGTAAGGCATGCTCACAGCAAACGAGGGGCAAAGAATGCTCACTTTAATGGAAACGGTTGAGAATTTGCAAGCGGAAGAATAGGTTTCACAATGACATTTCCTGCATGTGTATCATTGCACTTGGCTCATACTGACTGCTTTGGTTACCTCCTACTCCCTTTCTCCTCCCTCATACTGCTTTCTTTCTTCCTCTACAGACCCCTGCTTCTGCTTTTACAATTTGATATCTCCAGATGGAACCCAAAACCCTCATTAATATTTGTCTTTGTTTTCTCCCAAGCCCTCCTTTAGTTACCTTCCTTAAAAATCTCTTCTTCAAAGAGGCAGACAGATTGTAAGAGCCAGTGGGGATGGAAGACACTGAAGAAATGGTGTCTTTTAGAAACAAGAGAACTGATGACTAATGAACTCACAGAGCTATGGTAGCATGTACAGAGCCTGCAGTTATCTTGTTGGTGTTCTGACTTACTTGAAATGTTCAAAAAAAGAGGGTTACTCCAGGATTTCATCTGGCTATGTGGCAGCAGATAGGAAGAGTCTAGATCAATTGAATCTTGAACAACCGTGCAGAAGCATATTTTTTGTTACGCAAAAGCTGTTTTTGGGGTGAAATAAGTTCCTCATACCAAAGCCCTTAACCTAATCTATGTTTTGTGAAGGCAAACACCACATTCCTGTAACTTTAGTCCTTACTGTGCACTGTTTGCAGTACTTAACAATGCAAGGCCAGGAATGTCATGTGACCAAAGTCATGCAAAAGTTCTAAAGCTCCTTCAGAAAAACAATTCTGTAGATAACAAAAAACAACCACAGTTTTCCACAATGATTTCTTCAAGGTCAAAGTACTTCTAGGAAACAACTAGATGTTTACCCTAGATACAGTGAAAATAACTGTTTCATTCTAATGTTTATCCTAGATATGATGATTCTACTAGAATTCCACTATATTATCTCCAATGGACAATGGCCTGGAGAGGAAAAATTAGTTTTCTCCAGTGAAGTCTCACTGAGTATACAAATCATACCCGGGGGCAGACTCCACTCCCAGTAGTAGATGGCCAACACAAAGCTAACTCCATGGCATTTGTGTAGGCTTTTTGTCTTGTGTTGCTGTGACTGTACTTTTTTGTTGTTGTTCGGGGAGGGGATGCTTTTGTTTGTTTGTGTGGTTTGATTTGGTTTTTGTCTTACTGGTCTTTTGCTTGTATGTTATAGTTTCTGATTTTGTGTTTCTGTAGTTGTTTTGTGTGTGTGTGTGTGTGTGTGTGTGTGTGTGTTTCTTCTTTTTTATTTTGTTTTTTTTTTTCCTTTGTTTTTTAAGAAGAGTGAAAAAAAGAAAGTGTATGAAGCTGGGTATTTGGAAAAGTGTGGAGGATCTTGGAGGAGTTGGTGGAGAGAAAACCATGATCAAAATATATTGTATAAAAACAATTGTCTTCAATAAAAATACAAAATCACCCCTCATATAAGTTGTGATAAATGAACAACAACAGCAACAGATCTTTTCTTCTCTCATGATCCCCTTCCTAATTTAGTTATTTTCACACATGATATTATTTTAATTTTGAAATATTTTAAATATATTAAAACACACACACACACACAAAAATGACATGCTTTTTGCTATTTCCACTTCTGATTTCCTCTTGTCTCTTTTTAAACAGATCTACCATATAAAGTTTGCAGTGCATATATCACTCTATAGCCATCTGGGTGGATTGCCTTTCTTCTTGTGTACTTCCCTGACTCAGTAACAAGCTGCAGGCAGTGTCCAGCAACTTTGAGCAAGTACATTAATAAAAGGATGAACGTGAAGCAAGGCTTAACTCAGCCTATCTATCTATCTATCTATCTATCTATCTATCTATCTATCTATCTATTTTTTTCATGATAGAAATCAACCATTAATTTTGATTGGCAGCTATAGACTCTCCAAGAGAAGGAGAAAAATACAGAAAATAGAAGACTTTATTCAGAGTAGGTAATAATTGCTTAACACATAAAATTCCAGAGGGCACCTCTGAAAAAGCTTGTAATCTCAATTTTAAAGCAAACAAATTAGGCATCCATTAGATAATTTGGTTTCATTTCAAGCTGGGAGGGCCCCAAATAGGAGGGTCTAAAGCATGTGAGAGGCTGTTTAATAGCATGCCACTCCATCAGTTCCAGTCCCCCACTGTTTGCTGCTCTTGATGACCATAATGATCTCAGCACTTATACTAAAGGACAAGCTCTGAAGGGTAGGAGTGCCTGTGTAGCTAATCACCCTGATATACAAAAATCACACTTTAGAAAGTGACAGAAAAGATGCTGTCAGCTCTTTGGCTGCTTGTGCTATTCAGCTGCCAGACAGCTTATCGTATCTGCTCGTTGAGGGATACATTCCACTTCCCCAGCAGATGTTAAAAGTGCACTCACTTTCTACTCAACACTATTTTTGTCTTTCTGAATCCATGTGTGAGGGGGTAGGGATATTCCACCAACACAGCTCAAGTAGGAAAACTGAGAAGGAACAGGAAGCCACAACAAGCGCAGCTCCTGACCAGGATTGCAGAGTCCCCACCACAGAACCCGAAAGTCTGCAGACACTGGAGATGTCACACGTCATAAAGAAAACAGTTACTATACAGTCAGCTGCCTGGACTGTCCTCATGCAAACCCTTAGTTCTTATTCATTCCCATACTTTTAAATATCTCACTCTAGAAATTCTTCATGTAGAGTTTATGAAAATCCTAAGGCATATTGGCTATGTTTTAAACTGATAGCTGACTAATTGGAAGGACAGGAAGCTGGATGGACTGTGGTGTAATTTTATTTGTACTGAAATGTGATTTTAATTGTATGTTAATAAATAAAGTTGCCTGGGGGTCAGAGCTATTAGAGCCATAGCAAAAGCTGGGCGTTGGTGATGCACGCCTTTAATCCCAGTACTTGGTAGGCAGAGCTAGGTATATCTCTGTGTGTTCAAGGATACAGCCAGCATTGGAGACATACGCCTTTAATCTCAATACCATAGAAGACCTGGAGGTCTGTACAGACAGGCAATGACGAGGCAGTCATGTGGTTGGTTTTACAACCAATGAGAAGGCAGAACAGAAAGTCTATATAAAGACAAACAGACAGGAAGTAGCTCTCTTTCGGAGAGGTCTCTCGGCTGAAGAGGCTAGCTGCAGCAGGCGGGTAAGGCTCTTAGCTCTGATCTCTCAGCTTTCATCTTTGCATTGGCTCTATGTTTCTTATTTAATAAGACGGTTGGTTACATCTACAATGGACTGTCAAGGAAAAGTGAAAACTGTTCTGTTTATGTGACCATTGCAGTGGTTTGAGAGAAAGTGACTCCCCAAAAGAGTGGCAGTATTAGGAGGTGTGACTTTGTTGAAATAAGTGTGGTCTTGTTGGAAAAAGTGTGTCATTGTGGAGGTGAGCTTTTAGGTTTCATATATGCTCAAGCCACACCCACTAAGACAGTCCACTTTCTGTTGTCTTTTGATTAAGATGTAGCCAGCACCATGTCTGCCTGCATGTCAGTATGTCACACCATGATGATAATGAACTGAACCTCTGAACTGTAAGTGAGCCATCCCAATTAAATGTTTTACTTTATAAGAGTTGCATGGTCATGGTGTCTCTTCACAGTGGTAAAAACCCCAAGGCAACCATGCATTAGGTCTGTTCTCTTCTGCTGGGCAGTACTCTGAGGCCAGTGTGACTCTTATGACCATATTCAATGTCAGCCTGGCAGTCACAAAACATTTTTATTATGGAACTTAACAAGTGAGGACCAATCCTTATTCAACTGTGATCACTTTCTTCTCTTACTAACATCCAAAGGCCTTTTAAAATTGATCTATACATGAGGCTGTAGCATGAGAGCTCATGAGATGGAGTTGGACTTTCTTACTTGGGAACAAATCACCTCACAAAGATACTGACTCAGCTCTTAGCTACCTTCACTTTTGTACTACTAACCTCAACTTGTTAATAACTAGAGTTGCTCATATCTCAGGGAAGTGAGTATTGGTCTAGACTGTTCACGGGAGAAACATTCAAGTCACTTAAGTAACATTGCTTTCCAGAGTATGAAAAGCTCAACATAAACAATCTAGTAGAGTATCTCTTTCTCCCTCTCTCTCTTAATGTGGGGATTTATCAAGGCAACTAACTCCACATAGTTAAAAAGGAGGTTTATTTTGGGGTAACTTATAGCCAGTAAAGGAGTTGGTTATAGGATCTGGGGGATGTAAGGTGCAGTCCAGCAGGGTTCTCTGGAGAACTCTGACTTGGTCTGTCTTCCAGCATCCAAGATCACCAGAAAACAAGAGGCTGGCATGTCTGGGTCTTGGGTCTTAAGGGCTCCCATCTCAGCCCCGGCCCAGGGGAAGGTCATAGGTAGGCGTGGCAGTTACTAGAAGCCTCACTAGGGGTAGTACTTCCAGGTCAAAGCTGAAACAGCTGCTCACTACTCTCTCTCTCTCTCTCTCTCTCTCTCTCTCTCTCTCTCCATATACTATAGACTCTTTCTCCCATATATCATAAACTTTACTATCCAATATACTCAGAATCAATAGTTTGATAATCATTTAAATGTTTTTAAAAGCAAGCTACATTAAAATGATACATAGCACAATATTTCTATTGTAATTTAAAGTACAACAGGATATATCTGTTTAAACATTCTGATGAAGAAACATGACTGTCCTCTAACTAGAATGGTCAGTCTTTGTGGTGGAAACCAAAGTCGTATCATTTGCAAATTCCAGTGCTGACTGCTATAAAGTAGAGCAATGATTTAAAGATACTTTCAAATAAACTTTTGCACTTTACTTGGTCATCCCAAACTTGATGAATATATAAATATATATATATATTCAATTTACTGTGTAAAGTTTAATGACAATATTTTTAAAGTGACTTTTCATTATCTGTTAAAAACTTAACATTTAATCTAAAAGAAGTTGTTATTTACTTTTCTTTACCCACACAGTCCACTAGTTAATCTAAAGCTTAATTATAAAGCAGATTGTGAAACAAATACAAATAATTTTGGCAAACTTGTAATTCATAGTTCAAATAAAAGTTTATGGGGCTCTGTGGTAGACTGTTTGTCTAACATGCCCAGGGTCTCGTTGTTCCCTACAACTACAAATAAAAAATGTTTCAGAGTGGCTTGTGAGTCATGACTCTATCATATATTATATGGTGTCATTCAGAATCATGAATTCACTAAACTTTCTTATCAACGTGTCTGAGTCTGATAATGGAAAATATCCATTTATGTAAGTTACATGAAGTGGGTTTATGACTTTCTAAAAGGTGAAATCGGGCACAGGAAGTGTAGGGTTCACTGCAAACTGGTCTGAAAGCTTTAAGAAAGCTGCCCCAGTGCATTAGGTTTTGGCTATACAGTTTCCACTTGCGGAAGACCCCTGGAAAATAGCTAGTCCTGAGTTTTATATTATAGAGTAATAGTAATCTCTGGCCAAAGCACTGAGTGATGTGAGATAATGCTGGACCAGGTGAGACTCCGTTCATCTCCCTGTCTCGGGATGATGTACCCATTACTTATTCTACAGTTACTATTGGAAACTATATGTAGAAATGGAGAGGGAGAACAGTGCTGGGGGATATCTTTCTATATGCTGTGAATATATGTTGTTCCCATTGGTTAATAAATAAGCTGCTTTGGCCTATGGCAAGGCAGCTTAGAGGCAGGTGGGAAATCCAAGGAGAAAGACAGGAAGGAGAAAGGCAGAGTCTGGAGAGACACGGGCCTGCTGGCCAAGGAGCAACATGCCAGCAGACTGGTAAAGCCACAGAATACATGGCAAAACATAGATTAATAGAAATAGATTTATTTAAGACATAACAGCTAGCTAGCAAGAGGCCTGCTATAGGCCATACAGTTTGTTGTAGCTGAAGTTTTCTCCAGTCTTTCCCAGCTCCACAGACCCCGTAGAAGCTTATATTAATTAAAACTGCTTGGCCATTAGGTCAGGCCTACCACTGACTAGCTCTTACACTTAAACTCAGCCCATTTCCATTAATCTGTTTGTTGCCACATATTCCATGGCTTTACCTTGTGCCATTATATGCTGCTCCCTGGACAGTGGGCTGGCGTCTCCTCACTCAGCCTTCTTGTTCCCAGAATTTTCCTTATCCATTTATCCTGCCTATACTTCCTGCCTGGCTACTGGCCAATCAGCTTTTTATTTATCAACCAATCAGAGCAACACGTTCACACCATACAGAACATCCCACAGCAGTTTGTAAATAATATTAAGCCTCTGAGTGATTATTTTAAAAGTGGCTGTGGGACCACAGGGCCAGGCAGAACCAGAGAAAATTATGACCACAGAACAGGGTTGGTCCATCTAGAGAATCAACTTGCAAGAATGTTTTGCAGAGTACACAGGATTTACCAGGAGGTTGGATGGACTTGAGTGACCAGGATAGAGAGCACATTGGCTCATCTGTGAAATTGCATTGTTTGAACTTGACTAAGAGAGCTGCTACAAAGAGGCAGTGTGGCGTGATGGCAATCTGATGGGCGCTACATCACACTCTCGGCTTCGGAGTCTTCTTTCTGCCACTTACTCATCAGGCGACTTTGATTTATTTACTTAACTGCTATAGAATTTCATTTTCTCCTTTGTAAGGTTTACTATTTGTAAGAATGAAAGTTATTTTCAGCATGGCATTTAGAAACTGAGGAAAATTCTCAATGTCGTTATCTTTCGCCAAACTGAGGGCAACTAAAATTCAGGCATCCCTTGGTTCAGAAGTAACTGACTTCTATATTCCTACACATCCACATAGATCTTGAAATACACCCTAATCACTTTTTTTTTAAAACCACCTATCCTTGGCTCTAAGCCAAGAAGACATCAGAAAGCAGTCCATGAGAAATGAGTCATTTAGACCAACTCAATCCTCTTGGGTTTCTACAGTCAATCTTAGCCCAGGCTGTGTTTAAGGTTTCCTTCTGGAGTCAGCACCACAATTAGTGCTCCTACATCGGCTGCTGCCTTCCATCCATATAATCCTTTTGGGTTCCTTGTGGGAAAGGATAAAATTTACATGTCGCTTGATACTCTAACTAAATATCATATTAACAATTTTTATTCCCAGAAGACAGTGTTTTTGATTTCTCAATTGGGCTATATTTTAGGAGCTGGCAGTCAGTGTGGCCCCGGGAAACAAACATCATCTTTAGCCCCATGCTTTCCAATCATATAGTCAGAGCAGAAGCGGTCACCCCTGCTCAGAACCTGCCCTGCTTATGCAGATAACACCCCTGAGTTCTCTTAGGCTCTCAAACCAGTGTCGGATTTGACTTCATTCCTTTATCCTTTCATTAAAAATATGAACCGTAAGATTATAAATGTAAAAATTCACATTGTCGGTTGAAAGTGAGCATTTCAAAAAGGCAGGCAAAATTTCTTCCTGGTAACATCAAACCAAGACTTTGCAAGAATGTAAATCTGGTTGGAGTATTGCTGTGGGATGTATGGCAAATGTGTTGCTAATTAATCAATAAAACACTGATTGGCCGTTGGCTAGGCAGGAAGTATAGGCGGGGCAAGGAGGAGAATAAAGCTGGGAAGTGGAAGGCTGAGTCAGAGAGACACTGCCAGCCACCACGATGAGGAACAGCATGTGAAGATGCTGGTAAGCCACGAGCCATGTGGCAAGGTATAGATTTATAGAAATGGATTAATTTAAGATATAAGAACAGTTAGCAAGAAGCCTGCCACGGCCATACAGTTTGTAACCAATATAAATCTCTGTGTTTACTTGGTCGGGTCTGAGTGGCTGTGGGACTGGCAGGTGAGAGAGATTTGTCCTGACTGTGGGCAAGCAGGCAAACTCTAGCAACAGAGTATTTCTTGATAAACAGAGCAAAGGCTTATGGGATTGTTAATAATTGCTGATTCCCATGAGTTCTCATGTGTAGTGCCTCAGTTTTCTTTCCTATTGCTAAAATACCATGAATAAAGCAACTTAAGGAAAAAGGGTTCATTTTAGCTCATACTTCTTGGGTGTGGTCAGTCCACCATGATGGAGAAGTCAAGACAACAGGGAAACAAAAGATCTGGTCACATTGTCTTCAGAATCAGGAAGCAGAGAGGGAGCAATGAATGCACCAAGCTACTCAGTCTCCATTCTCCATTTACATATTCTAGAATTCCAGCTAAGGAAAATTGCCACCCACAGTCCATGGGGCTTCCCATCCCAATTAATGTAATCAAGATGGTCCCTTACAGGAATGGCCAGAGGCACATCTCCCCAGTGAGCCTGGATTCTGTCAAGTTGTCAATCAGCACTAATTTTTAAATACAGTTAGCTAGTCTGAGTACTATTGATTAAACTTTGGGGACCTCTGTCTACTCATCTTTGCAAAGGCAACAGGCTCCTTGTCTGTGAGCATGTAATTGTATTGCACCACTTGACTCAAATGCCACTTGTTGTGTGAAACTTCTCTTGTCCTATCTCTATGTATTTCTTTTCATCAACAAATACCTACGTCGTGTGAAGCTGAGCATGCTTTCTTCATCATCCACTGTCTGGAAAGAGGGGGATGAATGTGTGTGCTCAGCTTGCCCTTCCCTTTTTATTTAGCCAAAGGCCCTTGCCCTTGGAATGGTGCTGCCCTCATTGAGAGCTGTCTCCCTATCTCAGTTAATATAGCCTAGAAACCCTGTCACAGGAATATCCAAAGTTCTGTTTCCTACATGACTCTGCATCCTGTCAGGTTGACAATAAGTATCAGTCATTGTAAGTTAAGTCCAATCTTTGTCAGCTTGACACTCAAGCATATCAATTTGAAGCCATAACCTTCCACCCCTTGTTTCTGCAGGTTCATGGCCATTTCATAATGCAAAATGCATGAAATTGAACTTCAAAACTCCCAATAGTCTTGTAGGTTGGGGGTGGGGAGGGGAGGGAGAGGAGGGAAGAGCACTGTGCCACTTCCCTCGCTCTGCACTGTGATTTTGTTTGGCCTACGCTTGTGCACACTGCCTTAGTATCTGTGAGCACATATGTGTATCAGCCTTGTTATTTATGAAAATAAATAAATAAAAACACTGTTTCCATGGAGATGTCCATCACCTCTGGCTCTGATAATTTTTCTGTGTCCAGGGCAGTCCTCCTGCTCATGTGTAGTTTTCCAATACAAAATGGACTCTGTGTGTGTGTGTGTGTGTATGTGTTCTCTTTCATTATTTCATTTGTTTGTTTGTTTGGTTTTGGCTTTTGTGATTTGTTTTTATTAAGAGAAAGAAAAAACATGAAGTTGGGTGAGTGAGGAGGAGATGAGGACCTACCTGGAAGACATTAGAAGAGGAGAAAGATTATGATCAAATATAGTGTATGAAAACTTTAAAAATAATAAAATATTTTTTAAGTTCTGATAGTCTTTAACAATTCCAAAACTGTTTAAAAGTATATGTGCAAAGTTTCTACTGAGAATTGGGTAATTTCTTAACTGTGAGTTCCTATAACACCGAGAGAGAGAGAGAGAGAGAGAGAGAGAGAGAGAGAGAGAGAGAGAGAGAGAGAAAGAGAGAGAGAGTTATAGGCTAGTAAGATGGCTAAGTAGATAAATGTACTTGCTGCTAAGCCTAATGACCTGAGTTTAACCTCCCAAACTCATACTGGAGAATGAGACAACTAAGTCCCACTGAGTTGTTCTCAGACCTCTACACATGTGCTGTGACAAATGCACGCACGCACGCGCACACATACACACACACACACACACACACACACACACACACACAAATCTAAAAACTAAACAAAACCAAATTACATACTTCCAACATACAATGGCACAGGGTAAACATTTCCATTGCAAGAGAGGAGAGGAATAGGGGCATAGCAAAGAAAAATCTGAACATAGAAAAACTGAAGTCCAATATGGAAAACATACCAAGTGATACCACCATGTTAGGCATCTTCAGCTCATGATGCAGTGATCATCTAGACTCCAACTGGTTTGAGCAAACTCACTTCTCCAAGTCTTTTGTCTGGAGCATCATTGCCTCTCTTGGACCATATTTATTTCATGTCTGCAGCTCTAATTGGTAAATATCTTGTAGTCATGGTATCTGCAACACCCTGGGTCTCTATTGCCACTTAGACTTCACCTTAATAAACTCATACAATGGCCTCTTAGGACCTTTCAGGAATTCCAATCCTGCCACGCATTGCCCACCTTCAACAGCCTTCTCAAACTCTGGCACAATCTTTCATGACCCATTCATTCTTGAATCTACCATACTTACAGAATCAATGGACAATGCTGCCAAGTTCTGAGGGAAGCTCCAGAAGTAGCCTGGCCTCATTGGACCACGGTTGCCATGACATCTGCCTGCCTGGGCGTTTGATTTCAGGCATGGTCCCCTAATTGGTTCTTTGAGTTTAAGTTGTCTTTCAGATATATTTTTATTCGCACCAGGCCGAGACATCGTAGTTTGGGGGCCTGCCCTCTAGGTAGCTTTCCTGTTGTTGGGATGAGTACTGGGAGGTTTAACTTTAATGATTGTAGATGTTCTGTCTTGTGTACTTCCCTTGTCAGCAACTTTAAACCTGTTCACACACCTATCCTCACTGGCGTCCATAGCTTTTTATATCTTTTTGCCATGCTCCCCACCCTCCTTCCACCTTAATAAGAGGAGCGAACAGTATCTGTCTTGGAATTTCCTCCATCAAACAACTCAGTCCATTAATTTGGAAATCAGCCTCATTCAAGTTCTCAGGTCCCTGATGGAAAGGAGGCGGAATCTCCACCAGAATATATCAAGAATGACTTCTAGCCCAATCCTGTGAACCACATGGTTAAGTTTATCCCAGGAAAGGCCTCACTTCTTAGAGTAGAGTCCATTCTGGCAGGGAAGGTAGTGGGAACTTGAGGTCATACTGAAGTCAGGAAGAAGAAGGAGATGGATGCTGGTGCTCTCTTCGTTTCCCCTTTTTATCCAGTGGAGGACCCCAGCCTGGGGGATGGCGTTGACCACGTTTAGGGTGGGTCTTCCCACTTCAATTAATATAATCTAGAAAAACCCACAGAGACATGCCCAGAGGTTTGAATTCTAGGAGGTGACTCAATGCCAGGTTAAGCTGGCAAACATCATTAACTACTACAGTTGGTGAAGAAATAATAGTGAAGAAAAACATAACCATATAATCCAATAAATATATAACACATAAATGAAATAGTATAAAAAGTTCAGCATGTAATTTTAGCCTAAGTAGGTAAGGGAAGACTTAAATACTTATGAATTTATATAAATATGCATGTGTAACATGTAATATTTATTATATACATCCATAAACTACACATACATTTTCATTTATACAGTGACTTATTCACCTTCATGAGGAAACATATGCACTGTTTGCTTTGGGCATGAGTTAGCATCTTTGAGGACCTGTACAGACGGCTCAACTAGTAAGGACACCTCCTTCTCTACCAGTGGACTCCAGTTCAGTTTCCAGTGCTGTATCCAGTGGCTCACAACTGCCTCAAACTCTAGCCCCAGGGGATCCAACACCCTCTGCTGACCTCCTCAGGAACCCACACACATGCCACACATTGACACAAAGACACATGCATACACACAAATAAAAAGCAATCTTCAAAAACATATTCATGAAAAGTAAGTGATCACTTTTAGCTCCTTTTGTAATAATTAAAAAATAACATGAAGGATTTTATACTTAATCAATTGGTTCAGCTTCTAAAGCAATTCCAAACTTACCATGGCTCCTTGCACACTGAATTCATTTCAAACTCTAGCATGACTTTCCGAACGCCTCCAGTTTTCTGTATCAATTTTTACACATACCATAGGCATTAGTTATGCTGAAGGAGATTCCATTCTGAAGTGAACTATGTGTATTCATGATACTTTCTCTCTGCTCTTAAGGTTTCTTCACTCTTGTTATCTCACTGAGCTATAGAGACTTAACTCAAACGCCAGGTATGCTTTATAGATGTCTGTGAGAGGAGGTAAACTTTCTATTCTTTGAGGTGCACTCGGGCAAACTCTGTGACAGGGAACATTTGGGAAAGGCTGGTAACATTTATTTTAGTAAATCTTAGCATTCATTGGATGTCATTGTCTTACTTATTTTGTTTCTAATCTCTCAACATGTTATATGCGATGTTTTAATTTATTTACTTAATAACTGATAAAACATTGCATAACTAAATAAGTCAATTTACTTAATAATTGATTGACTTATTTAGTTATGTGTATTTATGATGATGAGGGCACATGCATTCCATTGTACCTGTGTGGAGGTCAGAGGACAACCATTTCTACATGGGTTCAGGAAGTCAAATCAGGCCATGGGACTTGCTCTTCTAGTGGCAAGAGTTTCCACCACAGAGCCGTCTGAATGACTACTAGTGTTCAGCCAATAAAAATAAAAATTTCACTTAATATTAAAAAGTTTCTGTGTGTACCTGAAACAGAAAAATAGATACTAACAACAAAGACAGATATTTTGGATAGTCCAATATAACAAGCTGTAGGGAAGATGCATCATGACTCCAAAGAACTGGAGGATCGGGAAGGGGTTCCAGGTTTAGTTTCAGTTTCAGCTGACCATTTGGAAACTCCCCAGGGCTTTTTGTCTGTAAAATGAGGGTGATCACATCGATCACTTCTGCTCTATCAGCTAAGACAGTTGCATACAACTGTCCTATTATCTCATAAATGCCAGTTCTTCCTACAGACACAAATGCCTTGGGATGCTTAAGTCTGAAGAGTTGAATGTATGATGGACTTCAGGTGCAAGATCCTTTTCAAAAAGGAAATGGAAGGCAATAGGGGTCTACTAGATCATTTTATTTTGTTCACTTTCCTTTTCTTGCAGGAATTGCTCCTGAATTCAAAGCCTCTGTTGGAACTTCTCAGTACTCAGCAACTCAAAAGTGCTTCAACCTTCGTGCTGATTCACTTTGGCAAAATACTGACCCCACATTTCTCAACTAAAAAGTTGTCACTTTCAGGGTAACCTCTCTGTTACCATTTCACAGATTTCAAAAACAATGATTTTTCTTTGTGCAGCTCTTCTCCCATCCTTACACACAACATTTGGACACAGACACCATGTAACGGGTTGGAGTGGCCCACTGTTTTGGCTCAATAAAACTATTTAAAATTCCCGTGAAAGGGAGATGGTTAAAAATAGGGTTTCACCATCCTTGGCACAATTTAGTGAAAGCCCAAAGCCTGAAACACGTAAGAGTGTTGGTGCCAGCCACTATTTCAAGCCAAATGGGCTTTAAGGAGTATTAGTGCATGTATTTAGCCTCAAAAAGAGTTAATGCTTAGGAACGGAGCACAGAGTCACATAGGCTACTTGAATATGTTTGATTCTGAGAATACAAGGGTATCTAAGTAATCTGAGAAGACTGTGGAAAGAATCTGGAACCACAGGCAGCAGAGACACACAACATGTGGATGCAAGCAGAGGTGACCCAGGAGAGCTAATTGTCACTAGGTTTCTCTTTTAATACTGTAGACATTTAAAGATGCCAGAATGCTGAAGACAGGATATTAAGTGTGTGCGTGTGTGTGTGTGTGTGTGTGTGTGTGTGTGTGTGTGTGTGTGTATTGTCGGTGATTCAGTATTAAGAAAATAAAAACAGAGACAAAAATGGAAACAAAAAATGGGGACAGGGGGGAGTTTTCTAAGAGAAGTCAAATTCTCAAAGTTGTGAAGAAAATCTCTGCTTCACTTTGTCCCACTCAGAACTCACATCTTTTAGGGTAGTTTTACAGTGATCTTTCCATGGCCGTGGTGATTAGCATTTACCTTCAGATGAGATGTACGGAGGTTGCTAAATCCAGCAGGGTTTTTGATTATAGAAAATGCCAAAAAAGTGGGGCAAGGTGACACACACCTATAATCTCAGTGCTCCTGAAGCCATGGCAAGAGGATCCCAAATTCCAGGGATTTCATAGTTATAGTTTGTCTCAGAAAGAACTAATAAAGTAACAGAGCAGAACATTTCATAAAATGTTATAGTGTTCTGTGCTGTTTTCTTTTAACATGAGCAACAACAAAAGCTGAGGTGATCTAGACCAGTGAGAAGGGTCAGCAGGTGAAGGTTCTGGTTGTGCAAGTCTGATGACCTGTGTTTGATTCCCAGATCCCATGGTGGAAAGAACTTACCGGGCCCCAACCTCAAAACTTTAAAAGGAGCTATTAACATGGTCCATTTGCAGAGTGCCTTCGTGGCACATCCACAGCCCTGGGTTTGATTCCGAGCACCACATAAAACAAGGTGTCCTATTACCCCAGCACTTGGGAGGTAGAGGTAGGAGGATCAGAAGACTAAGGTCAGTCTGAGCTATATAAGCCTATCTCAAAAAATTAGGCACTAGAGAGATGGCTCAGGGGTTAAAAGCACTTGCTGCTCTTGCAGAGGACCCACATTCAGCTCTCAGCATCCATATGGTCTGTAACTCCAGTTTCAGGTGATCCAAAACTCTTCCATGGCACCAGGCATGCACATGGTATACATACATGCAGGCACTCACACATAAGACAAAAATAGAATTTAAAAAAGTTTTTAAAAGTTAAAGTGATATTCCATCATATAAAAGCAATCATTGAAAGTTCAATTTGGTGTCATTTAGTTCTTTCCAATATTGACTCTAGGTGAAAAACGTTTTTCTCACATCAAAGAAAATCCCACAACCTTGATGCAGCCACTTCTGGCTCCATCTCTCCCTGCCAGTCACCACCAATATATTTCCTGTCTCTGTGACTGGCCATTCTAGGTATTTGATATGAATGGAATCATAAACATTTGGCATTTAATGTCTGATTTATTTTCTGTTAGTAATTTGTATGTGAGACTCATGAGTGATGTATACACCATACACACACCATTACTTTTTATGACTTCACAATATTTCATTATATATATTTGCCATTTGTCTGTTGATAGATATGTCTTTTTTGTGTTTTGCTGATTCTGAATGGTGCCACTGTATTCATTTTTTGTTAGTGTTTTCCTTTAAACACTTGGTTTCATCCTGTTGAGTTTAAGTCCAGGAGATGAATTGCTGGTGCAAACAACAATTCTCTTTTAACTTGTTGAGGAACCATCCTACTGTTTTATACCTTGGCTCACAATTTTGTATGACAGCGGCTATGTGGCATGTGTAAGAGGCTTCTGTCTCCACATCCTCACAAATGCCGACTTTTCTTTTCTCCCTGTTTTTGTTTTGTTTATAAATATACCAATGAGTATAAACCATTCTCCCCTGTGCTTTGGATTTTCAGCTCTCTAGTGAATAATTGTGCTGGGATGTGCTTGTTGGCCATTTGTGTTTCTTTTTCTAGAGGAATTTCTATTCAAGACATTGGCCCAGGAGGTCAGAGAACAACTTTGGAGTCTGTTCTCTGTTTCCACTGTGGTTCCTGGGGACTGGATTCCAGGCAGCAGGCTTGTGCAGTGAGAAGTTTCACTCCCTGGGTTGCCATGCCAGCTGCTGTGTTTCTGTTGATGCACAATGGTGAGTTCCTTAGATATTCTACAAACTGGAGCACCAGGGAATATGTGATTTACAATTGTTTTTGTCATTCCATAGATGTTTCTTGATACAGAACTATTTTAAGTATAGATTTTTTTAAAAAAATGTTAGTTTTATTTAAAAAAAATTGTGAACATTCATGTAACTGTGTACGGCTTTGTGACTAGGAATACAGGTGACCGAGGAGGACAATGGTATCAGATGGCCCTGGAGCTGAACCTGCAGGTGGTTGTAGGCCACCTAACATAGGTGATGGGAACTCACCTTAAGTCCTCTGAGAATAACATGTTCTCTTAACTTCTAGGCCATCTCTTCAGCTTCCAAATATTTTAAATTTTGATTAAACCCATTAGACACAATATGTTATGTAACACAAATTCTAAAAGGTCTTTTAATAAAAACCCCAGAACCAGATTGTAGATGAATTTCTAAATGGTCTTATTTAATAAAAAACACAGAGCCAAATACAGGGGTGGAAGTTTAGATCAGGTTAATAGGGAAAGCCACCAGCCAACCTTACCTGACCAACTATGTAGCCTCCAAATGTGAGTTACTTCCTGTCTACCCAAGCTTTATATGCCTTGCTTTTCTGCCCTCTCATTAGCTGTCTTAGCCCAGTTACCTCACTTCCTCTTCCTACGCAGCTCTGTCACTTTCTGTCTGTCTGTACAGACCTCCAGGTCTCTATGGTTGGTACTGGGATTAAAGGTGTGTGTCACCACACTAGGCTCTGTTTCCTAGTGTGGCCTTGAACACACAGAGATCCTGCCTGCTAAGGGATTAAGGATGTCTGCTGCTTGACTTCTTTGTTTACTTAAAATGGCTGGCCTTTTTTCCCTGATCTCCAGGCAAGCTTTATTTATTAGCGCACAAATGAAATATCACCACATTTCAGCACAAATGAAATATCACCACACCAGATATTGGGGTAAATGTGGAAATATCAGAGAGACAAAGGAACAAGGCACTATCACATCTCACCTCACCAGCTCCACAAATTCTCTGACTGAATGTCTCTGAGTCCTCACCATAAAGGCTCCAGGTGAAAAAGCCTCTAGCTGAAAGGGATGCTTCCGCCAAAAAGCCTTTAGTTCCTGTCTCCTCAAGCCTTATCTACCTTTCTCTGCCCAGCCATCACTTCCTGGGATTAAAGATGTATGTGCTTCCCAGTACTGTGATTAAAGATGTGTTCCACCACTGCCTGGCATCTATATTTAATCTAGTGGTTTGTTCTCTCCTCTGATCTTCAGGCAAGTTTTATTAGGGTATGCAATATATCACCAAAATGTTATACCAAATATGCAATTTGTCAAGTATTTATTACATTAAATTTATAATTGTAGCTTTAGTTTTCTATTTAGGAATGTATTCTGTATGGTCACTTTCCTTGCTCTTGTGTCCAAATGCATGCTAGAAAGCAGCTTAAGATTAGGTTTATTTCGACTTATAACTCATGGGGATGGACTCTTTCATAAGACTATAGCTGGTTGCACTAAATTCACAGTCAGGAAACACAAAAGATAAATGGAGGCAAGCCATCAAACCTCAAGTCTCATCCCCGGTGACCCACTCCTTTCAGCAAAACCACACCCCCTGAAAGTTCTAGAACCTTCCAAAATGTTACCACCAGCTAGGGACCAAGTTTTCAAACACAAGAGTCCATAAGTGTTTTATTAACCATGGTTCTGATTCTCTAAAGAGCAGTACTGATAGAAATATGTATATATTTAGAGAGAGAAAGAGAGTCAGCAATGACTGTCTTCTGATGGAAAGGTGGAGGATCTAGTAGCTGTTCACTTCATGAGATGGGGTTTTCAGCATTGCCAAGTGGAATCCTGCAGAGCTGTGTGTCTTCAGTCTACTTTGGAATCCTGAAAAAGCAGGTTCTGATAGCCATGAAGGACTGCCTCAGGAAGAGAACAGATGAGCTTTCTAATCTTCTACATTTATTTGATTCCATTAGATATAAGCCAATAACTCTTGTTATCTTTGATAAGGTTCAACTCCCATCTCTTGCACGGGAGTAGCAGCTTCCCTTTCATGTGGACATCAGCATTTCCAGAACCATCTGTTGAAGAAATTATTTTTTCCACATTAACAGGCATTGGCAACTTTTCTAAATGAGTTGGTCACGGATATATCAGTTTGCTTCTTGGACTTAATTCTGTGACTTTTCTATGCTTCTGTTTTTATTCTAGTATCATGATTTGAATTCTGTATTTTGGGCAGCATGTTTAGAAGCTAAGTGATTCTTCTAACTCATTCCCTCACCTCTCTCTCTCTAGTTATCTATCTATCTATCTATCTATCTATCTATCTATCTATCTATCTATCTATCCATCTATCCATTCTCTTTCTGCCTACCATCTCTGTCTTAGCTGCCTTACATGTCTGCAGTCTGTTGCATTTTAATCTGAATGTAAGGATAAGCTTTCCCATTTCTGTAGGAAAGTTCTTGGAATTTTGACATGAAATGAATTGACTCTCCAGATTACTTTTGGAGGTATTTCTCTCTTAATACTAAATCTAACAGCTTATGGACAGGTTATACCTTTCATCTTCCTTAGGTCTTCTTTAGCTTTCTTTTGCAATGTTTCACAGCTTATAAGGAAATTGCCCTTTATTTCCTTGGTTAAATTTATTTCTAGATATATTATTCCTTTGGATGGTATAGTAAATGGCATTGTTTTCTTGATCTTCTTTCCAGATTTTATATAGCTGGCACATAGAAGCAGGACTGAATTTATTTTGCTCTTGGACTCTTATCCTTTTATTAACTGGTCTATTAACTCTGCCTACTGTCTGTCCCAATATGCTTTCTGCTGCTGTGATAAAAAACTATGAGGTATTTACGTATTTAGGAAAATGCATGTATACACATATATAGATCTAGCAACAATAAATGAAAAAGAAACCATGAATTTGAAAGCAAGGAGTTATATGGGGAGGTTTGAAATGAAGAAAGAGAAAGGGAAATGATATAATTATACCATAAGCTCAAAAAAAGAGTAATTATTAAAAAATGCCGTGACCAAAAGCACCGTGGGGAAGAAATAGTTTATTTCACCTTACAGTTATAGTCCCTCATAAAGGGAAGCCAGGGCAGGAAGGTTGAGGCAGGAATTGAACTAGAAGCCATGGAAGAGTACTGCTTACTGTCCTACTTTCATAGCTTTCTTGGGTCTTTCTTAACACTGAAACACCTGCCCAGGGGTGGCAGCACTTGCATGGGCATGACCCTCCTTTATAAATCATTAATCAAGAAAATGCCCCCACAGACTTGTTTACAGGTAATACGATGGAGAAGTTTTCTTAGTCAAGGTACCTCTTCCCAAATGACTATAGCTTGTATATAGTTGACCAAAAAAACACTGTCTAAAACAGTTCCTTGGGATTTGCTGTGTATGGGATTATAGTATCTTTAAGTAATTATTTTTATATTCATACTGACTCATTTTCTCTCTTTTTTAACTAGATGATCTGACTAGAACTTTTAGTAGAGCCTTAAATAGCAGTGCTAAAAGTAGGCATACGTGTTCGTTCCTCATCTTAGAGGGAAATTCATTGTACTACATTATTCTATAATGTTAGTGTATTAAACGCTCATCGTTGAATACCATAGATTGAACAGCTTAAAAATGGAATTATTGAGTGTGTGTGTGAGAGAGAGGGGGGAGGGGAGACACAAACACACATACACACACACACACACACACACACACACACACACACACGGGGGGGGGGGAGTTTCATTAGTGTTGCTTACAGGAACGAGGGGAAAAGTTTATTTATAAGATCATGTGCTTCTCTACCAGTGGGCTGCACCACTAATAAAGTGACTTTCCCTCAACTGTCAATCTTTGTTTGTGCACAATTGCCCTGTAGCTTTAAAAGCAAGATAATGCATCACAGAATGTGTTAAAAAAATATTAGTCTTTACTTCTTTATTATAGTAGTTTGAGAAAAGTTAACTACGGTCCCTTAAATGTTTCGTGAAATTGAATAGTGAGGTCATTTGGACCTGGGGTTTTCTTTCAATGGCTTTTGATTTCTGATTAGACTTTCATTATTTATTATATTGAAATTTTCCATTTCTTCTTGTATCAGTTTTGATAATTTGTGGTCCTATAAATGTGTTTGCTTCATCTGGGTTATCTAATTAATTGGCATACAAAGTTTCATAGAATTCTCGTAGAATACTATTGACTTCTGGAAGTAGTGCTAGTGGATGAGTTACAATGAAATTTACCCTGGGCATAGTCTACATATAGAAAGTTATGTTAGGTTGATATATTAGTCATGTTGTATTAGAATAGGAGGCTGGTAACTGAGAGTTGATAGGTCCTTTGTTTAGCACCTAATTTTTTTAAACAAATTCAAGCCAAGTTTCCATGGAGACAAGCACATTATTTTCCATCTTACCCCACATCCATGAAAACCCCAGATATAATAAAGTGTTGATGTGAAAAAATGATAGAGTGAAAAATTATGATAGTTACTCTTTCTCCTCATGGGATTTACTTCATTCTAGGTACTACACTAAATATTTTATTATTTTTAAACTTAAAGCACATTTGCAATACAATTACAAATACAGACAAACAAATTGAGACCAATAAAAGTTGTTGATTTTTAAACAGGCTTTATTCTCCCCCTCCTAAGCTACAGAAGGCACTCTTGGGAACACCTAGGCCACTCCAGCCTGTGAAGCAGGTAGGCTAATTGCACATCTTCATCTTTTTCTCCAGTCCTCCAAGTTCATTTCCCAACTCTCTTCCCCACTTCTGCAGCAGAACATCAGGACAGCCTCACCACCCTCCAACTCACCTCTAGTGGGTCCTACAGATCTTTCCTTCATAACCTCTCTCCCCAAACTCTTTGCTTTACCCCATCTTCCAACTTCAGCAGACAACCCCTGTGAACAGGGAAGCAGGTAGAGCTACAGGTAGACCTCCACCTCTTCTTCCACACCTCCAAATCAAATCCCCTAGTCACATTCCCAGCTCTGCAAGAAAATACCTGCTGCAGCATCCATTCTCCACTGCTTTCATTCATCACATGCTTGGACATAGAGCAAGTCTCAACAAATGTAATAAAATCATAGTAACACCCTGCATCCTCTCTGACCATCACAGTTTTAAGCTGGATATCAACAACAGAAAGCTTATGAATTCATGGGAACTGAACAAAACTCTATTATATTAAAATGGGTCAAGACAGAAATTTAGAAATAAATCAAACACTTTCTAGAATTGAATGAAAATGAAAACACAACATACCCAAAATTTTGGGACACAGTGAAGGCAGTTCTAAGAGGCAAGTTCATAGCATTGTGTTATCAAAAAAAGTGAGGGGATAGATCTCATACTAGTAATAGCATATGTAGACACTCTAGAACAAAAAGAAGAAATTGTATACAAAAAGAATAGAAGGCAAGAACTAACTAAGTTCAAGGTTGAAATCAATAAAACAAACACAAAATAATATAATGGATCTATGAAACAAAGAGTTAGTTCCTTGAGAAAAATCAGTAAGATGGACAAACCCTTATCCAAATTAACTAGAAAGAAGAGGAATATATCTAAATTAAGAAAATTAGAAATAAAAAAGGAGACATAACAACGGACAACAAAGAAGTCCAGAGAAACATAAGGACATACTTTAGAAACCTGTGCTTCAACAAATTGAAAACTCTAAAAGAAATGGATAATTTCCTCAATACATACAACTTACCAAAGGGAAGCCAAGATCAGATGAGTAATTTAAAAAAACCTACAATCCATAGTTAAATAGAAGGAGTCATTAGAATTCTCCCAACCAAAAAACAAAACAAAACAAAAACGAGAACAAAACCCAGGGCCAGATGATTTTAGGACAGAATTCTCCCAGGCTTTCTAAGAAGAGTTAATGCCAATATTCCCCAAATTATACCACAAAACAGACCAGAAGGAACATTGCCCAATTCACTTAATAGAGCCACAATTATACTGATATCCAAGCCAGACAAAGACCTAACAAAGAAAAAGAACAGAGAACTACAGACCAATTTCTCTTATGAATATAGATGCAAAAAATCAAATACTTGCAAAACTGAATACAAGAATACATCAAAAAGATTATCCATCATGATCAAGTAGGGTTCACTCTAGAGATGGAGAAATAGTTCAATATATGAAAATCAGTAAATGTAATTTATCATATAAAAACTTAAAGAAGCAAAACATATAATCATCTCATTAAATGCAGAAAAGGCTTTTGACAAAATCCAACTCCCTTCATGATAAAAGTCCAGGAGAGATTATGGATACAAGGGACATATCTAAGCGTAATAAAGACAGTTTACAACATGCCCACAGCCAACATCAACTTAAATGGAGAGAAACTCAAAGCAATTTTGCTAAAATCAAGATCAAGACAAGACTGTCCAATCTCTCCATACCTATTCAATATAGTACTTGAAGTCTTAGCTTGATTAATAAGATAACTGAAGGAGGTCAAAGGGATGTGAAATAGAAAGAAAGAAGTCAAGGTATCTTTATTTACAGATGAAATGACAGTACACACAATTGACCTGGAAAATGGCACCAGGAAACTCCCACACCTCATAAACACACTCAGCAAAGGAGCTGGTTGAAAAATTATCACATACAAAACAGTAGTCCTCCTACATACAAATAACAAATGGACTGAGAAAGAAATCAAGAAAACAACACCTTTCACAGCAGTCTAAAATATCTTGTGATATCTCTTACCAAGCAAATGAAAGACTTTCCTGACAAAAACTTCAAGTCTTTGAAGAAAGAAATTGAAGAAGAAATCAGAAGATGGAAAAACCTCCCATGCTCATGGATCAGTAGACTTGCATAGTAAAAATGACCATCTTACCAAAAGCAATCTACAGATTCAATGAAATAACCATCAAAATTCCAACACATTTTTTCACAGATCTTAACAACATAATTTTCAGCTTCATATGGGAACTTAAAGGTACCCAGGATAGCTAGAACAAACTTGAATAATAATAGAACTCTTGAGAATATCACTATCCCTGATTTCAAGTTGTGTTATAAAGCTATAGTAAGAAAACAACATAGTTTTGGTACAAAAACAGAAATGCTGGTCAATGGAATAAAATTGAAGACTCAGACATAAATTCACACACCTATGGACACCTAGTATTTAATAAAGAAGCCAGAAATATATCCTAAAAAAAAAGGAAGCGTCTTCAACCAGTGGTGCTGGTCAAACTGGATGGCTGCATGTAGAAGAATCCAAATACATCTATACTTATTACCTTGCACAAAACTCAGCTTCAAAGATTTCAATATAAAACCTGATACACAGAACCTGATAGAAGAGAAAGGAGGAATAGTGTTGAGTTCATTGGCACAGAAAAAGACCTTCTGATTGGAACACAGTTATCATAGACACTAACATCAACAATTATTAAATGGGACTGTCTTAGGGTTTCTCTTGCTGTGAATAGACACCATGACCATGGCAACTGTAATAAAGGAAAACATTTACTTGAGGTTGGCATGGGCAGCACATAAGCAGACATGGTGCTGGAGGGGTAGTTGAGAGTTCTACATCTGTATTGTCAGGGAGCAGGAAAAAAGTGAGCTACTCTGCCTGGCTTGAGCTTCTGAAACCCTGGAGCCCACCCCCAGTGACATACTTCCTCTAATAGATCCACACATACTTCAACAAGCCCATGCCTACTCCAACAAGGCCACATTTCCTAATGCTTCTTCCTAAGCATTCAAATATGAATATTTTTTCATATATTTTTGAATGTCAATCTTATTCAAACTACCACAAAGTCTTCATGAAACTGAGAAGCTTCTGCATGGCAAAGGACACCATTATTTGGACAAATGAGAAGCCTACAGATAGGGAAACCATTTTTAACAACCACACATCTAATAGAGAGCTAATATCCAAAATACATTAAAACACAGAATAAACTAGATATCAAGGAAACAAATAATCCAGTGAAAAAATGTGGTACAAAAATTTCTCAGGAGAGGATGAGAAAATGAAATGGCTGAGAAACACTTAAAAAAATCTTAAACATCCTAGTCATCAGGGAAATGCATATCAAAACTACTTTGAGATTTCCTCTTACACCTATCAGAATGGCTAAGATCAACAAAACAAATGAACACATCCATTGCTGGTGGGAGTAAAAACTTGTATAGTCACTATGGAAATCAGTGTAGCATTTCTTTAGGAAGATGGGAATTAATCTGCCTCAAGGTCCAGCCACGCCACTCTTGGACATATACCCAAAGGATGGGATGCCTCTTCCTACCACAGAAACATTTGCTCAACCATGTTCATTGCTGCTCTATTAATAATAATCAGGAACTGGAGACAATGTAGATGTCCCTCAACAGACGAATGGATAAAGTAAATGTGGTACATTTACATAATGAAGTGTTATTCAGTTATTAAACAAAGTAACATCATGAAATTTGTCAGCAGATGGATAGAACTAGAAAAAAATCATCTTAAGTGAGGTATCCCTGACCCAGAAAGACAAATATGGTATATATTCACTTATATGTGAATATTAGCTATTAAGTCAATTATAACTAACTTCTAATCCATAGAACCACAGAGGGTAGGTATAGAGTAAGGGACAGACTAGATAGACAGATCTCATTAGGAAAGGGAACTAGAATAGATATATATGGATGGGGTGGTCTGGAATGGGAGGATCAAGCAGGGATAGGAAGGAGGACTGGAAGGGAATGTGCAGAGAGACAACTAAAATTAAGGGGCATTTGAGGGGTAGTATGAAAAATTAATAGTGCAGAAACCACTTAAAATACACACACACACATTCACACACACACACACACACACACACACACACACACACATATATATATATATATATATATATATATATATATATATGAAGACAATCTAAATAAAACTGTCAAATAATGGAGAAGACAGAGAACCAACTGGCCATCTCTAGTCATCAAAGGAAACTTCTAGTACTGGGTTTGGGTTATATCTAATTGAGTTTTTTGCCAAAGAGGTCCCATGGGAATCCCTAACCCAGGCTGTTACTACAATTACAGGTTGCTCTCTACAAGATGACAGGAAGGTACCATTGCTGTAGAAAATCACCTACACAACTCACTGAACATGGAGATGTAGAGCTGGTGCCTACACAAATCCTGTGTTCCAGTGTCTTGGTTACAAGAAGGTGCTCTGCAAGCTATCAAAAGAGAAATGTAAATATCAAGCCAACCACAAGCCCTTTATTTGTGCTACTTGCAAGATATGCTAGTGCAATGGTGTACTACCTGCAAGACATGTTAGTGCAATGGTGTACTACCTGCAAGACATGTTAGTGCAATGGTGTACTAACTGCAAGACATGCTAATGTAATGGTGGCACAAGACTTGGCACAATGGTTGTCACAAGCTGACCAAAAACTGATTTGGGTTAAGGCCTACTCCACAAGATCACTCCATGCCCATCACTGCTAGGGTGATCAAGAACCTGAGACTAGATAGCCCAAAGACCTAGGGTAAACCAAATAACACTGGTCTAAAGAAATGTAGTGACAGAATGACTGCTAACGGTATTCTGTTCTACTCATAGATCAGTGCCTTGCTCAGCCGTCATCAGAGAAACTTCCACCTGCAGCAGATGGGAACAGAGACCCACAGCCGGATATTATGCAGACTGAGAGACCTTGGAACACATCACTAAATGGGATGTCTCCATCAAATCCCTCCCCTCAGAACTCAGGAAACCCCATGAAAGAGGAAACATTAAGAATGTAAGTACCAGTGGGGTGAAGACCACCAAGAAAAAAAGGCCCTAAAGCAACATGAACTCACAGAGACTGAAGCAGTAAGCACAGGGCCTACACAGGTCTGCACCAGTTCCTCTGTTCTTATATTGTGTCTTCCATTTTATTGTTTCTATGGAATTCTTGATTCTGAGAATGTGTCTCTGACTCTTGTGCCCTCTATTGGGCTCTTTCCTTCTGTTGATCTATGTTATCCAACTTTGATGTGGTGGATTTTATTTTGTTATATATATGTATACATATATGTACATATTTAAAAAATGAATGAATGAATGAATGTAAACCTAGCCACTAACGTAAAGGTTAACAACAAAACTGTCATTTATACCTGCCCTGAGAGGGAAAATCAGTTTTCTCCATTGGGACAACACTAGTTATATCAACCACTCCAGAGTAGATCTCATGTTCAGGAGCAGCTGACCAACAAATAATGGACTCTGGGCTGTTTCTTTCTTTTCCTTTCTTTTTCTTTCTTCCTTCCTCCCTTCCTTCCTTTCTTTCTTTCCTTTCTTTCTTTGTTTCTTTCGTCCTCTTTCTCTCTTCCTTCCTTCCTATTTATTTATTTATTTATTTATTTATTTATTTATTTATTTATTTAATTTGAGTGTGTGTGTGTGTGTGTGTGTGTGTGTGTGTGCTTTTATTTGGTGACAGTTGGTATTTTGTTCTTTTTGATGATATTTAAGTTTTGGGCATTATGTTGTTATATTGATTTTCGGTCTATTTTTTCTGAGAAAGAACTTAAAGTTGGGTAGGTAAGGAGGAAGAGGAGAAGATCTAGATGAATTTGGTGGAGGGGAAGAATATGATCAAAATACATTTAAATTTAAAAATTCTTTTAAATTATAATAAAAAACAGAATCTAAAAAAAGTAAGTTAAAAAAATAATAACAAAACTCCCTTTCCAATATCACAGAATAAAGGGTCTTGATCCCAGGTCTTTCTGCCACCAATGTCTGTCTTTCCTAACAGTGGACTACCCAGGAGGAAATAAAAAATAGATTTGCTGGCTGCTGGAGCACTGAGTATCCAGTCAATGTAAAAGGAGTCATGCTTTCCAGTGGTTATTTTGGAACTGAGAATTTGAATTACGATTATGTCCTGCTTACAGAAGGAGCCAAGTCATAGGATTTTAAGTTAATTTTAAGCTTGACATGCTTGAGCCATTTTGGAGAGAGGTAAAAGTTTTATAGCTTAATACTTTGGCTATTACAAGGTAAGAAGTTTATGAAGTTCTGAAAATTTCAGTGGAACACAAAGCACATGAGGTAAGAGTGAAAAAACAAATATGACATAGTTCAATCTTTAATAACCCAATGAGGATTTTATTATTCCAAAGTGGATTTGCTTAGCCTCACAAATCCAATAATCTAGATGAAAGACTCTTATTTTCCCCTTACAGTAAGCATGACATTGCGTTCTCTAAAGATACATGTGTTAAAACAAGGTAACCATATTTTTAAGGAGAAATTAAGACTCACTTTATTTGCAATTATTGGCAGTCTGGCCAGAAACCATTTCTGATATTTTTAGTGTAAGTCTTGCTACCAAAATGCCTGATAGATAGGGCATCCTGTTCTCACAGTGAAGGGCAAAGGAGAGTATATTATTTTAATCCGGGTCCATTAAACCTTGCAGTGTTCAGTGCCTGACTTCAAGTATCGACGTCTTATTTGAATGTTAAATTTATCAAGCACACTTAAGATGATAATGAAATAAGTAAAATGTATTAAGTCTGGCAGTAAACCCAGATATCACAGCAGCATGAAGACATATGCAGGAAGCACAGTGAGAGTAACACCTGAATAATGACCATTCTCTCTCAGGGCAGATGGAAGACTATTACATTTTTATGAGATGAATAAAACTCCTATTATTTTCTTCCAACTATTTTGGGGCCTAATTAGGAGAGCAGACAAGCTGTTCTAGGCAGACACTAATGAAAATGCATCTTGTTGTGTTCACTGAATGCGAGGGGATAACACAATCATTTCTAAAGCATTGCTGTTAGAATCTCTTCTATGGAAATTACTCTCCATGCAATGTTTTTCCTCAGGAATCATGGAGCATAAGATGGGGGTAAAGGCTGCCGGGCGGTGGTGGTGCACGCCTTTAATCCCAACACTCAGGAGGCAGAGCCAGGCGGATCTCTGTGAGTTCGAGGCCAGCCTGGTCTCCAAAGCGAGTTCCAGGAAAGGCGCAAAGCTACACAGAGAAACCCTGTCTCGAAAAAACAAAAAACAAACAAACAAAAAAAAGATGGGGGTAAAGGCATTCTGGGAAGAACTAGGATTTTCCCCAGATGCTCATTTTGGTTTATCTCCATTCTTCATTATAGTCACCCTACTGTACAATATAACACAAAACTTAGATATTTCAAGAGCACACACATTCTCAGAACAAGACAAAAATTAGTTAGAGTTAAGTTAATGGTTCTGAACCCAGACTGTCTAGTGTCATGGCTGCCATTGCCTCAAGGTGTGATTTGTGGGAGAATTAGTCTTTTTATGTTATCTCATCCATAATAGAGTTTTGGGGTTGGAGTGAACTATGCTAACTTTTTGGCTCATCATTAATCATGCAGCCAACACTCCAAATGTTAGTAATAATTCTTCTGTGAAGTATATAAATGATCAATACCAATCCATTGAAACATAAAACATTTCTTTGTGGTGCAAATACTAAAAATATTTTCCTTTTGGGTTTTTTGAAATTCATATTATGTTATTATATCTGCTGTCACTCTACCATGCAACAGAACACAAGAAGTTTTTTTTTTTTCCACTCCAGCTGTAGCTTTTTATCTATTAACTAACCGGTCCCCATTCTTCCCTCCTACTCTCAAGCCTCTGATATTCATTATATTCCCAATTTCTATTAGAACAATTTCACTTGATTTTTTTCATAGTACTTATCATCATTTAATACTTTAACATATGCACATATCATTAGTCTGTATTTTACATATACAGTATTTTCCTTACTAGTTTTCTTTGTAATTTAAAAAAAAATATGTATGTTCCAGAAGCAAGGATTTGTATCTGGTTTCATCAGCCAGTGAAAGCCAAGCTAGACAATGGTAAACATTTGAGGTAAATGCAGTGTAGAACTTTCCTCTGGACTTGATATGACCGTTGTCACCATGGAGCACAGCAGCTTTGGTAACCTGTCATGAAAAGGAGTTGAACAGACTATACAGCAAATATCCAGATCTCAGGTATTAGGTCTGTTTATGTTCCTTCTCTAGGGAAGAAAGAGACACCCAGAACCTTGAGAAGACCTTCCCCTGAGAATACAACCACTGACCTTCTTGCCCAGCTACATAATCACAGAAATGCTAATGTATTTGAGGAAAAACACTGACTGGGGACTGGAAATTTTGATATTGTAGCAGCCGATTGAGAGAAACAGTTGCCCAGGCTCCTCTAAGTAATCAGCTCATTTATTGGCCAAGGTATCTTAGTATGTTGGTTATTTTTGCCTTATTTTATATGTTTGAAGCAAATCACTATGCATGCCTTAGTCTCAATGAGAGGGAAATTGACTTCAATTTGTTCAAAAATTTTCCATATTATATTAAGAATTGGATATTCTGATACAACTAAACTTTTTATATCAGAATGAATTTAAAAATATATTTATTTCGTTTTGTGTACATTGGCATTTGCCTGCACATATGTCTGTGTACCATATGCAAGCAGTGCCCAAAGAACCCAGATGCCCTGGAACTAGAGTTTCAGACAGTTGTGAGCATCCATGTAGGTGATGGGACTCAATTCCAGGTCTGTTTGAAGAGCAGCCAATGCTCTTAACCATTCAGTGAGCAATCACTTTAGCAGCCCCCTTCTGAATGCATTTTAATCTCACAAAGAAAACATTTTGTTACAACTGAATATAAAAATTTATAGCAATGCCTATCAACATGCACACCAAGCTAGTAGACCATTTTCTTACGTATACAACAAGGTTATTTTTTATATAGACAGCATTCACAAAGTATCAATAACCTTTACAAAGATTTTTCTTGCAAACATTCTATACAAACTCAAGTCTGGGGGCTGTAAACATTTCTAGCAAACACCAAAAGAACTAAATAATAAAGAAGGGATTCTTTTCTGTAATAGCCAGAGGCAGTATTGACTAATTTATTCAGTAAATTAATTTTATAATCTCCTTTTGAATGTTGGCAAGGGTTCCTGTAGAAGGAACAGAAGTGATGAGGACATTGCATGATTGCTTTTGTTTATCCATTACTGTTTTCACTGCAAAGTAAGAAACAATCAGAGCATATATCCTATTTACTCCAAAGGTTGTACCGTTACTCTAGTCTAGATAGCACACTAGGCATGCTCCCCATATTCTACTAAAGCCTGTACATTGTTCAACAAGTTGAAAAGCAAAAGAGTCCACTAACAGTTGCTTTGTTAATATGAAGCACAAAAAGTAATTTGTCCATTTTCTCTTTCAAGTGAAGTGACTCATTGTTTTGACATCTAACACATGACACATTATTTTTTAGCTGTTCTGAGTGCCCTTTAAGAGACCTCTGCTTCTTAAAATTCTTGTTTACTTTATAAAACAATAAACAAAGCTTGTCAGAATGTAGGGCAGGATGCCCACACGGCCATGGCTATTGGGCTCTGCCTCACTGTAGGACATCATCCATGAGTCACTCTTGAGCTAATCGTGCTGAGAGATCCTGGGGCCTAAAGTGATAATTAACTTCCCCATGTCCAGATGATGAGCACAGTCAGAATTGAAGCTCAGATTTTCTGATTCATTTTTGCTGATTATATTTCTTACAAACGTCTTTGTGTAGGTTGAGAACATCTTTCCTACATGGCCAATATAGGATCTAGGAAATGCAGTGCTTCTCTGTGAACGGGTTTCATCATGGGTTTCTGCCAATCTTTTTCATGGGTCTGTGAAATTCCAAAAATATCATGGGACAGCTGCATAATCCTCTTTAGCATCACATGAGAGACCCCCTAATAATGCTAAGCCATGATATTTAATTCATCAGTAATAACAGTTTGGATTTAGGATATAGTTGTATTGTTTAATCAACATAATTTCAAGGAGTCACAGAAAAGCATAATTACCTAGCTCTAATCTTCCATACATCTCTTTGCTGGTTAGGCTGCCAATGTGGACACAATGCCCTTTCTTTCTTTCTTTCTTTCTTTCTTTCTTTCTTTCTTTCTTTCTTTCTTTCTTTCTTCCTTCCTTCCTTCCTTCCTTCCTTCCTTCCTTCCTTCCTTCTTTCTTTCTTTCTTTCTTTCTTTCTTTCTTTCTTTCTTTCTTTCTTTCTTTCTTTCTTTCTTTCTTTTTTTGTTTTTTGTTTTTTGTTTTTCCAGACAGGGTTTCTCTGTGTAGCTTTGCACCTTTCCTGGATCTCGCTTTGTAGACCAGGCTGGCCTCGAACTCACAGAGATCCACCTGGCTCTGTCTCCCAAGTTCTGGGATTAAGTGCTGGGATTAAAGGTGTGTGCCACCACCGGCCGGCCACAGTGCCCTTTCTTACTCTGTGGGAGAAGAGTGGGTCAGGAAGGAAGAGGAAAAAAGAGAAGGTATCTGGGGTAGAGAACATCTGCATTGGTGTATAAATTTCAATAGCTAATTTGTGTTTTCAGTTTTATTGACATCTTCATCTCTAATGACAGAGAAAGCTATTTTAATGGGACTGTAAAAGAAATAACATCAAATAACTAAATCAAAGTAATGAAGGATTTGGAGAACCCCAGTGAAGATGTATCTGATTTGCTTAAGCAATGTGTGTAAGGCTGGTTAATACTGTAGACTCCAGGTCTAAGGCTGTAAACTCCAAGGATGCATTGCCAGGACTGGATCCCTGGCTTCATTATCTAATAGTTGTGTTTGCTGGGACAAGGTTTTCTGTTCTTCCTCCTGAATAGTGTGATAAAAGTACAGATTCCACGTAAAATTCTTACAGGTGGTGCTAATGTACAGTAAATGCTACAGAAGTGTTACCTATTCTTAGTACACAGGAAAACAGGAGATAAATAGATCTGTAACAACTGTTTGTATTATTTAACTGTCAACTTTAAAGTGTTTTCAAATTGCAAAAGAATTTGGCTTTGGCTGATATTACTAAGAACTTATGGCATACTCTGTGGAGTCTCATGACTTTAGGGATGCAAATAAGGTCTACACAGTGATGGCTTACTCTCAAAGATCAACCTCGGAAGATAAGATGTTAGTAGCAACAAAGTTTTACTTATAAAAATTACTTCAAGTATTCTAGGCTTCCGTGAGATAAATGGAGGAGTTTGCCTCGGATCAAGATGTGGGGAGGTCATCCCTAATAACCATCAATCAAGCGGGATTTCATAGTCAAGAACACAGGTGAGGAGAAGGGGTAGATGTTTAACAGAAGTTCTTCACTGTTTCCAGTTTCCTGATGAAGGAATCAAGTAGCCTTTGCTTAGAGTGAACAGCCAGCAGAACACTGAAAGAGACTTAAGCCTCTTCGTTTCCTATCTAGTGCTTAACAGTTTTGCAGGTTTGCCCTTTGCTGAATGGGCTTATTTCTTTGACATGAATTTCTATATATTTTTCTTTTACCTATTTGATGGTGTGAACATCCCATCTCTGCTTAGAGCTTGTAAATTCTCTGAGAGCCGAGTTCTTACCAGTTCACTTGTGATTTCTTTGGCCATACAACCTGAACAATGAAGGTTTATTTATCAAAGAGTCAGGGTTTTAAAAAAGGAAATGTACAAATAAGGTGGGCATAGAAGACAAACATTACTTGCTTTCAATCATCTGTGAAGACTCAGAGTCAGTTTCATAGGCAGATAGAGTGGAGAAGTTCATTAGAGTTGGGGAAGAGCAGAAAAGGAGAAGACAGAAAGAGGGTGGAGAAGACATAGAAACACACGGACAGAGAGCAGTTGCTCTGCTGGGAACCTTGGTTACAATAATCAGTAAACATTTTGCATAGCTACAGGAATGTGAAAGGGCCATTTGCATAAAACATACTAATGTTTGAGATGAGGGAAGTACTTCTCATTTGATCATGATACACCCTACTCTATATGTGTATCCACTAGCATACTATACCCCGGAGGACACAAAATTTAAAACAAAAGGCAGCTATCCCCAGGAACTCTTATTTTTAAGGCGAAAAATGTTCCTCATATTTGTGAAGAGCCACTGTATGGTATAGAAGTTTCAAAAAAATAATTCAGTTCTGTGATCGTGCAGTCATGAAAGTGTGGATTCTAGAGGATGATGTATGAAATATATTAGTAATGGGTGCTGAACCAACCAACCATGTCAGTGTGCATGCAGTGGTTAAACAGCAAAGGTCTATCCTTAGCAGTTCAAAGAGAATGACAGATTCTTGGAGTAGAGCCCCATAGATTTCCAACAGTAAGCAGCACATTTCACATTGAACTTCAAAACCAATTTAACAATAAAGATTTAAAAAGGGATGCCAATAGTGTTCTTCCAAGTTATTAACCACATTAAATTGTGTATTTTCAAAAAGATAGGGAAATATAAATAATTATTCTCTCAAGTACACTATATATTAATGGCTAAAAAGTGTTATACTAAAATATTTACAAATAAAATGATAGATGGTTATGTTTAGTGAAAATATGAGGTCTTAACTTCAAAAGTATATATAATTATGATTCTGGTTTATTTTAGAATGTAGGTTTAACCACATGCTATGCAAATTAAGACACTATATTCAGTGTTTATGTAATTGTGTAGTATTTCCTCTAAAATTATAGTGAAAATAACTATAATTAAATAAATGTTCTCTTCAATTACTGTAAAGTCTCATAATCTTTTTTCCTCAGTATCAAAGACCTTTTGCAACATTCTCATGAGAGTGAGCCACTCATGACAATGATACACATTCCCCATGGTCTATCAAGTTAAATGATCATACATTAATCCACAAATCTCCAATAAGTAGTGACTTTGCCAATGGATGTGCCCACTATTGTAGAGGACAGAATTGTCTTTTGTGTTACATCTAGACTTTTGATGTGACACTGTTTCAGATATTTCCAAACATGAAAAGAACTCCGAGTTATTTTTATAATCAGATGATCTATGTTCCATTTGCTCATACATTCCCAACAACGTTGAAGAAGCAACTACATCTGGATTCATTTTCACAGTATTTGATGTAAGTATTTTCAAAAGGAGAGCCAGTTGAATAAAATACTGAATCAATTGAAAGCCCGGCCTTATTACAAACAGCTGGCTTGCCAACATGTGCCTGTGGAGAATGATCGTCTCTGTGCAGTTTGTCCCAGTGACTTTCATTTTCTCTATAGATGTATTCTTTCTCCCTGCTGAAAAATGCTAGACTATTATTTTTAAATGCAGAACAAATGAACTTCACTCCTTTTTGCTAGGGTATTACCCTGAAACATCATACTTAAACACATCCAACATCAATTATCTCTAAATTCCCAACATCTGTAATGTCCCCACCCACTTTGCTTCGTAAGGGGCGTGACCATCATGGCCATTCCCTTCCTCCCTGGATGATAAAGATGAAGTACTACATTGCTTTCTTTTGCTTATGATTTTAACTGCAATTGTCTATTATTCTGGTCTTCTCTGACTACAGCTATGATGATACGAGAGGCAGAGAGGCCCTCAGAACCCATTCTGCCCACTTACTTTATTTTATAGCTGAGGGATATGTCATTTAACTTGCTGTGTACACTCAGCAGAGGGAACCAGGGCCAGATCTGAGAGTATACCACTCTTACCCGAGCGCTCCCATTTTTTATGTGTGCTGGGTTGACATTTACATTTCTTTCTGTGTGGATTGCTTAAGGTAACTCTTTAGTTCTCCATGGAGGGTTTTACGCATTCAGAATCAGTTTTTTTTCCTTTGTCGAATCACATCCATGTCTCTGGACGTGACTCATATTTTTCATGCATGTGTTATGCTCAGGACTTATGTTTTGATTTTTATTTTCTTCCTTAAGCAAATGCTATCTGCAATAGTTTATACTCATCTCCGCATCTTCTGAGTGCCATGCATTATTTATTTCATCACTTACTACTCTAGAATGCCACTGTTCACTTAGCTACTCCTAAGAGGCAAATACATACTTATGTTTTCAGTGTTTAGGAAGTACCCTTTATCTGTTTTCTGGCATGGTGCAAGGAATCATACATAGACAGATATATAGATAATTATTCTTTTTTTTTTTTAAAAAAAAATCTTGTTTCTTTGTAAGTGTGAATGTGCACGAATGTTTATGCTTTCACATGTGTGAGAAACTCATGTGCATGTGTAGCTTGAGTTTTCCTGCCTGGCCCACAGTCAGGACAAATCTCTCTCACCTGCCAGTCCCACAGCCGTCAGACCCAACCAAGTAAACACAGAGACTTATATTGGTTACAAACTGTATGGCCGTGGCACGCTTCTTGCTAACTGTTCTTACAGCTTAAATTAATCCATTTCCATTAATCTATACCTTGCCACATGGCTCGTGGCTTACCAGCATCTTCAAATGCTGTTTGTCATCATGGCAGCTGGCAGTGTCTCTCTGACTCAGCCTTCCACTTCCCAGCTTTATTCTCCTCCTTGTCCCGCCTACACTTCCTGCCTAGCCAATGGCCAATCAGTGTTTTATTTATTGACTAATTAGCAACACATTTGCCATACAGAACATCCCACAGCATGCATGCACACATATGGGGTCAAGAAACCAACCTCAGGAACTGACCACCTTGCTTTTAGAGGCTAGTCTCTCACTGAAGCCTGGGAGTTTCCAATTCAGCTAGGCTAGCTTACCAGCAAGTCCCAAGGATCATCCTGTCCCCACATCACCTCCACAACCCCCAGTGTTGGGATGACAAGCACAGGCCAGGTTTTTATGAGGGTGTCGGAGACTGGGTTGGGATCCATTTGCTTGTATAATAAGCATTCCACAAATTGAGCCAACTCTCTAGCCCATTTTTTCTTCTCTTTTCTTTCCTCTATTTCAGAGTCTTCTTCTCAGTGCCCTACAGAACAACAGGTAGTTACTAGACTTTTACAGAGGCAGCTGGTGGAGGTGGCCAGAGTGCTGTCATTTACCCCTGAAGCTACCTTTCTGCATTATCTCGGGGATTGCAATTGCAGATGAGGTGTGAGCTTGGAAGAAGTGTGAAGGATAATGGAAGATACTTTTATTCTGGGAACCACCATGTTCAGCCATGTTGTGGGTCAGGTAGGGAGAGCTGCTGCAAGAGGCTTTGAGGCAGTGAGAAAGGTGACATTGTTTCTCATGTCTATACAGTCTCCAAGTTTCAGAGAAGCAGGCAGATGGCAATGGAAACATTCCTTCCTCAGCTTGGCAAGCTTGGCTGTGCTGAGATTCAGCAGGGGCATTCCCATCAACTCCTCGTCTCCTTGAAGAAAGACCCTTGGGAAGCTCAGGTATCATGCCGTTTGAAATGCCCAGAGAAAGTCCAATTTTCTGAGAGAGGGCTACAATGAGAAACTGTTTCCATTAAACCTTGTTTGATGTTTCCCAGTCTCTTCCTCTGTGGAATAAAAAGAGTAAGCATCCAGATTTAGGGTTATGATAAAGCAATCTTTATTGGTTCTCCCTCTGCATCATTAATGAAATGCAAAGGATCATATCATTGTTAATTTTCACAAATCTTATATGAGTGACGTCTATTACTTGATTTATTTTACATGTGATCAAACTGAGGTCGAGAAAATTTACCTAACTTGTCTACCATCGTACAGCAAGGGCAGTGTACAGCTGGGCTCTTAGCCAAACCTGTGTGACTCCAAGCCCATAGCAAGTGTAGTAGTTATTTTTCATGTTGATGTGTCAAAAGATGTTGACAAATGCAACTTAATGTAGGAAGCCTTTATTTTGGCTTAGAGTTTGAGGGTCCAATCTATCATAGTTGGGAAGCACACTGCCAGGAACATGAGGCAGTTGGTCACATTGCATCCACAGTCAAGAAGCAGAAATCAGCAGTAGATGCTGCTCAGACAGATTTCTCCCTTGTATTCAGTCTAGAACAAAAGCCTAGGAAATGGCGCCACCCAGTTTGAGTAGGTCTTCCCATTTCAATCAACCTAACAAATTTAATCTCTTATAGTCTTCTGCAGATCCTAACCAATCAAAGTAATCCCTCAGAGGCTTTTCTCTTGGGATTTCTAGATACTGTCAACTTAATAATAATCAGTATTAAACATCACAAGTCTGTGTCTTATTAACTTGATACCCAAACTATATTTTTAATTTTTAAAGCTTAATTTTTTTAATTTAAAAAATTTACTTGTTGTATTATTAGTCAAGTTTTTCTAGAGCAGTAGAACTTATGGACTGAATCTCTAATATATCATCTCTCTCTCTCTCTCTCTCTCTCTCTCTCTCTCTCTCTATATATATATATATATATATATATATATGTGTGTGTGTGTGTGTGTGTGTGTGTGTGTGTGTAGATAATTTATTAGAATGACTTACAGGCTGTGGTCTAGTGGTCTAGCTAATTCAACAATGGCTGGCTGTAAACCAAAATCCAACAATACAGATGTTTTTCAGCCCATGAAGCTGGATATCTCAGTTGGTCCTCAGTAGATTCTGGAATTCCAAAGAAGTAGGCTCTAATGCCAGTGAAAAAGTGGACTTGCTATCAAGGAGAGAACAAGCTGGCAAAGAGAAAAGCTTTCTTCTCCCAAGTCTTTATATAGACTTCCAGCAGAAGATGTGGCCCAGATTAAAGACATGTGTCTTCCTACCTCAAGACCTGAACTAGAAGTGGATCTTCCTACTTCAAATTAAGCAAAAATTCCCTCACTGGTGTGCTCTCTTTTTTTTTTTGTTATTTTAGTTAATTCCAGATGTAGTAAAGTTGACAACCGAAAACAGCCATCACACATGTATGAATGTTTTGACTTCATGTGTACCTAGTGGCCATTTAGGTCAGAAGAAGGCATTAAGTCTCAGGGAACTGGAATTACAGTTGTGTGTGAACTACCAGATGAGTCCTCTGCAAAGAGTAATAAATATTGTTCACCACTGAGACATATTTCCAGTCCTATACCATTTTAAATTATAATCTCCTGCCAATTGTCCCCAAAGGCTTAGGGTTGTCTTATACTGCTCAAAATATTCAATTCAGTTTCAAAAGTTCCCATAGTCTTCAACAGGTTCATCATTGTTTAAAAGTACAAATGCAGACTCTCTTCTAAGATTCAGGCAATCTCTTAACAGTGAGCCCCTCTACAATAAAAATCAAATTGCATAAATGAAGTTTATGATGGCATAGAATAAATACGCCTATTCTGAAAGAGATGTATGGGCACATAGGAAGCAAAGATGTGACCAAAGCAAAACCAAAACCCAGCAAAGAAGAGTCCCGTGCTTTGTCTCAGGCATCTGAGACTTGTGAAGGAGTCATCTGGGCTCCAAACACTTAGGTCTCCCCACTTTTCCTACTCTGCTGCCTTTAGCCCACACAGATTCTCTCCTAGGCCAGGTATATTCAATGCTTGCAGCATTTTTCAGTGAATGTCCCATGGTCCTTGTATCTCTAACATCCTGGGATCTCCTTATGCTTTATCTCCACAGCTTCACATAGGAGCCTCCACGGGAGGAACTCAGGAACTCAGACTTTGCCACATGTTGCCTGACCCATGCTGCTCTCTAGATCCATGGATCCATTAATCCTGCATCTTTTATGCTTTCAAATTCAAAGCCACATGGCTAGTATAGTCAAGACTTGGTGGCCTGGGATAAAGCTTAGCTCTCTTGTATACCCCCTCTAATAGCCTATGTTGGCCCTCCAGACTGACCTTGGCAAAATACTCCTTTAAGAGGTTGTTTTTCAGAAGGAAACCCTTCAGTCTAGGCCACTCCTCACAGGCATTCATAGAAGCTTGTTTATTTGGTAGTTATAGATCTCATCAAATTGCTGATTAATACTAACCCTCACTAAACAAGTTACAATGAGCAAGTATACCTGAGGTTAGAGGTTTAATTTCAATACAACCTTCACACTCAGCTGTAGGAATTCTATCAGTGAAGGAGATTACTTGGCATCATTTGGGTTATGTACTAACTGTGATTCTCCAAGATCATGGCCAAGGAATGGCTAAGTGAGACATACCTCAGGCTTTGTTTCGCTCTTGGTTTATCAAAGTTACCCACATTGTAGCTCTATTGCAACGTTCTTAACTCTGTTTCTCTTTTCCTCAACTTCAATATAAGTAACACAGACTAACAGTAAATGGTTAGTTCATAGTCAACCTGGGAGTAAGATTCAGAGATCTGTCTCCATTCTGGACTTCATTTCAAAGTGAAAACAGTATTGGGATCCTCAGTGGAAGTGTTAGTAAAATAATTTATAACTGCTACAATAAAAAATAAAGCCCACAAAAGCTGCATTCGAAATAACCAACACTGTCCTTTAGGTGGTAAAATGTTTTAATGTATGTATATATTTTCATATGACCATTTCCCCTGAATCTAACCTAAATGATCCTGTTGGCAGCTGTGCCTGTAAATACATGTCTTAATAAAGATGCAATTACAGGGGTAGACTGCTAAAGGAGTCTGCTTTGTAGTATAGCAGTTTAATTGTAATGACCACTCTTACAATGAGGACTTTTGGAGATTAGAAAAAGTGCAAGGGCAGGATGTATATTTTCATTCACTCTTAATCTAAACTTTGGAAAGTTCTTGAAAAGCTAGGTTCCTTGGTATTTCACTGTGTATTTATATATTATTATATTAGCATAGAAGAAAATTGGAAACTTAATCCACATTGTGATTTAAATATGAAACACCTGCCGTTTGTGTCGAACATTTGCTTCCAAGCTGGAGTGCTGTTGGGGGAGGCTGTGGAATCTGTAGAATATAGGGTCTAAGTGGGGGAAATGCACCACGCGGACATGCCTATGGAGCTTGTATCAGGTCCTCAGTGCTACTGTCTGTGCTTTCTGTCTTCCATGAAAGCAACAGCATCCTTCCTCACATACCCTAAACCTGCCTTGCATGGACTCAGAACCAATGGAGCCAAGGAGGAGAGCTGGAAGTCTCTGAAGACATGAGTAAGGATTAAAATCACCCATCTCTTAAATTGTTTCTGCAAGGTTATTTTGTCACAGCTATTAAAAAGTAACTATTACAACTCAGAGGTTTTACTTGTATCTAAAAGTACTTGGGAGGGAAAGATTGTTATATTTGTTATATATTAATTAGAGTAAAGTTATGATATATTTCTTAGCCAATGTTTACCCCCAACACTGTAAGGTTAAAAGCCACCTTCAGAAAATCCAGTAAAGGCTAGTTAAATAACACATGGTCTGTTAAGAAAATAGGTCCTTTTAATATAGGGTATTAATACAGAAGAGAAACATTTTCAATGTCTTATGTATGTGTCTTGAAGACTAACATTTGAATCTAGGCATAGTGAGTAATTTGGTGATAAATACTAGACCAGTTATGTGGGCTGAGCATCTTTTATTAATGCTTCAGACTAGAAGTGTGTACTTTGAGTTTTTAAGACTTTGGAATGTTTACATATGTGGTGGTATTGTGTTCCCCAAAATATTGTGCACTCTAATAAACTTATCTGGGGTGAGAGACAGAACAGCCACTAGATACAAAGGCTAGAAAATGGTGGCACTCACACCTTTAACCCTAGCATTCCAGAGGCAGAAATCCATCTGTGTAAGGATATAGCCAAGCATGGTGACTCATGCCTTTAATCCCAGAAAGTGAGCCTTTAATCCCAGGGAGTGATGGTAGAAAGCAGAAAGGTATATAAGGCGTGAGGACCAGAAACTAGAAGCATTTGGCTGGTTAAGCTTTTAGGTTTTGAGCAGCACAGTTCAGCTGAGAGCCATTCAGATATGAGGACACAGAGGCTTCCAGTCTGAAGAAACAAGATCAGCTGAGAAGTTGGCCAGGTGAGGTTAGCTGTGGCTTGTTCTGTCCCTCTGATCTTCCAGTATTCACCTCAATAACTGGCCTCAGGTTTGATTTTATCAATAAGAACTGTTAAGATTCCTGATACATACATATGCATTCACAATGAGTTATCTTAATGGTATTGCTCAAATTCAACCCCCAAATTCACTTATACTTCCAAGATACATTCTACATGTATTCATACGTGAGTGTGCCTATGTGTTTTTTTAAATCTCAGACAGTAGATTTATGTTACACAATATTTCTTGTGTGCCTACAAACTGACACATGAGATCATGTCTGAAACTTTCCACTTGAGACTTCTGGCTCTCAAAAGGGTTTGGAATTTTTATCATTTCAGTCATCAGATTTTTAGATTTGGGATATTCATCTGTATTCACCAAATACAAAAGCAAGCAGTTTCTGTTTACCAACTGGTCAAGCACAATTGGTGTTTATCACCTTGCTTTCCTAGAGATAGTAGACTGAGTATTCCAAGATACTTCTTACCAAATGGAGCTGAGTGTCATGGCACATGCCTACAATCCAGCAATCAGGAGGCAGGGGAAGGAAGATCTGTGAATTAAAGGCCAGTCTGAAGATACATAGAAGAAACCTTGTTTCAAAACAGAACACAGAAACATCCCTGACCTGATTAAAGAAAAAAATGTCTCAGCTGCTCTGAAATTGGAAGTACTGAGAAGATCCTTGTGAGAACTTAGATGCTGAACATATTGTCAAAAGAACTTTGTTTTGTATCTTTTTTTAAATCAACATAAGATTATGTGGACCACCAGAATTGAAGAACTCATTATTAGTCAAAGTAGCATTTTTCATAGGTAGTTCTGAGAGGTTGTCTGTTTCTGGTTCCACACCCCAAATCTACTGTAGCTTCATGAAACTAAAGCACAAGCCACACAATGGCATTGAAATGTCAAGCTGGTGTAGGGGAAGAGCACTGAGCAGAGATTTAAGAGAAATTATTCTTATCACAAATGCAAACCAAACTGCATACACCACCAGGGCAAGCCATTCGAACGGCATCAAGCAGTGATGGGATGGATGTTGAAAGACGGTCCTCGGAGGCACAGCCCTGGGACCCTTCCTGCTCTGATTCCAGAACCCTCTCATGGCGAGACACTTTGCAGTTAGGTAACTGTGCACTGTGTTTCTTATCCTAATCTTTTCACATTTCCCAGAGGTCTCATGCCTCTTCAATATAAACTGATTCTCTATGCCACCCAGATCATCTTCCAGGTTATTCGACATTGAAATGTCTGTACTGACTTGAGTTCTTACCATGTTCTGAAAGGAACTCCCAACAAATCTGTAAGACAGTTTAACATAACATCTTTTCATTAATAAAAGCACAAACTCATACCAATAGGTCACATAAGCAAAATGCTTACAGTATTCCACTTCCTCCCAAACTTTGTGGTTCGTGGTGAGATTTCAGTATCTTTTTGACAGACATGGAATTGCTAAAGTTCACAATTATTTCTTACAATTTAAATAACTTAAAATTTCTATTCACATAATCTATCCACAGAATTATAGTATGAGGGAGTATTTTATATTGTTGAAAACATACAGTGAGTATTTTAAACCTTCTCAGGGAGTAAGAAGGCTTTCTGGGAAAGTAACCAGAAATGGAGTTAATGGCAGTTGTGGAGTCCTAGAAGGACATACTGAAAAGATCATTGACCAATGACAATATGTCCACCACTCAATTAAAAGCAGACAGAGTGAAGTTCTCCCATGTTGGGGACGTGACAGGGCTTTTCATTTCCATGTTGTCATATGCAAGGGAGCACAGAAGGAACTCTGTGCCTTTTGATAACTCTTTTGGAAGACACATTAAAAGGTAATATACCTTTTACTAAAACTCCCTGTTTTCAATGTGTTAGCAAGTGAACACAAGGAGGCTGAAGCTGTGGGGTGGTTCATGGTGGTCCTTTCAGGAAGCTTTGCCTGCAGAGCACAGCCTCCACTCCAACTCTCACACATGCCTGGTCCCATCAACTAGAGTGGCTTTTGGTCTTTTGCCCTTGATATTTGAGAGTCATTTTCCTGTTAAAATGAAATACTGAGCCTTATAATAGAGCCATATATCTCCCTCTCAAAATATTTGAACAACAAAATGGGATTAAAATTGCATTGGCAAGTGTGGGTTCTAATGATTTTTCACCTACTGAGAGCTATTCATGTGAATGTTGTCTTTATCATTTCAGATGATGTTTGTGGAAAGAGAATATGATTACTGGCCAAAATCTACATTATGTCATCTGCTCTATTCTATAAACACATAGCATACAGATGTAAGTTACAGGCTGTGGTTAGCTAATTAAGTTTAATGCAAATACACATACGTGCACAACTCATTATAGAGGATTAATTCGAGGTACTCTATTTTCGTGACACAGGCTTTTGGAACACCTCATCATGGCTGTGCAGAAGAACCACTGAATGGTTTCATTTCTTCTTAGAAACCATTGGAATGCTGTCTGCAAAGCTAATTTTTGAGAGGGCTTCCACTAGCTATGTCACACACTGCGAGACAACCTGCCAAAAGTGCTATTCTACGTTATAAATCAGTGTGGTCCAATCGCGGTTGTGGCCAAAATATTTTTATTTCAAATCTGGCATTACAAACTGTTTTAAACTTGCTTATTACAATAATAAAAGAAAATAGTAAACCATAATATTTAACCTAGCAACAAATAATTTAGATATAAATCTATGGATAAAAGACTATTCCAATTTGGGATTATTATTTTTTTTTTAATACATCATGTTGGAAGGAGGAAACACTCACATTGTTTATTCTGACTCTTGTTCAGGGTCACACTTTTTCACGTCTGCTCATACTGGTCTCCCATTTCTCCTTCTGCAATATCACCTGCTTTTCACAGGTGCGGTATAAATCCAGGTGCAAATTTGCATTTCCTAGCATCCTTTATAGCTACAGGTGGGCATGTGGTAGTTCTGGCCAGTGAATGAAAGTAAAAGTTTCTGGGAGAAATTCCCAAAAAAGACTTGATTGCATTGGGATATAATATTTTCCACCAAAAATGCTAGATGCAGAGAATTCATCCTCTATGAGGGAATAGGTATGCCTAGAAATACTGCAATGGCTGCTAAACAGGAAGTTGAGAAGGGCCTATACTACTCTTAAAATTACAGAATCACCCACTTCAGTGACCCCCAACTCCCCAATTCTGGGAGCCTTACTCTACAAAAATAGAATTATTCAGTGAGTCTCTGTAATCTGGACATTTTGTAAAAGGAAGCCAAAATACATTTTTAAAGGACAGTGTCAATTATGGCTGTTGACTGAAGTTTATTGTTTGCTAAATGTTAAAGTGAATTAAAAGCTGTTCATTAACAGTTTCTGAAAAATATGTATTCAAATGATTGAAACCAAAAATAGTTCTTTTATCATACGTACTCTTGACCCCAAACAGAAGAATATTGCAAGGATTTCTACTGAAATTCAGTCCTAATATGGAACTAACTGAACAGAAATCATTCGATTTGTCACATTCAACTCATAGTCTCCTTAAAAAGTCTAGAAGTTTAATGAAAAAAATCAATGTTATGTGCATGTATGCATGTAATTCAAACATACTATGTTCAGAGTCTCCTTTGAGGAATCACTGGATATTATAAAGTGGAGAAAAAGCTTTTGTCCCATATGGACATGATCATTGCCTGTTATACAGCTTGCTTCAAGATTAAAATATGTATGAACCAAGGCTACAAACTAAATGAAACTTTAATATTTCCATCAGATTCAAAAGCTTTAATTTACATGTGTTCTATAATCCACACTCTCCATGTGGATTATATAATATATTCTTTTGCCCTCTCTGTGTAACTTAGATAGGATTGTGTTTATTTTATATTTCACTGATAAAAATGACTTATTATTTAAACTACAGCCACAAACTTGAGCATTGAAACCAGGTAGGCATGACTATGACTGAGCAAGTAAGATTTCTAGGAATAAAATATAGTTCAATATAGTTCAGTAAGTATACTTCTGTCAAATTATATCTTAATAATAATCTGAACAATGTTTGGAACTATCTATTTTCTTTATTTTCACATTGCCATTCTGAAATACCTTTTTTTTTTTTTTTTTTTTTTTTAGTTTTTCGAGACAGGGTTTCTCTGTGTAGCTTTGCGCCTTTCCTGGAACTCACTTGGTAGCCCAGGCTGGCCTGGAACTCACAGAGATCCGCCTGGCTCTGCCTCCTGAGTGCTGGGATTAAAGGCGTGCGCCACCACGGCCCGGCCTGCCATTCTGAAATACCTTTATGTATTTTCCTGAGGCTCCCTGTACACCAGATGCCAAGGAACCATCAGGGAGTCTGAATGATTTATAAAAAATAAAAACCTGCATGGGTAGAAAAAACCATGCCTAAAAACCACAAGTTTATTGAATAAAACTCCACTGTCATGTCATGGATGAGTTGCCTCCCTATGAATTGCTAACCAGGGAAGCCATTGAGCTCTCAAGCCCTTATAGGATGTTATTATTGTTGATTGCACTCAAGAAGTAGACTGTAAGACAATATTTCTGAAGACATTTCATACTTTGATTAGAGAACATGAAAAAATCAAGTTTGGAATGAGCTGGTTTTTCCAACTCTGCTGACTAGCATTGACCTGAAAGAACTATGCAGGCTGTGTTGGGGAGAATTATCGTAGTGGAAGTTACTATGTAGCCTCCATCCATAAAAGTGTTGAGAATAAGTGACAGTTTTTGTGACTTAATGGTTCAATGCTCAGTCATGAATGGGAGAAAAGGATAGGTCTATCACCTCCTCTGATATTTAGAAATCATCAGGTAAGTGGTGGTAGAAAGAATCTGAAAGCTAGAGGAAGAGGTAGAGTAATTTTCATCTTTCAGGAGTGACATCAAAAATTCCTATCTTGAAAACAAAATATCTGTGGTCACACACATAAGATCTTCACAAGATTGAGCCTATAATACTCCCTCACAGAAGGCCTGGGGCTCTCAAGGATCACAAAGATAAATGTCATTAACCGTTGATGGCTGGGGTACTGGAAGTGACTCTTCTTCAGTGGTGTAGCTACTTCTTTAAGCAACCCAGTGGAGTGAAAAGATTGACCAAGCTAGACATGGGTGGAACTGCTTTTAAACTGTCATTGCTTTGTCTGTCTTTCTTGCATTACTACAAATAGACCCCATAAGAAAAGACACACAGCACAATTTTAGTTCAAAATTTGAAGGTTCACAAAGCAAAAAACTACAGCAAGCCAAGATTTGACTTGTTCTTGAAAACTGAATGTTTTCTCTTATTTAATTTCTTACACATATCATATACTTATACTTAGAAATATCAAATATATATATATTTATATTTATATAATATCTTACTGAATGGTAAAATAACTAACTAGTCTCAGGAAGTTTTCAAACCTTAAAAATTGTTTCTCTATTCTCTTATAGACTCTAACAATATTATTCTGCCGATGGACATAGTGTTAAACTGCCCCTAAATATTTACCTTTATACCCATAGACAAGTATATCTTCCAACCCTCATCAGAGAAGGGTATTTTTGCATGAAATGATGATTAATGTAGTGACTCATGTTGTTTGAATCTTAAATGGTCTTTTAATAAAAAACACAATACTCAATATTCGGTAAAAGCTGAAAGATCAAAGAAGCAGAGCAAGCCAAGCTGCAGCCACTATCTATTACCTTATCAACTCCACGAATCCTCTCACTGAAATCTTCTGAGTCCTCATCTGAAAGGGTCTCAGCCGAACTGCTTTAGTTCCTGTTTCCTCACGCCTCATATACCTTTCTCTGCCCTGCTGTCACTTCCTGGGATTAAAGGCATGTGTGCTTCCAAGCACTGGGATTAAAGTTGTGTGCCACCACTGTCTGGCTCTGTTTCCAGTGTAGCCTTGAACTCACAGAGATCCAGACAGATCTCTGCCTCCTGAGTGATAGGATTAAGGTTGTGTGCCACCACTGTCTGGCCTCTATGTCTAATCTAGTAGCTGGCTCTGTCCTCTGATCTTCTGGCAAGCTTTATTGGGGTACACAATATGTCACCACAGATTCACAACTGGTTGTAACACAGAGAATATGAGACTATGGAATGCTTAGTGGTAAATGAGAAATCGATGTTGCCCTTGTCAGTTACAGTGGAAACCCCAGGTTTGAAGGAGTCACAGAGAGAAGCTGAAGCTGGCACCAGTACTGGAAGAAAGACCAGGTGAAGGTGCAGTCTGTGGAGGCTCGGGCATACTGGAGATACCAGGACCATGGAACCACCACCAAGGACAGGGGCAGGTGTGGTGTGAAGCTGACCTAATGCCAGGAGACAAGCTGTGTTGATTGCAGATTGCAGAACTAGAGAGATGGAACTCCTGAGCCAGTTAGAGCCCATACTATACAGCGTTACAGATATAGGATGGTGAGACAGGATTGGATTTACCCTGATGGAGTTTGGTTTTGCTTCCATCTAATTATTTTTGTGTCCTGCTTCTTTCCTTAGAGTATGTAACTTTTTTTAAAAATTTTACTAGGGCCCAAATTGAGAGACTTAACTTTTAAAGAAATATTAGATATTTTTAAGAGTCTAAAATTTAAAGTGTTCTGTTAGAATAAGTTTTCACATTTATTTATTTATTTTGCAGGTGGAGAAATCTGCCATGGCACAGTGTAGCGGTCAGAGGACACTTACAGGAGTCAGTTCTCTCCTTCCACCATGTGAGAACCGGGCACTGTATCAGGCTCATGAGGCTTGGAAGCAGGTACTTTTGCCCACTGAGCCATTTCCCTGGCCCAAGTGTTGGAATTTTAAAAATACCATCGGACTTTCAAATCTATATTATATTTTATATAATTATATTAATATTAACATGAGATCTTGGTAATAAACAAGGAAGGAAAGATCATGGTTTAATAATGATTTATTTGTGTGAAAAGTTGGCAAGAGGTCAATTGTGCTGGTTACATATTTATCAACTTGACACACTTTATAATTAGCAGAGAAAAGGGAAGCTCAGTTAAGAAAATGGCTCCATCAGATTGGCTTGTCGGCAAGTCTGTGGGGCAATTTCTTGATTAATAATTGATGTGAGAGGGCCCAATGCATCACAGGCAATGCAATCCCTGGGCAGGTGTCAGGGTTGTATTAGAAAGCAAATTAAGCAAGCCACAGAAAACAAGCTAATAAGTAGCATTCTTCTATGGCCTCTGCTTCAGTTCCTGCCTCAAGGTTCCTGCCTTGAGTTCCTTCCCTGACTGCCTTTCATGATAGACTTTGAGCTGTAAGATGAAGTAGTATCTTCCCTTCCCAAGCTTCTTCAGTCATGATGTTTCTCGCACCAGTAGACGGCCCACTAGAAGACCACAATTTCAGTTTGCACTCTCTGTTTCATGCTTTTGGTTGAAGGTGTGTGTTCAAGCTTTCTGCTTCCATGTCTGCCACTTGCTATGATGCCTTCTTTCCATGATGGAATATTATTATTCTGGAAATGTAAGCCCAGTTAAACCCTTTCTTCCATAAATTGCATTTGGTTGTATTTTACTGCAGTATCAGAAAAGTAACTAATACAATAACAGATGAGAAATCTATGAACTTATAGCTGTGAGAGTCACAGAACACCTCTGAGATGTGTCAAGGTGGCCTTGTCAAGTAATTTCAAATTTGTGGATACTAAATTATGACAAAATTAGCACCATACATTGATCAAAATGTGGTTGGGAGAAAAGGATTCTATCATGGTTTGGGGTACCCATCTTCTCAAATATATCAAACATCTATTTCCATACAGGGTCCCCTCAATTAATTTTAGTTTAGGCACAGAGAAAATACCACACTAAAATTGTCAATGTGGAAAGTGGCTGGAGATTCATCATCAGTTTTTCATTGTGCTTCTGCAAAAGTGGCTGTATTTCCTGTTACTTCGCCACTTTTAAAGAAAATGCACCTCTGGTTCTGGAAAGGTGTCCACAGATCCTAACAAACTAATGAATAGGTTTCCATAATGTTGACAACTTTGAAGTGTTGCAAAATTCCCTTAGAAATGGGCCTCCTTTGGTTTCTCTTAGGAAGACCAAAGATACAAAACTGTGATATCACACTATATTAGAATATCATAAACTTTTTTAAACAAAGTCAGCAAGAGCTTTTGTAAAAAACATGACTGCAAACTTTCTAACAATGCCTTCATTTTTCCCAGATGACAAAGGTCTTCATGAGATAGAACTTGGGATTATGCTTGCAAATGACTTTTCCGAGGTTCTTCATAAAACTCAGTTTTATGGAACTGTTCAGTGCTAGCCAATCTACATTGTGGACATATGGAAAATTGAAACTGTCTGGAGTTGGCTAGGTTTTAACAGAGGAGTTGCTTATTCTACATAAGGAGATAAAATTTATCAAGAGTTATTGCATGAATGCAGAAACCATCCCACAAAGCTTACTTACAAAGCTTTGTATCCTTCCATAGACTTTTTTAAATGTATAAACGAAAAGACTGAGTTTCATAAAATTCTGTTATATATTTAGGACTTAAATGGAATTTACTGTGCACTTTGGAGCAGTCATATAAAACATAGAAACAAAATCAATACAGACTATCGAGGAGGCAGAAGCCAACCTCTGTTCTTCTATTGTCTCTATCTGGGCCTGAGAACTGAATTGACCCACGGAAGATTTTCAAGAGAAAAGCGTGGAGACATGGTCTGTTCATAGGAACCCTCACACGGAAGTAAAACTAGCACACATGGCAATATCTAGTGCTGAGGTGCTAGTGTGGACAAAGAGAAACAATGTGTTCGAAGTAACCAGATAATGTGTTCAAAGTAACCAGACAAAGTGTTAGAAGTAACTAAAACAGATGAGAAGGGAGAGTACTGCTGTTCTAACATGGTCAGCTCCCAGATCCGGCTGGGCCAGGCTCTCCCTCTTTCAAATGTTTCTTCCTGGTATTGGGAAGCCAGCACATTTTTCATATAGAAGTCTTTCCTCCTGCTTCTTTATTGTATTTGTGTGTTTTCAGATGTCTGAGCTCAAAGCAATCCCATGCCAAAGTAGCAAATCCCAGGTGGCACATCCTGTCACCTTCTTCTTTCATTGGAAGAAGTTTGGCGAAAGTTGTCTCTAAGTAATACTCTTTGGCTGCTGTTTATTGTTGTCCACAAAGTATGATAGAGAGGAAGGAGCAGGCTTGGAAAGTGGGGGACTCACTTTGATCCCAGTTTTGAAACAATTGACTTCCAAGTATCTAAGTTTTCTTCCATGTTAAAAATCTCAGTGTTTCTGCTGAGCTCTGCCATTATTCCAAGATACAAATACTTTCTAGGTTTTTTTTTTCTCCAGGGAAAACTATGGGGTGTGCTGTAGTTATATGTATGTGTGTGTGTGTGTGTGTGTGTGTGTGTGTGTGTGTGTGTAGCATACATGCACATTCATAGTGTGTATAGTAATACAAAGATACAAAGACTACATATGCTAATCTCCATTTTCTCTTAATTTTTTCTAAAACGAAAACAGCTTGAAGCATATATACATATAAAGTACACATAGTTTAAAGTTTTAAATTATACATTAATTTACTAGCAAACTTAAGGGAAAGTAAAACAGACTATTAATAAACCATGATACATAAATTAAGATGTCCATTAAGCAAATGCAAATTAAAACTACTTCAAGATACTACTTCTCTACAGTCAGAATGGCTCCCATCAACAAATATGACAACAAATGATGGACAGGATGGGAGAGAAAAGAACATTAACTCATGTGAGGGATGCCAACTAATGTAGGCATTGTGAAAATCAATTTGGAGATTTCTAAAAGTATTAAAAATAAAATTACCATACGGCCCAGTTATTTCACTCCTTGGAAACACACCCAGAGAACTCCATACTCTACTGTAGAGAATTGCGCATCATCATGGTGTTAGTGATTTATTCACTACAGCAATGAATTGGAATTAACCTATTTGTCCATCAAAGAGATAAATGGATAATGAAAATCTGGTATATGTATAAAATAGAATGCTACTCAGCTATAAACAAAAATAAAGTTAAAAATTCTGCATAAAAGTAGATAGACTTAGAATATATAATATTAAGTCAAGTCACACAATCTAAGAAGAGAAAAGAAAACTATGTGTTTTCTCTCATATGCAGAACCTGGCCAATAATATATGTATATATGTAAACAAATGTACATGTTGATGGAGTATAACACGGAGAAAAGGGAACAAGGCATGCTAAGTGTAAAAGATGTGGGGCTTGGGGAGATGGCCCAGTGATTAGCAGTCCTTCTTGTTCTAGCAGAGGACACATGTAGATTACCAGCACCCACATAATGGTTCTCTACCATTTTTAACTCAGTTCCAAGAGATCCAATGCCCTCCTTTGACATCTGAGGGCACCAAGCACCAATTTGGTACACATGCATGACTGCAGACAAAACACACACATAAAATCAAATGCATAAGTCTAATTTTAAAAATTAAAAAATATATAACAGACTGAGGAAGGATTCAATTCAGATAATGGACACAGGTTATGAAAGAGGATATAAAGCTACATCTTTTTTTAGTTCTAATCTTCTATGTCATTTTTTGGGGGTGGTGGGTAAGTGCATAAAATATATTCAATAATGAAAATGGAAAATTTAATGTGAAGCTCCATTTGAATACCTATTCTAACTATGCAGAAGTCCATTGCATTGTGTGGATATGGGGGTCTGGTTAATTTTAGTGTGTGATTATTTTTATCTATTTGCCAGTTTTTAACAGTGAAGTTTATAAAATTAAAAAATAAAAATTAAGATGTGGCAAAACTCATAGTAAATTCATGTTTGATAGCAAAGACATACCATTTCAATAAAAACAGGATGTGCTTCTAGCTTCCTATATACTAAATGTGAATAAAAACAAACCTAATGTGGCTTTGTGAGTGTCTCTTACTGTTCTCTGCCTTGATGCTCCACATCACACATGGGCATTGTTTCGTAGCTCATTTGTTAGCTTGTGTTTGAAATGTATTGCTCAGTAAATGTGCTCTTCAGCTCTCATGGGTCTCAGAGGTATCCAGGAATTGTGTAAACATGATACCAAGGAACAAATGCCTATGTACACATCTGGGAATGCATGGATGCTGACTGACTGTCAATAAATTTCAGCTGGTTCAGGTTTACTCCTTTTGCAAATACATATAAAGTATAGTAATTAAATGAGTCTAATCCTAATATTACTGGAATTTGGCCCTAGGGACTCTACAGTTTTTAAGATTACTTTGAAAAGCTAAAAAGAAAACCATTTCCTAAAAAATTTCAGTGTTAAAACACTTAAAAAGAAATCTGTTAAATATGTTGAGGGTGAACCTTATTTGGAGGCTCAAATAATGGAACAGAGAACAGGCAAAAACAATGGAGGTAAAACAGAAGCATAAACACTAAAGAGAAAGGTCATTACAAAGGGCCATTTTCATAGATAACAAAAAAACTGTTTTAGAGCTCATGTAAAGATGAACAGACAACATAGAATTGGCTATAAATTAGAACTCTTGTAGTATCCCTATTGATTAGTGCCCATGACTTAACAAATAATAAACAAGTACTTAGGGTTTGGGGATGCAGGAATGTTTATGAATATGAACATAAATGTGAACATACATAATCTTTTACATAGACATATATATATAATATATGTGTATATATATATGGCTATGTAAAATATCTATGTGACTATCTTATATCTATACAATGTATGTAGATATATATGGCTATATGCATGATATAGATGTGATATGTAGATATATGGCTATATTTTATACATATATAATATATATAATATAGCCGTATATAGGTACATATATATGTTGTTTTAAATCATTTGCACCATACATTATTATGAATTTTTAAAATTCTTAATTTTCAGTATCTTTATTTGTATTTTATTTTAACACAATTGTTATTCACTGATAGCTGAAATCTATTTTGCTTATAGGTTGGATTGCAAACATTACTTAATGACATTTTAAATGTGAAGCATTGTGTTACATTATTATTGTACTAGATTTGTAAGACCTTATAATATAATCTCAATTACTATGTCTTATAATTACCTTATTTTCCACATATTTCACATAAGATTGCTCTTATCTTCTAAGTTATGAATATGTTTTAAGAGTAAAACCTTAACTATTAATATTGAGTTGTAGTATTTAACTCATATGAGCCCAAGAAATATTTTTGTTGTGCCAGGTTAACTAATAAAAGAAAACCAAAATACACAATTTTAATTATGGGTATAATAAAGTATATGCTTTATTCTTTAAGGATGTTATCATTTTTTCTTATATTTTTCAGAGTATATTATAACTACCTGTTTTTAAATTTTTTTTTATTTTTATTTTGCAATACAATTCAGTTCTACATATCAGCCACGGATTCCCTTGTTCTCCCCCCTTCCCTCCCCGTCACCTTTCCCCCAGCCCACCCCCCATTCCCATCTCCTCCAGGGCAAAGCCTTCCCCGTGGACTGAGAACAACCTGGTAGACTCAGTCCAGGTAGGTCCAGTCCCCTCCTCCCAGGCCGAGCCAAGCGATCCTGCATAGGCCCCAGGTTTCAAATAGCCAACTCATGCAATGAGCACAGGACCCAGTTCCACTGCCTGGATGCCTCCCAAACAGATCAAGCCAATCAATTGTCTCACCCATTTAGAGGGCCTGATCCAGTTGGTTACCATTGTTTCATAGTTCATGTGTTTCCATTCGTTTGGCTATTTGTCCCTGTGCTTTATCCAACCTTGGTCTCAACAATTCTCACTCATATAAACCCTCCTCATTCTCGCTAATTGGACTCCCAGAGATCCACCTGGGGCTTAGCCATGGATCTCTGCATCCAGATCCCTCAGCAGTTGGATGAGGTTTCTAGCACAACATTTAGGGTGTTTGGCCATCCCATCACCAGAGTAGGTCAGTTCGGGCTGTATCTCGACCTTTGCCAGCAGTCTGTTTTGGGGGTATCTTTGTGGATTTCTGTGGGCCTCTCTTATATTTCTTTTTAGCAAAGGAGTAAAAAAAATACTTTCACAGGTCCTGTTTCAAATATCTAAGTGGAATGAAAATATTAACTTGAAAAAGCCATAAAAATATTTTGTTCTTTCTTAAGATAGAGAGTTAATTGCAAGTGAAGATTTCAGATGCAAAAAATTTGGGAGCATAAATCAGCTCAAGATTCAAAGGTAAAGGGCAAACTAAAACCAGCAGTAGTCTGCCTTAGAAACTGCTTCAGATATTTTAAACTTTGTTGATGTAATGTTTACTGAGAGGTGACTGTGGACTTTAAGGACCTCTAGAATTTTAATTAACAAACTTTAATATACAATTGTTTGATACTCTACACATGAATCCAGGAACATGATCCTTTAGAAATACCGTAGGATGTTGAACAATGAGAACAACATCATGCTGTGGGCCTACCACAGGCAGACAAGCTGTTGACTGGCTATGTGTGTCTCTAGAACTATCTCCTTCAGTCTCTGACTGTGTTTTCTGAGGAACCACAGCCTTGTATCGCAAAATAAAAACCAGTCCCCAGAACTCATTGTCCATCTCAAAGACACACTTGAGACCATTCAAGCTTTTCACCTGGTCTTCATTTATATTTTTCCCTACAGAATATCCTATGGTCCCAAGGTTTTACCCATAAGATGTCAAATGATAACTTCGAAATTTGTATCTTTAATACTAACTTTTTAATTTCAGAATAATACAGTCATCTGCTATTTCAGTAAGTAAATGAGTACATAATTTCTATCTTTAATGTCACTTCCCAAATAAAATATTTTCCACTTCAAATTTCCATATACTCAACACATCAATAAATCAAGCTGCAGTCCATTTTAATATATAAAGCAGAAACCTGTAGGTCATTCTTTTCTTTTATTCATAACCCAAAATTCACTGTCAATAAAACCTACTTCTTTAAACTCAAGTGCTGTGCACAAGTTCTATTTTTACAGCCATTTACTCATCTGCTATTTCTGTCGCCAACCTTGTTCAAACCACCATTATTTCCCAAAGACTGCTGCAGTTGCTTCCTTACTGGTCTCTTGAGTTCTGAATCTGACCTGTATAAATGATTCACTAGTTAGTATCCACTAAAAGCACATTAAGGACTTCCCATTGTGTTTGTCATAAAAATCAAGTGCACTGAATTGTGTTACTGGGCCATATAAATCACACTGTGGAGTTCCCAGGCTCCACTTTTCCCACTCTCTCCCTATTTTGCATCCTACTCATAATGATGATTTTCTAAGTGTGCAGTACCTCCAGGGGCTTGTTCATAACTTTCACATGGCTGATTCGTTCTTGTCTTTAGATCTCTGCTCTGATGTCACCTCAGATGTTTCCTTGAGTGTTCCTTTCAAAGAGTTTATATGAGTGAGTGACTTTCACTATCCTATATTTTTCTATTTCCTTTACAGAGTTTACCCCAATCTAAAAGGATATATAAGTTTGCATTTCAGTTTTGATAATATATCTATCCTTTCCATGGTGTACGTCATCTGGGTATATGTTCATTTCTACAACCAACTTGTCTACCTTGCAGAGAACTTCCCAGAATATAAGAAGCATGGAATAGTATGTTATCATTCATCATTTTCACAAAAATACCTAGGAGAATATCTTATGCAAAGAAGGACATTCTTTTGACTCATGGTATCAGAGATTTCAGTTTGTTCCTTGGATCCATAGTTTCTGGGCCCAGGATGAAGCTGATCATCATCAGAGCCTCGTCCTGGAGGCATGTGGATGAGAAGTGTGTTCACCCTATGAACAACAGTAAGATGGCAGAGAGGATGGGGCTAGAGACCAAGTACAACCTTCAAAGACACACCCCTATTGACGTACTCCCTCCAACCAGGCACCGCCTCTTAAATTTCCATCATATCTCATAATATCACCACCAGTTGGAGAATAAGCATTCAACACTTGAGCCACAGGCTCATTTGAACCATAATGTGGAAGTTATTTACTCAATAGATATAGTTTTAATTTAATCAACTGTCAACAAGTAATGTCTATCTTGTGGTGTTTCTGAGAAAGTTAAGTGACATTGTGTAGATGTTATTATAGGATCTGGAACATGTCAAATACTTCAAGAGTATGATAACCTCAACAGCAACTACCCATTATCAACAACAGATAAATCTAGTGTCCACAGATCCTGGAGTTTTTCTATAATGGTGTAATGGCTTGGCAAGCTATAATGTGAATGACTTTGTATTTTAAGCCACTGAAAAGTAAAACAAGAGAAAATATGTCATAACAAAATCATATGAAATTCAAACTGCACTATGCATAAATTTTGTGAAATATAGACACACCAATATAGGCATTTTATTTACAAACTGTCTATGGCTATTTTCGTGTTTACAACAATAGTATTGAATTATGACAAAAACTCTCTGATAAAGACTATGTCATCATGTAAGAATGGATTATATCAACTTATGACTATTTCCCCAGGATGTACATCGTTTTAACCTCCCTTTGTTGATACAGAAACTGACAGCAAATAAAACATGAGCTTAACTATGAATACAGTGCTCAATACATCTCTCCATGTTATTTAATTTCATTTTCACCACAACTATGTGAGATAACATTATTAAAAGGTCTCATGGCTCATAACAGACAGAGCCAGAACCCAGAAGAACTTCATCAATTAGAAGCTTATATTATAACCTCCTTTTTCACAATTAAATTATTAGGTACATGTTTATTAAATTTACTTTTCCTATTAATCATATAGATAGATGGTTCTAATCAGCTCATAAACAAACTCTTGATGCTTTGTCAATTTATCTCAAAATGCTAAAAAAAACAAAAAAACAAATCAAAACAATGGAGAAGCCAGCAATTCCAGAGATGCACTCACACCATAAAGAGTGGCCTAGAAGCATCCTTGGAACAGAATCTATGACTGATACTAGCCTATAGTAAAGAAGCCTTTTTATCAAAGATATTTTCTGTTGTGACAAATAAAACCCACCACAAATGTATGCCTTTGGGTAGTGTGGTGTTCAGAGATTTGTATGAACAAGAAGTCAAAAACAATTTTTAAAATTCAACATATCTCTTGAAGCCAAGAAATGAAAATATGTATGTAACTTGTACCTTTTTTCAAACCCAGTTGAATCCAGTTTCAGGGAGCTTTCCTGACTTTTCCCCCAAACACCCCAGGGAACCATTATCTTCACATCTTAGATACTTCTAAGGCTCTCTGCAAATACATAGAGCATATCATATGATCATGTGGAGTTTTCACAGTACCCCTTACTCTGCTGATTCCCATGGGGATTAACCCAACTTTTCTTCATTTCCAATTATCCTGAATTACAGAATATTTTTTCTCTTCTGTTTGTAAGTGAATTTTTGTTTCTTCAAGTTTAATCATGATAGCAATTTCACAAAGCTTTGTTTTTCATAAAGAAAATGATAAAACCAAAGATGAATTGAGAATTGCTATAAATGCAGGCTGAAAAAGAACTTCAAATATTGTCAGGTAGATGTGTTGATTTTTTTGTGTATTTATTTATTTATTTACACCCCAACCAAACTTTCCCATTCCTATCCTCTTCCTACTTCCTTCCCCAATCTCCTTTATCCCCCAGATGTGTTTATTAAAATATATACTATTTATACAAAATAATGGGCTTACTTGTGATATTTTCTTACATGTGCATAATGTGCTTTGATTACATTCACCCCATAATACCTCCCATAATCTTCCTTTCTTTTAATCCCTTCCATATCATAAACACATCCCATAGTCTAGTTTCACAAATGTTTTTCCTACTAGATTCCATATTAGTCAGGACTGTCTGGAGGAGCAGAATTGATAGAATGAATATATATTAAAATGGGATTTATTAGATTGGTTTACATGATACAGTTTAAGTAGTCCAACAATGTCTTATACTGGAGAGGCTAAGAAAACAGTGGCAGCTCAGTCCATGAAGTTGTTCGCCTAAGCAGCCCCAATCTTCTACTAAAGGCCCAGAATGTGCCTGGAGAATCATTGGTCTTCAGTCCAGTTGGAGCCCAAAGAATCTGGGTTCTGTTATCAGTGACGGAACAACAGGACTACACTGTAAATGCAGTGTAGATGGACTTGCCCGCAAGAGCAAAGCCAAGAAGACTTGGTCTTCCTTTTGTCTGGGTTTCCACTGGAAGGTGGTGCTCACATTTGGGGTGGGTCTTCCCACTTCAAATAACATGATAAAGAAAACTTCTCACACCCTGTGCCCATCAGCTTGTCTTTTAATTTATTATAGAACCAGTCAAGTAGATAACAGAGATGAACAATTCTACCACAAATATAAAAGAAAATGTAATATTTGTCTTTCTAGGGCTGGCTTATTATTTAACATGATGATCTCTAGTTCTGTACATTTTCCCATAAAAAGGATTTAGTTATTCTTTATAACTACTTCATTTTATAATTACATATATGTACATATAATGTTTATCTATTCATCTGGTGACTCAAAGACTTGTCTATTGTGTATTGTGTTATAATAAACCTGGGAATGCCTAAGCAGCTGTATTTATTGAGTGCTATCTTTTATTCCTTTGGTTATATACCCAAGATGACCCAGCTTCATCATACTGCTATATGTTTAAGTTTGGGGGAGAAACCATACTGATTTCCCCAGAGATTGCACAAACTTATATTCCCACCACCAACACATGAGTTCTTCCCTTCCTTCCAGGTATTTGTTGCTTCTGTTTGTGTGTTTTCTTGGTGATAGTAATTATAAAAGGCTGATATGGAATATGAATGGAGTTTTGTATTTCCCTAATGGCACTGTTTGTCTTCCATGCAGTCACTGGCCAGCTAAACTCCTTTAAAAAGGTCTGCTCACTTCATTAGCCATTTTAGTGAGTAGATTACTTATTATTTGGTACTTACTTTTATGAGTTATTTGTGTAGGTTTTATATTCATCTTTTCCAGGATGAATAGCTAGCATGGATTTATTAACTCTTGCTATTATTTTCCAAACTATTGGAGTCCTATTTAGAAAATTGTTGTTTATTCCTAAACTCATGGTGTTTTCCTTCCTAGTAATTTCAAAGTTTTGAGATTTACATTGAAGTTTTTGATTCATTTTACACTGATTTTTATATAAACTGAAACATAAAATTGGGCTTCAACCTAGTATCATCAGATATTGAGGTTTACAGCATCATTTGGAGGCTGTCTTTTCTACAAAATATGTTCTTGAAAAACCAGGTGGCTCTGTCTCTGTGGGTGTGTTCCTGGGTTTCCTGTTCCAGATCACTGGTCTGTTTCTCTGTCAGCCAGCATCAAGCTGTTGTTGTTGCCATGGCTCTGTAGTATGATTTGTGATTAGGCATTGAATGCCTTCAGCATTACTGTTTGCCTAGGATAACTTTGCTATTCAACATCTCACATACTTTTCTTTCAATTTCAGGAATTTGTCCTATTTCTTTGAAGAAGCTATTGGAATTTTGATGATGATTACATCACATCTGTAGATTACTTTCAAGAACATGATCATTTTCTCAATAGTAGTCATGACTGCCCAATTTTTGTGACAGCAGTCAGACTCACCCAGGTCCTCTACAAGAGCAATATTTACTCTTGACCTCAGAACCATCTCCTAGTCCTGGGACAATCAACTTATTTTATTTTCCATCACTCAATGTGTAGTACTTTGCTACAGCAGTCATGGGAAAATAAAGTAAAGGAGATAGATAGCTGTGAAAAAATAGGAAAGCAAAAAGTCTACAGTGCAGCCCCCCACACATATACACATGCATGTGTGTTTGTATGTATGTATGTATAAAACAACAGTGACTGTGGAGGATGTCCACTCTGCTTTATATGCATTAAAATTTTCAGTGCCACAGTGGTCCATGGAGTTAATACTGCACATATTACAAATACAAACCTTAAGAATTAATTCTGTGGACACAGTGGAGCAACACAATTTCTTGACTCTTTCACAATTTCATGCTTATATATAATTTGCTATTATCATCCCCTGTAGCTGGAGTTTTCTCTCCAGGTCCCGCAGAACCCCTGCAGTCCGACAGCCCACTCATAAAACAAACACACAGATGTTTATATTTCAAACTGTATGGCTGTGGCAGGCTTCTTGCTAACTATTCTTATATCTTAAATTAACCCATTTCTATAAATCTGTACCTTGCCACATGGCTCGTGGCTTACTGGCATCTTCACATGCTGCTTGTCATGTCAGTGGCTGGCAGTGTCTCCCCCACTCAGCCTTCCACTTCCCAGAATTCTCCTCTCTTCTTGTCCCGCCTACTTCCTGCCTGGCCACTGGCCAATCAGTGTTTTATTTACACAGAACAATATCCACAGCACTTCCCCTTTTCTTTTTTCTTTCTTTCTTTTTTTCCAAAAAGGAAGGTTGAATCTGTCTTATTGTGAATCTATTGCTTTAAACTGCAGCACTTGTAAGACTGAAACGGCTGTTGTGGCTGCTGGCTCCACCCACCTCAGCTTTCCAACATGTCTGTGTACGTTTACTGCCAGCTATGGGAGCCATCGTGGGTCTATGTTTTTATCCAAGCAGTGGGTAGCCCAGAAACCTCTTTTTTTTTAAAAAAAAGAAAAAAATACTAGCAAAGGCTAAATCCACCACACAGCAGCAGACTAATGTGGTGCTTGTAGACGCCTCACTCCTGCCATACTGCAGGTCAAGCGCAAATGCCAAGAAGCTGCTAATAGCTCAAACCTGTTTTGCAGTGTCTAGCTGACCGTATGAGACATGAAGCAGGAACCTGGTTTTGGCTCTGTTTCGAATTGCTTATTAAATATTCTCAGGTTTAAGGTGGAAACTCGAGCCATTGGGCGCCATTTGTAGCTGGAGAATTTCTCTCCGGCTCCCGCCAAGTCTCGCCAGTCCCAGAGCCCACTTATAAAATAAACACACAGACTCTTACATTATTTAAACTGCTTGGCCATTAGCCCAGGCCTATCATTGTCTAGCTCTTACTCTTATATTTAGCCCATTTCTATTAATCTATACTTTGCCACGTTGCTCGTGGCTTACCGGTACCTTACATCTTCCTTGTCCTGGTGGCAGCCCCAGGCAGTCTCCTTCTCTGCCTTCCCATTCCCTCAATTCTCCTCTCTGTTAGTCCTGCATATACTTCCGGTCTGGCTACTGGCCACTGTTTATTTATACAGAGCGATATCCACAGCATTTCCCCTTTTCTTCTTTTTCAAAAAGGAAGGTTTTAACTTTAACATAGTAAAATTACATATAACAAAACAATTATCGAGCAAGAATTACAGTTACAATATTAAAGAAGATATTCTATCTATCTTATATTTGTGAGTTTAAGGTTTCATATCTAACTTATCTTTTATCATAACTAAGGAAAATTGTAACTATTTAGCTTCAACTACATCAAAGACCTCAGAAGGATATATTACCTGAGAAACAGGAGGATGCAAGTAACTTTCAGGAGTCTTGTAGGGTAAACAGAGACAGCTGACAGCCTAGACAGTCACCTCATGTTCCTTTGTAAAGTTGGGGCATCTGTCTTTAGCCCACAGGGCTAGAGTCTCTTGGTCATTTTTCTCAGTGTCCTGTAGAATGTCTGACAGTTTTCTCTGTGAAGCAGGAACCTGAAGGACCATTTTGTCAAGCAAAGTTTAGTGGTCATCTTTCTATGGGTTCTGTGTGTCCAGTCAATCAAGCAGTCCAGGCAAGAACAGTTTCTTACCCAAATGGCTATTTTTGCCAAGGTGAAGATAAACTCCATATGGAGTGTCTTCGATGCCCATCATCCTCTCTGAAGTAAATCTGGTGCTGTAAGGAGCAGACATGTCTCACTGTCCAGAAAGTCTAAATTTTAAAAAATATTTTAAATGCCATATTCTGTAGGTCTTTGAAGTATTTGAAGATTACTTATCTATCTGAAATGTATCTATGTATACCTAGAAGACTTAACTAACCTGGCTATAAGTATGATTACCATAGACGACTAATTATTAATCTATTTAATTATCCATTCTAATCTAAATGAGTTCCATAAACATAATACCTCAAACGAGAATAGAAATATATATATATATACAGTATAACAAAATTAACTTTAAACTTGTATCAATAAACTAAAATCTATACCAATGTAAAACATTTTAAATATAAACTAAAATCTATACCAAATGTAAAACATTTTAAACAAGTTGTTCTTTAATAGTAGGTTCATTAATCTACCCTTTTATCCTATCATATCTATATCCTATATATCTATATCATATCCCCTTTTCTTCTTTAGAAAGAGATTGCATTTATAATCAACCTGTTTTAAATAAAAATATTGGCTTTTCTCTGTCCCACACCAGAGGGATCTTCTGATATGGGACAAAAGAATCTTTTAACCTTTTATTTTAGGAATATGTTTGGGTTTAGAGAAGGAATGAGCCAATTCCATCTCCAAAGCCAGCATGGTATTTTTAGGAATTTGGGCGTAGCTTCTCTTACTACTTCCTGCTGGAGGGGGGTGCTGTATCTTATGGGGACACAAAGAAAATTTTTAGGATTATGGAGTAGTCCATGAGGGTGTATCATCTGAGCTAGTTGCCTTGAAATGGTTCTGGATGTTGGATCATCTGGGCCATGGTGTCATCAGAGATCTTTCAGGTGGTCTTGGCTGGTCAAACCTGATGTATCTTAATCTGGAACAAATCCATAGCCTCTGGCTTTCTGTGGAAACAAAAGCAGAGCCTCCTTTCCAAAGCAACATATCCTTGTATCCAAATTTTGAAGTCAAGGTACCTTTAAAGTATACATTTTGGCATAACTCAACAGCTTTTACAATCAAATGTTTTTCTTCAGTTACAAATATCAAAGACAACATAATCCAGATTCTCTGTGTGATAGCCATCTTTACATGGCTTATTACCTTTACTGTTTCTTTAAAGACTTTATTTTTAAAAACTATCTATTTGTTTATATAATTGTATACATTCATTTTTCTCCCTCTTTCAAGCCTACGTACATTTTTACATACATTGTAAACTATTCCATCTGAATCAGTCTTATTGTGAACCTATTGCTTTAAACTGCAACATTCTAAGACTGAAATGGTGCTGTGGCTGCTGGCTCCACCCACTTCAGCTTTCCAATATGGCAGTGGTATGTTTTCTGCCAGCTCTGGGAGCCATCAACTCTCAGAAATAGTGGGTCTATGCTTCTATCAAAGCAGTGTGTAGCTCAGAAACCTCTTTTTGTTTTGTACTAGCAAAGGCTAAATCCACCACGCAGCTTAATGTGCCACTTGCAGAGGCCTCAATCCCGCCATACTGGAGGTCCAGCGTGCACGCCAGGAACCCACCATAGTAGATAGTAGCTCAAACATGCAGGCTGCCCCTAACTTGAAAGAGACAACTAGGAACTGTTTTCAGTTCAGTTTTAGAATCTTTTTACTCAGGTTTTAGGTGGAAACTCTTGCCAACATGTTGGGCGCCATTTGTAGCTGGAGAATTTCTCTCCAGCTCCCGCCAAGTCCTGCCAGTCCCGGAGCCCACTTATAAAATAAACACACAGACTCTTACATTATTGGCTTATTGGTACCTTACATCTTCCTTGTCCTGGCAGTGGCTCCAGGCAGTCTCTTCTTTCCCTTCCTGTTTCCTCCATTCTCCTCTCTGTTAGTCCCACCTATACTTCCTGTCTGGTTCTTAGCCAATCAGTGTTTTATCTATATAGACTGATATTCACAGCAATCCCCCAATACACTCTTGTCTCCCTTCCATCCCCACCCTCTTTCACTACCAGTCATTTTCCCAGATTTGTGAGTTTTAGTTTTTGTTTTCTTGCTCACTTAGAATGTGATCATGCATGTACTGAAATATATTTTGCTTTTCTATGCAACACATACGTAAATCTAAGTACGACTTATTCCACAAAGGAAATGGATACCCACTCTAGACATTAGCAATCACACTTGGAAGTATCAAACTCCAGGGAGAATGAGCCCCAGTGGTTCTGGGGGTGCTTCAACTCTGCCCCAGCTATTTCTGCTGCCTTCACAGACTTCCTAGAAGCCTGTGGTAACACGTTGCTTACAGTGAAGAAGATTCTATCTGAGAATGCTGGTTGTAATGGTGAGATATCAGAATTTATGCACCCTCTACTACTACGTTTTGTTTCCCAGATTAAAGAAGAAAATAATAAAAGACCACAGAAGATCCATGCATGTGAATGCATGGCTGACTTTTCCAGTTCAGGTGGGATTCATCAGGAAGCCCCAAAGAAAACCACAAATCACGGAGAGAAAAAGATTGATTCAAAATATCTAGGGTTTAATGGATAGCAGGAACAAATCCTTGGCTTAAGAAAATACAAATTTCCAACTTTTTTGTGGTAGAGATTAAGATCTCTGAGCTGTCAGTGACAATAAGGTGAGAAGAAAGAATTGTAATTGTATGTCAAAATGAGGTCAAGCGAGATTCTCAAGTTGGCTGTAGTTTGTACTGAGAGATCAGATGGCGAAGACCCTGATCATTCTATATTATGAGGAGAATACAACAGCCTGTCTTGTCCTTTGCAGTAGAAATGAACTGATACAATTGCTGTCTTCTGAAGGAAGCCCCTGTGGGGACCTGTGAGGGTAAACTGTGGCTGCTGGATCTGCAGATAATGGCCTTCTGGCTTCCACAACTCTAAAAAGAGCTCACTCCAGCCAATTCTTTTTTCTAGGACTTTGTGCTTTGACATCAATGCACACTCTCCTTAGAGTTCCGTTCCTTGCTTTCGTTCACCTTTGCAAAGTTAAGGCTCTCTATGGATTCCTGCATCTTGAAATGAATCCATCTTGCCAACAATAATCCAATTCATGAAAATGTCACTTGGACCCCATCAGTCAGTGACAATTGTGTTAATTCTTCTAGAATTATGATAAACATTTAATAAACCAGAAATTTGGCTTATGCTATTTTGTCCTTATCACCAATGGAGCAAAAACATTTTTATTTTTGATTTTAATAATAGACTAAAGCCTGTACTCTGAGAACCCTCTATATTTGTTATGCCATTAGTACTAGACAATCTTGAGCATCGTTTTCATTATTTGTTTTTGGATAGCTGGGGACTGACTCCAGGACTTCACATACTAGGTGAGCTCTCTACCACTGAACCACTTCCTTAGCCTATGGGCTATCATTTTTAAAAGCCTGAACTCTGGGCTCTGGTAGTGGAATCATGTATGTCTGCAGTGGCTTGCCACCTTGAATGGGCCTAGATTGTATTCACCTTTCTCATATATGAGGGTAATGAGTACTTATCTAATGGGAATTGTAGCTGAGAGAGAGAATACATATAAAATGCTTGAACAAATGTCATAAAGGGCTGATACAGGAAATCATTTCAATATCATTGCTAAATTTCAAAATAACAAGAAGTCTACATTTTTCCTTATGGTAGATTGTTTTTAGTTTGTGGTTACTTGCTAAAAAGGAGATTTCTTGACCTCACTAATGTCTTTTCTATTGCTGCAAGAACTGAACACAGTATTTAAAAGGAGTCACACAGAATTATGTCCTGAAATAGCAGCCTGAAAGGAGATTCAGGGAGACCTAGTCACTTTGAGTCCTTTACAGAGCAATTCACTCCATCCTTCCCCATTCTTTAAATTGAAGTAGGATGGCAGAAGCCATTCAACTCTTCTTATTTCCATAAATAAGCAGTTCTTTTGTATTTGGTTAGAGGTATAAAGCAGATAGCTGGCCAATAATATCCCCATATCAGGTAGCAAGGTGCACTCAGATCACAAAGGAAGAACAGTTAGCCTTTGTCTGAAAGGCACAGGTTGCCACTGCAGCTTAAGCTGTTTGAAAAGGCTCGTGGATCAGAGGGATTAGTTGATTCTATGGTGAGGTCTCTGGTTGCCAAAAAAGCACCTGGAAATCTATGGCATTCCTTAAAACGTTGTGAAATGCTTGCTGGCTGGTTTCCTTGTGCATCAGTGATTTGTGGCCCACACACACAAAAAGCATCTTCTGATGCTAAGCAGGTGCTCCCAAGGTCAAGCTTGGCCTGACTTTCATATAAAGCCAATTACCTTTAAATAAAATCCAATGTTTATTCTTACACAAAAGAGATGTATGTGAACAATAGATGGGGTAGAGAGAGGACATCCAAGAGCTGCTCTTAACACCACAGTGTCCTGTGGCCATCTTCCTAGACAATGCCTGCCCAGGCATCTCATCACCTAGACTTATTCTCTTCCTGTTGACATCATCAGAATCAGCAGCTAGATGATGCCATCAATGTACCTGAGTTGAGGTGACTTTTAGGGAACCCTGATTTCCGTTTTGATTTTTTAACTCAATGGCTCACTTTTTTTCTTTTCCTTCCTGGGATTATCCAAACATAGTGAACTATAAACCCTCACTGGAGGTTTTGACCAAAGAATACATTTGAAGAGCTTAATTCAGCTGCCTACAAAGTTAGGGTCAAGCCACTTCCAAGCCTACCAAAACTGCATATGCATTAATAACCATGTTTAGCCTAGGACTGGATGGAAAAGACACTGCTGGATGTGGTAGTATTTTGTCTCTTGTTTCTGTTAGAGATACTTTAAACGTGCCTTGGAAACACACATTTGGGCAAATAAAGAGCATAGATGTCTTTAATCAGTTCCTACTCTAAAGTTAAGATTTCTTCTGGAAGATGCTTTGCTACATGAAGCAAGGTTTGTACTCATTAAGCACTTCCCAGTAGGTCACTGCAGCTTGGGAAAGCTCCCTTGGCCTTCCTGCTCATTTAGTGAGCAAGATTATCAACTGTAAGGACACTTGATTCCAATGAGCATCTCTGATATTCTTTCTTATTTTTATTAAAATACTACTTGCTCTGTATGAAGTGCCTGTGACTATTAGACCAATGGCTTCCCTTCTGACTCATTTACTTTCTAGAAGACAACAGTAATGCTGATCTATTGCTCTGCAATCTACTTAGGTTGTCTTCTTAGCACCAGCAACATAAATGAGATAGATTTGAGGTGCTGTCACTGACAGAATAGTTCACAACTTTAAAAATATTTTCACAAAATTAAGATGGCAGAGAAATACAATATGGCTTACTGATAGGCAACTTTACTTTTATTTATTTATTTTGATGCCCAAGATGGTGGTTTAATTATTCAAATATATATTTAAAAAATGCAAGCCAAGCATGGTGTGCACATGTTTAATCCCTGCACTTGGAAGAAAATTGGGAATTTGAAGGCAGCCTTGAGTACATAATGAGACACACCTTAGAAAACAAAAACAAACAAACAAAGAGGAGGAAGGGGACGAAGAAGAGGAGGAAGAAGAAAAAAGAGCAGGAGAAAATATATTTGTACCTCTTACACGGGGGCAGGGTGGTGGTGGCAATGTGAATGTAGATGCTTTAGGATGAAGAGTTCACTCTCCTCTTACATAGTGAGCATAATCACCTGTCATGAGAGACAACTATGTCCTAGAAGAGACTGTTTGCTCAGACAATGAGAATACATTTTTTTCTGGAGTTTAAATTCATAGCTCTCAAGTACCACTACATGTTAAACTCATCTGGCAGCTTCAAAGACATCACACTGTAGTGTTCAGACTGCACCTCTCTGGACGTGACCCCCTGCACCTGGTGGGCTCTCAGAAATCTAGATGCTAAGTACTGTGTCAATGGCCAGTTCCTCAGTAGATTGAGGAACTGCTTCTGGGCTAAGGGAAGCATGGCCAGAATTTCTCACCTCAATAGCATTATGCTCTAAGAGTCAATTTCCGAAGTTTACCCAACTCCATACAATTAGTAGCTTCAGATTGTAGAGAGGGCAAAGGCAGAGTCAGAACTGATCACCAATTGCTCACTGTACCTTTGCCTTTGAAGTGTAAAGCTACCTCATGGGGAGACAAAGTAGGAGCCTCAACATGTGCTAAAATTATAGTTTTAGGATGACACTTCAACATTTAAATGATTAACTACTTGTGACTAAAAATATTTGAAAAGCCAAAACGCTGTCTGAAACTTCATCTAGAGGAGACTTAATCACTGAAGTAAGAGTCAGAAGCCAGTCATTTACTCTTTGTTTACCCCATTAACCACAGGGAAAGAATTCAGTATCCAGTGGTACCTCTCTGAATAATGCAGGGGTCTACTGAGTCTGACAAAGGATGCTGTTCTCTCACAACAACCCTTGCTCATGTTAGGACCTGATGCTAGAGTGCATCAAAATCAGCATATTTCTCAGTAACACTTTAAGGAAATTCCCAGTGATAGTAGAGACAGACAAAGCCAAAAGATTCCCAAGGCACTGGGGAATATAACGATGCAAAGAAGTCTTGAGAAGAGATTGTTACCATAGGTTGAAAAAATAGAAACCAATAACTAACTAACTGTGAGGGGCAGCCATAATGAATTATTCATCCTCTGTGGCCTCTTTCTTGTTCAGAAGATATAGATTGAGAGTAGGACTAGAGGTGAGAGAAAGAAACAGGATAATAATTATTATAGAATTTTTAAATACAAAGTTCATTTCAGTCTTCATTAAAAACATTCGAATTTGATTTGAAACACAGAGATTTATCTATCCATATATAGAGAGAGATAGATAGATAGATAGATAGATAGATAGATAGATAGATAGATAGATAGATGATAAATAAATACATGGTAGATTGATAGATACATAATAGATAGATAGATAGATAGATAGATAGATAGATAGATAGATAGATAGATAGATAGAAAATCTCTCCTAGCATTTGCAATTTAGGGTGTTTATTTTTATTTTCATTTCTGTCCTCAAAAAAGCACTCACTGGCCTTCAGAACTTCTAAGGTAGGGAAAGCAAATTTGTAAAATGGAATAGACTCAATGGTCATGCTGTAGACAATTACAGTTGTCTTGCTAATTTTTTATAGATTGGTTGATAACTATTGGCTAAAATTTATAAAAGCCCAGGAAATTAGATTATTGTATCACTCAAAAATTTTCAATTTCCTTGAGTGGAGAAAAATGAGTCAAGACTAGAAATAGGCTCTGGAAAATAGACAAGAATGGTTTTCCTGTCCCCCAAAAGCAGCAAGCTTCTCAGTCTTCTGTAATGACAGAATGAATTATGACTTCAAGGGGTCAATGAATAGCAGCAGCTGAGATGCCAAAAAAATGTAGGATGGAGCTGGGACAAGGAAATTGAGCACCAGCAGTTTGGTTAAACAACACTCACTTCTCCCCCAGCACCCTACAGAGAAATCTATACCTCAAGAACCTTTTTGTTTTCTGGAATTTGAACGATTTCCTTTTCATTCTCAGGGAGTCCACATCCTTATTGTAGTATTAACGTTATTTACATTCATTTCCCCCTCCTTGAAGCTCAAGGTGATTTAGTAACTTTAAAGTAGCCAAAGTTAATAATCAGAAATGCCAGCCATGACGACATGGCAACTCCACTGTTTCTAGCTCCTGAGGAAATAAGTGTGCATGAGCAAATAATTTTTTTTTTCCACTGGGAGTGAAGATCAGCTATGGAAAATGGAAGGAACCCATCAGTTCCTCATGATTCTGGTTCTGGAGGTGTCTATGGTCTTTTTCTACAGTTCTCATGAGCATTGAGGCTCTGCATAGAAACTCACCTTCATCCTCAAGGGTGTATAAGCACAGCAGTGATTCTCTTGCTGCAATCAGATAGCACTCCTGTCTCCTTCCACGGGAAAGCTGCTGCAGATAGTGACAATGGTGGTGACAGCATAGGAAAAGAGGGTCAGTGAGGCGTGACAGTAGTAAATGTGGCTTTCACTCAGGAAGTAGTGCAGCCAGGGGAAAGCGACCTCTGAGGAACACTGGGCTCAGTTACAAAGACAGCAAGGTCAGGTGGATATTGGTAACCAAGGGGATCACTGTGGGAAGGCCAGTAGACAGGGCAGTGGTGACTCTTTAAAACTTGAATTAACCGCGTTTTTGCTGAAGTCAAGAGAGTATTAGATATCATGGGAGGCTTGTAGGATTTGGTCAGATGTTGAAGAGTATCAGATATGAAGCCCAGGAAATTCTCTTGATAGAAGTAGGAGATAGGGGCACAATAAGGAAAATGCTAAGGTCCATGGTTCATAACTATGTAAAATGAGGTTACAGAGGAGCCAAGATTTGGTCAAAGAGAAAGATCCTGACACTGGATAGGAGACAGAAAGGACCAGGGTACTGGTTACTATCTCTCTTCAGGTGGGGACTGTGACTCATCACATCTATGACTCCAGCTTTTCCACTGTTACGTTGTCCATTAGTGAAAGCTAGACAGGTATCACCAAATTTCCAGTGATTTGGATGGATGCTCACAGCCACCAAAGTACTCACACTGTCTTCTGCCTCCCCTGCTTCCTCATCTTCATGCCATGACTGGCATCTTCCAATGATGCTTCTGCAGTTATCAAAGACTTCTTCTTTTACCCACCTGCCATGCCTATAAAGGCTAGAAGGCAGCACATTTCACTAGCATGCTGTATAGGAAATGAGTGTTTTTGTCAAAGGTCACTGGCATATTGTTTTGACCTCATTTTATCAGTGGTCCTTGTGAACTCTGTCCAAAGAATTCAGCTGAGACACTCAAAGCACAGTGTAGAAGATACACGGAATTTATCACAGAGAAAAGTGGAGTACTCACAAGAGGTGAGGGTGGACAGAGGGCACCATTGTACTGATCACAATTTAGGTCGGCTTCTTACCATGTATAAAGTCTCTAGAACAGTTAGGTTTCTTCATTTGGACTGACCTCTCAAGGAAGAAGCACTGGTAAGCCCTTGTTTGTTATCAGAAAGCTAATTACTATGTATAAGAGCTGTCTTATAAGATGAGCTCTGTGCTGGCTAGCTTTATGTCAGCTTGACACAAGCTGGAGTCATCAGAGAGGAGAATGCCTTAATAATTTCTTAATTAGTGGAAGATGGCCCAGCCCACTGTGGGTGGTGCTACTCTTGCTTCAATGGTCCTGGGTTCTATAAAGAAGGAGGCTGAATAAGCCATGAGGAGCAAGACCCTCTGTGGCCTCTGCATCAGCTCCTGCCTTCAGTTCCTGCTCTATTTGAGTTCCTGTTCTGACTTCCTTTGATGATAAATAGTGATATGGAAGTATAAGCCCAATAAATCGTTTCCTCCCCAACTTGCTTTTTGGTTACAATGTTTCTTTACAGCAATAGAAGCCCTAACTGAGATAGGCTCTTAAAACAAAGTTATATAATTATTATGAATGACCCTCTCAGCTGTGTAGGATGTCACACTTTCAAGAAGCACAGCTGTGAGTCCAGTCCCACTCCTCTCCTTACTGATTTAAATTCTTCAGTTCCCCTCCTTAGTTTCATGGGCTGTTGATGATGGAGAGGTCCAGCCCCAGATGCTCCAAGTTTCTGATATCTGGTGCACTACAGACAAAAAGAAGGAATGGCAAATTTGCTTGGGTCATGGTCATAAACCTTACTCTAATTTAGATCAACCAATTCTCTCAATCCTAAAGTTCCTGTGACTATGTCTCAAATTATTCATAATGGGTAGGGAACACTGAATATGATTAATTAACACTTCTCAAAACCGTAGCCGACTGGAGAAGCTTTGATGAACTTTTCTTTAGTTTCCCCACTTCCCCCAAGGACAGAACTCACATCCCTAAATAGCTGTTTGCCAGTTCAGGATGTGAATCCGAAAGGGAGCAGGAAATCTACAAAGAGAAAATGCAATGTGCATATCTCCTGGGTGAGTCTGCTCTGACGTCTTCACTTATGGAAAATAACTTGCTGGACACACACAGTGGTCTAAGAAATACCCAGAGAACTAAAGAATCTTTTTTTAATGTAGAGCTGTCTGAAAACTGTTCAAAGCTTAATTCCTTTCTTTTTTTTTTTCACGCTAAATGAGGGGATTCAAGTGGTTGTTCACTAGATTAAATGTACGTAAATATTTACCATATTTCTATATATTACTTTCACCCCTTAAGTTTCATCTAGGAGAAGTGTTGGGCGTTATTTTGAAAAGCCTTTTTCTGCCTGCTAATGTTCTTCCATTTTATATAAATATTGTCAGTGATGGAAACTCCTCACCAATGACCTGAAAGAATAACTTGAGGACATTTCAGATTCTTTGATTAAAAAATGGTTCTCAAAGTAAAATCATGGGTTTCTGTGATAAATTTTAAAAGTGATACATTACCTTTTGTCTCATATACCTTTGATGTTTTTCAATTGATGATTAAATCCTTGTATCTTTGGTTTCCTGTTAGTAAAAAAAAGAATGTGAAAGGGAGCCATTGCCAAGAGGAAGTGATTTTGAATGCAACAGAGGAATCATATAGCCTGTGTTTTGGATACCCAGCTAAGTAAGGCAGTTCTGTTTTTCTGAAATTTTTGCACTTGCAAACTTCTAGGGAAAAAAGCGTTTTATCTGTGGAGTCCAGTATGTTAACAGGAAGCAAAAGTTCAGTCACTAAAGAGGCACTTTTCTTCCCCTGACACAAACTTTGCTTCTGTGACTTGATTGACAGCCATCCCACTGTCTATAAACAATCCACCATTGCCCCAAATCACCATTCAGTTCCTGCATCCAACATTTAAACATTGAGTGCTTTTGCGCTCAATAAAATTCCTTTTCATTCCTTCCTAGGTTGCCATGTCTCTTCAAACAGAGACAGAAAAGCTGTGGTCTGTGTCAGACAGATTTTAATTTTCAGTCCTCATCCATTTGCAGGGGACTAGACACAGGCAAACAGACTCTACCCCAAAGCCTAGCAACCTTCAGTTTAAACAGCCAATGCATATGAGTCCCGGGATGGGGGCCTGGACCTGTTCACACATGAATAAAGAAGATTAAGATTTCCTTTCAAAGACCTGAAGCCTTTTTGACAGCCAGTGTCAACAGCGCTGTCTGCCTTCAATGTGAACCAGTCTTCTAGCACAGATTCCCACAGGGAGGTCCTGCCGATTAGCATGCATCACGCCACCATTCCATGTCGGTATTTAATGGAAGAATAAGGGTGTAAAGTTTTGCAAACTCTTACTTACCCACAAAGAAAGGATAACTTACAGGAATTGTTGAAAGAAAATACCAGTGAACATGAACACCTACAGGGAGCATTTAAAAAGTGAAGAGCCCAGAAGGGAAAGGAAGAATAGCTGGGATTTCTATTATCTAATTGCAGAGAAGTTAACAAAAACCTTTGTAGTCAAAAGACCTGTTTTGAAATTCCCTCCAAAAATCAGCTTTACTCTGAGAGGGAAAAAAATGTCATCTAATTTTTCTTTCCAAGTAAGGTTATAAAACTGTTTCAGAGAATGGGAATTTATTATCATCATATTTATAAATAAATATTCTTCCTTATGGTTAGGGGAACATTTTACAAGGAAGATTTATAATTTTCTTAATATTTATTAAGGAAAAATTAAAGTAGTGCTAAATGAATGAACTCGGGCTTTATTAAATAGTGAGTTATGTAACAATTTTGTGTCCTTTGTAAGAACCACAAAGGGGAAAATAGTGTCTTGTCTACAAATGCCCAGCCTCCACAATTTAATTATCCGACTTCCATGACAAATTCTGACAGTTAAACAAGTTGACATATGGATCATTTGTCCTATCCTCTTATTAATTTATATTTGCTGAATTATTTGGGGATGAGTTGCAATACTTAAATCATACCTATTTACAAGACCATGACTGTTTTTCATTATGTGACCAGTGTTTACACAATTTGATGTCAACTGTTTATTTCTCAAGGGTGGACAAGAATGTAAACCAAAATGTGCAACTCGCATAGATGGCTGCCACACTTCCACACCCATGAGACTCCAGTTGCTTCACCAGAACTGGGAAAAGGTTCTCATTGATCTCCCTCATTCCATTCATTGACTGAATACTTATTTGCAGAGCACTTCCTCTATGCCAGGAACTGGAACGAAGCCTGAACTAGATACCAAATTCAGCTCAAATAGACTGGAAAGAGCCAATTTGGTACCGCCTTTCCCAGCACAAATTGTTTGTACCACATTTGGCAACTGGAAATCAACGAGAATGTTTACACCACAGGAATCAGCAATGCAGCAAATTAGGGATGGTTTTCTTACAGTTGATTAACATATATTTGCTAGTATCTCACTAGATAGATGGGGTGTTCCTTTCGTCTTTTGTATACCCTTGATTCAGGAGTTGCCTAGGTATCTTTGCAATGTGTATCCAGAGACAATGGTTCATTTGTGGTAACAGAATAGGGAGAGACTACAAAGGAATTGTATCTAGAGTTTTGTTTTCTGGGATTTGGGTGGAGCTGGTACATGGCAAGAATATCTGTAATCCAGGATTCAGCTAGATAAGACACCACTAACAAGAATCAAATCAGGCTTGGACTTCTCATTGCTATGTTATGATCTAAGCCAAATTATCATGAGAAGAAAGAAAGGGTAGCTAGACTACCTGGAAAGGTTAAGCTGTGACTCTGTATCAGGGTAATGTCCTCTGATCACTGTTGTACCTAACACACACACTGACTGCCACTTAGCTGCCTCGTGATGCATAGTGAGACTGCCATATGACATGTTTCCAAGTTTAACATGCATCAAAACGAGCTTTCCTAAACCACACCCAGAAGGGTCTTAGCCTTACAGACTTTGATTTAATAGTCTAAGATGAGACCCAAGAAATTGGTGTCTCTACCAAGGTGCTAGGTGACAATGACACCATTGGTCAGCACAGCACGTGTGAAGAACAACTGCTCTAGGACTGAGTCAAATATCCCCACTTTATCTTTAACAGAGCAGTTCATGGCCCGTGATATACCTGGGAACACGGGCCATCTTATCTCTGAATCACACAGGGATTTGTCTATGACTATAAAAATACTCTGTAGCTGCATGAGCGAGAGCCTCAGTAATATATAAATGTTGTAAATCCACAAGCTCCTTCCTCGTCTCCATTTGGTCTTCATGGGGAAATGTTATTTTTGGAAATGTCTGCAGAATCCTTTGAACTTGACATCCACAGATAATTACCTACAATAAATAAACATGCATGTACCATATAAAAACAGTGATTCATACACAGCGTACTTTGTTGCAGAAACAGTGAGTGCAAGCCACGTGCTCTTGCATGTGTGTCTTTGGTGACTGTCTGCAGGAAGATGACCACATGTGAAGTGAACCAATCAGTCTCCCTCCGCCGGCCTCCGAAAGCTGTCTTATGCCAGGTGAAAGCATGTAGAATCAGCTCTAGCCGTAGTTACTGAAACACTGAGAACTGGAGGAAATGCCTAGGAAACATTCATTTCATAATCTACCAAACAGTGGACCCATCTCTGCTAATGTGCTCTGAACAGCTTTCTCTTACATGGGCCCCGCTGTTTGAGTCCATCATCTCACTTATCAAACAAATGGTGTCAGGAAGGGTGAACACATCTAGATGAGGAGTAATCAACTATTAAAATAGTCTAATTGAAGTGGATCTCACTAAAGGTCTATTACCAATGAGTAATAAAGCCAATATTATTGCTAATTGTTTTGGGATTTCAAGACGTATTCATATTTAGGAATATTCTCCACCCTCGAATGTAAATACCTTCTGAGAGATGCCAGCTAATGGTGATATATGAGCTTAAAGGTAAATGTAACCTACCTCATGCAGCCAGCACTTTCTGTACCCAATTTCTGCACATCTATGGATTTGTGCCAACAAATTGCCCAACAATAATGAAAATTTCTTTTTGGAGCTAAATACAGTTGTATGTAAGTCAAATGAAAATTTAAAAGGTCATATTACATCTGAAAAAAATCTGATTAAAAAACCTGAATATAGCTCAGATGTTATGACAATCTAGAAAGTAAACTAAAGAAAAAAAGGAGAGAGGTAATTCTGTTAACCACCTATAAGCAAAGTCAGGGAAGGGTAACTTAGATTAAGAGAGTCAGCAGTGAGCATCAAAGACCTTTTTTTGTCAGCCAGAGGGTGCACAGCATCAACCCAAGCCTTTACAAATATCTGGGAAGCAGATGCAGCTTAGGAAATGCTTGGAGTCAGAGCCCTGTGTGTGTCATCCTGGTCCTGCTTTACTGCATCCCCTATTCACATAAAATACATGACAAAGATTTTACAGCCTCGGTTTTACTAGGATTCATTTTAATTTAGGTTAACTGGAGAAAATTTAAAAAAGCAGCTATTTATGTTGTGAACATGTTGTATAGAATTTCATGAATGAAATTTTAATTAAGAACACATTTTCCATCCAATTCACGTCATTTCACATGTTTTCCAAGTAGAAGTCAACTTCTATTCTAATTTACTGAAGAGAACATGTCTAGACACTGAAAGATTATAGGGAAACATAAAGATAAGTGGAGCAGATACACAAACACTCTGAAACTGACTCTGCTCTCTCATATTTCAGCTATTTATAGGAACAGATTTTCAGATTGAAGAGAGGGTTCTGGGAACGGTCAGGGACCTTCCCTGTGAAAACATAATTTCTACCACAAATCAAAGCATTTTTCACTCACTTCAGTAATTCGTGTGAGTGAATTCAACCCAGCTTACAAACCATATGTTCTGTTTCCACAATTCACACACCTTATAAAACATTGCTCCTTCAGTGTGGTTCCTGAACAATCTCTCACTTGTGGTTCTGAGAAGTCATAAAATCAGAAGTGGGGAAAGTGTTTTGTTTCCCCTTAGAATTGAGACTTGCACAGCTGAACGGTCCGTTTCTTGGTCCAGAGATCTTCCCTTTCTCCAGACAGCATGGTGGTTCTTTCCAGACTATGGGAACTTTGTCAAGTCTCACCTCATCCCTTACCCTCAGTAGAAGAGAGGAGATGGTTGTTCTCCAGGGAGCCGGATGCACAGCTTCCAGGAATTTTGTAGATGAAATTATAAAAACTTAAAATAATTGAATAATTCACTAAACGTAAAAGTAGAACACACACACAACTCACTGCTTTCTACTTGACTCCCATCTTTATCTTTTGTGCAGATTCCAAGGCACCAACTCCAGCTTTTCTAGTTGAAGTACGACTGCTCTTCCCTAGTTCCCTGGTGCCCAGTGATTTCTTTCTTTCACAGCATTTATTCTTTTCCGTCTGGTTTTTAAGGATGTCGTCTTTTCTTCTTCTTCACAAGACACATACCAAAGAAAGGTTTTCACTGGATGCAGTGACTTAATATACTCCTATGACTCAGGAGGCTAAGGCAAAAGGAATTTCAGACCAGCCTGGCTTACATAGCAAGACCCTGTTTCAAAAAGTAAATGAAAGTTTCTCAGCTTTGCATGAAGATGGAACAGAAAGATATGCAAGAATTCTTGCAGGAGTAAGAGTGGCTCGCTCAAGGTCCATTAGAGTCTGCATCTGAATTCTATAGCAGATGCTGAAGAGGGTCACATGAGAGTCCTCACGATAGCTACCTCACCTGCCTTGTTCTATCAATCGGTCCATTTCCCTCTAGCCGGTGGGTGAAAAACTCAGCGCTTTGACTTTCAGAAATTCTAAAGATCTCCGTATCTCAGAACCAGTGGACCCTTGTGCCACTGTCCACCTGTGGAGAAACATCCCCAACTGCCTCGGTGCTTAAAAGGACACAGTGGTCCACACTGTTTTTGTCTTCACTTGTATGAAAGTTTATGTATTTGTACTTCAAAGTACTACCAAACTTCTACTAATCTCTATCAAATAAAATCATCACATAAATTGAATTCATTCAAAGAAAAATAACTGTTCAGACATCTTTGAATACCATTTAGCTATCATACCCAATGGCTGTGAGTGCAGACTTGAACTTTTACCTTGCAATTCTTCCCACTTAATTACTTCAGGTTCAAAAATTAGCAGACTCTTTTGCTTGGTGTGTTTGTTATATCACCATGTCAAATGTCACGTGTACTTCCTGAGCCCCAATAAGACTCCTCAGAAAAGCATTGTGTACTTGTCAGCATTGTAGACTCAGTAGAACCCCCAAACGCTTCCACCAGTTGGCCTGAAAATTCCTCTCTTCTCAGACTCCTCCTTCCAAACACAAAACAGAAAAACAAAACCAAACTTTTTCTTGAAGTAACCCATGTGTGACTTTTTAGGGTCATCTGATTCAGATCCACGAAGACTTGTTCAAGTCTGTTTGCTGAAGTTTGTTTTATTCCCAGCTAGCAGGCTGAACTCTTCACTGGAGCAGCTGCTGGTCTGAGTAAATGTGATCTAAAAGATTCTGTACTCCAGCCACTAGCCCATTCAGAGGTAGGGGATAATACTTTAACTGGATGCTGGTCCAAAAGTAGCTGTTAACCTGCACCGCTTAGATGCATTTTTACCAGTAGTTATGAAGGGCTTGTTGATGGTGGTGTTAGAAAGGGCGAGACACGCTAGTTCTCGTTTGCTATGGGTTGATTCTGAAGGCTCAGATTTCATTTTGGTCAGCTAAGGGTTGTCGTCACTTACTAAATAGTAAATAACAATAAGACACTGAACTGAAAAAAGGACAGTAGGCTATATAAGAATTGGTAGTTCTTCAATCTCTTTTATCTTTGAAAAGAAGCAAAATTCAGAGAAATGGAATATTTAAAAACTGATCTGACATTTGTTAGCATGTAAGATGGTTTTTCTTGTAACAAACTCAAAGGAAAATCAGAGATATATTTCTTACATTTTAAATCAACTTTGTATAGCATAAACTTAATTACATTATGTATTATTAGCTATTTCTCTTCTTGCTATGCTGTACTATCTAACAGAAGCAATAAAGAAGGAAAACATTATTTTGGGTCGTAGTTTGAGGATGTGGTTCATGATCTCAGGGAGGGCTTGGTGGTGGGAGGGGCTCTAGCTATGGCAGCCAGAGTGGGAGGCAGCTGGTCACATTGCATCCAGTCAGGAAGCAGAGAGATGCATGCTGGTGCTCAGGACAGTTTCTCCTCTTTCTTTTTTCACTCAAACTGAGACTCCAGTCCACAGGACGGTACCACCCACATTCTGAATGGCTCTTCCTTCCTCAGTGACACCTCCCTGAAAGGACTCTCGTGGTCACAGTGATGTGACTCCTTCTTGATTTTAAATCCAGTCAAGTTCCTTATGAAGATTAACCACACTATAATAAGAAAATAAAGCTGTATTTTTAGTAATTTTAGTAGATTTTAAATGTTCTCACCAATAAACAGTAACTGAAGTGATGAATATTTTTATTTTATTAGTTTTATTGTCAGTACTGAGATTAAAGCCAGGGCCTCGTGCATGCTAGGCAAGTGCTCTACCACTTAATTCTCACTAGGAAAATATGATAAAGTTCTTATTTTAAATTTATTACTGTGTATGCAGAGTATGTGAGTACAGGTACTATGTCATGACATGTGTGGAGGCCAAAGGACAACTTTGTGCATCACAGTCTCTCCTTCCACATTTATGTGGGTTCTAGAGCTTGAACTCAGGTCCTCAAGCTTGTGTGGCAAGTGTTTTATCCACTGAGACATCTCTCTGAACCACATATTATTAGTTGGCTTTATTTATTTTACAGTGTCTACATATAAAATGTTCATATTGTATGTCACAAACATGTAACTCATATTTAGAAATTATTACCCAAGGAAGTTGAGAAAAATAAAATAAAGTTTTTAAAATAAAAAAAATCAGATTCTATGGTTTTGTCTCCTATCATATTTTTAAAAATTTATATAGTTAAGGTAAGTGAAACTCATTTTATTTAGTCAACAGATATGACCAGAATACAATGTATGACAAACATTAAAAATATATTTTAAGTAACATCAAGAGATATAAATAATATTATTTATTGTACTTGTTTTAAATTTTTGAATAGAGTTTTCTCTTTCATGTCATTAGAAAGTTATACAAAATGTTATTCTAAAACCATGTGTGAGTAACTGGATTATAAATTAATGTGCCTAAATATTTTTTTCATATTTCTTAGGAAAAGCTGATTTGAACTAGATTTTAAACTCATTTAGAATTAGTCCTAGGGAAGGAGGACAGAGGTGATTGAGAAAATAGAAGATGGGCTCTTGTTCTATTAGCAGTCTGGAGCAAACCACCATGAGGCTATGATCTTCACTCTTAGGCCATCACTGTGCCCTCCTAGGGTTCTCCTAAGGTGCCTCAAGGTATCCACTGCCTGCCCCACATGTAAGGCTTTGGAAAGAACTCTTGGGATCACATTGGCTTCTTAGAGACTGGATGCTTTAGCTTACCTACCTGACCTTTACATAGAGGCTATTATAGATCTTTTTATAACAGCCGAGGCCCTATAATGGTCTTTCATGAAACTCCATGCCCACCACACCCCCAAGCTAGTTCAAGAGCTAATTTTAGTGTGTACATAGAGGACACTCAAAAATATCATTAAAATTCATGTTGTTGGCAGAGCTGGGAGAATGACTCAGTTGGGAAAGTTCTTGCTGTGCAATGAATGAGGATCTGAGTTCAGATCTCCAGATGCCTTTAGAAACTGAACGCAACAGCTGGCATCGTTAACGCCAGTGCTGGGAAGCAGAGACCTGAATCCCTGGGGCTTATTATTCAGCCAGCCTAGCTGAGAAGTCTGGTTTCAGTGAGAGGATGTATCTTAAAAAGGAAAAAAAAAAGTGGAAAGCAGTAGAGTAAGACATCTGATGTTGACGCCTGACACGTGTGTGTTTACCAGCATACATAGAAGCACACATATATCACAAACACACATACACAAAATTCATGTCATCAAATGACAAAAATAAGTTGTTTTAAAGGTATTGTGTATATAGCTCACATGTGAACTATATAAATACCAGCGATTGCTGTGGAAATTAAAAGTGAGTTATAGCCATAGTGTAGGATGACATGTTAACAGAACATAAATTAAAATTACTATTAGAGAAAATGTTTCCCCCAAATGACCAACATTTGAACACAAATACCCAGAAATAACAATGGCACACTCCTGACTTAACGTTTTCTTTTTCTTTTTCTTTCTTTTTTTTTTTTTTTTTTGGCTGTTATTTCATTATTTTTTTAATTAAGAAAATTTTTTTCATTTTACACACAAATCAAAGATCCCCTTCTTCCCTCCTCCCACCCCCCAAGTCTCCCCTCCCAACCCATTCCCCACTCCCTCCCACAAGAAGGCAAGGCCTCCCATGTGGAGGCACATTCAGTAGAGGCAAGTCCAAACCCTTCCCCATGCCTCAAGGCTGCACGATGTGTCCCATCATAGGTAGTGGGCTCCACAAAGCCTGCTCAGGCACCAGAGAGGATTCTGATCTTATCATAAGGGGGCCTCCCAAGCAGATCATGCTACACAACTGTCTCACCATGCAAAGGACCTAGTCCAGTCCCATGCAGGCTCCACAGCCATTGATCTAACTTTCATGAGTTCCCTCTAGTTTGGTTTGGTTGTCCCTGCATGTTTCTCTGTCATGATCCTGATGCACTTGCTCATAGAATCCCTCTTCTCTCTCTTTGACTGGACTCCTGAAGCTCTGTCTAGTGATTGGCTATGGATCTCTGCATCTGCTTCCATCAGTCATTAGAGAAAAGCTCTGTGATGACAGTTAGGGTATTCACCAGTCTGATCACTGGGGTAAGCCAGTTCGGTTCAGGGACCCTCTCCACTATTACTAGTAGTCCAGGCTGGGGTCATTCTTGGGGATTCCTGGCAACTTCCCTAGCACTGGGTTTTTCTCTATCCCCATGATGTCTCTCTCTACCATGGTATCTCTTTCATTGAATTCCCCCTCCCTCCCTGTTCCAGTTCAACCATCTATTTAAAAGTGGGCTATTTTGCTGGACTCTTTCTTCAGAAGCACTGAATTATATGTAAAATGTTACCGTGGTACTAATTCTGTTCTAGTCACCTGGACTCACCCCAGGACATCGATTGTAATGTGTAAAAGAGTCTTCATTAATGCATGCACACACATTTGCTGCTATTACATGATTTAAAGCATGGGGTTTTTTGGTTTGTGTTAAACAAAATCCAGAATTTGCTTTGTTGGTCCATATATATCTGTGACTGCTTCCCACCTCATTTGACAGAAATATTATAAAGTCTGTGTTATTTGTGGACACTGTATATTTTTCTCATGGCAAGGTGCCAAGTTTGCCACTTTTTATGTCATGTCTTGGAAAAATTCTTGCCTAAAGCTGGTAGAAGTCTAGTCCTAGTGAACAAAGATTGTGTACATTTGACGGAAAAATAAAGTACTTATATAATTGAATGTGGGAGGAAGTATTAAGGATGAAGGCAAAACCTGAGGTTTTTATCGTAAAAGCAATAGAATTCTGTACAAGCAAGAGATTTAAAATCAAGAGCAGAGAGAACCAAGAGAAGAAAAGTCATTGAATGTTCACAAAATTCAGGTCAAATAAAAGTAAATAGTGTGTTTGCAAAATGGGGAAATGGAAGGAAAGCCAGACAGTAAGCAAACAAACAAAAACCAAGAAAGGCAAAGATAGGAAGGAAGGATTTTACAGTTAAGACTTTCCACGTGTTTGCCAGGAGATGGAGCAGGATTTCTGAAGTGACATCCTGATGGCACTCTCTGCTGAGCTGACTCCTCTGGATCTTCAGAGAGGACTTGGCATGGCACTGCTAGAATAGGCCGGCCTCATGGGAAACTCTGATCTTGACACCTCTGTTGTGACTACCTTACCCCACACATTTCTGTTCCCTCCTCTTTTGATTTACTTCCCCTTTCAAGCTTGGGAGCACTGGCCTTCGCAACACTGATAGTCTGAACATCAATAGAAAAGAACTCTTATCATGACGATTGAAATTTAAGAATTTTACAGTAAGCTTTGGGATGCAGTTTTATAAACCAAGAGAATGATTCAGGTGTAAGACAAAGATTGGTCTTTGATTTTACCAAGGTGTATATGTCTGTATCTGTGCATACTACATGTGTGTAGGTATCCAGGCCAGAAGAAGGTGTTAGTCCTCCTGCAGCTGGACTTATGGGTGCTGGGAAGAGAACGTGGGTCCTCTGGAAAAGCAGCAAGTGCTCTTTCTGGGGACCCATCTCTTCAGGCCCTAATTCAGGATTTTAAACATATTTGTTTTCACTGTTGATTTGGCTCTATGATACTTAAGTTTTCTTAAGGGGGAACTGTTTGTTTGCTCTCTGGTTGAGGCTTCTACATGGGCTTCCTTTGTAGTTAACTCAACATGATACAACTACATCTCTCAGATCCAATATAAGATAAGCTTAATTTTTATTTCCAAGCCAGGCTAAAACACATTACAGGGAATTTCCCAGATAGTTTTCTCTTGGGGTTAAATGATCAACTAATCAAGTATATGCAATTTATAATGCTGTGCATATGGATATTATATTCATTACTTTTCTTATTGCTGTGATAAAGTACCTGACAAATGCAAATCAAGGGAAGGTTTACTTTGGCTCACAGTTTGATGACACAATCCATGACGGTGGAAAAGGAATGAGGTAACGGTCACAATGGATCCATAGTCAGCGAAGAGATGAATGCCAGCATTCAGCGTATTCTTTCCTCTTCCCTTTTCATTAACACATGACCTTAGCCTGCAGGATCATGTCCCCTTATATCAGGATCTGTCTTCCCTTGTCAGTTAAGCCTTTCTATAAATCCCCTATGGACATGCCCAGAGTTGTGTCTTCTAGATGATTCTAACATCAGTAAAACTGGCAATTAAAATTAACCACACAACCTCAAATATCATGAAATAACACAATCTAAATGTCCTGGGCTTTTAAAAAAGAACTCTGCTTTCAAACTAACAAGATGTCCTAGCTTGGGCCTTTGGTTGTAGACAAACAAAATCAATTTGGAGAGGAAAAGGCTTCTTTGCTTTATAGATTACAGTCCATCATCATGGGAAGACAAGGCAGAATTCAAGGCCAGAACCTGGAGGTGAGGAGCATGAATAACACAACTACTGACTTGGTTCCTTCCAGTGGCTTGCTCAGCTATTTTTTCTCTACAGCCCAAGCCCACCTGCCTGGCGATGGCATCATCCAGAGTGGGATGAGCCTTCCCACATCAACTATTAATTAAGAAAACGCCTCACAGACAGGACCACAGGCCAATCTGATCTGGGCAGTTTTAAAGTTGAGTTTCCTTCTTCCCACATGACTCTAATGTGTGTCAAGTTGACAAAATGAACAATTACACAAGATATAAGTATCTTATATGTATATATAATCTCAAACAATAGAAAGACACTTCTAACTGTTCTCCAAATTTATGAATTATGGAATAGTCTATAATTATTAATTTCCTAGAAGTACAGTAGCATTTTGATTGCACTTTGGAACAATGGGACTAACATACTTGTTTCAATATGTGTGTCATGCTTTATTTAAAAATTATTTTGTCCTTTAATTAATGTATTATGAATGAACTTTTATATGTATGCAGTCATCTATTTTGAAATACAAAATATATATTAGTATCTGTGTCTGCTTCCAACACGGTGGCTTATCGTGTGTGTGTGTGTGTGTGTGTGTGTGTGTGTGTGTGTGTGTGTGTAAGAGCAAAAGAGAGTGAGGGCAAGAAGGGTGGGGAGAGAGAATCTGAAATCCTTTTGTTTTGCTTGTAAGCGAACAAGAAACTTTCCAGAATTTCTCAGATGCTGGAAAACAAAAACCAACATGAGATTGTCCAGACCAGTACAGAGGGTGTCCTATTACTCACAGCGACTGCAACATCTAGTGATCTGCACGTGTGCTGTTTCTTTGAGACCCAGTCTGCACATGGCAATGCAAAAAGTACAAAGCTGACTGGTGTCTGTGCGTGCAGTGAGCCACATCACAGAGTAGACCGGGTGAGGTAGCCCTAATATTTCTTAACAGGCGTAAGTCAGTTGTCAGACTTCTGCCCTGAAGATGTTACCTGATTGACTTGTAAACCAATCTGTTCAATGTTGACTGCTATACAAGGGTTGTTGAAAATGAAGCTGAGAACAAAAGCCACCAAGTGCTGTTCAGCAGAGTAATGGTAAGCAATGTGAAAACCAGGAAAACTTGTTAACAACAGTAACTATTCTCTTGATTAGATTCCTCTTGTTTGCTATTACCATTTCTTTGAGAGTTTTGAACAATGCGTCTAGAAACTTATTTATATCATCATCATCCTGTGTGGTGTGTGTGTGTGTGTGTTGTAGTAGTAGTAGTAGTAGTAGTAGTAGTAGTAGTAGTAGTAGTAGCAGTAGTAGTTTCAGGGGCCAGAAGAGGACATCAGATCTCCTGGAGCTGGAGTTAGTGATTGTGAGCCACTCAACACGGGTACAAGGAACCAAACTCCGGTTTTCTGGAGGAGCAGCAAGTGCTCTTAACCATGGACATATCTCTCCAAGACACACACACACACACACACACACACACACACACACACACACACACCCTCTTTTTCTTGAGATGAAGTTTCACTCTATAGCCCAGGCTGGGCTAGAACTCACTATTTAGCACAGACTGCCTCAAACCTATGATAATTCTGTTGCTTCAGCTTTCTAAATGGTGGGATGGCAGGCTGCTAGAGACATGGCTCAGCAGTTAAAAGCACTGGCTGCTCTTCCAGAGGTTCTGAGTTCAATTCCCAGCAACCACGTGGCGGCTCACAAGCATCTATAGTTGTGGCCCCATGGGATCTGATGTCCTCTTACGTTCTGCAGTGTTGTACTTACTAGGCAGTGAGAACGGACCACAAAATATAAGAAAACCCACTTTAAGAGAGTGAGGGAAAAGGGAGGCGCACAGTCCTGCCTGGAAGAGAAGTGATAGAAGAGAGCGTGGAATGGGTGGGGTCTGCTTTTATTGTTGTTTTTTTTTTTTTTTTTTTTTTTTTTTTTGGGTTTTTGAGACAGGGTTTCTCTGTGTAGCTTTGCACCTTTCCTGGATCTCTCTCTGTAGACCAGACTGGCCTCGAACTCATAAAGATCTGCCTGCCTCTGCCTCCCAAGTGCTGGGATTAAAGGAGTGCGCCACCACCGCCTGGCTTTTTTGTTTGTTTGTTTGTTTGTTTTTTGTTTTTTTTGGGGGGGGGGTCTGCTTTTAGTGGTAGCTCAGACACACTTCCTCTAACATGGCCACCGTAACAATACCCATTCCAAAAAAGCCACACCTCTTAATGGTGCCACTCCCTATGAGATTATGGGGTCCAATTACATTCAAACTACCACAACACCTCTCTTGGATTGATGTTCAAAGGTGAAGCAGGAAATATGCTTGGGATCATAGAAGGCCTGAGGCACGATGCTAGAATCATGCTATACCTCTGTAATATTCCATAGAGACAGTTCTGAAAAGAAGCTATATGTAATGAGTACTCCAGCAGATTCTTTTTGAATTATTGTTTTTATTTGGGGGAATTATAATTCCATCACTTATCCCTTCCTTTTCTTCCTTCCAATCCCTCCCATATATCTTTCCTTGTTTTTTTCAAATTCGTGTCTTCTTTTTACATCAATTGTTCATATGTGTTTGTGTGTGTGTACATATGTGCTTAAACACATAAATGTAACCTGCTCAGTTTGTGTGATGTTACTTGTATGTGTGTTTCAGGGCTGATCGTTTGGTATTGGATAACCAATTGGTGTGCTCTTCCTTGGGACAAACTAACTCCCACTCTCAGCTTTCCTTAGATGCCTGTCGTTCTTCATGTAAGGTTAAAGCCTCATGATCCCTCCCCACAATCTACTTTGGCATATCTATTGGGACGATCACTTCATGGGTGTAGCTTCTGATATTACTAGGAGATGCAATCTCATAGCAAACTCCCTGATCCCCCGGTTCTTAGAATATTTCTATCCTCTGGGACTGGGCTTGTTTGGTTGTGATTTTCAGTAACAGTTTCCATCTGCTACAAAGAAAAGTTTTCTTGGAGAAAGATGAGACTACATTTATCTCTGAGCATAAAAACAAATATTTAGGACATAGTTAGGGAATATGCTGGTTCAATAAAGTGGCAGTTGCAGGATCATATCTAAGATTTCGTTAGCCCTGGGTAGTTAGCTAGGTATCCAGTACCAGGCATAGTTTCCTTCTTGTTGATTGATCTTAGATCTAATCAGAGATCTGTTGGTTCCTACCAAGGTTTGCATGTCACTACTGAACCCTTAGGTTTACGGTGCCATGCTGATCTCTGTTGAGGTCATACATAGGCATCATAGCTGGATAGGACTGTTGGTTGCTTCCCTCCTGTGTATGTTGGCATGGCACCTTCTGGTACCATAAATGCTAGTCCTCAGGAAGGGGGCATTCAGATCAGGTCTAGCTCAGGGGTCTCCATGTCCTATGTCTGAAGTGCATGGTGTCTTCAACAATAGGGACTTACTTTACACCTCTGTGCAGTAACCAAGGGCAATAGCAATAGCAACAGCCTGTAATATTTTAGGAGTTTCTTGGCAACCCTCACCAACAACTCAAAAGAGAGCTTCTCATGCCTGATGTTAGATTTTTTGTTAAGTGATCTTTGGTTCTTGGAGGGAGCATTGTCAGCCCAGATGAGAAAATTTCATTTAAATTTTATATGTATATTTATACATAGACTTATGTGTATTATAGGTGTTTTTTAAGTAGATCATTACAGTATGATTCCTTATCAGTTTTCCAGACATCTTTACTCTTGTTTTGCCCCCATCTTCCTCCTCCTCCTCCTCCTCCTCCTCCTCCTCCTCCTCCTCCTCCTCCTCTTCTTCTTCTTCTTCTTCTTCTTCTTCTTCTGTATTTATCTCCCTCTCTTCTACCTGATTAGAGCCTTTAACTTCCCCCATCAGATCCTGTACCCAGCTATTTCTGTCTCTATTGCCCACACTCACCCTGGCACTGGTCTGCCTCTACTTTCCTGGTTGTTGCAGTTACACCAGGATATGTGCTCACATCAGAAGATTTGGAACTAGGACCCTCAGATGAGAGAACATGCGTTTATCTTTCTGGGTCTGGGTGACCTCCCTGGATATAATCTTTTCTAGTTCCATCCATTTACCTGCAAAGTTTATGATTTTATTTTTAAAATCTGAATAATATTCCATAGTATATACGTACCACATTTTTATTATCCATTTATCAGTTGAAGGATATTTCATTTTCTTCCCCCATTTCCTGGCTATTGTGAATAGAGCAACAGTGATTATTGCTGAACAAATATCTGTGGAGTAGGATGTTGTTATTGTTTGTTTTTTCTCTTTTGGGGGGGGGGTGCACCACCCAGCTCCCAAATAAATCACACAGGGAGGCTTATTCTTAATTATGCATGCCCGGCCTTAGCTTGGCTTAGTTTCTAGCCAGCTTTCCTTAACTTAAATTATCCCATCTACGCTTTGCCTCTAGACTTTTCCATTCTCTTACTTCTGTAAGTCTTACTCTTACTCCCTGGCTTGCTGTGTGGCTGGGTGGCTGGCCCCTGATGTCCTCCTCCTTCTCTGGCTCCTTCTTCTCCTCCCAGATTTCTCCTTCTATTTTTTTCTCTTTGCCTGCCAGCCCTGCCTATCTTTTCTCCTGCCTCACTACTAGCTATTCAGCTCTTTATTAGATCATCAGGTGTTTTAGATATCCACAATAACATAGCTTCACAGAGTTAAACAAATGCAACATTAAAAAAAGTAACATATCTTAAAATAATATTCCCCACAGAATGTCAACTCCTTTGGGTATATACCATCTAACAGATTCTTTATTGGGGAGGGGGGATAAGAGATTATTTATTCTAAAGCCAAATATAAATAATCATGTCCCAGGAACACAGATTTTGCTACTTCAAACTTCACGTTCCAACATGGAAACAATTGGAAAATTTTTATAACACAACAAAGGGAGTCACAAATCAAGGCACTTTTCAAATACATTAAACAGGTGGGTTAAAGCAAATGGGGAAACATGTTATAGGCCTCAAGTGATATCTGACAACAGTTTTAGCCTTTTAGTTAGTTGTAAATCTGGTGATCTCTTTGCACATTCCAAATGGTTTACCTAACAGTCACAAAGCTGTTCAGGCAGGTATAGAGGAAGGGGGTAAATGGCTATAAAGGGGACTGAAGATAGTCTGAGATGATGTGTAATTAGGCCTGGACCTGCAGCATCTGAAGCTCTGATGAGTTAGTTAGTCAGCCTTGTAGGTGGTTCACTTGCAAGTGCAGCCAGCATCTCCCTGGGAATTTTTGTTCACAGTGTACAGCAATCACACAGATTCCTAAGATTTCTTTTCTTTCTTTTTTTTTTTTTTTTACTTTTTTTTTATTTTACACTATAATTTAGTTCTACTTATCAGCCATGGATTCCCTTGTTCTCCCCCCTCCCGCCCCTTTCCCCTTCCCCCCCACCCCACCCCCAATTCCCACCTCCTCCAGGGCAAAGACTCCCCCGAGGATTGAGATCAACCTGGTAGACTCAGTCCAGGCAGGTCCAGTCCCCTCCTCCCAGGCCCAGCCAAGCGACTCTGTATAAGCCCCAGGTTCCAAACAGCCAACTCATGCACTGAGCACAGGACGGAGTCCCACTGCCTAGATGCCTCCCAAACAGATCAAGCCAATCAACTGTCTCACCTATTCAGAGGGCCTGATCCAGTTGGGGGGCCCTCGGCCATTGGTTCATAGTTCATGTGTTTCCGTTCGTTTGGCTATTTGTCCCTGTGCTTTATCCAACCTTGGTCTCAACAATTCTGGCTCATATAAACCCTCCTCTTTCTCGCTAATTGGACTCCTGGAGCTCCACCCGGGGCCTGGCCATGGACTAGTGCATCCAGTTCCCTCAGTCATTGGATGGGGTTTCTAGCACGACAATTAGGGTGTTTGGCCATCCTATCACCAGAGTAGGTCAGTTCGGGCTGTCTAACAAGATTTCTTTTTCTTTTTTTTTTCTTTTTTTTTTTTTTGGTTTTCGAGACAGGGTTTCTCTGTGTAGCTTTGCGCCTTTCTTGGAACTCACTTGGTAGCCCAGGCCGGCCTCGAACTCACAGAGATCCGCCTGGCTCTGCCTCCCCAGTGCTGGGATTAAAGGCATGCGCTACCACTGCCCGGCCTCTAACAAGATTTCTTAAAGAGAGTATCTCATCTCCATTTTGTTCCTATTGTGATAAGTTAAGGTCATTTAAAAGTATTCGTTATCTTAAAAAGTTGCGTTTTTCAATTTAATTTATGGTATCATTAAATCATAAAGAACAAAAGTCCCCATCAATAAAATGACCAGGAAAATCAGAGAACGTTTGTGCTGTGATGCTTGAGTAGTGACTTCAGTGGCTGACTGCTTCTGTGTGTGTAGAACATAGGAAGAAGGATGGAAAAGCACACCACCTGTGCTTTACGTTTTCTCCACTAAAATGTCAAAAATATTGGCATCCTCCAGGAGAAGTTTTCTGTGCTGCCGCTTCTTCATCATTTTTTAACACCAATCAGAATCTCCTGTTGATAACCTGCACCCTTAGGATGTGTCCTCTTCCCCTTTAAGATACTCAGTACCCTGGGAGATGTGTGTGTGTGTGTGTGTGTGTGTGTGTGTGTGTGTGTATGTGCACATGTGTGTGCATGTGTGTATGAGTGTGCATCTGTGTTTACACAAACACAGAGAGATTAGGACTAAGGAGACTTTGACTTCAGAACCTATGTAACTTTTCAAAGAGCTGTGAGGGATTCATAGTTTTTATTATGTTCAGTTTCCTAGAATTTTCAATTAAGACTTCGCTCCATTAATCCCATGTACACATGCAAATAGCTTTGCCAACTTCTATAAAGCCAAATATGCACTAGGAAATTTTAAATCTTAGACCCAGGCCTCCTCTGACTCCAAATCAAAAGAAAGCGTGTGTTCTGTTGAGTTTCCTTGTCAGAATGCAGGACTTTGTGTTAAAAAGCAAAATCAAACAAACTGAACATTGACTCAGCACTTACCTTGCCATCTCACAACTCCCACTAAACTTCGTGACAGGATTTTAGGTTCTTAAAATATTGGGTCTATTGTCTTCTCTCCTATTTCTGCACAAAATTAACCATAGAAAGTAGGGTGTGCTCTGATATTTCGACATGATGGGACTGTGAGAAAGTGCAAGAACTGTGACACTGAATTTCCTTCCAGTGATGGCTGTGACTTGGTTTCTAAGTCAACTTGCCACAAATTAAAATTATCTGAAGAGGAAGAGTCAACTGAGGAATTGCCTTTATTGATGTAGGAAGACCTTCTCCAAATGAGGGAGGGTGGCACTTTCTGGAAGCAGTCCAGATGAACAGGGCACAGCAGAGGAAGATTATTCACCTTTTACCCTGTTGGCCTCCTCTATTATCAGTGAGGTGATCCACCCTACTGCTGTTGCCGCTGCCTCTTTCGCTTCCTTCTGATATTAGAACCAGCATTTCAAGGCTTCCATCATGGACTAAGGACCAGCAACTCTCCAAGAACCTTCTCAGGCTTTGGTACCAAATTGGGACTGCTGAGGAACCCAGCTAATGTGAAACTCTCAGACTCTCACACTTACTGTTGTTCTTATTTCAACATAAAAAACTTAAGTTATATTCACATATACACACATACATATATATGTTTGTACACACATAAATACATGTATTTATATAATGTTCATTCTATCAGTTCCATTCCTTTAGAGAATCCTGACTAATATACCAGCCATTAGAAAGAGAAAGCATACTTTGAAATTATGTTAACAGACATAATTTAACTTTGATAATTATGTTAACAGACTCACACTAGAGTATCTATTTGTCTTTTCTTTCAGAGATAATAATTCAAATTCAAGTGCTACATTTTGCTTCATTCAAGAAAATATTCAGAAAATAAGCTAATTTTCCATTCAAGCTCACATTTTTGTTGAAAGACATATTGTGGTTTTTTTTTTGTGTGTGTGTGTGTGTGTTTTTTTTTTTTTTTTTTGGTTTTTTGGTTTTTTGGAGACAGGGTTTCTCTGTGTAGCTTTGCGCCTTTCCTGGAACTCACTTGGTAGCCCAGGCTGGCCTTGAACTCACAGAGATCCACCTGCCTCTGCCTTCCGAGTGCTGGGATTAAAGGCGTGCGCCACCACCGCCCCGCCATATTGTGTTTTAAACACATTTATTATAATTGTTATTTGTGTCTCTCTCTGTGTGTACAGTGGTGTGTTTCTGTGTTTGCACGCGCACACCACACACACGCACACACACACACACACACACACTGGTGTTCATGGCAGTCAGAGGGCCAATTTGAGGAATTAGTCCTGTTCTTTCACCTTTATGTGAATTCCTTGATTTGAATGAAATCAGTTCACAGACGTCTGTGGCAAACTCTTCACTGCTGAGATATCTTACCAGTTCCCTAATGTGTTCTTTGCATCCATTCCATGTAGTGTAGGCTACCCTTTGTGCATAGATTTTTGCACAAAATCACATTCATACTACCAAGAAGGCAGAGAAAATCATTGAATGCTTAGGTGTTGATAAAATACCCATTCCATTATCACATGTCATCTGTGACCATGTTTTTATGAAGCAGAAGAGGTTTGCTAGGTGTGCGGCTATGGAGCCATGGTTTCTATATGTTACCTAAAGGTGTAACAGTTCTTAAACTCATCCAGTATATTACATAAATCTTAGTTTGTTTTGAGGATCACGACCTGGCCACAGCTTGCCCCACCACAAACAGAGTGATCTGCATTTCAGAAGGGTTATCTGTGGAAAACAAAGTGTTCCATGATTTTCTTGTGCCTACTCATATTTATGCCTTGTACCTATTTTATGGGAGTTTTTGAAAAATATTAGAGAAAGATCATTTTATTTGAGAAACACCCCCTTTCCCTATTGAAAATCACCACAGCTGGGCAGCAGAGATGGCTCAGAGGTTAAGAGTACTGCCAGAGGTCCTGGGTTCAATTCCCAGTAACCACATGGTGGCTCACAGCCATGTATAAAAATGAAATCTGGTGCCCTCTTCTGGTATTCAGGAATACATGCAGGCAGAACCCCGTATATATAATAAATTTTTTTTTTAAAAAAGAAAATTACTACAGTTGCTGATTGCATGATGAGAGAGAAACAGCAAGCACTCCGCCACCTCACTTGAAGCTCAGATCACTAGAGTAAAACTTGACTGACATGTGATCAATTAGCTCTCCAGATCTTGCCTGGACAATGCATTGCAACTCTGTCAGAGTCACCAATGATTCTTTTAATCACTTGTTTCTGGCATTTGAGCACAAAGTAGAATCTTTCACCCTCAGATTCTTCAGAGTTAAGCATGGCTGTCTCAGCAAGGGTTTCTATCCATGTGATGAAACACCATGACCAAAAGCAACTTGGGGAAGAAAGGGTTTATTCCTCATACATTTTCAGGCAGCAGTCCATCACTGAAGGAAGTCAAGGCAGGAACTCAAGCAGGTCAGGAACCTGGATTCAGGAGCTGATGCAGAGGCCATGGAGGGGTGCTGTGTAGTGACTTACTTTATGTAAGTCTGCCTGCTTTCATACAGAATCCAGGAATAGGGGTGGCCCACTCACAATTGGATGAGCCCTCTCTAATCAATCACTAATTAAGAAAATGTCTTACAGCCGGATCTTATGGAGGCATTTTCTCTATTGGGGTTCCCTGTTTTCGGGTGACTTTAGCTTGTGTCAAGTTGACAGAAAATTAGCCAGCACAGTAGCCAACCAACATCCATGTGAATTTTTCTTCCTTCTTTCCTTCCTTTCTTCCTTCTTTCCTTCCTTCTTTCCTTCCTTGCTTGCTTGCTTCCTTTCTCCTTTCCACTCCTGTCTTCCCACATCCTTTGTGTGTGTGTGTGTGTGTGTGTGTGTGTGTGTGTGTATGTGTGTGTGTGTATGTGTGTGTGTGTGTGTGTGTGTGCGTGTGTGTGTGTTGCAGAAATCAAATCTTGGGCCCCATATGTTGTAGTCAAGCACAAGATTGAGCCATATCCTGCATGAAAAACTTTTAAGAACTAGATAAAGATTTGCTGCTGCCATGCTTCCCACTATTGGAGAGAAGAGTTATCAGGATGAAGCTTTGTCTTCCTGGGTCATAGGCTAACCAAGATGAGGAGAAGACCCTGTTGATCTACATTGCGTGGGTAATGTGCATATAAAATATTCTGTTATGCCAATTCACGAATTTATTTTCTTTCTTCCTATTCTATAACCTAATTCATCTCAATTGAACAGACACATATGCAAAATGCTGGAATTCCATTTCCATTGCCTGTCGCTGCTCCCTCTTTCTCTTTCATTTATGACATCTGTCTGGGCAACACCCAGGAAGACATATTGCCCTCTGTGAATTCATGAGTTTAAGGAATCGTCTAGATTTTATCTTTCAAGAAGATGAGCAAGATAGGCTATAAAACACGTTTTTAAAGTGTTCACTAGATGAAGTAGTATGCCCTGAAGAAAACAGACACCACATACCTTCATTTTATTCTCTCCTAAAATACCTCTCAAATTCCTATCAACTCAATGCTTCCGATTTATATGCAGGAACGTGTTCCTGGCAAAATTACAAAATTCAACCCCCATAATTCTTAAAAAGTCTACCTCTGGGCAACATATATAATCAACCAAAAGATTAAAACTTGGACTCTTAAAATGTCATTTTTATCTTCAGCATTTGCAAAGCAATTACCAACTTCTCTTAGATTTAAGACCATCAGAGCCTAACGTTGAGTATACTTGCCAAAGTATTTTGTTGTCCGCTGACAGCATGTTATAAAGCACAGAGTCCAGTCCCTGGAGTTATTGGCCAGGGGTTTCCTGGAGGTTCCCAAAACAATACATTCTATTGCCACTGCTTTGTGTTGCCCACAAATGTTTGATGATTGAAGACACCATATATGTTGGTCACAGGATGTGCAGATATGAAGCTGCCACTGACCAGAAAGGCTTCTTCCCTGCTGGCTGCATTCCATATCTTGGAAGGTGCTGTGAAGGAAGGTGAGGGACAAAAGTTAACAGTCTTATCCAGCTGTTAACCCGGTGAACTGCAGTAACAATCAACCTGGCAAGCCATGACCATGGGTGCAATGGTGGCATGATGTCATGGAGTTATCACTGTCTTATTTGATTTAAGGTCCACTCCACAGGAGGAAATGGGTGCCAAGTAATTTAAACATGGCCAAGAGCACATGGTTGAAGAGCTCACAGTCCAAAGAGGTGGATCGACTTCTATCATTCTGCTAAATGCATCTAGTATTAAACTGCCCTTGAAATTCATATATTTATATCCTTAGATTAGCGCCACACTTAGACCCTATCAGAGAAGTTTCATTGTGTAATGCATGGTGGTTAACCCAGAAACTCACGACTGAGCAAAGTGCAGTGAACAAGTGTCAATGGAGAGCTCAGACACAAATAGGACATCCATCCACAATGCCCTCCCATCATTCAGGGTCCATTGCAGAAGAGGGGGTGGAAAGATTATAAAAGCAGGGGCTTAGGGAATATTTAAGGAAAGCAGCAATAAAATGACTCGTAACCACATTCTGCTGTACTCATAGATGAGTGCCTTGCTCAGTTATCGTCAGAGAAACTTCCTCCTGCAGTATATGGGAACAAATGCAGAGACCCACAGCTGGACAATGTGCACAGAATGATAGACTTTAAAACAGTCCATCCTAAGTGGATGTCTCCATCAAATCCCTCCCCTCAGGGATCAGAGAACTCTGTGGATGAGGAGGTGATAAGATTGTAAGAGCCAGAGGGATCAATGACACCAAGGAGACAGTGTCTTTCAGGATCAAACAAGACTGACCCACGTAGGAACATTGGTGGCATCACACACAGGGCCTGCAAAGGTCTGAGTCACATGCAGTCCCAGAACTGAGAGGGGAAATGGACACAATCTCCCATTCCTAACCATGAAGCTATCATCAATTGTAGTCACTTACAAAGGAAAAATTAGTTTTCTCCCATAGAGGCTCACTAGGTTTACAAACCACATGAAAGGGTAAGGCATAGATGGCCAACACAAAACAAACTCAATGGTTTTGAGTTTAAATGGAGTTGTTTCACCTCACAATCTTTGTACAAACAAACTCAATGGTACTGAGTTTAAATGGAATTGTTTCACCTCACAATCTTTGTACAGTCCTCCCCGCCCGCATCTGTATGTGTTTCTTGTCCTTTTCCTCTGGCCCTTTTTTCTGTTTGTTTGAATACTTATTTGCTTTTACTTAGTCTTATTTGATCTTATTATCATTATCATTATTTTGGATGCCTGTTTGTATTCTTTCCTTTTTTTTTTTTTTAAGATTTATTTACTATGTATACAGTGTTCTGCCTACAGGCCAGAAGAGGGTGTCAAATCTCATTACAGATGGCTGTGAGCCACCAAGTGGTTGCTGGGAATTGAACTCAGGACTTCTGCAAGAACAGCCAGTGCTCTTAACCTCTGAGCCATCTCTCAGGCCCGCCTGTTTGTATTCTAACAAGAGAGAGAAAGTGTATGGATTTGGGTGGATGGGGAAGTAGAGAGGATACGGGAAGAATTGGGGGAGAGGGAGCAGTAATGAGAATATATTGTATGGCAAAAAGTCTACCCTCAATAAAATATAAATAAATATATTTTTAAAAAGAAAGAAAAAAAAGACAGGCTGGAGAGATGGGTCAATGGTTAAGTGCACTGGCTGCTCTTCTGGAGGACCTAAATTCAATCCCAACTTCCAACACAGACATGGTGGCTCACAACTCTTTCTAACTTCAGTTCCAGGGCATCACACTTTCTCTTTTGCACTACACACATGTAATGGACAGACACATAAAAAGATAAAACACTCACACAAAAAAGTTTTAAAAAATGTAGAAAAATAGAAAATAAGAAGAAAAGAAAGAGGAGACTAAATTAGGAGAGGGAGGAGAGGTTGGGATGGTCTAGAAGGAGGTGGGGGAGGATATAGGAGTGAATACGGTCAAAATATTTTGTATGAAATTCTCAAAGAATTAATAAAAGTATTATGTCTTCAAAGAAGAATATAAATAATTTCAAAACTTGATCCTAATAAGTACATCTTTTCTTGTATCATAGAATCTGCTATAACATACAATAGGCAATTTTGAAAATAAGAGTCACAGTGTTTTTCTAGAAACAAATTCCATAAAACTGCAAGACTACTCTTTTCTTTACTTATCTTCTCTTTTGATGTTATAAACCTCAATCCCTGATGAATTCTGTATCCTAAGAGCTGAAGGCATGCTTCAATCCAGTAGTGAGAGTTTGGGAATGTATTTGCTGGGACTTCCTTTTGTTTTTCTTTAAACCATATTTAAACTTGCCTCTTCACATTATGGAGAACTCTGGGATTTTGCAGGACAAGTAAATAAACAGCAGCATCTTGCTAGCTGATTTGTAAACCCAGAAGGATAATGCAACAGAAAAGAATTGAAAGCAGGTTGACCAATTTAGATTATGAATTGTAGGATAAAGTTTTTTTTTTCCTTAATGCAATTCCTAATATGTTTAGAGTAAACATCAATTAATTTGATTGAGTGAAAAGCTGAAAAGGAATAGCATGGATAAGCCATAGAAACTCGGAAAGCTCTGGTTCCTGCTCTGTAGAAGTATTTTAGAATATTTGCATGTTCTCTTTTGGAGCATTGAAGAATTTGAAGAAACAGTGAGCTCATCTAAAATATTTAAACATGCCTCTGTCTTAGTTATGTCCATTGCTGTGATAAAATACTCTGAAAAAAGAAATTCAAGAGAGAAAGGCTTAATTTTTGGCTTGTAGTTTGAGGTATTTTTCCACCATGGTTTTGAAGTCAGGGAAGAGGAAGATGGGTCGCTTGTGCTCAGCATACTTTCTCCATTTTATACGCTCCAGAATCCTAGCCCAGAGAATGGTGTCACCACAGTGGTTAGGTCTTCCCACTTCAATTACCCTAATCAAGATAATTCCTCACAGGCCTAGAGGGGTGCCTGGACACCTGTCTTCCAAGGTTCTAGATCTCATTCAGTTGACAACTGAGATGAACTATCATAGGCTCATCAGAAATATGGAACTGCAAGTTATGTCAGTAAATACTTGCTCACTGCTTATTTAATGCATATAGATTTCTAACTACATGATGAAAATATAATTTCAATGGTGAGCTCAGCAATGTTGTTTGAACTTAACTTGTAAGTTACTACTGAAAATCACAATCAAAAGTAAATTAATTATCCAAAAAGGTACTCATCATTTAGCCTCAATATTTTTCTCTTAAGCACTACATTTTATGTTGCAACAGAATCTTGCATGGTTTTAAACACAGTTATGGAATCACTAAAATTGATATTATGAAAACCCTACTGTACAGACCAAACAATATTTAGCTTCTTCATAAATACAGTGTGTTGTGGAATATTAGTTGAAGATGTGTTACATTTGTTTATGTTGTGAAATATTTGTTTAATGACGCAAAGATGTGTTGCATTCTTTTATGTTGCATTTGTTTAACTCTGTGAAGCTGTGTTACTTTGCCTACCTGAAACACCTGATTGTTCTGATAAAGATCTGAATGGTCAATAGCTAGGCATGGGGGGGTATAGGAGGGGCTTGCAGGCAGAGAGAATAAATAGAAGGAGAAGACCATAAGAGAGGAGCAAAGGAGAAATGAAAAAGGAGTAAAGGAGGATCCTAGGGTCCAACCACTCAGCAACAGAGCCAGTCACGGAGTAAAAAGGAAAGAAAAGATATATATATAAAAAAAAGGTAAAATCCCAGAGGCAGAAGGTAGATAGGATAATGTAAGTTAAGAAAAGCTGACTAGAAATAAGCCAAGCTGAAGCCAGTTATTTGTAAGTAATAATACACTTCCATGTATTTATTTGGGACCTGGGTGGTGGGGCCCCCAAAGAGCAAAAGAGTAAGAACAAAACAAAACAAACAACAATAGTGTCTGGTGCATTCCACATTTTCATCGAGGGGTGCCTACTTCAGAGCACAGCTTTTATGTGTGAACACACCCACCCAAGATACCTTTGTCTTCATCATCCTATCCTTGTCATTGTCCTCTGGTAGTAGCACAAAACCTGAAAACATTTCATAAGAAGAATGACCAGCCTCTTTTGTAGAGTCTGTGCTGACAAAATCTTTCCTGGTACCAGTGGACCTCTTGAGCAGGTCATCTTGGCACCAGTGGACCTTGTGAGCAGGTCATCCTGGTACCAGTGTACCTCATGAGCAGGTAATCTTGGCACCAGTATGCTTCCTGAGCAGATCATGATACACATTTTGCAGGATCACAGATGCTGCCTCTCTCTTCCTTCCAGACAGCCTTCTTGCTCTGTGAGCACTGAGCTGATCAGGATATAAGTGAAGCTTGGCCAATTCAAACCAAATGAAAGAGAACAGAAGGGTCGTTTGATAAAGGGTTGTCAAAACAGGGGCCTGGTATATGAAAATGAATCATCTTGTATTACTAAATGAAGACAATTAAATGAAAAGGAAAGTTCTTAAAATGAAAGCAAATTGTATTCCTTATTACCCAGCATCATCCAATACCTCTCTCTCTATCCTCACACCTGCTTTGACATTTCAATAGACTAAGGCAGAAACAAAGAGAATGTGGCATATGAAGAGGGGAAAAAACACTTTTTTTCTGAGCTGAGTCTATATTTTTAGTATATTACTTCTAAAGCTGGAGTTTGGGGTCTGGAGAGATGGCTCAATGGCTAAGAGCACTGACTGCTCTTCCAGAGGTCCAGGGTTCAAACCTACACCTACATGGTGGCTCATAACCATCTCTAATACCCTGTCTTCAGGCCTCCCAGGGCACTGCATTCAGGCAGTGCAGACATACATGCAGGTAAAACACCCATCCATAAAAATAAATTAAAAAATTTAAATAATTAAAAGTGGGATTTATGTTTCTTGTTCCTTTATAGTAATCACAGAAGTTGTCACTTTATGCCTCAAAAGCATGTGGCAATGGGTGGTGGTGGTGAATGCCTTTAATCCCAGCACTCAGGAGGCAGAGGCAGGTGAATCTCTATGAGTTCAAGGCCATCCAGGTCTATAGAGTGAGTTCCAGGACAGGCTCCAAACGCTACACAGAGAAACCCTGTATTGAAAAAAACAAACAAACAAAAAAAGCATGTGGCACCTGAGAGGCTACCCATGCTCCAGTAGAAGGCCTTGTACTCACTCACATACAAGACACAAGCAGCATTAAGCAAACTCAATGTTTTCTGTTTATCTTTTAAAGAGCACGTGAAATTGGGAGAAGAAAGTTTTGGGAGTGCTGGGGATGCTGTGAATGTGATGCTCTGATTAATTGATAAATAAAATGCTGATTGGCCAGTAGCCAGGCAGCAAATATAGTATAGGCAGGATAAGCAGAGAAGAGAATTCTGGGAACAGGAAGGCTGAGTCAGGAGTCACCAGCCAGAGACAGAGGTTGTATGATGTGAAAGTACCGAAAGTACTGGTAAGCCAAAAGTCACATGGCAACTTATAGATGAATAGAAATGGATTAATTTAAGATATTTAAAACTAGATAGCAAGAAGCCTGAGCCATTAGGCCAAACAGTTTAATTAATATAAGCGTCTGTGTGTTTATTTGGGTCTGAGTGGCTGCAGGTCTGTGCTGCACTGGAGATAACTCCAGCAACAAATGGTACCAGAATGTGAGGCAAGATTTTCCACATAAAACCTGAGAAAAAAAGATTCTAAAATGGAGCTAAAAACAGTTGTTTCTCTCAAGTCATCTGCAGCCTGCGGGCTTGAGCTACTCTATGGTAGGTTCATGGCGTGCGAGCTTGACCTACACCTTGTTAAACAGAGGTGTCTCCAAGCTGCACACTATGCTGCATAGTGGTTATAGTTCTTGCTAGTTAAAAAAAAAAAAAAAAGGTTTTTGGGCCATATGCTGCTGGATGGAAGCATAGACCCACTGCTTCCCAGAGTCGGCAGTGATCTTGGTGGTAAAGATAGTTCCACCATGTTGGGAAGCTGAGGTGGGCGGAGCCACCAGCCAAAGCTGCTATTTTAGCCCTAGTAATGATGCAGTTTAAAGCAATAGATTCACAATAAGGCAGATTCAGATGGAACAAGACTTTAAATGGTTTATATTATGTGTAAAAATGTATGTAGGCTTAGAAGAGAGAAAAAAGTAATATAGACAGTTATATTAAAGAAATAAAAAGTTTTAAAAATCAAGTCTTTAAAGAGAAAGTAAAAATAATATAAAAAATAAGCCATGTAAAGATGGATATTACATATAGAATCTGGATTGTGTTATCTTTGATATTTTTAACTGCAGAAAGACATTTGATTGTAAAGGATGCTCAGTTAAACTAATATGTGTATTTTGAAGGTACTTTGACTTCAAAATTTGGATGTAAGGATATGTTGCTTTAGAAAAGAGGCTCCATATCCATAGCAAGATGCTATAGATTTGTTACAGATTAAGATACATCAGGTTTGACCAGCCAAGAACCCCTGAAATGTCTCCGATGACACCATGGCCCAGATGATCCAACATCCAGAATGGTTTCAAGCCAACTGGCTCAGACAATACACCCTCACAGACTACTCCATAATTCTAAATTTTTCTTTATGTCCCCATAAGAATACAGTGCCCCCATCCAGCAAGAAGTAGTATGAGAAGCTATACCCAAATTCCCAAAAATACCAAGCTGGTTTTGGAGATGGAATTGGCTCATTCCTTCTCTAAACCCAATCATACTGCTAAAAAAAAAATGAGAGATTATTCTGTCCCATATCAAAAGAGCCCTCTGGTGTGGGACAGAGAAAAAAAACAATATTTTTTATGTAAAACAGGTTGATTATAAATGCAATCTCTTTCTAAAGGAGAAAAGGGGATAGTATAGATAATGATAGGGTAAAAAGATAGATTAATGAACCTACTTTTAAAGAGCAACAACTTGTTTAGAAATGTCTTACATTACTATAGATTTTAGTTTATTGATACAAATTTAAACTTAATTTTGTTATATATACTGTATAAATATTTCTACTCTTGTTGGAAGTATTTTGTTTATGTAACTCATTTAAATTATAATGGATAATTAAGAAGTACAGATTAATAATTAGTCTTCTATGATAGTCAAACTTGTACCCATGTTAGTTAAGTTTTCTAGGTATACACAGATATATTTCAGACAGGTAATCTTCAAACACTTCAAAGACCTACAGAATATGGCATTTAAAATGTTTTAAAAATTTAGACTTTCTGGACAGTGAGACATGTCTGCTCATGACAACACTGATTTACTTCAGAGAGGAGGATGGGCATCGAAGATACTCCATATGGAGTTTATCTTCTTCTTGGCAAAAATAGCCATTTGGGCAAGAAACTGTTTTTGCCTCGACTGCTTGAAAAAATGGATTGACTGGACATGCAGGACCCATAGGAATGTGACCACTGAACATTGCAAGGCAAAATGGTCCTTTAGGTTCCTGCTTCACAGAGGAAACTGCCAGACATTCTACAGGACACAGAGAAGTGACTGAGAGACTCTAGACCTGTGGGCTGAAGACAGATGCCCCAACTTTACAGAGGAGCTTTGGATGACTGTCCAGGCTGCCAGCTGTCTCTATCTACTCTCATGAGACTCCCAAAAGTTGCTTGCATCCTTCTCCCATTTCTCAGGTAATATTATATCCTTCTGGGGTCTTTGATGTAGTTGAAGACTAGATAGTTATAATTTCCTTAGTCATGATAAAAGACAAGTTAGATATGACACCTTAGACTCACAGATATAGGATAGATAGAATATCTTCTTTAATTTTGCCAAATACAAATAGACTAGATATTATAAATATACTAGATATTGTAACTGTAATTCTTGCTTGATAATTGTTCTGTTATATGTAATTTTACTATGTTAAAGTTAAAACCTTCCCTTTTGAAAAAAAAAGAAAAGGGGAAGTGCTGGGGATGCTGTGAATGTGTTGCTCTGATTGATTAATAAATAAAATGCTGATTGGCCAGTAGCCAGGCAAGAAATATAGTATAGGCAGGATAAGCAGAGAAGAGAATTCTGGGAACAAGAAAGCTGAGTTGGGAGTCACCAGGCAGAGACAGAAGATGCAGGATGTGAAAGTACCAGTAAGCCACAAGCCACATTGCAACTTATAGATGAATAGAAATTGGTTAATTAATAGATATGGGTTAAGTTAATTTATTAAAAACTAGATAGCAAGAAGCCTGAGCCATTAGGCCAAACAGTTTAAATAATATAAGTGTCTGTGTGTTTATTTGGGTCTGAGTGGCTGCGAGCCTGGGCTGGACTGGAGATAACTCCAGCAACATGGGAGGAATAGGGAGAGAATGGTGGGTGGATTTAATCAAAATACATTATATACAGGTATGAAACTCTGAAAAAAATGCACAAAATAGTAACAGCATTATGCTCATTACAGTGTAGGTACTCAAGAGATTCTAATTAACAACTTATTAAATGGTATTAATAAGGTGAAACCAACATGAATGAAGTGAAGAATTTTCTTCCATTCAGATGTTTTTATTTTCGGAAGAAAAAGCCTTTCCCCATATCATGAGTGAAATAACCAGGAATTAATTCAATTGGCTCACATTTATGTAAAGACAGGCAAAGTAAAAGTGAGCTCACCTGCACTCATTGAGAGCTCTCCTGTGTCTGGCTATGTGCATTTGCAAAGCACTACGTTATGTGGAGTGATGCATCCTAAGACATGCAAACTTTTCATTTCCTGAAAAGTTTAAGTAACTGCTATAATAAACTCAACGTTTTATAGAGAGTCAATAATATGAGAAGCATGTGATCTAGAATCAGGTATTTGATGCTAATTACCTCAGATTTCTATACACAGTGTTTTCATCTACATAACTGATCTTGTGAGAAGTAAAAGTTAAAATCTGAGTCATCATCAGTAAAATGCTGTAGTACAAAAATAAAAAGTGAAAGAAATGGAAGACTCGCCATTTCTTTAAACGTAATCTAACAGTTATCAGTCTTTGCTGTTAGATTTTTTTTTATTTACTTCTTGTGTATGTGAGTGGGTGGGTGTTCATGAGTGTGTGTATAGATCATGAGGACAACTTGTGAGAGTTGATTCTCTACTTCTACCATGTCTGTCCCAAGGATGAAATTCAGGACTTTAGACGTGGCAGGAGAATCATTTAGTCACTGAGAAATCCTGCTGGTTCCTAATTATTACTTAAGACTATAAAACAAAATCAGCTATGTTTATAAGATAATTGCCTTGTATAAACTTAAAAAATAATGTTAATTAAGCTATAAGTTATTCATCTTAAAGCTGTGAATGGAACAGTTGGTGGTTCTTACTAAGTTCACACAGGTGGACAACCACTACCACATACAAGTTGAGAACATTTTCATCATCCCAAGACTTCTCTTGGGCCTATGTTCTGTCAGTCTTGCATTCCTCACCAGCCTTAGGTAACTGCTGCTGCATTTTCTGTCGCTATGAACTTAGATTTTTGTACAAGTAAATGCATGGGTTGTGTTTTAGGAGTGGCTGCTTTCCCTTGGTGTCTTCTCTTTGAAACTCATCTATGTTTCGCATATAATCATTATTTCATTACTTATTACTAATAACATTGCCTCATATGAATAAACCATATGTTGTATATTTGCTCATTAGTTGATAGATAACATGAATGCTTCCAGATTTGAGTAATTATAACTAATACTACAAGAAACATCTGTATATATGTTTTAATGTCCACTTATTTCTAATCTTTTTTCTTGGACAAGCAATTAGGAGAGGCACAGCTATGTTGTACCATGAAGTGCAGGTAGGAGCAACTGGCAAAGTGATTCCAAATGCTGTGACAGTGAGAGATCATGTATCATAGATCTCCACCTATGCCCTCACCAACATACAGTGTTGTCTGTTTTGAGTAGGCACGCTAGTGGCTGTCAAGTGGTATCTTTGTGAGATTTAATTTGCATTTTCCTATGCAAACCAACTTCTCTTGGTTCTTCTTTAATGAAATGGCTGTAGAAATAGCCAGCTGTTGCAATTTTTACCTTCTTATTCCTCAGATGTAAGAGTGGTATTCATTTCTCTTGACTTTTTATTTTCCCAATTACAAGTTTGGATAAAATATTAAAGCCTGACTTGCCAATGGTTCATTTTTATGATTATTTTTGAGTATCATAACTAACATATGTTTTCAAATTTATTAGTTATTTTTTTTTCTCTGATTCTAGACAGTTTTATAGCTTTAATGCTCCCCTTAGGTTTTGAATTAATATCTGTATATGATGCATGGTAAGGTACTAAATTAATATTTTTAAATAACTTATCGAAATTCAGTTGTCACAGCATCATTTCTCTATTTATTTAAAGGACTCTACTTTTAGTTATTTGATTGGCTCTCTATACTTATCAAAACCCCAAATCAATAACTGTCATGGCGTCTTTCTATCTTCTCTATTTCCAGAGAGTTTCACTTGTAAAAATTCCAAATCATTAGGAATAACAAGAATAGGTGGGGAAAGAGGGTGAGTTGTTTGTTGGTGCCTCGTGAAAAACTTTCCAGATTATCATTTTATTACTTTTCAGATTTTTTTTCTTTTTCTACTACCTAACTTGTTTAATCCCAATTCTCTATCACCAAGAAACAAGACAACAGACTAAGAAATACTGAGCTCAGAGATCAGTTTGAAAAGAAGAGTAATGTGTGGCTCAACAAAGGTAAGAGCCTTGGTGCATCTGGAACCCGAAGGGTCTAAACTCTCATGATGCAGGCCCAGGCCTCAGAGGGCCTGTCCTTGAATGAGTTTCTCAATGCTGGGAGTGAGTCTCTGTTATCTGTATTCTGGACTTTAGTGACCAACAAGACCCAAATGGGACCTGAGGCTTTCAGCTAGAGAAAATGCCTTCCTGACTGGAACTCAGTTAACTTTAATCCTTATATTCTTCATTGCTGTCTTAAGCATTGCTTTAGAGGTCGGTGATCACTGATGTGTTTTACCTGCAGTATCCATACAGATAGCATCACAAAGGACTATTATTTTCACATCTAAAAATATTTTTCTCTGAGAACACTACTACCTATAAATCTTTGTTAGTTAATCCTTAGTTTATTCTTATATAATTTGAGTTTGCCTGTCTTTCAACTTAAAATTTTCTGTGTAGCAATGCTGACTTTAGTCACATTGTTCTCTTTCATGTTTTTACATTTAAATAATCATTTTGAAAGATTTGCTAATGTGTCACTGGCATTTATTTACATCCATGGTTCTGCAATTTTCATTTATTCTAAGATGAACAGGTAACATCTGCATAGTGTTCACTCATATGAAAGTACTGCAGGGTAATTGACAACATCTGGCCAGGCTGGCTGTACACACAGCAAAATAGAGATTAGAGAGACAAATAGGGGTGAGAGGCAGGCATGAAGGTGATTTTAGAACAGTTAAACTCCACCAAATTAGAAGACTTTCCTAATCCATAAGTGTGGGGCGGGGAGAGGAGAGGGGTTGGGAGAGAGAGAGAGGAAGAGAGAGAGACAGAGACAAAAACAGAGAAACAGAGACAGAGACAAAGACAGACAGAGAGAGGGGGAGAATCTTAATAAAGTCCTTATGGTCTTCTTTTATTTTTAGTCCACAAATCAAATGGAACAATTGAATCAAGGACCATGATTTTTTCCAGAGAATATAGACACATGAGGCTCAACTTTAGGATATTCTGAAGTAAATAAATCAATGTCAAAAAAGAACTGCAAAGGAGAGGTTGCCCAGGGCTGCAGTGTGTGAAAAGTTGGAATGAGAACCCTTGCCTGAAGGCATGCTCAGTGGCTCTGCCCCACCTTTGGTCTGGAGGCAGGATGCACATCTGGGTGGAATTTCACAGAGGTCTTCATTTGACACAGCAGCTTCCACAGCATTCCAGTGCATTCTATGCTACAGCACCAATGTCCTTGGAAGCTCTGTTAATATTTATTTTTCCTTGTCCAGTGTTCTCAGCTAAGAAGTATGACTGGTTTATATTTCATATAAGCAATGGGTAGAGAAAATCCTACAAGAATATTGAAACAAGGATGACTGTTTTTGCCTAGCCTCGCAATGAATTAAAGAGTGCTTTTGAGTTTAGGCTGGGTTCCTTAGGCTCCATAGAGGAAAGCCATTATCTTTGGGCTTTTCAAACTTCTACTTGGGAACCCTCTTCACCCAAGAAAAAAGTTTTTGTTTTGTTTTGTTTGTTTATTTGGTTATTTATTTATTTATTTATTTTTGCTGTTGTTGGGTGGGGGAGTTCTGAAATAAGGTTTCTCTGTGTAACCTTGGCTGGCCTGGAACTCACTATGTAGACTAGGCATAACTGGAACTCATAGAGATTTGCCTACATTCTGCTTCCTGAGTACTGGAATTAAAAGTGTGAGCCACTGTGCCCGGCCTCACCACATACATTTTTATGTAACACTCATCATGTAAGTATCAAAATCGGTATATAAATCAACTGTTTACTGACCATAATTACCAAGTAATTATTTTTAGAAGTTCTTTGGCATATATACAGTTTTACCTTTATTAAAGATAAAGCAGGGCTTGAGAAGTGGCTTGATGGATAGTCTTTTTTTGCAAAAGCTTGGGTAGTTGAGTTCAGATAGCTAATACCAAATATAAAAATTGGGTGCTATGTATGTGTGTTATCCTGCACGGAATGTTATGCAAAGACAAGCAGATTCCAGGGCCTTGTTGGTCTCCCTGTGTAGCCAAAGAGCAAACCCCAGGTTTGGAAAAAGATTTTGTCTCCAAAAATATGGTGGGAACTTTGGCCCACACACATGCACATGGTGGGGCACGCACGTGTGCACACACACACACACACACACACACACACACAAAAGTAAATTTAAATTGTAACACAATGGATGTACTTATTTATTTTTATATAAAGAATCAAATCAGCTCAATATTGATACGGCAGATAGAAAAACATGAATGTTTTTAAGAGTTGATTAATATTTTGATTTTATAAGTATCAGTTCTATGAATGCCAATTTCTATAAATACATAATATTAAATGGCAGTATATGTTTAAGGCCCTTCCAGAAATTGTTGAAATTTTGTTCTGTTCCCAAGCCAAAATTCATTTGACAATTTAAAAATAAAACTCAAGTCAGCAAATCAAACACCAATTTTAAAAATCAAATATTCTAATATAATGCAATCTAAGTATCTCCTCCCTTGATGATTACACAGTGTGGGGTGGCAGTACAGATGCAGTAACAACTTTTGAGTGCCCAGAAACATGAATTCTGTTGCTTGCTCTAAAGACATAACCGGGGCTATGTGCCTGTGTGGTGTGTGCAACCAAGGTTACAATGAAGTCACACAATGGAACACTGATGGGTCCTGTCTCAGATTCCTTATACATTTGATTCTGAATTCATTTGTGGTTGTTGTGCATTCAGAGACCATTTAATACTGCCATTTTTCTTTCAATCCTTTCATTCAGTTATTGACTCCATACCCAGTCATGATCCAGAGTTGAGACGATAAAGGCTAAGCAATACAAGGGGTATGGTAACACTTGTTCCACCCACTACACACTAGTGTGTGCCCTGTGCCTAATGCAGAGACTAGAGGCAATATCTTGGCATGAAGGACTGCAGAGGTCCACAGAATTCCTCGCCCATCACAATATCTCCCCTTTTAATTTGCAGATGACTTTCCTAGTACAGAGACTGGAAGCATACGAAACATGTTCAGGGTCATGTGTTGAGATGGGTCTCTACTACTCACCAATGCCTGAGATAATCAGTTCATAAAGAGAAAAAGAGGGAGTGTGTTTTAGCTCACAGTTTGGAGGTGATCCATGACTGGTTGGTCCCATTGCCATTGTCCTGTGGTAGTACAGTGGGACAGCAGTGCAGGATAAAACCATTCATCTTATGTTTAGGAAGTGAAGGCAAGGCAAAGGAGGTGGCTGGGGTCCTAATATGCTCCTCGAGAGAAGCCCCCAATGACTGGGAGACCTACCAGTAAGCTCTATGCCTTAAAATTTCAAGGAATCTCAATAACACCACAAGATAGAAAGCATGCCTTCATTGATGGGCCTTTGGGGGACACTTCTCCAGGCAACAGATGGAGGTCTTCCACTATCAGAGGACAGATGGAGGCATAGGTAAGAGCTGTGCTACCATTCGATTGCATTCCAACTCTCAAAATGAATTTTGGGGCTCCTCAAACTTACAGTCTGGGACCTGGCCCAACCTAGCCATTTGGACACAGCAGATGATTGGGCTTCTCCTGATTTGGAATATGGTCTGGCTGGAAGCTAAGAACTGTTCAGGGAGGAAAATGTCTTGATACAGATGTAGTCTCACAGACTTCCTGAGATTTAACCTAGATAGCTGGGAACCAGACAAACATTCTCAATTATCCTATGATTACTGAACTTTTTTTTTTCCATGTTGGCAAATCTTACAGTAATGTCACAATTAAGCAAAGGCAGCCCAGTGAGAATGCTGGTTTATGTTTCCAGCACTTCAAACCTAATACTCGTGAAGAATAGCTTGTGTTGCACAAGGAGAGGATAACTGCCCCACTGACCACATTCACATTGATGTATAATAGACTAAGCAGAAACAGAACCATTAAAGAGATGGTTTCTATTCCGAATCCACGTGGACTTTCAGTAATGTTCTTCAGGTTAGCTGTCAATCATTTTCATTTTAATGTGTTTTCCATTAGAAAGATGATTAAGAGTTAACTAGGGTCTTATTTAGATTCAAAGGCTGATAAAAGCACATTTGAACATTGTTTTAAGAGATATTAGAAAATATTTGGAAATGTCAAAATGGAAGAGATGACTGCATGGTCATCATAGATCATAACAGCTTAATGGAAAACACTACTAATTATGAACAAAATCAACAATCTAAAGCTCTGAGTTTTAAACAATGGAGCGAGTGGCTGTTTCTTATATTGTGGATTATGGAGTTTAGATACTGTAGCCTCCCCCACCCCCAGAAGGCGGTGGAGGCTTGGATATCACAGTCCGTATAGTTACAAACCTCTTCCATTCTTTTCCTTTGAGTTCCACAGCTATTAAAATGGCAAACTCCAAAGTCCTTAAATATTCATATTAAAGAAGATTCTCCCATGAAGTTATTCAATAGGTGGTCTTCCAAATAGATGATCTGCACTTAGGTCAGACCTGAAAACAGGCTTGCTTATTAAAGAAATCAGCAGACAGTGCCATTATTTCCCAAGAGAAATTTCACTCCAAATTATTCCATTGTATACCTGGTTATTATTTCAAAGTATGATGTAGAAAAGAAAATGAGAAATGATGGATGTCTTTGTGCTATACTTTAAGAAGTGGATACATGAAATAAAAAGCAGCTAAGTCATTAGCAATAATTTCAAGGGAGGACACAGTCCTATCAAGATAATAAAAATACAACATTTTGGAAAACCTAGAGCTGTGTTTCATGAACAGCAGCCATTTGTAAACAATACCTTTGGAACATTCAGACAGAAACACATGTCTAAGTATTTCTGTTTACTCAGATGCTACAAGGCAAAAACACAGTGAGTGGACGCTAAATGTGCTGTGTTTCCACAGAAATAATGCTTAATACATTTAAGCTTAGTCATTTGCCCACCACACCACACCACACCATTAAGAATTCGGTTTGCAAAATGTGGTAAATATACACAATGGAATACTACTCAGCAGAGAAAAACAATGACGTCATGAGGTTTGCAGACAATTGGATGGATCTAGAAAAAAATCATCCTGAGTGAGGTAACCCAGACTCAAAAAGACAAACATGGTATGTACTCACTCATAGCAGGATACTAGATGTGGAACAAGGATGACTGGACTGCTGCTCACATCAACAGGGAGGCTACCTGGAAAACAGGGCCCCAAGAAAGACACGGGGATCGCCCAATGACAGAGAAATGGAATGAGATCTACATGAACAGCCTGGACATGAGTGGGGGTAGTGAAGGGCGAGTGTTGAGGGAAAGAGAGCTTGGGGGAGCGGGAGATCCCAGCTGGATCAACAACAGAGAGGGAGAACAAGGAATAGGAGACCATGGTAAATGAAGACCACATGAGAATAGGAAGAAGCAAAGTGCTAGAGAGGCCCACAGAAATCCACAAAGATACCCCCAAAACAGACTGCTGGCAATGGTTGAGAGACAGCCAGAACTGACCTACTCTGGTGATGGGATGGCCAAACACCCTAATTGTCATGCTAGAAACCTCATCCAACTACTGAGGGATCTGGATGCAGAGATCCATGACTAGGCCCCAGGTGGATCTCTGGGAGTCCAATTAGCGAGAATGAGGAGGGTTTATATGAGTGAGAATTGTTGAGACCAAGGTTGGATAAAGCACAGGGACAAATAGCCAAACGAACGGAAACACATAAAATATGAACCAATGGCTGAGGGGTCACCAACTGGATCAGGCCCTCTGAGTGGGTGAGACAGTTGATTGGCTTGATCTGTTTGGGAGGCATCCAGGCAGTGGGACCGGGTCCTGTGCTCATTGTATGAGTTGGCTGTTTGAAACCTGGGGCCTATGCAGGATCACTTGGCTCGGCCTGGGAGGAGGGGACTGGACCTACCTGGACTGAGTCTACCAGGTTGATCTCAGTCTGCAGGGAAGGCTTTTCCCTGGAGGAGATGGGAATGGGGGGCGGGCTGGGGGGAAGGTGAAGGGGGCGGGAGGGGGGAGAACAAGGGAATCCGTGGCTGATATGTAGAACCGAATTGTATTGCAAAATAAAAATTAAAAAAAAAAAAGAATTCGGTTTGCAAACAACCGTTCTCTTATTATGAAATTATGAAATGCTTTATTATCTTGTTTATTTATTTTCATTCTGTAAAACCTAATCCTGATTTTTTTGGGAGGAGGAAACAGTATTAGTAAAATAAATGTTTCTCCCTAAAAGTTAAGGTTTATAGAATTTGTAGACTATGAATTTGAATTCTAATATATTTCTCTTCTTTGTATGCTAGAAAAAGAAACTTTGTTATTAAGGTCCACTTTGTGTGTGTGTGTGTGTGTGTGTGTGTGTGTGTACATGCACGCATGTCACATGTGTTTAATTGCCTGCAAGGCCAGGAGAGGGCATTGGATCCCTGAGAGCTGAAATTGCAAGTGTTTGCAAGCCACCTGACACTGGTGTTGGAAACTGGATTCAGGTCTTCTAGAAAGCAGGAAATGCAGCCTAGAAGATCAGTCTTAACCTTGGAGTCTCCAGTCTCCATAGAAAACATTTAGCAAGCTTTGCAATTACAAATACTGAAAGCACATTGCACCGATTCCCATGTGTGCTTAGAGTCTGCACATATTGCTTTCTTGGTAATGCCTTTGTACACTTCAGAAAGACACATAAGCCATTCACTATTACCGATCTGTTAACAATGATCAAAACTGAACCATAGAACCTAAGACAATGCCCTATCTAGGGGTAATAACCGAGGGATCAGTCACACAATGCTGCTTCCAAATCATTCAGAGTGATGAACAACTAATGCCACCAATGTTGTGACAGAAACCAAGAAGACATTGCTATGTGGTACACGTTGCTTTCCAAACTAAAAGGCTTCCAAAAGAGTGTGAAATGCAGTGAAAATCAGTCCCCAAAGACTAAATTTACATCCAGTTACAGACATAGAAAAATCACTTGTAAGATGCTAAACCTTTATTCAATTATACAACTGCTAGAGGTAGAGCATCCCTCAAAATTTTGAGACTGAGTGTTTCAGATTTCAAATTTTATCAGATGATGGGATATTTACAGGTACACAATGAAATATCTAGGACACGGGACATGTCTAAATACTAAATTTATTCATGTTTCATATACAAATAATATCCATAGCCTAAAGGAAATTTTGTACAGTATTTTCATTTCTTTCTTTCATGGCGTATGCTCACGGTGCAGAATTTTACACGTTGAGAGTCATGTGTCAGATTTTGGATGTGGGATTGTCAGATGTGGTGTGCCCTGTCTGATTATCCACATTTGCAAGGTTTTCAATTTGTTTTGTCCACTGTAAACTTCCTGTTCAAGTTTCATAATCAAAAGAGAACATATTTTATTAATCAGAGATTGTTACTATTTTTTGTCTTTTCCTTCCACTCTCTAGTATGATCCTTCGTGAGTTGTATACTAGCAGAAACAAAGTATCAATAGTAACTTTGAATAGTGGGGAAATAAACAAGATAATTGCCTAATCAAAGTTTTTTTTCTGTTTCAGTTGCCAAAAAATATCATTGTTTAATAAGTGAATTGGTGTAGATTTCATATGATAGGAGGAGACTAACAACACTTTCTCCTTTGACTAGAAGCAGGATTGCATAGGAGAGAGATAGGATTTGGTGCACGGCATTTGGTATCCTCTTACAAACAAAAGTGGTTGTTCATAGTCAGTCTTACTCATTCCCAGCAAAACAGTGTCTCTAATGGGCCAAACATGTTTATGCTCTCTGTCATGTAAGCAAAACAAATGGCTAGAGCATTATGTGGTGTCTTCTTTCAGCAGACAAAATAGTAAGAGCAATTTTTATGTAGCAGGACATTTGGGAATCAAGATATTGTGTGTATTCTTTGGGTTTTGATGAAGTTCCCCAGACTTTGAACTGCATCTTTATTCCCCCTGGAGATAAAAGTATCTATGGAAATATTTCACCTGCTTGCCCATCGGCTGTGTGATTTCTGAACATGTGTTTACTACAAAACTCTTTTCATGAGCTGAAAGATTAGCTTAAAAGGTTCCCTGGATCTTATCCAGTTATTTAAAACATCACTACTTTCAAAGAGTCGTCTTCTACATACTGGCAGTGTTTGAGCTTGTTTCTTGTGTCTTCACAGTTAAAAGTTCAGCTACCTTCTTATCATATATGTTATATAACACTTGAAATCAAAGAGGACTCGGTTGAATTGGGGAGGTTAAGTTTAATTTTTATCATAAGGCTATGTATTAATTTTCTATTAGGTTATCACAGTCACAACTTTCATTATTACATTTATGTCTTATTAAGACATAGTGTGTTTGTATACCTCATAACAGAACAATGCTACCTTGGTTTAATATGTTATTATTAAAGCATTTCAGCCATGGAAAGCAGGTAGGCTAAGTGCAGATCTTCACCTCTCTGTCCTCTCTTCCAAATCCAGTCACCCAGTCACATCGCCAGGTCTCTAGCAAACCACCTGCTGCTGCCTCCTCTTCCTCCTTGTTCCCATCTCCAGTCTATCACACAGATCTTCCCCTGCAGATTTCTCTCCTCCAAAGCCATTATTTTATCCCAGCCTCAAAGCCCAGCACGATCTCCCTAGGAACCCACAGGCCACTCTGATGAGGAAAGCAACTGCAGATCTTCACCTCTCCCTCCACTCCTCCAAGTTTAATGCCCCGGTCTCATCCCTTTATCATCTCTATCACTTGCTCTTTAGAAGAACACTAGCTGTGGCCTCTCGTCATTCTTTTCTCCATCCCCTAGGGACTAAGCAGATCCTGGTGGAAGACTCTGCTTTGGTTCCTCATGTGGACCTCCCACCCAAGCCTGTCATCCTAATCCATCCCTATTCCTGAGTGTTTTCAGTTCCCAATTCCCAGGAACACATTTTACCTAGAACCCCAGTGACCATACCTATCAGGATTCCAGAAAAATTTCCTACCAGGCAACACACAGCCACCACACTCTGCTAAGAATCAGAGAGAGCAACAGAAAACAAGAAAGAAAACACCTACCCAACAAAGACAAGACCAGATATCAGAAGCAAGAATTATAGTCTTCCAAAACCCAGATGCCTAGACGTCAGCTTAAAACCCAATCAACAACAGCTATAACAATATCAAATATTCTCAAAAATTCTTGCAAACTGAATCCAAGAACACATGAAAAATGAAATAAAATAATCCACCATAATCAAGTAGGCTTCATCTCAGAGATACAGGGATGACTCAATATATATACATATCTATATATATATATATATATATATATATATATATATATATATCAGTAAATGTAGTCCACCACATAAACAAACTCAAAGAAAAAAGCCACATGATGATCTCATTTGATATATAAAAGGTCTTTGACCAACTCCAATACTCTTTCAGGATAAAAGTCCTGGAGAGATTAGGGATATAAGGGGCATGCCTAACATAATAAAGGCAATTTACAGAAAGCCCATAGCCAACATCAACTTAATTGAAGAGAAACTTAAAATAATTCCACTAAAATAAGGAACAAGGCAAGCTTGCTCACTCTCTCCATATCGATTTAATATAGTATTTGAAGTTCTGGCTAAAGCAATGAGACAACTAAAGGAGATCAAGGGGATACAAATGGGAAAAGAAGAAGTCAAAGTATCTGCATTTAAAGATGATATGTATACATAAGTGACCCTAGAAATTACATCAGGAAACTAGTACAGATTTTTTTAACACTTTCAGCAGAGTGGCTGGATACCAAATTACCTCACAAAAATAAATAGCCCTCCTATATACAAATGAAAAATGAACTGAGAAAGAAAACAATTCATTCGCAATATCCTCCAAAAATATAAAATACCTTAGGGTAACTCTAAACAAGCAAATGAAAGACTTGTATGATAAAAACTTTAAGACTCTGAAGAAAGAGAATGAAGAAGATATCAGGAGATTGATCCCCCACGTTCATGAGTCATTAGTTTTTATATAACAGCAATGGCTAAGGTCAATAAAAACAAGTGATGGCTCCTGCTGGTGAGGATGTGAAGTAAGGAGAACACTCATCCACTCCTGGTGAGCATGAATGCTTGAACAGCCACTGTTTAAATCAATGTGGCAGTTCCTCAGGAAGATGGGAATCAATCTACCTCAAGATATGTATTTGTATATATATGTGTGTGTGTGTGTGTGTGTTTACACATACATTTATGATTGTACTTCCTTGATTGATTGCTACCTATATGAGTATGTAGTAACCCTATTTGTCTCTGCTCAGTGTTTTATTTCAAAGTCTGCTTTATCTGATCTGAGTATGATCTGATCTGAGTGCGATCACTTTTGATCTCTATTTGTATGGTATTTTTGGGATTTGGGTTTTGTTTTTTCTTCCCCAGTTCTTCACTTTCAACTTATATATTTTTACAAAGGAAGTGAGTTTCTTGGAGGCAGAATGTAACTGGGTCTTTGTTGTTGTTGGAATCTATTCAGCAAGTACGGTGCTGCCTTTCGGAGAGCCTCCCTGACAAAACAGCCATGCCTGTGGGTCAGTAAAGGGTGTGGAAATAAATCACTCTGGGGAGGGTTCAAGGGAATGGTGTCTGCTTTATTGCATGTGAGCAACTACATGTATAGTGGAAGGCTATGGGCTGTGATTGGTTAGCATATTACTTTGAACTGGATAGTGAGCACTCACACCACCAGGGTCTCGATGGGTAAAAAGCACATTAAAGGAGGACTGGAGAGTGCAGCTATCAGCTACTCATACTACTTGAGAAATCAGAGTTCTGACTTCTGGGACATGGTGTACCACTCTTCTCGTTTAGAAGAGCAGTGTGCCAAGTCAGCTGGCAGCCAGGGCACGCCTGCATTTTCTCCTGCAGTGTGTGTCTTTTGATTACAGTTTACACTTGGAATACTATTGAGAGGTTCAAGTTTCCTCCTGTCATTTTCATATTTCATGCTTGTGCTAAAGATTCTTTGTTCCTTTCCACCTTTATTATGATTTTGTTTTCATGGTTTGCTGATTTTCTATCACTGTACATTTTGCTTCTTTTCTATTTTTTATTTTGCACATCTGTTATTCTAGCAAGCCTTGTCCATTTGCATTTTTTATCATGATGATTAGTACCCCTCCTTTTTTTTTTTTTTTTTTTTTTAGTGTAGAACTCCTTAAGCATGTCTCATTAGGCTTAGTTTCTACTAAAGTTGGGAAGATTTCATTTCCGAAGAACATTTTTGCCAGACACAATGTTCTTTTTTTTTTTTTTTTTGGCAGAACATTTATTCAGGATTTGAATAATAATCACACTTTTATTTTTTTTCTGGACTATGGGGTTTCTACTTGAAGATCTGCTGTAATTTTCATCCCCTTATATGTGACTTCACAAGTTTTACTGTCTTTTGAAGTTCTTTATCTTGTACTTTTGACACTTTGGCTACAATATGCCTTGGTAAAGTTCTTTAGTTGACTGTATCTAAGGCGCTTCAAACTTCTTAGACCTGGATATTCATCTGTAGGAAGACTTGGATGTTTTACTTTTCTTTTTTTAAGGTATTATTTCATGAAATTGGGTTTCACTGTCTTTCCTCCTTTCTTACTCCATTGGAATTACCATAATGCAAGTATTCGTCACTTAACTATCCTTTTTAAGTTTTATAGTCTCACTGCATTTGTTAAAATTCATTTTACACCATTGTAGGTTATTTCAAAATAGTTACTTTCACATTCAGACTTTTTTTTATTTGTTATTGTCTGTGGTGATATTTTAATTGTGCTGAAATGTGATTTTATTTGTATGTCAATAAATAAAGTTTGCCTGGAGATCAGAGGTCACATAGTGAGGTCACATAGTGAGCCATAAGCAGAAGTCCAGAGGTGGTAGCACACACCCTTAATCCAATCACATGGCAGGCAGAGTCTCTGTGTGGTCAAGGACACAGCCAAGCGTGGTGACACAAGCCTTTAATCCCAGTACCAACCATAGAAACCTGGGGGTCTGTATAGATAGGTAGTAACGAGGACATCATGTGGCTGGGCTTAGAGCCAATGAGAAGGCAGAACAGAAAGGCAATAAAAGCACAGGTTAGGCAGGAAGAAACTCTCTCTGGGGAAGCGATAGCAGTGAGGTGGTAAGATAAGGTAGTCATGGCTCTTCGCTAGTTCTCTGATATCTTTGGCTGTTACCTCTGTATTTGGTTCTGTGTTTCTTATTTAATAATACTGTTTAGAAATTCATCTACAAATTGTCTGTTGAGGAGACTTTCAATTTTTGGTGGTTTGAGTGAGAGTAACCACCATAGGCTCAAGTATTTAAATACTCCGTCCCTGGTTGGTGTAAAGTTTGGGAATAGGAGGTGTGGCTTGTTGTAAGTAGGGGTGGGCTTTGAGGTTTCAAAAGACTCACAACATTGCTAGTGTGTCATGTCTCTTCCTCTCTGCCTTGAAGTTGTTTCTCAAGACATGTGCTCTAAGATAGTGTTCCAGTGGGTCATGCTTCCCACTATGATAATTATGGACTCTAAGTCTAAGTCTCTGAAACTGTAATCTGCAAATAAACTCATTCTTCTGTAAGTTGCCTTGGTCATGATGACTTATCGCAGTAATAGTAAAATAAGAAGTTGATACCAGGAGTGGAGTTCAAACCCATACACATACATGTTTTGGTAGAGGCATATGGAGAGGTCTGGTGATTAATGGAGTTATAGATGAAGTTTGACTCACAGTGGGTCCACTGGGTCCCCACATTCATCTTTCAGTCATTTCTACACTTCCAGCATGTGTATTTAGGATAGACACACATAGAAGTTGGCAGAATTCCCATATTAATGCCCTGGCCTATGGAGTAAGGGCTATTATGTTTAGAAAGGCCTTTGAAGTTGCCTCTACCAAAGAAAATAGTGAACCAAAAAATGGTGTCATATCCTTGAAATTACAAAAATTAGTGCCACCATTAGAGACTTGAAAGATGCACGGATGGCAGTTTCCATTATATTTCCCTTTAACACTTCTATTTGGTCTGTACAGAAGACAGGTGAATTGCGGGTTGTAACTAACATAGTGTTTCTATCCTGTTTGGTGATGAACATCTTTGTGCATATCCACACATACATTAGGTGATGTTTGTGTGTTTTCTCTATGTCTTTAATATGTAACAACATTAATTGAGATATCAGTGTTTATCATAATTAAGTTATGAGACATTAAAAGGATGGCTCTAAAGGGACATTGCCACCTATTCTGAAATATATTACATGTTTGCAATTGTACATGAGATGGTTATATCATGTTAGGCAAAATTATGACCAGGATATTATTTTCATTTGGAAATTAAGCATGGCATAAGGAGATGTGATTGTACATCAAGTTGACAAGGGATGGGTCTGTGATGGCTAATCTTGGTTGTTAATTTGACTACATCTGGAGTCAATTGAATCCTAAGCTGATGGGCACACCTGTGAAGGATTTTCTTGATTGGATCACTTAAGGTGAGAAGACCCACACTAAATCTGGGCCACACTATCTAGTGGCAGCCTACATAAAGGGACATAGAAGAAGGAAGAGTTTGCTTTTTGCCTGCTTGCCCTCACTCTTGCTGGTAAGTTCATCTATTGTTCTTGAGGCATTTCTACGTTGGTGTTACAACCTACTTCTTCAGAATCCCAAATAGACTGAAGACAGACAACATTCTTGCCTTTGCTTGGGACTGCAGCACCAGATTGGGACTGCTAGACATAAAGTGTCATGGACTGAACAACTACTGAAACCTTGACCTTTCTGTCAGGAGACATCCATTTTTGTCCTATTCGTACTACACCCTGTAAGTCACTCTAATACAGACATTCATTCTACCAGTTCTGTCCTTTAGAAAACCCTGATGAATAGACAATTGTATTTTCATTTCATTTAATTGAAGTATTTAGCTCTAAAATTTGTCAGGTATTTATTTATCATTTATCTCTCTTTGGTGAATTCCCCATTCATATCTTGAGTTGCTCTTCTCATTTTTCTTTTGTATTTTCTGTTTTAATTCTCTTACATCTTACTGAGTGTTCTTAGTATCATTATTTTGGCTTCCTTTCCAGGTATTTCATAGATTTTCTTTAATTGAGGTTTCTATCTGTTGCTTTCTTTCCTTTGGAAGATTTGTGTTTCTTTTGTGCATCTGTAGTGAAAACTACGTATCTGGCAGCAGTAAGCTGTTGCTGTTCTAATTTTGTGGAGTAACTTTTCTAAGAAAAGATTTTTCTTTTAGATGAGATACAAGACACCAATTGTGTAGGTGCTTTGGCTATACATATAGGAGAGCCAAAAAGTATGATCTCTGTGATATATTCAGTTTTATTGATGTCAGCAATGCCTGTGAGCACTTAGATAATTGAGACTGTGATGGTCAGAAAGGCAACTGTATGTCTGAGTTCTGCATAGGAAAGGCTACCTTCTATAGAGTTCTCAAATAGAAGGCCTACAGATAATGTTTGTGTTTCTACAGAAGAAAAACAATGTCACACATTCAAAATCTAGAATCATCTAAGATACAATAAATAGTAAGAGTATTTAAAAATACTATCATGCAAATTTTGAAATTTTCCATTGTCAGGTGTATCACAAGATATAATATTCTATAATAGTTTATAATTATGGTTCTGTGGACAGCTTATTAAGTACCACATTTCTTGATTGATCTACTTCATATTATATCTCTATGTAGAGGGAATTCTAAATATTATTTTCTTGAACTGTAAAGGCCCATCAATCTGGGCAGCACAGTTGACCACTTAGCACAATGCATATGCTACTTAAAGATTTTGTACACTGCCTGTCTGGGCACACTGCTTTGTCTAAAAGGAGTTGGGTTGACTAAGCCCCTCTTCCTGGTCCCCTAACTTCCTGTGGTCAAACAGCTTACTTTCATTTCTCACCTGGGAGGATGCCCTTGCAGTCTTTGCACAGTGTTTGGAACACTGTACCCTCCCAATATTCATTCAACACCCATGAAGAGCTTTATGCTTGTTTATGGACTCACATGCTTATGTTTCTGTATATCATTCCTATCACAAAAGATTGTTCATAGGAAGAATCACATCTTTCATAATCTGAAGTGCCATCTAACTTAGTGCTAGAATCATGTTCAGAACACACAGAACCACTGAATAAGTAAAAGGCATGTAGTCTCAGTCTGGAAAAGCAGTACTTAGAGCCGTGTTGGACAGCTGGGGACTCCCAGACTTCTTTAGCTTACATTGGAGCTCCTGTTCTCTGTAAGGGCTGCTTATCAAGCTATCCAAAGGCACACAGTCACCCCATTATTCCCAGAAAGGTTTTCCACTGCCCAATTAATTCAACTCTACTTGTTGAAGATTGCCTAGTGAGTAGCCTATTGAGTCCAGATAACTTAAGAGGCCAGCCCTCCAGCAGTTGCTTTATAAAGTGAGCAGAAATTGGAAACAGTGATAAAACATTGCCTATCCCTATTGCTCCATTTCTCCTAAAGCTGTTATTTGGAAATTAGCTACCCCTGTCTAATTACCACTCACACAGAACTAGGTTTCAAAACAGAAATAATTGTCATGAAACTAGAAGATCCCTTAGATGGAAGGCAAATGGTAAAGAAAGAAAAAAAGTTAGGAAGGAAGGAAGGAAAGAAGGAAGGAATAAAATGATACTAAAATGGAACATTCTAGAAGGTTCAGAATACTCTTACATAGCAATAAGTCAGTGAACAGAAGTCAAATAAATGACCACAATTTGTTTTGGTTCAGTGTAAGAGCAGGACTGTGGAACAACGTCACACAGAAAGATATTTGAGAGCTAAAAGAAAGCACCTGCTCTAAACCTAGAAGCTGAATAAGATTTCCCATGGCTCCAAACCAAGTCTTCTGTGGCCTGGTAAGCAAGCTCTGCTCCCCTTCAACTTTGTTGAACCACTACCTTCTTTTTAATGGTAAGGAAGAAATTGCAGCAAGGTTTGCCCTTCCTACTCACACTCTACATCATTTCTAAAAATCTAGTTCGTTCATATGTTATAAATGACATTTGTTTAAAAGCTATGATGCAATACATGTTGACACATGCAAACATCACAATTAAAACACAAAATATTGATGTTCTTTCCCCTGAAAGCCTCCATGGACCCTTGATGCCTCTCCATTTGCTACTTGTGGTTCTGTGTATAGACCTTGGTTTGTTTTGTGATTTTAATTTAGTTTGAATTTTCAGTGCTTTATAGTAATGTGACTGTACAGTCGTATATATTTATTCTTGAATTATTATACCCACATTTTTTCATAGTTCAGTATTTCTTTTTGTGGAATAGTATTAAATTACATGGAAATACAGCATTTTGTTTACCTCGTCACCTGTTGATGTACACCAGAGTCATTCTTAAGTACTCATTATAATAAATAAGAGTTTGTGTAGATATAATTTTATTTTTAAAATAAAATAAATTGGTTAGATAATCAGAAAATGGATAACTGGTTTGTTGGCTAAGAACAGACTTTGCAGTTTGAAAAATCTGACAAAAAAAGATTTCTGAAGTAGTTTAATAATTTTACATCCTCCCCACGAGATAATGAGTTTTGACTGATGTAAATTTGTGAAGAGTAGGCTATAACTTATCTACGGTAGAGAGCCCCAGCACATGGAGACACACAACACAAAATGGAGATGGAGAGAAGCCATATCTGACCATGGTAGGACTCCCAGGTAGTTGATGGGACCATTACACACCACTGAAGCAACAGGAGCAAGGAGCCAGCCAGAGCTGAATGAGAGTTGAGCATCCTGGCACAGGTTCTTATACCACAGGACAGTGCAAGCAAGTCCACACCCCTGCCATAGATGTGTGCATACATGGAGAGTGATTACTATTGTGAACAGACGTTGACTATCTCAGGAAAGACTAGGAGTCAAAACTATGGCCCTGAATGCCTCCCACAGAGGAAAATGGCAACACAGCCACTGATCCTCCTCAATATTGCAAATACCTGATGGAAAGAAGGAAGGTGGATAATCACATAAGAAAGAAGGACGGATGGCAGGGAGGGAGAAGGGATGGTGGGAGAAAGGAGGAAGGAAGAAAAGACAAAGGGGAGGAGAAAGGAGAGAAGTGGAAGGGGTAGAAAACCTCAACCCAAACCAACAAAATTATTTCAGATGTACAAATTGCAGCTGGGAAATGAAAAACCAAGACAGCATGTCTCCTACCAAAATAAATTTTCACCCTTACATAGTTTTTAGTGTTTTAAACTGTAGAGACTCTAATGGGTTTGGATTGACACTTTTGTGGTATTAATGTGTTTTTCCCCAGTGTATACTGGAGATTGCAGAGCTGTTCACGTGCCTGTCACTCCTGTGTCTTCTGGCTAATGCTTCTCTGAATCTTCGGCACCTTGTGTCACTGGGGGGCTAGTCTTCTTAAGTCTGAGTTGTAAGAGCTTCTGTGTATTGAGTATCAGATCAGTCTTTTGTCCGAAATAGGTATTGTGAATAGTACCCTGCTATCTTATCTAACTCGGTCATATCTCAGCTGTGTTCCTCAAAGACCAAGTTAGTTTAGTTGTATAAATTGTGATTTGTTGTTTTGTGAGTGAGTCATACTTTTCTAAGTATTGTTGGCTCTTCCCAAGGTCACAATGATTCTTTATTATCATTATTATTTGAAAACATTCAATAGATGATAATAGCAAGAAGAATCTGACTTTTGTTGGACATTATTTTTATATTTATTTTTGTGTTTCCTATTTTAATGTTTTATTCATATATTAATTATGAATAATAATGGCTTTCTTTAGGATATTTGATATATAGAGTTAATGCATTTTAGTTATATTCACTCTGAGTCACCCTGTCTTCTTTCTCCTTAAAATCAGTGACTCATATTGCCTGGCTGGTCAGTATTGTTGCACACAGAGTCCACTGTTGATGATGACACCCTACCATAGCAATGTTCATAGAACATCTGACACTAGAAAGTTGGTGTCGTAGTTTGAGTTACTAGTTCTATGATGAAACACCATGACCAAAGCAACTTGGGGAGGAAAGGGTTTAATTGACTTACACTTCCATATTTCTGTTCATTATCTAAGGAAGACAGGATAGGAACTGAAACAGGGCAGGAACCTGGAGGCAGGAGCAGATGCAGAGGCCATGGGGGAATGTTGCTTACTGGCTTGCTTCCCCTGACTTACTCAGCCTCCTTTCTTATAGAACTTAGATGTCTTAATTGGGGTTTCTATTACTGTGAAGAGACACCATGACCACAAGAAAACATTTAATTAGAACTTACTGGTTCAGAGGTTTAGTCCATTATTGTCATGGTTGGATGCATGACAGCATGCAGGTAGATATGGTGCTGGAGAAGGAGCAGAGAGTTCTACATGCAGATCCACAAGAAGCAGGAAGAGAGAGTAAGCTTCTAAGTCTTCAGCTTCTAAGACTTCAAAGCCCCTCTCCCCACACCCCAGTGACACACTTCCTTCAACAAAGCCATACCTACTCAAATAATAAGGTCATCCCTCCAATAACAACACTCCCTATGAGTCTGTGGAGGCCATTTTCACAAACCACCACACCAGGACCACTAGCCCAGGGGTGGCTCCACCCACCATCAATCACTAATTAAGAAAATACTCTACATGCTTGCCTATAGCCCAGTCTTACAAAGGCATTTTCTCAATTGGTGTCGAGCCTAGCCTGTATTAAGTAGTCATAAAGTTAGCAAGCACAATTGATCCCCTGTCAACTTGACACACAATTTATTCTAAGATATAACCTTTTCTGTTTTGTTGTTGTTCATCCCCAAGATCTCAGATTAATAAATACCACAAATATAAAACATGCTACAAACTCAAACATCCCACAGTCTTTACCATTCTAAACACTTTAAAAGTTTAGTTTCTATAAAAATCCAAAGTCTCTTTTAAAATCCAAAATCTTTCTTAAAAATTGAAAGTCTCTCAACTGTGGGCTCCCATAAAAATAAAAAACAAGTTAAATACTTTCTTACTTCAAGAGGGAAGAACCAAGGCACAGTCACAATCTGAACAAAGCGAAACCACAACAGTACAAATAATTGAATTCTATATCTGGGATTCGCTCATTGTCTTCTGGGCTTCTTCATAGGGCTTGAGTCACTTCTCCAGCTCCACCATCTTATTTATAAGGCTCCAGCTGGCACCACTCCATCACTACTGCTGTTCTTGGTACTGACTGGGGTCTTCTACTTTAACTGGACGGCACTTACACCAATATCCTTTTCTAGGCTCTCATTGTGGTTCACAGCCTCAACTTTTCTCCATGACATTTTCAATCCTGGGCCTTCCACTGGTACTCCAGCTAAATCTTCACTAATGGCCTTTCCTGGCCACTCACAGTGCCAAGCCTCAGCTGCTCTACATTACCCCTTCATGTCTTCAAAACCAGTACTAACTGGGAGACTCCTACACATGACCAAGTTTGGTTGCCCGCACAAAGTTTAATGTTCACTGCTTATGAACAGAGCGTGTATGTGTTAACTCTGAGGAAACACTTGCAAGAATATTTCACCTCAATCATACTGGCCTCTATTTAAACATAGCTGATTCTTCAGCCCCACCTGACCAGCATCCTTTGTCCCAATAAAACAAGGTTTCACTTTAGTGTTTCTGGTCTCTTGTTATCATAGCCCCAACTGAACTGACACCACAGAGTCTTCACATAAATGGCCCAGTAGAGTCTTTGCTTTCCTCTGATACTTCACAAGCCAGGTCTCCATCATCTGTGTTACTCTCAACACTCTTCTAAGCTCCTACAGAATAACCCACTGAACTCTCAACACTCAATGGCTTTTGTAGTCTAGAGTTCCAAAGTCCTTCCAAGATCCTTCCCCAAAAAACCTTGGTCTGTCACAGTGATATCTCACTATCCTGGTACCAATTTGTCCTCATTTAGATTATTATTGCTGTGATGAAACACCATGACCAAAGGAACTTGGGGAGGAAAGGGTTCATTTGGCTTATACTTCTTTATTACTATTCATTATTGAAGGAAGTCAGGACAGGAACTCAAACAAGGCAGGAACCTGGAGGCAGGAGCTGATGCAGAGACCATGGAGGGGTGTTGCTTACTGGCTTGTTCCTCATGGCCTGATTAGTCTGATTTCTTATAGAACCCAGGACCACCAGCCTAGGATGATACTATCCACAATGGACTGGCCCCTCCCCATCAATTACTAATCAAGAAAATGCTCTACAGGTCTTATGGAAGCATTTTCTCAATTGGGATTGACTCTATCCTGTGTCCAGTTGACATAAAATTAGCCAGCACAGTTGTCCAGCAGGGATGAAGCTTCCAGCCCAGTTTTAGCTTGATTTCTCTGTGTCTTGCAACCATGACATGTGGCATCTTCATCAATAAGGTATTACTAGTGCTGGTTGGCAACCAGAAGCAGTAGCAGCTGCCAGTATTGTTTGAGTGACCTGGTCATAAACTTGTGGGCAGGGAGCCCACTCCCACTCTCAGAACAGGGATTTTCATTTAATAACCTATGGCTACTGGGAACAGCTTTATCCACCTAGAGTATCTCTGTTGTCTTCTCATTCAAAATAACTGCTTCCCATATATATATGTGTGTATATATTTGTATATATACATTTATACAATTTATACATATATATGTGTGTATGCCTATTTGTATATACACACATATATGAAAGCTATATATATATATACATATGTATGATATATATACATATCATACATATGTATATTATAGTGTTAAAGTTTGAGTATGAAGTGCCTCTCAAAAGCTTATATACTGAATGATTCATTTCAGATGTTGGTATCATTTGCGAAATGTGGAAACTTCAGACAGTGGGGCTGGAGGTAGTTCATCAGTGGCACATCTTTGAAATTTTCCCCTGGCCTCTGGCACCTTCACATCTCTTTCTGCTTCCCACCCATCTTAAAGTAAAAACTCTCCTCTACCACATACTCCACTGCCATGACGCCATGGCGCCATGCCCAAGTGTGTGCGGCCAGGCAGCCATAGGCCAACTCCTCAGAGTTCCTGAGTCTAAAGAACCTCTCTCATTGTTCTGCCAGGCATTTTGTCAGAGTTCTGAGAATCCATTCTTTGAATTTTGAGCGCCTCATAGTGTGTCTATTTGAGTAACACATTTTGATATGTGTCTGCAAAAGCCTTGGAATTCCTGAAAGTAATAAATGGTCCATATGGGAATGCTGAAAGGGCATTTACATATTTGACAGAAAGCAACTTTTCTTTTCTGTTTGTGGTTGCTCTAAAAGCAGATAAGATCCATTTATAGATTGGTGAACTTGGAGGAGGCTTAGAGATTTTCTAGTCTCATTGCCACTATTTTGCTAGCTAGAAACATTTTCTAAATGTTTTCAATTTTATTATGAATGTATAAATCATTTTTTCCAAATGTATTTTTCCACCCTGGGCAATGATCTAATTTTTCACACCCAATTCTGACCCAAGGATACTAGAATTTCCAAAAACCCTGATCATATCACTAATAATATGCTGTAGTTTAAATTCCAGTATCATTATGCCCAAGAAGGAATGTTTCTAACCTGATGGGAGAACATGGCTAATATTCCACACTCCTGGTTTAACCTTTCCAAAAAAACCTCTCTTCTCCAAATTCTTTTCTATCACTTGTTAGATTAGTTGTCTACTGCGCCATGTGAGATAGTCCCTCATCTTCCAGGCAGAGTTTCTTTCATATGCCTATAATTGCACCATTTAGGAGACTAAGGCAAGGGGATCATCAATCTGAAGCCAGTCTGTTCCACACAGTAAGGCAAAAATCTCAAAGGACAAAACTCAAACAACCTATGAACAATTGTAGTGAGCAAATTTCTGTGTTACACCGCTTTATCGATTGGGTAAGGAACCCAGGCATTCTTAGGTGTGTCATCCGTGTAAGTTTCCCTCACAAGTTGCATCTAAAGCTTGGGCTAGACCTGCAGTTGATGTCAAGGTACAGGATCAGCTCTCAGCCTTCCTCCTTTGGCTATTGGCAGGACTCTGGGATTTGGAGGCTGTGAGAGTTGAGATTTCTATTTATGGTTGGCTAGTGGCCAGAAACAGCCCTCAGTTTCTTACCACTGCCCTCTTCATCAGGAAGAACCCAATAATCAACCCAAAGAACATGCCAGGCTTTTTGTGATCTAATCTCGGGAACTGTAGACCATCATCATTGTTGTGCTCTGTGTATTAGATGTAAGTCTCTATGTCCAATCCACACTTAAGGGTGAAAGAGGGTATTAAGCATGGGCTTAAAGACCCAGAGGAAAACTGTGAGGTCCTTTCAGAGGTTTGCCAGTTCCCTAACCACTATGAGTGCTGTATTTTCCTGCCACAGAGATAGAGTTTCTCAGGTTATGCCCAAAGTGTTAAAAATTAACACTTCAAATTTGACATTACCTTGAAGAATTCTACCATGAAAAAAAATGCCTTCATTGGATATTACCTGCCAGCTCTTTAACACAATTCATTGATTACTGGCAATGGGAGAGACCAGGTCCCATACACAGGGCAATGCAGCACTTAACTTTCCAGTAAGAGAGTGTAAAGTACAGGTCATGATTTTTAACCACTTAGGAAAATAAATGGCACTTGAGCCTGGAAAGGAGAAGAGGGGGCAAAATGTGGAATAAGGTTAATTGCAAGGAAGTCTTTGACTAGAAGTAATGAAGTGTTAAAAGATCTCAGTACTCAAAATACAAAGTCATAAATGTGTTAGCTTGCTCCACCAAGTCCAGACATGACATTATTGATTTGTTGTAAAATATTGTTTTAAGTTGTGTTTCTTTTGTTTATGTTGCATTTGTTTAACTCTGTGAAGCTGTGGTACTTTGCCTGTCTAAAACACCTGATGGTCTAATAAAGAATTGAATGGCCAATAGCAAGGCAGGAGAAAGAATAGGCAGGGCTGGCAGGCAGAGAGGATAAATAGAAAGATAAATCTATGAGAAGAAATAAGAGAGAAGGAGCCAGAGTAGGAGGAGGACTCCAGGGGGCAGCCATCCAGCTACACAGCAAGCCACGGAGTAAGAGTAAGATTTACAGAAGTAAGAGAACAGGGAAAGCCCAGAGGCAAAAGGTAGTTGGGATAAATTAAGTGGAGGAAAGCTAGCAAGAAACTAAGCCAAGCTAAGGCCGGGCATAATTAAGAATAAGCCTTTGTGTGTGTGTGTGTGTGTGTGTGTGTGTGTGTGTGTGTGTGTGTGAGTGTGTGTGTGTGTGTGTGTGTGTGTGTGTGTGTGTGTGTGTGAGATTCATTTGGGAGCTGGGTAGTAGGCCCCCCAAAAAGAGAAAAAAACAACCAGTAACATTGATTAAAGCCCTCAGAGTTTATGAATTAGTTTCTCCACACCCACATTTGAGTTCTTCCACGTAGAACTCTAACAGGGTTAATGCTAGGCTGCACTGCAGCCCCTCTACTGGGAAGAAGCAGCCTCCAGGCTCACGGCTCTGACAACAGGAGACACATGCGGAAGAGAGATCTTCATCTATTTCTCTGGATGATGAGCTTCTCCAGCACTTGGCTTAGAAAAGGAGCTGTGGAAGTTTTGTGCAATGCACACACTACACGTGTAGACTGTGCACGCTGAATTTAGAGTCACATTTGACTTTGCCTTAAAGTCAGAGTTGAGCTTGAAAGTCAAGTTAGAAGCCTGGGGTGTGTATTTTAGTGTTTCTGCTTATTTTTGACAGTGACCTAGGACAAGCACCTCTGAACACTGTTTTCCCTTCCATAAATGAGGCTCTACATGATGGATGAGAATCTATGTGACATAATCCTTGCAGTAATTAAGGGGAATGACATTTGGACATTTTATAAGGTATGATTTTTTTATGTGGCAGAGACATTTCGACTATCTTGTGGATGAGCCTCTCATGTGATTTCTGCTTTTTATTAATCAAATTTTTGCTTTGACTATTCCATATATATGTACATATATATATATATGTACACATACACATATATACATAAATATAGTCCATTCTGATTATGTTCACTCCACCTTATCTTATCTCTCTCTCAGCTCTGTCAAATCCTCCCCCTCCTTGCCCTACAGGTCCCTTTCTCAAGTTCTCATATTTTCATGTTTGTGATCCATCGAGTTTGACCAGAGCCATTTGTGTAAACATGGATGTGGAACTGTCCGGTGGAGCCAGGTGGGCTTGCCAGTGGATATACATCTAAAGATAATGTCTCCACCGTCCCCATCATTAGCCAATAGTTCAGTATGGAGGGGTGGGGGCTCCATGAGCCTCCTTCATCCATAACTGGCTTTTGACAGTCCCAGTCTTATGCAGGCCTAGTGTAGGTAAGCAGAGTTGGTTGCTATCAGTCTATAGATTCTGGGGAAAGGGAGGGAAGGATTGAGGGAGGGAATGAGAGAGAAAGATGAAGAGAGAGAGAGAGAGAGAGAGAGAGAGAGAGAGAGAGAGAGAGATCAGTTTCAGAAGGACCTGATGCTCTTCAGCCCTGTGGCTGGCTGCAGTCTACACAGATGTCCATTAATCAAGAACCTGCTACTAATGCCACATTGTTTTTAAGGACTAATGGAGAAAGAAGCAAAGGGCTGTATAAGTTAAGTCCAAACCTTGCAGAAAATCATGCATATTTCTTCTCTGCCTAAAAGTCTCCAAGTCTACAGAGCAAGAAGCACAATAACAGAATGTCTTTTGTGATTTGTGAGACATCCCCAGAGAAGGTTTGAGGAGGATTTTCAATGGCAAAGTTCCAGTCTCTGTTTTGTCACAAAACTAAGTCCACACTCACAGTTATCTCAGTTATTTCCAGCAAATACCTCCCCCAATTGTGCTGCTATCTTTATGGCTTAAAGACAAAAGACAGAGGGAGTGAAGAAACACAAGCTATTGCAATTATAACATGACAAGGCAATCTGCCGCAAAGAATTGTTATAACAGAAAATTTTAGTTTGGATGCAAGATAAGATAAAATATTTACATACTGAAAAACTTGACCCTGGCAATGGGCCTTAAGAAATCCATAGACTAAATATGAGGAGACAAAGAAGGGCATTGCAAGGACCAATATTCTCACAAGGTAAGAATAAGATGGGTGTAAGGAAGCCACGGGTGAAAGAAGACCAAGTGCCTATTCCTGCCCTTGCAGCTCAGAACGTCTGGAGAGGTCTGTAGTAAACACACACACACACACACACACACACACACACACACACACACACACACCTACCTACCTCCTAAACCTAAATAAACCTAAAGGGAAACAGAAAAGCCCACAAATGCATCCCATTGACCTACCTCAAAGAGAACAGCAGGGCTGGGGTAGAGTTTTTAAATCTTTTACAGCGTGGAAAGAGTTCAAGGGCAAGTGTAATTAGTTCTTATCTCTGATGGTGGCTTTAGACAGCTTCTTCTATAATGGTTTCTCAGACCTGGAGGATGGGTTCGTGAAACAAAAGGAATATTACATGCAGATGGCCTTCAACTCCCTGTTACTGATGGAGCTGGCATTCTTACCTGTGTTTTGTTGTCATCACAGACCTCAATGATTCCCAGGATTCAAAATAAGCCTTAAAACAAACCAACAAACAAAAACTGAACAGCAAAATGTGCCTAGTACTGGACTGAGTGCCTACTGACCAGATAATACTCATCAAATTGTCAATTATTCTCAGTTCAATGGGCTTTTATATGAAACCTGCCACATAGTATTTACTAAATATATTTCCTTGTTTGTATTCACAAATTCATTTAAGAACTTACTGCCTGTTCCCATTTAGAAGATATATATATCCCCTTATACCTTTCTTTACACACACCCCTGAATTGAAGATATATATATATCCCCTTATACCTTTCTTTACACACACCCCTGAATTTCGTAATTAAAAATTGATTTTGCAAAAACATTCCCAAGCTCATGTTTTAAGGAGGATTGCACTGTGTTACTTCTAACCTTAGAGGATCTGGGTGTTTGTTTGTTTGGGGGTACGGAAGAATTAATCTTATGCACAGACATTCAGATAGGCAGCAGCATGGTGGGGTCCTGAGAAGAGTTCAGGCCCCAGCACCAGAGACAGACAAAACACAGGGATGTCTGAACAGAAGAATCAGAATCCCTGGTGTGAAGGCCCACAAAGGTTTCCTAGTGAGATCTGAGCTTGCTTTACCCAGCAGGGTTGCACTAGAGGATTGCTTGACCACTTGTGGTTGCCAGGTGATTGGAAGGGTCTGCACTTGGCTGCGCTAGGGGGAGGTCTTTTGCTCCACCCCTTGGCATTTCTATAAAAAGCCCTTTAGAAGAGACAGAAGGGGTGGGTTGATAATGATCCAGGCCCTCCCAAGGCAATTCTATGTTTCTGTTTTTCTCCCTCTATTCTTCTATCTAAATATTTCTCACTCCTCCCTCAAGAGTGCCCTGGGGTAAAAGTGGGAGTGGGCCTCCCACAGAGAAATGGGTAGGCCCCCAATACCCTGGTGTTGGGGATCTTAATCTATTTAATTTATTTTCAAGTGCTATGTAAGGTACTAATTACATGTGGGTTCCCTTGTCACAAACTCATTGAAATGATGTATACAATATTTTAAAAATTATTTTAGATATACAGTAGAGTTCAAAAGGAGGCAAAGTAAACTTCTTCAATACAGATATAAAGAGCTCTCAATGCGAGGGGTTTGTCTGGGTGAAGACTTCTGAGGGTTGTAGTTTGGGGGCCTAAGCTAGGGCAGGAGATACCAGGCATCTTTGAAATGGGATACAACAAATCTTAGAATACCTTGAATAAAGGGATTGAAGGGCTGTGCCTTCCATGAATCTGTAGCTAGAAAATTCTGTTTCCTGTGTTAGGAATATAATATTTGCAGGGACCACAGTGAGATAAAAGAGAGATTTAAAGCTCAAATGTAATCTATGTTATATAGAGAGATGCAAATTGGAGTTATATCCACGACTTGAGAGAATAAAGTATGTAGATCATGTAGGTAGCAGTTCAGATCTCTGAGTCCAAGGAGAATAAATGGAAGAAGGATGCAGGAAAAATGCAACATCTCAAAGTTAAAGGTGTTATGTAGGTGTAGTAGTTTGAATGTAATTGGCTCCCATAAGCTCATAAGGAGTAGCACTATTAGGAGGTATGACTTTGTTGGAGTGACTATGACCTTGTTGGAGGAAGTGTGTCACTGTGGGAGTAGGCTTTGAGGTTTTCTATGCTCAAGATACTGCCCAGTGTGACAGTTGCTCTCCTATTGCCTCCTGATCAAGATGTAGCCAGTGCCATGTCATCCTGCATGCTGCCATGCTCCCCACCATGATGATAAGGGACTAAACCTCTGAAACTGTAAGTGAGACACTCCAGTTAAATGTTTTCCTTTATAAGAGTTGCCATGGTCATTGTGTCTCTTCACAGCAATAGACACCCTAACTAAAACAGAAGTTGGTATCAGGGACTAGGGTATTATTGTGATAAGCCTGACCATGCTTTTGTTTAAGTAATATGGACTTTGAGACTGTTGATTAGAAAAGCAGTTGAGCATTTTAAGTGCTGCTTAATGGGCTATACTAGTAGGAGCATGGAAGATAGTAGCACTGAGTATGATTTGATGAACTGTGGGGACCTTTTAAGAGATTTCAGAGGAGAAGAACTTTAGTGTGTTGCCTAGAGATCATTCTCATGATATTTTGGTGAAGAAAGTGGCCACTTTTTGCCCTTGTCCAAAAAGTTTCCCTGAGACTAAAGTGAAGAGTTTTGAATTGATTCTGTTGGCAGAGGAAATCTCAAAACAGCCTGGTATAGACTCTGTTGTGTGGTTATTAGTGGTGACTCTAATGAAGATTTATAATGAAAAGGAGAAAGCTGAGCAAACAAAAATACAAAATGTACAGATTGAGAAGAGGGGTACCAGGAAGTGGAATGGAGCTAAATCCTGTGTTTAAGGAGATAAACAGATTAAAAAAACGAAATAAAGAAAATGATGACCTCAGGGCAAAATCCACCCAGCTAAGTTTCCAACTTGTGAAAAGGAATTAAAGAAAAGCTAAAAGAATTAAAGAAAAGCATGTCTTTAACTCCAGCACTGGGAAAGCAGAGGCTCACAGATCTCAGAGTTTGAGGCCACCCTGGTCTACAGAGCAGGTTCCAGGACAGCAAAGCTTAAGCAGTGAAGGACAGAAACCTGGTGAAGATAAAAATGAACAAGAGGACCATGCTCCAGCCCCAGCAACAGAACTTGGTAGATTTGGCCATGTGGTTCTGGCTTTAGAGTTAAGGATAGAAGAAATGGGTTATGGAATTTTCTCCCACATCTGTGGAAAGCCACTCAGGCCAGACATGTGTCAGGGATGTCCTTGAATGGAGGCCCAAAGAGGTCATAATGTGAAGCTGTGAAGTAGAAGCCTGGCTTACCTTGGAGAACCCAAGATGTTAGAGATGCCAGAGTCAATGGGATATCTGCCAAGGAGAGCTGCTAATAGGGGGCAGAACCAACCCAAGAGAGAGAAGTGTGTTGCAGTCAACAAAGCTAAAAGGAGTTGGTGATCTGAATAGCATTTTGACATCAGACATGGAGATACAGAGTTTAGAGTTTTCCCAGTTGCTTTTGGTATTGCTTTAGTCCAGTATTTCCTCACTATGATCCTTTCCCTATGTTTGGAATGGTAATGTATATCCCGTGTCATTATATGTTGGAAGTACGTGATCTGTTTTTTGTTTGTATAGGGGATTACAGTTAAGAGTTTGCATGAGTCTCAGAAGAGACTTTGGACTATTCAACATTGTTGAGATTGTGATATACTATGGGGACTTTTGAAGTTGTACTAAATGCATTTTGCATTATGATATTGTTAAAAGCATATGGGGATCAGGGAGTGAAATGGTGGTAGTTTGAATGTAACTGGCCCCTATAAGCTCATAGGGAATGTCAATATTAAGCGGTGTGGCTTTGGTAGGTATGGCCTTGTTGGAGGAAGTGTGTCACTGTGGTAGTTGACTTTGACCTAGAACTTTGCCAAGTAGGCTAGGGCAACTGGCTGGCACACTTTCAAGGGTCTATCTGAATTTATCTCCCATCTTTTTCATTCTTACTGAGATTACAGGCCTCTGTCACAATCTGTATTTTTACATGGATTCTGAGACTTGAATTTAGGCCTTCACACTTATGAAGCAAACACTTTACTGATTAAGCTAGTTCCCCATTTTTTTATGATATATTCACAGTTTGAAGATATTAATAATCATAGACAAAAACAATCAAATAAAATGTGTGTGTGTTTACAATAAAGTTGTGCAACTTAGGGTGATAATAATTCCCACAAGAATAATAGATTATCTAACAGAAACCCCATTACCAGTTTGGAGAACCATCTGATTGAGTACAAATGACTTCCCAAACAGCAGGGGCTATTGCTGTTGTTCTTAGTTGCCTCTTAGAGGTTGAAAGTAGATCCTTGTTACTGAAGACTCTTCACACTTCAGACACAAGACTCAGGTACATCTGCAATACAACTCCTGCCCAAAAAGCTCAGAGACCATCCCAGAAGATGGAAAGACTGTATGAATCAGTGGACCCTAAGTTTTCTGTTAGATGGTGTCTCTTAGAAACAACAGGGAAGCTACATCCATGGTACTTCAACAACATGGCTGCCCAAACAAGACTTGCCCAGTGACAACACCAGTAGACATGTTAACATGGAAGGGGGCATCTCAAGGGGTCTGGCCCCTAGACAAAGAGCTACAGGCAACTGGTGACAGCTGAGGGAGAGAATAAGCCTCTCCAGGAATGAGCCCCCTAATTGTTTATCCAATACAAAGTGGTCATCCCTGAGATTATATACACACAGACATACTAGAGAGACTCGGCAAATGGTATTTATGTATTTTTTACATAAACATGTAGCAATAGTAAAGAAAAAGAGGTCACCAATATGAAAAAAATGAGGGGGAAACATGGGAGAAGTTAGAGGGAGAAAAGGGAAGGGGGGAGTGATGTAATTATATTTTAATTTAAATTTTTAAAAAATAATTTAAAAAGACATGCATTAGACAAGAAGAGAGGGCCACACTGATTAATAGCCTGTGTGCTAAAATGCTATACATTGGAGCAGGGATAGAAAGAATTTTTGAGTTGACTAAGATTTTAAAGGAAACTACCAAAGTGACAGAAGTGGAAGAACTCACTGCCCCACTCACAGAAAAGATCGGGAGGTGTTGAGCAAAACAAGATCAACCTAACTGAGAAGGGGACAGAAAGAGAGGGAAAGTACCAAGGGCTGGGGTATAGTTCCATAACTGAGCAGTTGCCTAGCAACAAGCCCAAAGCCGCTGGATCCCCAAACAAAAACAAGCAAACAAATATAAAAACCCAGGAGAATGGAAGAAACAATGTGGGCAAAGATGTGCACAGGTAAGTGTAGCATGAATTGTTAGAAGGTCTTATTAATAAAAACAAGCCCAGGGCCTGGTATTGGGGTGAATGCTGGAAGATCAGGGAGACAGAACCAGCCACAGCTAACCTCATCTTGCCAGTTCCTCAGCTGATCCTGTTTCCTCAGACTGGATGCCTCTCAGCTGAACTGTGCTGCTCAAAAGCCTAAAAGCTTAAGCAGGCTAGTTCCTGGTCCTCACACCTTATATACCTTTCTGCTTCCTGCCATCACTTCCTGAGATTAAAGACTCTTGTTACCATTCCTGGCTGTTTCCAGTGTGGCTTTAAACTCACAGAGATCCAGGCAGATCTCTGCCTCTGGAATGCTAGGATTAAAGGCATGTGTGTCACCATTTTCTGGCCCCTATCTAGTGGCTGTGCTGTTCTCTGACCCCAGATAAGTTTATTAGGGTACATAATATTTTGGGGAACACAATATCACCACAGATAAGACTAAAAGAAAGAAGTCAAAATGCAGAGGGAGCATACTTTTAAAATCTCCATGATACTCTTTTCTGTACATATACACATTTGCAAGTCACTTCTCTATTTGTGAGCTATTTGAATAGTGCTGACATTTTTGAGCCATATTGTTATGTCATGTGTGCTGTGTTGTGATGAGTGTGTGTGTGTGTGTGTGTGTGTGTGTGTGTGTGTGTGTGCTTTATGAATTTGCATTTCAGGTTATTAGTGCTTAGATCTTAGTGAGAGTTAGATGATCGGCTGTTCTCATCACTGCTTCAGAAAGCCTTCCTGCCCACAGTTCTTTATTGTCACTGTGAATCCACCTGTCTGATGGAGTGGGTGTTTATCTGTCCTCCTCATTATCTCAAATGCTGTTATCTTTTCGTTTTTCATTGTTCTTGATCATTTTGTTTTAGACACGCCTCTTTCCTAGGCTTTGTGATGTTTATGATGCCCTAGGTATAATTTAGGAAGTTTTCTTTCCGCTTTTATAAAATGTAGCAGGCACTTGTACAATTATAGCTTAATATGATATATTTTATCATCTATGTATGTAAGCCATGTCAGCTGTATCTCCATTGTGAGGATAAAACAAACATCCTATTACTTCTTGTTTCTTTCTTACCAATATTAATTCATCACGGCATTTTCTTGGTTCTTACAGTACTTAGCTTTATGACAATAAAAATGGTAGGCTTTATATTATTTTTCAGCTTTGCATATATTGACTTGGCTATAATGTAAGAAACCAATTTTACTTATACTTAAAATTACTTTATTTATGCCTGTGTCATGTATATGTGTTTCTCATTGTGTTGGTTTTTACATATAATCTTCAAGAGATAGAGTAAAAGTTTCTCCCAGTTCAAATGGTAAAACTTTCTACATATTATTCTCTTAAAATTTGAAATCTAATAGTATTTTTGTTTCTTTAAAAATAAATGCATTTTAAAAGACAGACTTTTCTTCTACTGAAAAGTTAACTTAGGATTGTAAGATTGGAGTCAGGGAGAATACAGGTATTTACAACATAGAAGAGACCAGACTGAAAGGCAAAGAGCAGACTAACTCAACAGTCCTTGTAGAGCATTGTCAGTGTGTAAACTTAAGCTTTTTTTACTGTGGAAATATTATGCATGTGCTAATAAAAGTATTGCAAGACAAAGGTGTTATCCATTCAGTGAATGAAGCAGCTTTGCCTAGCCTCACCTGCACAGTGCCTGGGAAACACATTTCCATTCATTCACTTGGATTATTAGAGTACACATTCTCAAACACATTTCCAAGACTGCCTGACAAGCAGCCAAGAGCCACAGCTGGCACCCCTGGTCAGCTAAGCAGACTTTGCATTCCCAATAAGTAGAAGATACATGTTCCAATGGGTTTGTCTTTTACCTAAGACCCTCTTTGCTTCTCATGTAAGCCCCCGCCACAAGAAAATAGTCCCCTGATCTTTGTTATGTAGGAATGAAGGCCATCCCAATTTGATCTGAGCTTTATTCATGGTGTCCGGGCCAGTCTCACTGCCTGCTGGGTGGCCCTTGCTAGTGCAGAGGGAGTTCAAGTTTAAAGTCATGTATGGGCAGTTTAGGATAGACTTGCAAGCATAATTATCCAGTTGTACTTGCTCTACACTGCCCCTTAATGTACACAGAGTTAATAGGCAGGGGTTGTCTTCTACTGTTTTTAAATATGCCAATCATAACCATATCTTTAATTTAGTGCTATATTATTCCTTCATACTTGTATTACCATAAGATTTCCTCCTTACTTTATTGTGAACTAGCCATGACATAGCACACTGGTTTTTTTTTAGCACAGCTCAGTAAGAATGTTCACTATTGCATATGTGCTTGTAACCAGAGATAGAGGCCTGGTGTGCTTCCAGTTCCCGAGTCTTAGCCACCTTGTGTGAAATACCATCAATAATGATAATGTTTACCTACCAGCTCACCCTCCTAAGACAGCCTCCACTGTATGTGTTAAAACTGATTTCACTGCTTCCAAGGCAGAGATGGTTCTCAATCAATATGGCCATTGTGTTAGGCTAAATGCAAATTGGCCCTCTGCCAAGCTATGCCCCAGACATTAGTCCTGTGTTCCCCTAGTGAATTCAGCCTTTCTTACAGGACTCGGGTATTTAATCACTTCATGTCCGCACAATATCCCTGCAAGTCCTGGGAAGCTGTAGCACATTGCTGTTTTCATTGTGTCATTCACTCTCCTTACGGGTTTGTTTTTAAAGGGTTAGCTGAGCCCTCAGCCCAAAGGCTGTTTCCTTTACATATGTTGTACAGAAGTATGTAGGAATTTCGCCAAGAGGCACTATAATGAGTGTTGGAAACGGGACAGATTTTAGGGTCAGTTCGTAAGACCTGCCTTTATCACTCACTTATGGAGCAACCTGGGAATGCTCACTTCTCAAAATCCATTCTTCATCTCTAAGTCTGCAGGCTGTGTTTGTGTCACAACTGTGAAAATTAAAAATAAAAGCAAGTGACTAGGCAATTTATGAAAACTAACTCTTACATGTAGATGTGTAAACAAAAGAAATACTTCATAGAAAAAATACATCTTAGCTATACTTAAAAAAGAAAAAAAAGTTAATAGCATGAGAAAGTGATATTTCTAGAATTGTTTTTTAGTTTTAACATTCATGTTGATATTATTTCATAGGAAATGTTATGCAGGTTTGATTTTAGATGTCTCAATCCAAGAGTGATCATTTATTTAGTAAGTGTGAAAACAGCTGAGCACCATGGGAAAACCTGTGCATACTGCGCACGTCTGGCACTTGAGACCAAAGGAGCTAAAGCTAGAAAGAATGTAAGGGAAACACAGCCTGAGAACACTGTCAGAAAAACACACAATGAAAACTGAAAAGTGCTTTGCAGATTGAACGAAAGGAAGAATTCAGATTTGCTGAAACCATAGCACTCCACAGAGGAAAATATCTTTGAACTAGTTGTAGTAAGATACACAGAAACCCTACAAGAAGGCATGAAAAAGGAATTGTGGGAAAGGGAAGTATGATTTAATGACCTTTCAGTCAGTAATAGGCCTATGAACAAGGGTGGTCCCCTAGATCACAACAAAGCCGGAAAATTCCTGTGAACTAGTGACGTTCATCATCACACTGTTCTGTGCTGATTACCTGCTGGCAGGGATGCTGTGAAAACAAACCCATTCTGCTTTCAGTCAGCAGAGTGAAGCATGCACATAGCCATAACTGATAATAATAATAATGGCCACGTTACTAGTTTATGTATTCACTGGTTCATAAACACAGTACATTACACTGTTTAATCATTGTTTTAGATAGTCCTCCTATCTATAAAAACAATACTTCTCTGTGAAACAGGATACCATGTTGTATAGGCACCAACTTCATACATCTGGTATTTGCCAAGTCTCTCAATTGCCTCCAGAGATAAGCAAATAATTGACCTATACCATCAAGGTGTGTGCAGCTATTCTTTGATACTTACACCAGGACAGAATCTCATAATGGTGACAGAATCTTAGAACCCATCCTGTTATGCCTTATACATCTGTAAAAAGCTGCTGTCAGCCATTGCCATTTTAGTATGGATCAGATTAGCTGATCAATACTGCATACCATTTGGTCTCTAAAATGTTTATGAAGGCACTATATTCATGTAATAAAACAGATAACCAGGCCTCAGAGAAATTGTGTCACTTGCATTAGGTGAAACATCTAGGAAAATCTGGTCTTTCTTTTTGAACCAAAATCTGTGTGATTCCAAAGTCACTCTCATAAAGACTGCATTGTATGGTGGGATGCTTCGCTCAGCCGGGGTGCAGGGGGAGGAGCTTGGTTCTGTCTCAACTTGATATGCTATGCTTTGTTGACTCCCATGGGAGGCCTTACCCTTCCTGAGCAGTGGAGGGGGGTAGGTAGAAAGGAGGTGGGGGGAGGAGATGGGATGAGAGAGGGAGGAGAAACTGTGGTTGGTATGTAAAATAAATAAAAATTAAAAAGATTTGCTGTATTTCCCATTGATAAGTCTTCTGTGTCTACAGAAATTAAGTAGTAGCTCATTTCACAGAGCTGGATGACTGTCAGACCAAAAAAAAAAAAATGCTATTTTGATGAAAAAATAAATAAAAAAATAATGTGTTCTTTAAAAGCAAATATTTTGTAGAAGAGTAGTAAAATAATTGAAATTTTAAAAAATTCAAATGAGATTAGAATATGAATGATGGTAAAGTTTAAAAGAATTAACTTGGAAGCTGCTGAGGAGGGACACCAGGGAGCAGAGAGAGAGCCCACTGGGTACGGGCTTGCTCTGCTAGCCTGAGGATCTAAGTTCAGCCCTGAAATCTGCACAGAAGAATCCAGGCATATGCTAGTGACTTAGAGCAGAGACTAGACTCCAGCTGTGCAAACCTAATGAGCTAAGTTCAAGGCCCCAAATCCAAGGAAGGAGAAAGGAGAGAAGCAATCGTGCAAAGCTGTCCTCAGAATCCCACATACATACTGTGGGATGTTTACCTACTCACACACTACAGAGAAACACACACACACACACACACACACACACACACACACCACATCACACACACACACACACACACATCACACCACACACCACATATACACACCATACACACACACACACACATCACACCACACACACACACACACCACACACACACCACATATACACACCATACACACACACATACATCACACACACACATCACACCACACACACATACACATATACCACACACACACACACCACACACCACATATACACACCACACACACACACAAACACACACACACACACACATACATGCACACACACAGAGGAAAGATTCGATGATTTAGGGAGCCGTTGAAGTAGAGTAAGTACTCTGTAATAAATCTTTCTAAGAACTATTAGATGGTATAAGAAACCATCTTATACCACTCAGATATGAAAATTACTATTTGACAAAATAAGGATAAACTCATAGTGTACTATTATGTAACAGAGAATTTGATTGACACTTGTTCTTGTGATTTCTCAAGTACAGGAAGGTCCTTTTCATTCCTTCATGCTCTCTAGGCTCACATATGAATTTATATTAAGATAGGAGATTGACTCAGGGTGAAGGATCCCCACTGGAAATGCCAACAATTTTTAGAGAGTGAGCCCAGTCACATGGTCAATTATTCAGTCTGCCTTAACTCTGATAACCAGTTCAGTGGTGTTTGCTGGCTGACGAAACCTGGATGCATCAAAGAGACACTAACAAGAATGTCACACGCAGATGGTAGAGAGCCCCCGCACGTGGACCTCTGCTAGCCTGACCCTATGTGTCTTCTTCTTTGGCTTGTTCTGACTCCTTATTTACTTCCTTTGTGTCTTTTCTATTTTTTTAAATTTTGTTTTGTTTTTAGTTTGGGTTATTTTTTTTTTTTGCGGGGGGTCCTTTTTTAGGATTTAAAAAAAATTGCTTTCTGAGACAGGGTCTCACATTTAGACTAGGCTGGCTTCAAACTCATGGGACCTTGCTGCCTTGCTTTCTAAGTACTGGAGTTACAGGCATGAGTCACCATGCTTTGCTTTATATACTTCATAATAAAACTATAATGGATGCATATAGAATTTTCTTCACAGCCACTCTAACAAATTATCCAACTTGAGAAAACTGTGGGAACCTCTGAATTTGTAGTCATTTGTTAAGAAGTACACATGGCCTGTATCCCCTGTCTGTGTCTAGTATTTGAAGCAGGGAAGTCTTATCTGGCTGGACGAGAGTCATTTAACTGCATCTCTCAACATCTGTAGAACTCCCTGTGGATGTTAGACTCCATGAATGCAAGTCTCTTACAAAAAGTAACATAGCATTTGCATGTGGTCTAAGCATCTCCTCCAGCATGTTTTAAAATACTTGCGGGTTACTTACAATACCCAACACAATGTAAATCCCAAGCCAGTAGTTATTATTATAACGTGCTATTTAAGGAATGATGAGGAATGATGACAATAATAAAAATGTGACAGTACAGATGCAATTTTACTTTATTGAAAAATTTATCAATGTGCTGTTGGCTGAATCTGAGTATATAGAACCCACAGACAGAGAAGGCTGATAGTATAATGTTCCATTGGATGGAAGTGGGTAAAACCTAAGAGATGAGGTCCTGTGTCAAAGGATTTTGCTTACTGATGGCCTAAAACACAAACACACACACTGATGTGCACACCCCAACACACACACACACCTGAATTTCAAATGAGCAAGCTTTTAGAAGACCAGACATAATCTTACTCCATGGGGCTTCTAGGCATCTGGCCTTGTTTAAAGGGCATGTGAGGAGAATTATCATTTCTGTAATAGCATCTGGCCTTGAACTTTCCCACAAGTCTGGCCATGGAGAGATTTCCCAAGGAATTCTGCTCTGGATAGTATATACATCTGACTTCTCGGAAAAGCCAAGAAAGTCAGAGAAATAAAGAATACCCTAAGGACATAGAGATGCACTGAACTGCAATGTCACACATTCCGCATGACAATATAATACATACATACAGTGGGCTCTCTGGGATAACAGTCAGAAATTGGGGGGAAATACTGGCTCAGAGTAGGCAGACTTCATTCTCCCAAGGAGCCTTGCTTTTCTTAGCCCACATTGGATTTAAAGTTATGGCCTGAGTGGATTTTCCCAGTTCAATTGATTTCTCATGAGCCATATATATTCATGTCCCAGACAAGATCATTTTCAGTTTTCAGCACTTGAAGTTCTGGGAAGAGAGAGCGAGCTAAATTATGTGAGAGCCTTCTCAGTCAGGGGCTTACTGTGGGGACATGACACATAGATGTAGTTGTTCTAGAAGCAATAAAACTACTAGAGTAATAAAGGGAATTGAAGGTTCAGCTGGTTTGAGGCTTCAGACATTGTGTTCTATTAATTATTATAGAGTGGCCCGAGCATCGATTCCAGCTGAAGTATAGCACAGCTGGATTTGGCTCATAGGACAAGGCGATTGTTTCTGAGGTTATGCATGAAGATACACAGTCTTCAAAGCTCTTGCTTTCTTAGAAAATATTTTTATCACTGCAGAAGACATAACAAACCTTCTTAAGTACATCTCAGGCACAAAGGTGAGCATGAGGCCCCCAGCCTCAAAAGCTTCTCAGTCTTGTCACAGTGCTTTTTGGGTGTGCTAACAGATGCAGCACCAGGAAATATTGACTGCCAGAACTCATGAATGAACTCTTAGCACGGCAAAGAAAAGCCAAAGACTATCGAAAATCCCTAACATATTTTCAATAAAATACTGATGCTAAGTCTAGAAAGCATTTTCTTCAGACTTTTTCCAACCGTGAATTGTCTTTCTTTTGTTCATTTGGATTATGAAATTTATGTGAGGCAGAAAAGTACATCTATGCCATTGTTAAAACAGACTGTTGGATTTTCTTCAGTGAGTCTGCTCCCATTCTTCTCATCTACAAAATGGGTGCAAAACATGCTCACCTAGTAGACTTGGTCTAATTATTAGAAGATAAATATACCCATCCATTTGTCAACAGGGGGACTGGTGGCAGGACTCTCTCCCTCACTCTGGAGTGCCACTATTAAGGGGGCTCAGGTCCCTTACATAAAATGCTGTCCAATTTTCATACAATAAGCACACCCCCCATATACTTTAAATATCTCCAGAGTATTCATTACCAGTCAGGTCCACACAGGATTACTTAGGGACTAGCAACAAGGAAGAAAGCTCTGACCATGATAGGTGCAACTGTTTTCCGAGCAGTTTTGATTGGCACTGACTGAAACCACACAACCAGAATCTGCAGATACAGAGGCCAACTGTGTGTCAAATCCAATGAAGGGTAGCTTAACCATAGAAGACTGTTTGCAAAGGGCAGTGGTCTGCTCCTCCTTACTTCCTTTTCCCTGGTGTGTGTGTTGAGGGGGAGGGATAGGGGTGTAGATAAAGGAGTGTACTCTATAAACTGAAATGTTGCCCTCAGAGATGTCTACACTACTGTAACTTGTGAACAGTATGGTATTTTCATTCTCAGAGCAGGCCAAAGGGTAATAGATGCTCCATGTTCTCACCCTGTGGTCCCATTTCTCAAACAGAACCTGGATCAGGAGCAGCTTGACAAGAGACTGATTTTCTACCTTCCTCGACTATTAACAATCTGTAGCAGGACTAATGATGGCCTAGTAAGCAAAGAATAGAAGCATTCCTGCTGGTCAACCTTCAGTGCATGTGAATGAGACCAGAGTTTGGTCCCAAAATAAACTTACTTTCTCAGGCTATCCTTTGTCTAGTTCAACAGGTCCTTCCCCTTCCTTACAGCTAAAAGGGTCTTAACTCATCTTGAATGTGACCTAAAGTCCCAGCTACTGAAGACTTGGTCTCAAGCCTGTGGCAATAAAGGGAAGCAATGCCATCTTTAGGAGGCAGGAACTAGGAAAGAAAATTGGGTCACTGTGAGTGCACTTGAAGGAGATGTGGGGATGCTGGCTCCTCCCACTGTGCTACACTGTACCCTTGTAGACCTGAAGCAAGAGGGCCAAGTGACCAGAGACTGAAACCCCTGAAACCAAAACAGGCTTTTCCTCTTTTGAAGTTGACTGTCTCAGATATTCTGTTGCAGTAGTGGAAAGCTAAGGCATTACTCACAATCCATCAGAAACTACGGTGTGTGTGTGTGTGTGTGTGTGTGTGTGTGTGTGTGTGTGTGTGTGTGTATGTATGTGTGTATGTGCGCGCACATGCATAGAAGATATAGAAGAAATATTAGACGTCAATTTCCCAGAAGAATGGACTCCAGCTTTGGCTTGCATCAAATTACCTGGAGGACCGGTTAAAACATAATCTGTGTTATGGGTGCCCTACTGAGGATCTGAGGTGGGACAGAGCTGTGGAGGTCTGTGTTCCCAGTGATGTTGGTGTAGCACACAGCTTGAAGGCCTCTGGAGTGTAATTATTCATGTTTATGCGTGGGAGCTTAAAGCTAGAGTATTTGTAACTCTTTGCAGGTACCTTTTTTTGGTGAATAAAGTAGAAATTTTAGAATTGAAAAAATTGATAAACAAAATACAATGTTTAGAAGTTGGACTTGAAGACAACATGGAGGGAATAGAGGAAAATAAAATCAGTGAATCAGAATACAAGAGAGAAATTAATCAAGACAAGGAAAGAAGACAGAAAACTACCAGACAAGAAACCTTAGGACATATGACACTGTTAAGGAAAATTTTGAAAATCCAGAATCCAGAAAGAGAAGGAAATGGACAAGATGAAAATGTGGTAACAAGTATTGGCTATAAAGTCCCCACTTTGTACTTAGCATGTACTTGCATCTATGGTCTTAAGACCATATGCTTTTGTAGCACCACATCTTCTCCAGGAAGCAGCTTCATTCATGATGAGGTTTCTTTTTATCGTAGGTTTTCTCTGATTTTTGACATAACAGATGAACATTTGTTAAAACTGGTGTTGGCATGATGTTTTCTTCCAACTTTTAGTTTTAACCAGTTATATTTTTACTTAAAATTCTCCCTTGCAGGAAACATTTGTGTGGAGCTTGCTATTTGCCTAACATGCAATCTGATAATTTTAAATCAGTTTTTAGGCACTTACATATGACATTACTTTGATATATTTGGTTTGAATCTACTAGCTTGCTATCTGTGACCTATTGTCCATGTATTAGTTTCTTGATTTTCATTTCTGTGCTTCCTATGGATTGACTGTTGCTCGTGACTCTATTTTATCTCATTTGTTAGTTTATTAGTTGTAAATATGTATTGTCTTTGTGTTAAGTGGCCTTATAACACCTTCATATGGTATACAAACTTTACTACTCTATTTAGCCTCTTTTTTCTTAATCTTTGTTATTTTTCCTTCCTTTTTAAAGCAATTTAACAAATAAATTTAGATGTACAGAAAGACTGAGTGTCCAGAGAGTTCCTACATCTCTTATATTCAATTTCCTCTGTGATTATGACAAAAGCATCATTGTTATGGGTTCTGGAGATTAAAGGCAGGATCTCACAACACTAAGCACATGGCCCTTTTGAGTAAGCAATTTATTAGAAGAGCCTTTAACAAAAGGGCTCAACCTAAGACTCCTTTTCCTCCTATCTGGGGAACCACAGACAACCTGGATCCAAGCACCGCCTATGAGGGCTATTCATCACCCACATGGCGTGAGATCTCCCTGTTCTTCCTGCAACATGTAAGAGGGGACACTCACTTTGTCCCATGGCACTGAACTTTCCTCACAGCCCCCACCACACTGCTATCAGTTACTCTTCTAACAAATCTCTTAGGCCAAGGTCAGGGAATGAAGTTGTATCATTTATTTATTGATGTTGGTAAGTCATTTGGGGAGTAGGTACTCTTAATTGACAGGATAAGAAAGAATGTGCTTGTAACTGCAGTGTACACTGATATATGTATTTATAAACATTTCTGTGTTAGTGTGTACATAACACCAAACCTAACTTATTACTTCTGTCTTAAACTCTGATGATCTGTTACCACATGGACCAGTGTCTCTTCTTCTTTACCTGTAACTTCCTGTTTGAGTATAAGAAACCCAAATTCCAGGGCTGGAGAGATGGCTTAGCAGTGAAGCTAAGAGAATCCTCTGGATGCTCTTCTACAGGATCTGTGTTTGATTGCCAGCACCCACAATGCAGCTCATATCTGTGCATAACTCCAGTTCCAGGGTATCTATTGCCCTCTTCTGACCTCTACAGTCACCAAGCATGCACATAATGCACAGACATAATCCAGGCTAAACACCCAAACACATAAAATGAAAATACACACATCTGTATTCTTAATATTGCTCTTCTGCTCTGCTTTTCATTTGTGTAAATTCCAATTTCTATATGGAATTTTCCCTTTTCTGCATAAAGAACTATTTGTACCTGTTTTAGTACAAATTTGCTGGCATTGAGTGATTTCAATTTTTTGTTTGAAAATGTCTACATTGCCTTCATTTCTAGAAGTGGTTTTGATGGTTATCTAATTATAGATTGGCAGGTTGGTTTGGAAACTGTTGTTTTTAGGAAGTCCCCATTCTCTGAAGTCCCATGACTTGCAGGGCTCTGTCAAGCTTCTGTCGTGTTCCTCCATGTCTGAGCCTCCCCGCTCTCCCCGTGACTACGTTTGGGATTTTCCCTTTGCACTGGTTTGTAACATTGTCCTGAAATACCTTGGGACAGTTTTCTTCATGCTTTCTTGTTGTTGAAGTTCACTGACCAATATTGATCTATAGATTCATAGTTGTCATGTAATTTTCAAATTTCCCTTCATACTCTTTAAATTGTTTGCTTTTACCGTTTCCTTTGTCTTCTCCTTTGGGGACTCAAACTTCATAACTATTTAACTCCTGACTCATCTCACATCTTAAGGGTCTTCTTTTTCTTCTTTTTCTTTTTTCTGTATTAATCTTTAAGTTTTTTGTTACAGTTCTGAATTATTCTGATTGCTAACTTCACATTTACTCATCTGTGATTCCCACCTCTGATAATACTATTCAGTGTATATTTTTTCATTTCAGGAATTGCCATTTTCTTCATTCAAAACTTTGATTTTGGTCAGTTTCATAATCTTCCTAGTTTACTATACTTAGAAGCTTTTCCATCTTTCCTCCAGTTTCTGGAATATATGAAGCAGTAGTAAATGCTTTCTTGTCCTTGTCTGCTAATTCTGCAGTTCTTATATCTGTATTTATTGATTAAATTTACTTTTCATTGTAAATCACATGTTCCTGCTTTGTTGAAATTATATTATCTTTCAATTTTTAGTTAAAGGATTGTGAATTTTCCCTACTGAGAGCTATACTTTTCCCCAATGCTGGAGAATGAATCCAGAACCCTTGTGTGCTGGGAAAGGGCTCAACCACCCAGCTGTTTCCCAAACCCTTATCTCTTAAGCTTTGTTCCAAGACATAGCTAAGTTATTAAGAAATAATTCAATGCCTTCAAGTCTCAACCTTGAAACTTAGTGAAGAAGACTTCAGAAACAGTTGATCTGTGTTCATTTTTTTTCCCCACTACATTTTGAACATGGTCAAGCATCAGATTGGAACTCTGACTGGTGGGAACAGGAAATATTCCAGCTGCATGGGAACTCCAAGTAATATTCCCCCAATCCTTGGGGCCATTCTGCTCTTGGTCTTAATAGTTTCTCTCTGTGCATGTGCAGATCAGCACTCAGGTGATGATTTGAGGCAAATACTGAGACTCCCTGAGGTCCTTTCTGTTTCTCTTGCCTCTGTTCCTTTCACTGGAAACTCCGAACCCTCCAGACTTCCAGTACCACCTCTTCAGCCCAGAGAGATGAGCGAGCAACTTGCCAAAACTCATTGTGCTGCCGATACTGGGACATAAACCAGGGCGGTCACCGGCTTCACTTGGTTTCCTGAATTTCACTGACTTCTTTCTATGCCTGGCATTGAATAGTTAGAAACCATCATGGCAGATACATTGCACATTTCTCTCTAGGAAGAAGGGTACATGTGCTCCCCACAGAACCACATTCACCAGAAGTAGATGCTCATAACACATTTTGAACAAGTAGAGTTCTGTCTCTACCATTTGTCCAGTAATAGCATAGATAGATGAAGAGGAAAACTAATCTGAGGTTGTGCCACTTTTAAAGGAGATGTGTTATCCCAAATACTTGACCTCTGTGTGACTTTTGTCCTGTGCTTGTGAACTTATTTCTCCTGAGGTGAAAGGGTCATCCAGATCCATTCAGAGCTTGAATTAAGCTCTCCCACTGTCCACAGACTTGATCAGGAGCTAATATTTTCTGTTTCTCGTTAGGTTTCATCCAGATGATTTTTTTCCCCATTTGGAGCTCAGATTTAACAGAAGCTCACAGTCCACAGGCGTGTTTATTACTTCATCCCACCCACACTCCCCTAGGGTTCCCACTTATTTGTGAGAATTTTGTGCTTCACTCAGGAAGTAGAGATACTCATTTATTTTGGCTTGAAGCAATCTCCCTCAATTCATCTAAATCTCGCAATATTTTGGCAGATACTCTCCACAGAGTGTGGTTTAGGGAGATGGTTGTTTTCCATTTTCACTGCAAATAGAAGTTTTCTTTCATATATGTATATTTGTTGTTCTTCTGGGTTGGTTTCAGCAAGGCTTGTGGATTTCACTATTAAATCTCTGTCATTACAAGCCCTTCCAATTAACATGTGTCTCATCCATCAAAGTCTGAAACCTCAACCACCTTCTGAAATAGGAAGGGCAGAGGAAAAGAATCAGTTAATCATCCAGCTGTCAGCTACCTTTAACAATCTTTCACTGGTCCACAATTGTTCTATAGTTTGGGCCTTCCTCATTACATGTTTGCCTTCCCTTTATGTATCATTTAAAAACCTCCTGCTCTTAGGAATGTTCACATCCACCTACCATATAAGGTAGATACAAAGCTTATCTTATTTATCACCTTTTTGTTAAGGTATACCTCACCAACATATTTAAAGTCTATTCTCTGCTGGAAGTACCTAACTCCTCTTAACTGGCTCCAATCCCCTCCCTGACCTACAAATCTCATGGAGATAGTCCAGTGTATATATTACATGTGATATGTGATGTTTATATGGTATATAATATGCAATATATACACTATAATATGATGTATGGCTCCACTTGCGTAGTATTCCTTCCCTTTCTTATTATGTTTATTTTCTGATTTTCTTTCTTTCTTTCTTTTTTTTCTGAATGTAGCTCAGATAAACTGAAAGTGTTTGTTTTATATTCCTGTTTAGCTCACCCAGAGCAAGACTGACATTTGCTAGGTTTTACACATATTTATGCAAATTAGTCAGTTAATAAGTAGACCTTTGAAAAATGCAGATAAACCCTGGGCAACACACAGTGGGGCATGAGGAACCCCACCTCTTTGTCTATCTGTAGGTCATAACCACTGACCTTGTTCACCTGTATGCAATAACCCTCCTCTCTGTTCATCTCTATGTAATAAACATTCTGAGCTTCTGGGGGTGCTGGTGTTTCTCCACCAAAGAGACTAGTCCACCCAATCCCAGCTATTTCTCTGTGCCCATGTGTTTGTGTAAGTTTGTCTTTTCTTTATTCCTTTGACACCCCAGTCAGGTCCATTTAGAGCCATGCTGGATTGAGCAACTGAATGTAGAGTCAGACCTTAATAAAGTTATCTTGCACTAATGATAATTAACACTTGGACATAATCCTAACCTTGTGGTACCAGAGCCCAATTTGGCCCTAAGTGATGCTGTAATTTAAGAATTACAAAGCCCCCTGGCCTTGAAACCTGGGAACATGCCAGAACTTAGCCTTACTTTTAAGTTCACATGTTCACCCTCGAATGCCCTAAATTAGAAGCTATCAACTCGGTTTGAAAGAAATGTCCCAAGGAGAGAAAGAACTTTGTATCTTGATCACCCTTTAAATTTCTAGAAGTTGCAAGTATTAAAGCAGAAATGATAGAGTTTGTATGTGATTCCATAAATACTTAAAATGAAAGTTGTCTAAAGTCATGACTGTTCCTTCCCATTGCTAGTTCTTATCCCAATTTGTCCCTTAAGTTGAGCAAGAGACACATTTCTTTGAGTATTATTTATACACGATCAGATGCAAGGGAATTTCTGGAGCCAGTTCACAGGGCTTATAAGGGTCTGCTTTATATACACCACTTCCCTGCTGTGTGGTAAGTGATAAGATGTTGGTAGCTTAGAATCAGTCATAGAGAGATCAATTACAATTAGGTGTAGGTATATACTACAAGGCAGAGCATTTTATTCTGAAATATTAGCTTGTTACTTGCAACATGTCACAAAATCTAACTTTGATTTAATCTTATAGACCACCCTATGGGTCTTTAATAAACATAGAATTCTGGCTACAGACTATCTATTAACTCTGACATGTACCAGAGAGGGGGTTAGTGTATTACTTAGCAGTCTGTAATGGCATATCCTTTGGGTTTGGGAAAGGATATTTACACACTAGTTTGGAAGAGACGTTAATACAAAAAGTCAACAACACTGATGGATAAATGACATGATAAACATAAACTTTGCAAAAGGTCATTTTGGAGAGGCCCACATGTCACAGCTAATCTCTTTGGTCTGGCTATCAGGTTGGAAATCACATAAAACTGGGCTGCTGTGTAGCTTTCTAGTGTGTCTTGGACTTGACTCAGTCACGATCTCCACAAGCTGAGTTCTCTTTCTTCTGTGGTATTGATTTCCTTCCGAGTCTGTGAGAACCATCCAGGAAAAAGATCATGGAAACAAAACAAAGAACGTGAAAAAGAAAGCAGGAGGGAAATTTGACTAATGACCTCAAGCCTCCTCTAGGATCTGGTGTTGTTTTTATGGCACTTGCTGGGGTGGCATTCGGACCAACTCCAGCTTACTAGGTTCCTTCTCATCATTTCACGTTCCACTCAGCAAGATCTCAACACACATATGCAGAGCCGGTGACATGGATTTATTATTTTGTCTTAATGTCAGCTCGTATGAGGAGGGCTGGCAACAGACCACGAACCTGCATTTGGCACCCGTCTGCTCGGGAGACAAAAGACCTTCAAAATGTAGTGAAAGCAAAGTTGGTGTGTTTCCCATGCATCTGTGATCAGAACCTGTGTGGCACATCATTTGCTTCCAGAAGATGAACTGTTCTGTTGAAATGCAATGTGACAAACCAACCATCAGGAGGCAGTCCTCTTCACTGAAGATGCTTGGTTCAAAGCAGGGGGCTTTGATGCTGGCACAGGATATCATGCCCAGCTTTTCCCAATCAAAGGTCCTTCCTAGTATGGAAACAAAATCTTACGAGCATTCTACTACAGAACTCAAGAACATACTATGAGGTGTGACTGGATAGAGGCGGCCCAGATCGTCAGGGAATGAGGTACTGAGTTGGGAGTTGTTCCAAGTTGAGCACAGCTTTCTTTGACCTATCAAAGCTCAGAGCTGCCTGGCTGTTGCTGCCCTTGGGAACCCGTTCACTTTCATCACACAGAGAGAAATTTAGCCTGATGGCCTCCAGAGAGGTACCAGCTTCACCTCTAATCCAGTCTGCTTTTGAGCAGTGTGCACCTTTGGCCTGCCTTCAATTGTACATAGATTCAAAGTCCACTGAAATATCCGAACCAAGGGAAAGGAAGATTCGAAGTCCACTGAAACATCTGAACCAAGGGAAAGGAAGATTCAAAGTCCACTGAAACATCTGAACCAAGGGAAAGGAAGATTCAAAGTCCATTGAAACTTCTGAACCAAGGGAAAGGAAGATTCAAAGTCCACTGAAACATCTGAACCAAGGGAAAGGAAGAGGATGATGAAATCTCCCCTAAACCATAAATCAACCACAAACACTTACTCTGAGTTCTTTCAGGCTCTGACTCTGAATAACCAAAATGGAAAAAGAAATATGTAAAAATCTCACAGCAGGAATAGAAAATAAAGGCCTCCCCTTTCTTTGCTGGACGGCAGAGCACATACACTAACAAACACTGAGGAAGAAGATTAGTATCCACTCATTACATCCTTGGCCTCACACACCAGGCCATCGGGATTAAGTGTTAGCTCTACTGCTTCTTGACTTGGGCAGTTATATAGGGACTAATTAAGACTAAACCCCATCCTTCTCGAAGGAGGACAATGAAAGCAGGATGATTTTCTGTGAGTACTCAAACACATCGGTGCACATTCGGCATTTGGATGACAGTAAGCATGTTGCTTTACCTTTATTATGATTGAATGTACAGTTAAATCTCCATTAAAATAACTTAAAAATGAAATTCTCCAGGCTAAAAGGAGTTTACAAGGGAAGAGGCCCTGGTTGGGTGCTGAGGTAGACTTTTTAGTTTATGGACCAGCTTTCTTTCTTTCTTTTCTTTTTTTTTCATTTTTTCTTTATTAAGAAATTTTCTACTCACTCTACATACTATCCCCAGATCCCCCCCTCTTCCCTCCTCCCACCTCCAGCCCTCTTTCCCAAGCCACCCCGCATCCCCACATCCCCTAAATCGAGGTCTCCTGGGGAGTCAGCAGAGCTCAGCACACTGAGCCTAGGCAGGTCCAAGCCCCTTCCCACTGCACCAAGGCTGTGCAAGGTGTCACACCACAGGCACTGGATTCCAGAAGCCTGCCCATAGACCAGGGACAGCTTTCTTAACCTCATGAGGCATTCTTTCCTCTGTGCCTCACCACCACACACGCTTTCAATACCAACAACAGTATCTATTCATTAGCACCACTTTCAGCTCTGACCCTTTGTTTTAATGCCCAGAACCCAATAGGCAATGGAGCCTCATTGCAGAATTTTCAAGATGGAAGAACATGGTAATTTCTCTTCTTGATTCTCCAGCAGAAAAAAAAATGTAGGCTTAAGAAAATCTTCCCTTGGGCTACTGGGTCTGTTTATGCACATTTACTGATTTTTTTGAGACACCACTCTATACAAGAGCACTACTCCACCCAGCTACGAACCTAGTCATCTTCATATACTGCCATCTCACCTTGTAACATCCATTAAAAAGAAGTGTGTATACCTCAAACCTCTTCCAAATGCCATGGCTTGGAAGTTATATATGTTATATGCCCTGGTGACTCATTGACTAGGCCTAGTAATGTAATCTAACTACAGAGGTGCTGAGAACGTTTCCCAGAGTTCAGGAAGCAGAGAATAAGGTAGGTTAGAAAATGGTACTCATTACAGATCCATAAAACAGAACAGTATTTTATCATGAACACAAGCAGTGAGTATCTAAACACTACCTTGTCTTTTATGTTATTCAAGATACACACATATTCCTCTCATGAAAAAACAAACTTTCATAGCCAAGCTGAAGCCACTGATACATGATCCTGATTATGCTATAAGGAAAATTGATTGTGCAAGCTTAGTATTATTTTTTTCTTAACAATGTCAAGGTCACGGAGTTTCTACAACCACAACAGTCCCCCTTTCACTGAGAATCCACATAGTGGTACAAGTGTTGGGGGCAGTCACCCATCAAATCCCCGCTGTTCACAAAGGCCTTCATACACAGCTGACAAACTGTGTGCTGGATCTGCCAGCTTCTCCCTCAGTGGGAAACTCTTTCTAAACCTCCATTTGTAAATCCTATGCTGGTCGTTTCACCTAAGAGGCTGTGCACTCCTCTTTCCATTTGCTAAACAATGTTTTAAAGAAAACTGCTGTGTGGTTTCTGCCTTGTTGAGAAAACGGTTCAATTCTTCCCACAGGTTTACAGGGAGGCCTTAGGGCTCTTCACACATACCATTAATGGTCTAAGCCCAGCTCCAACCAATTCTGGGATGCTCACATATTGGCTCTCTAGAGGTGCAAAGGCACAAGAACCAACCACTACGTAAAATTTACAGAACAATGAAATTCAAGTTCAAAACCAACAGACAATGGCATGTGGAAGCTGGGATCTGCAGGAGAACAAGAACTCCATGTCCAGAGAAAGACAGATGGTGGGGACTGCTCTGAGCCTCACACCTAGTGGAGGTGGCTTTCCGCACACTCAACAGAAATTTATGCTTAATTAGTTTGATAATATAGATGTATAAAGAACATAGCAAATTAAAACTATATACAGGGGCTGGGGCTCAATAGGTAAAACACTTACATGCAAAATTGAGGACCAGAATCTGGTTCCCCAGACCCCACATAAAGCTAGATATGGTAGTGTGTATCCCAGGGCTACTACAGGTGGATAGGAGGCGGAGACAGGGTAAGTCCTGGAAGCTTGCTAATCAGCCAGCCTGGCATATGAATCAATGACCTAGAGATCCTGTCTCAAACAATGTGGAAGGTGAGCACTGATACTCAATGCTGCCCTCTGACCATGACATGCACATTATTGTGTACGTGTGCCCACACTCACACACACAAACATGAGTGTGTACATGCACACACACATACACACACACACACACACACGCACATACACACACACACACACACAGAAGAGAGAGAGAGAGAGAGAGAGAGAGAGAGAGAGAGAGAGAGAGAGAGAGAGAGAGAGAGAATATTAATAAATAAGTAAACAAACAAATAAAGACTACACAGGAATAAGCCAGTAGGACTAATTCTTAAGCTCCTAAAGATGTTCATTGTTCCTTTGTTGCTATGAAATAAAGAAATAGGTGCTCTCAAAGTAGATGTCTGCACACACTGACTGAAAAGACCTCAGATTTGCAATGCCTTATTTAGGAAGTAAATGAGGGGAATGAAACATTTTTTACATGCCTTCTTCTATTCCAATAGAGTTGTTTTTATTCCATCTACCCACAGGAAACGTCTATAGCCTTGTTAAACTAGACTACTAAAGGTTGTTCCACAAACGAGCCACACTTGTCTCTCCCTTGAAATCCAGCTGTGCTTATGGGAACCAGAGACCTGAGGTTCAAGGGTTTTGACCTTCTGCTTCCTATACGCAGTGTGTGGGCCACCCACTTTGTGAAGTGTCCTTAAAATATTTACTCTTGAAATCACTTTTTCAATCTCTCAAGTCCCAGTATTTTCCAAGGATGTCTGTCCTCTTCCCAGTGCACAGACTCTCATCAAGTGACATCATCTACTGCCTCGAATTCTATTATGTTGTGTTTGATCATCTGCACAATGATGATACTTAAAATCTTGGCTACATCACAAGCTGAACTGAACATCTGAACATCTGCACATCATTTAAACACATTTCACCACCAGGTGTCCTGGCCAGCAATCTGAATGCTATCTATGACCCCTCTCCCTCATCTTTAATCAATTAGCTGTCTAGATTCCTCCCCTATCTGTGCCGTTTGTCTCCAGGACTGATTCTGTAAATGTCCTAGCCATCCCTCCTGCACCCAGTCTTTTCCTTTTGTGACCAGTTTCCCCACTCTTGCCAAAAATTATCTTCCTAAAATGCAAATCATACTATTTTCTTGCTCAAAACTCTTCTCTGTACTCCTTACCCTCTGGATGGGGTTTACCTTACAACTGTTTTTATGATGTGGCTGCTATTAACTGCTCATCTGCACTACTTGGCAAAGCTGTGTAGCCTTATTCCAGCCATATGCAAGTGTCCATTTCCTTTGGTTGACTATTCATGTTTGTCCTGGTCTCTAGATCTTTACACATGCCGGCCTCTTGAAATATTCTTTGTTTTCTCTTTCATGACCATCTGAAATTTCACTCAACTTCTCTGTGTCTCAGATGAACAATCTTCTTTGTGCTTTAGGTTGCAAAGGAACCAAAGCCTAAGATTCATTATGTATGATATAAATTACATGTCCCTCATGTGTAGACCTTAGGCTTCTGTTGTTTTTGTCTTAGAATATGTTAAAATGGATTGTTTGCCAGAGTTATAGCCACCTAGCTCATAAATGCAAGGACTAGGTGTGCTGTCAGATGCTGGCATGATATTCGACAAATGGAATGTATGCAAAGAACACTGGGAGGGACAGGGGACTGATATCCCAGCATTCCATAGAAGACCTATCACCTTTTCTAAAGAAGAAAGGCAGAGCAAGTATCAGATCATCAGGTTTTTCTCCTTCCTGTCTCCTGTGGGCTTTCTGGTGACATCAGTAACAGTCCTGCCCGCATCATCCTGAAAGCTCTACCAAATTGAACATTTTCCTGAGTGGTCAGTAAAGGGGACACCTATGGCTTAATGATGTGTGTTGTAGGAATGATGTAGTTTAGTAAGTGTCTAATGACACTTGAATCTGAGAAAAACTATTACAAAAACATTATACAAGTCCAGTTCCATGGTATCTGTGAGCTCCTCTGTTTTACCTTTATGTGTGCAACTTCCTGTTACCTCATTAGGTCTTCTCCCTTACCTGGACTCTGGGTGCTCAGATTCATGTCAAGGGCTCAGGCACAAGGCTCCATTTCATCATTCTGAAAAGCCCATGTATGCACATAAACCCAAACTGTCTTCTTTTAGCTCTGCACTTTGGTACCAATACCTGTTGAGCAGCTCAGATCTAAGGTCCCACAAACAACTCTCAGCACATATGCACAATGCCTTTGGCTTCTTCTTTTGCTACTATTGACCTAGCAATACTCACAGGCCAATATATAGTCCCAGGAGGCACTCAACGATTACCCTTTCCCCTTACCTCTGCTACATAGTTCTACATGCAGTGAATTCAGAAAAGCTATGCATATAGCTTTAGTTCTCTCTGGTGACTTACTACTTGGATATCTCAACTGTGTTTAGAGTTTTTGCCATACATTGGAATTAAAAAACCAAAATAGAACTTTATGGTTTTGTCTTAACTTCTATAACTACCTTCTAACTCCTTCCCACATTAACCTTGTCCACTTCCTATATTTTCTACCACTATATTTATGGCCTCTGGGGCTCTAGGTAGATCCAGGGACAGAGCCACTGTCTGCCTGTCTCTATCACAGATTAGATATATAACTTTGGAAACACCTATGAGCAAAGCCAAGTGAGTTTCACCTGGAATAACCACCCATTTCATTCCTATTTTTCTTTTTATAAATTTCCGCTTCCCTGACTCTATTAAAACCCTCAGTCCTCCCTATTTCTACTCACCCATTTGCTTGGAAAACACTCCCCACTCCTGTACAAATTGGAGTTGGATTTAGCCCACACTAGACTCTTTCGTTTGCAGCAGTTGCTTCTTGATTAGAACCTGTCCTTACCTTTCATTTGGTGTCTGGCTTGGCTCATCTTCCACAATGCACTCAGTGCTAGCCATTCTTGCATTCTGGAGCATGTGATTCTTGATATTCATGGGGGAAAAAGAGGCTGAGAGTCTTGAGGAAAGGCCGGTTGGCGAAAGGGGGACCAAGTTGGAATAAGCCATTGTTGGAGGAGAATGTGGCTCAGATAAACACATTACCAGTGACATGTTTTAAAGAAAGACAATGTCTAATGAGGAGAATAATTTAAATCCTCAGTTGAACTTTTTGAAGCTTCATTTCATGATGCAGCTTTTTAAATAAATATTCTGACCCTGTAAACTTAATTTCCTGCCTTCTTGCTTTCTGCTTAAAAATTCACTATTTTTTCAGCTGTTATAATTTGGTTAAAAAATGTTCCCTCTCCAAGACTTGTAGGGTTACCAATAATATTTTCAGAGGTGAGGTTCTGGGGAAGCGATTGGATCTTAAAGTATTGAACCAATATCGATGGCCTAATCTGTTAATGAATCTACAGTTGAATGGGTTATCAAAATGTAGTGGAAACTATAATGCTGGGCCTGGAGGGAGGAAGTGAGTCACTAGAAGGCGACCTTGTTCCTGCCTCTCACCATCTATGCTTCTGAGCCTTCACGAAGTGGGTGAGCTCGTGTCTCATACTCCTTCTGCCACATCAGTCTGCTCTGCCACAGGCCGACGGCAAAGGAGCCAGTATAGCATGCTCTGAAACCTCCAAACAATAGACCAAAATAAACCTGTTCTCCTTTAAGCTGATTGTACTCCGTTATTCTGTCCCATCCATGAGCAGCAATTAATAGTGAACCTTTAATTTATTCCTATCCATAAAAATAATTATTGCTAAAATTAGTTTCATCATGCAAGAAAACAATGATGTAAGAAAATTTATTATATAACTAATAATTTTGGTATTTATATTTATGAATATGACTTAATTCAGAAGTCAGAAATTGCTTGTTTATTCCTTAGCTATTTTCTAGTCTTTAACAATTGTTTCCTTTATAGCTATACAAAGAGTTTTATAATTTAGCCTTAATTGATTAAAGTCCACCAAAAATTTGCATTAAGACAAATAAGATAAAAGATAGCAGATATAGTCAATAGATTGACTGAGATCCATTCATTTAGAATCAACACATAGCACATTCCAAAAGTAAGCAGACATCAGATTTAAACTGAATAATCTTAATGTGGCTCAGTAATTGCATAAATGATCAGTGATTTTCCTTGCAAGTTCTCTGGGGGCATGCATTTCATTATTTGTTGTTTTGTCTTGCTGAAGTAATAGTCATGTTTTAGTAAGAATGGGGAATATAACCATGTTGGGGCAGGGGTGGGGAAAACATTTCTTCCTGATGCAGAGAGTTTCCATCTTGGCGGCTAATGCCACACAGTCAGCTGCCAACTAGGACTAGAGCTGTATCTTGGCACATGTGGGCAAGTGTAATGCTTATTAATCCAAAAGATAAGGTGCTATTATAAAAATAGAGGTAGAAAATCCTAGCTAAGTCAAGATTCAGAAAATTTTAAATATTTGATTCAGGCAATATTTACTATATCAAACATTAATTTTAATAACTACATATAAGGTAACATAAACCCAAGACATTGACCAGATCAAAAGGTATCAGATTCCATGACCACTAGACTACTTTGCCTGAATTACCATTCTCTGACTATAGATGGGTGCATACCCTCATTACATGAGTGCTTGTTTATTGTTTATATTAGAAAAATAATATTTCTTTAGAGATTTCACATAGTACTTCAAATTGGGACTATTTGTAAGGATTCAGTCAGCTACAGTCTCCTTAAGGACCACTTGAAACGTCTTTTGTCTGTTTCACAGATAGACCTGTAGAAGAGGAAAAAAAAATAAAAGAAAATACATTCAACAATGCATCAATACAGCTGAATATCAAAAGGAGAGGTTGGGACTTTATTCAGTGCTTTCTTCTACTGTATGAACTTTTGCCATGACAATGATCTTGGCATACATTGATCTTGCTTATATTAGCAACGCTTTTTAAAAAAAATAGTATATAAAATTTTGGTATCAGCAAGAACCCCTAATCAGAATGTTATTTTGTATTTTTCTGCTTCATGTCATAATTATATCTAATATTTCTGGCTCACAAACTAAACTGTAAATATTTTTAAGAGGAGTATCAATCTCCACACTGCTCAAGGGCTTGAAAGAATACTTTGCATACAGCAAATTGTTCAATAGATGCTTATTTAATGAGAGAGAAGGAACAAAGGGAGGAAGCATGGGAGAAAACAGGAAGAAGGGACTCCAACTCTTTATGCATAATTCTTCTTTATCCAGAATTAATTGTCTACTCCCAACAACCCCAGCTCACTCATTTATTGGACTAATTCCTATCACCCTTCAATATAATTCTCTCTGGATTCTTGCTTAGAATTGCCGGTACACACACATATCCTAATGATGCTTAGTAGTCTGAATTTTGGCAAGATGATTGTTCATTATATATCCTGTTCATGCTTTTTTCCACATGATTTCCTTGTTGGTAAACTGTACTATTTGCCATGCCACCCACAACTGTGATGTGCTATTTCCTACTGTATTTCCAAAGCCATTTACTAGAAATGAATGACCAATATGACAATGTTTCTAGGAGATCTTGGATTGAAGAGCAGTCTACCTATATGCCATGCAAAGAACATTTGAAAAGCTACAGGGTCATGATAGTTATAACCAAGCGGTAGAATCACGCTGTGGAAGACAGGTACAAACAGACAGAGAAAAAAATCTGGAAGGGCTTAGAGCTTAGAGCAAGGAAAGATAAGATTTTTTAACCACATTTTTAAACAAAAAGTCTTAGAGGAAGGAAAAGGGAGGGAAGGGAGAGAAGGGGAAGGGAAGGGAAGGAAGGGAATGAGAAGGAAGAAGAGAGGAAGGGAAGGGTGGGGAGGGGAGGTTAGGGAAGGGAAGGGAGAGGAATATAAGGGAGGGGAGGGGCAGTGAGAGAAAGGGAAGGGAGGGGGAGAGGAGAGAAGGGGAAGGGAAGGGGAAGAGAAGGAAAGGAGAAGGGAAGGGAGGGGAGGGGGAAGGGAAGGAAGGGAAGGGAAGGGAGGGAGGGAAGGGAAGGGGAGGGAAGAAAATGGGAGGGAAGAGAAGGGAAGGGAAGGGAGAGGAGGGGAAGGGCAGGAGATGGGAGGGGAGGGAAGGGAAGGAGAGGAGGAAAGAGAGATAATGTTGGGTACTTGACACAGACTATTTTCTCTTGAAGTCATGAGCAATATGTATTTTAAACAATCTGAACTATGAGCAGTTGTAGAGAGTACCCACAGTTACCTGCCACTGATATTAAGTGCCCTGAGCAAACATACCGGAGTAGATCAGGGTAGGACAAGAAGAGCACGGGACACAAAGAAGATCAGCAGAACCTGTACAATTGAGAGAAAAGAGGTAACACACTGGATCTAGAACAGAAATACAATTTTCCCTTGGCTTAACCCATTCCTTCATATAACTAATCACAATTAATATCAAACTTGCACTTACAGTATGTACAGTATGTGCAGAATGATAGCTGTATGTTAACTGTGTGGCAGCGTGTAGCTTATCATTCCACAATCCATTCACTTTCAATTTTAAAGTTTCACTCACTTTTAAATAAAATATACAGGAAAATGCCTCCCTAGGTCATATTCCTGGAAGAGGTGAACACTAGGATGACCCCCAGCTATATTACAGTCACAATCCTGAGGCTCAACATGAGTTAGACAGAAGGTCAACTAAATAACTATGTGTACTGTATCATTATGCTATAAAATGTATGAAAAGTCATCATCCTGAAGCTGGAGATTTACACATGAAAGTGCATGAACATATACACCATATTTATAGCAATAGGCATCCAATATTGCATGCTCAATGGAATTGCACTAAATGAAATCAGGAGGCAGAGGGGAAACCGAGCTGATCTCTAATGGAAGAACAAAGTAGTGCTGCAGAGCCAGGTGGTGGTGGCACAAGCCTTTAATCCCAGCACTCAGGAGGCAGAAGCAGGCAGATCTTTGTGAGTTCAAGGCCAGCCTGCTCTACAGAGTGAGATCCAGGAAAGGCACAAAGCTACACAGAGAAACCCTGTCTCGAAAAACCAAAACAAACAAATAAACAAACAAACAAACAAACAAATAAATAAATAATAAAAATTAAATAAATAAATAAAAATAAGTAGTTCTGCAGTGCTGCAGATGGAACATGATTATTTTATTTCAAAAAAGTGTGTGTTGAGGGGAGTGGGGGATGAAGTAAAAGCAGATGGTAAAAGGAAATCAAAGACAACAAATCTATGTCTTAAAGAGAAAGAAAACAGAAAAAATTACAAAAAAAGAATCCTACTCATCTCTAGGAATGCTTGTCCTAGGTTTAATATAGATGATCTACCAACCAATTTGTTCAGTGCTCTAAGAATTTAGACAGCATTATATGGTATTTGCTTTTTGAAGGACAAAATGCTCAACTGTGTATTAAAATCCTTAGAAGTGCCCCAGTAAAAGGGAGTAATTTGATATTTATCAAAACTATTCAAAAATATTTTTTCATGGAGTATTCATTGTAAAGAATTCTATTAAGGGCCGTGTGATAGGTCAATGGGCAAAACACTGCTGTAATCATGAGGGCCAGAGTTTGGATCCTCAGCACCCATGCAAATGCCAAATGGACATAATGGCCCAGCTGCAATCCTGGCCCAGTGTGTGCAACATAAGAATGAGAGGTTTCTGGAGCAAGCTGGCTTTTTAAAATATATGAACTCTGGATAGGAGTGAGAGGCCTCGCCTCAATAAATAATGTGGAGAGTGGCTGAAAAAGAGGTTAACCTTGGGATTCCACACACAGACCCATATATGTACACATATCCATACATGTGTGTGCACCCACACATGTACTCTCCAGACATATGTATATGCAAAATAAAAGTAACTTTTAAAGTATCCATTGGTAAGCTCTGATTCAACTAGAGAGCAGAAAACATTGACATTCTGTCATTTTACATAATTCATTAGTGAACTTGGAAAAGCATGGGTTATGTTTTCATCTGACTAGAGTTCAATTCTCCTTATAGGTGTGGTCACAAGTGAGTTAACATTTCTCTTCATTCGCAAAGGATGGCAACAAGCAAACCGTCTCTGGAGTATCACTAAGGAATGGGTACTTAGAATTTTTATAGTTTTCATACTCATTTGACTGGGAGGTAGAAAAGACATTTGGACTGAAAATGGGTGTTGTTTCAGAAGTAGATAATGGACAATGCTGGAGAATGTATACATTTTTAGAACTCTTCCACATTGTAGGGTTTAGATAAAATCATGATGTATTCATGTTTGAGTGCTCATTAGAACCTGAGGTATTAAAGATGCTGAGATGTATCCATTCAATCTCTCATTAAATTTATTTACTAGACATGTTAATTGTCAATACACAGGTATCTATTAAGTAAATATTTAATGAATACTTATAATGTAAAATAGGAGTATGAAGACTAAGTTTTTCCCAGTGGGCCTTTTAAATAGATAAAAGCCATTACTGAGTTATCTATAAATGGTAAAACTTTAGAAGATCATTTTAATTACTAACAGTGGATTATTCTCTGTGTCCTAGTATGAAAGAGACGTCAGATTCAATTTATGTCTCAGAATACAAAGAAAAACCACGTCTTCACTCTGAACAATGTTTAATTATACTAAAGATGATATACAGTTCTGAGATATTTAGTCAACATTTCAAAACAAGTCATCTTGAAGGAATTTGGCAGCATGTTTCCAACAGTTGTTCTACGTTTAAATAGCTTACTATGAGACTGAAGACATGCCTGATGTAATTACTAAGCAATATTTATTTTATTTTGTCAAATATCTAATTTTTATGTTTATCATATATGCCTCCCTTAATTTTCTGGATGACTTTGCTCATAGATAATAATTTGGAACACAATGTAAATACAATGAAGGCAAGTTGAAGTTTCTATTAAAACCAGACCTCTTGCCCAAATGCATTAGCGTCTCTGTTTCTTTCTCTGTTGGTTTCCCTTATTTTCTTGTGCTTTCCCTATGCTACACAGTGCATAGTGGAATGATTCCTCTCTTTATGCTGTGTATATGCATATTTCTTTCACCTTATAGCTTTTTAACTTCTGTTATGATTTGAATGTGAAATGTCCTTCAGGGGTGCATGTGGTGGAACATTTTATCCCCTGGTGGGTGACATTGTTTTCAGAAGCTGCAGAATCTTGGGAGGGCAGAGTCCAATGGGAGGAAGGACATCACTGGACATGGTTCTTGAGGTGTTATGCTCTCACTCTGCTTCCGGTGTTGTCTGCTTCCTGGACTGTGGTCATGTGAGGAGTCCCAGCCCTATGCTCTTAACACAGTAAATTCCATGATGCCTTCTCTTTCGTAATGAACTGTTCCCTTCCCAACCATGAAGTAAATAAACCTCTCCTCCTTTAAGTTGATTCTTGTCTGGGTTTTGTGACAGCAATGGGAAAAGTAACAACTACAGCTGGCATAGAGGTAGAGAAATTCCCCAGTAGAGCACATGGCCTTAGAGCAGGTTAGGATGCAGACTGTTAATTGTATGTTCTTGTGAAGAGAACATTTTTAAAAGCTTAGTTTATTAAACCAGAATAATAATACATATTGTCTTGGTTACTTTTTTATTCCTGTGACAAGACACCATGACCAAGGGAGCGTTTAAATGGAAACCTTTAATCTGGGGTTTAAGGTTCCAGAGGTTAGTAGAGTCCATGACCATTTTTATGGGAACATGGCAACAAGCAGGTGGGCATGGCACTGGAGCCGTAGCTGAGAACTCACATCTGATTGAGAAGCAAGAGGCGGTGGGGACAGGTGGGGAGAGGGGGAGATCATGCAATGATGTGGGCTTTAGAAATCTCAAAGCCAACCCCAGTAACACACCTTCTCCCACAAGTCTACATCTCCTAAAACTTCCCAAACTGTTCCTCCAACTGGGGACTAAATATTCAAACATATAAGGCAATGGGTGACATTCCCCTTCAAAACACCACACACATTAAGTTTCCAGCATGACTAAAAGAAATCTTATATGGCATATAACATCTAAAGTTTAATAAGTGTCAGTTTTCTTGCATATTCCTCTTTTAAAAGGTGTATATGTTTTTTCAAAAACCTTAAAATGTCAAAGACTTTAAGGTGAAGTGGCATGCTGTAGTGCTAAATATGCTTCCCAAATATACTCTGTGGGCCTATTTTATGCTAGGCTATGTGACAGTTTTTCTAATTTACTAAATTAAGCCTCTATCAGAATGTTTTCAAACTCTTTCAAAAAGAAAGATTTATTATGCTTCATTTATAGGTTTCTGTGCTTAAACCTTGTATTCTACCTTAGTATCTCCCCAGCTTCTGCAGCCCCTCCAAGTTAAATACACCAAGGATTTATAACTAATATCTACATAGGACCAAGAACATTGAACATTTGTCTTTCTGAGCTGAGGTTATCTTATTATATTTTTCAGTTCATCTGTTTTCTACAAAGTTCATCTTTATTTACTCTTGGATAAAATTGCATTGTGTATTTGGACAACATTTCTACTATCCATTCATCAGATAGGCACTTAGGCTGTTCCCATTTCCTATCTGTGATGAATGGATTATGTCTGAACACGGATGTGCAATATGTCTGTAATATGGTATGGAGCCCTTTGGGTATATGCTCAGGAGTGGTATAAACTGGATTATATGGAAGTCTTGCTTTTAGCATTTTTCAAAAATTAAATTTGTTCATTTATTTTACATCCTGACCACAGTTTACCCTCTGTCCTCTCCTCCCATTCCCTCCCAACCCCTCTGACTGTCCCCTCCAAACCACTCCACCTCTGTTTCTGTTCAGAAACGGGCAGGCCTCCCATGGGTGTCAACAAAGCAGGGCATACCAAGTTATGGTAGGACTAAGCTCCCCACACTTGTGTTAAGGATGAGAAAGGCAACTCAGTGTGAGGAATAAGTTTCCAAGGACCAGCCAAAGAATTAGGGACAGGTCCTGCTCCCACTGCTAGGAGTTCCACAAGTAGACCATGCTACACAGTAGTCACACATATGTAGAGGTCCTAGGCCCATCCCATGCAGACTCCCTAGCTGGTGGTCCAGACTCTGTGATCTCCTATGAGTCCAAGTTAGTTGTTTCTGTGGGTTTCCTTGTAATGACCTTGATCCCTCCTCCTAGCTCGTACAATCCTTCCTTTTTCTCTTCAATAGGATTCTCCAAGCTCCAACCAGTGCTTGACTGTGGCTCTTTGAATATGTTTCCATCAGTCACTGGATGAAGGTTCTCTGATGACAATTAGGGAAGTTACCAATCTTGTTATAGGAGATGGCCAGTTCAGGCTACCTATTCACTATTGCTAGGAGTCTTAGCTGAAGGCTTTCAAATTTCCTGATGTCATTGTTTTTAACAGCTGAGTAATACTCCATTGTCTAAATGTACCACATTTTCTTTATCCATTCTTTGGTTGAGGGGCATCTAGTTTGTTTCCAGGTTATCACAATTATGAATAATCCTGCTATGAGCACATTTGAGCATGTGTCCTTGTGGTATGATTGAGCATCCTTTTGGTATATGCCAAGAGTAGTATAGCTGGGTCTTTAGGTAGATTGATTCCCAATTTTCTGAGAAATTGCCATATTGATTTCCCAAGTAAGCAACACATATAACAATCTCAAGAATAACCATTAAGATAATCTTAAAAGAGTACATGTCCATCAATCTAATGAAGAATTAAAAAGATAAAAGGATAATATAAAGAAAGATAGAAAATGAAGACTATTTCAGCTCCCTCTTCTGTGCTGATTCCTGAGAGTTGGGAGAAGTATAATGGAATAGAAGTCCAATTCAGAGCTGAGCATTCTACCTTTCCTACTCTCTTCATGTTGACCAGTTGTAGGTCTCTGTATTAATTACCATCTACCACCAAAAGAAGCTTCTCTGCTAAGGTTGAGGGATGGACTTATCAACAAATATAAAGATATGATTTTAGGGGAAGTTTATTGACAAGTTCATTTAGTAGAACAGTAGTAGGTACTTTCTAGGACTTCTGACCTAGTCAATCATGGGTTTTTGGCCCAGTTAAGGATACAGGACATTAGTTCTATCTTGTGGAGCAATCTTTAAATCCAATCAGAAAATTGTACCACTATTGCACCAGTGGCTGTATCTTGCCAAGCCAGTCATTATTGTATGAGTAAGATTGTTGATTAGTCTTCTCCTCTAGCACTGTTCACAGCACCTTTCAGAACTATGAAATCTAGCCAGTATGGAATAAGCTTGATTTCTTCAACATTCTATGACTCATGTATGTAATATCTTCAGCAATAGGGTCTTACCATGATGCTGTAGAGCAGTGGTTCTCAACCTGTGGGTCACAACCCTTTGGCAAACCTCTACCTCCAAAAATATTTATATTGTGATTCATAACAGTAGCAAAATTACAGTTATGAAGCAGCAACAAAAATAATTTTGTGGTTGGGGATCACCACAACATGAGGAACTGTATTAAAGGGTCACAGCATTAGGAAGTTTAAGAACCACTGCTGTAGAGAGTAACCAAGAGCATTAACACTAGCATGCAATGATTATGAGGTTCTATGGGACCCCACTAACCAACAACTAGAAAAGAGGTAACTTATATCTGGCACTGGGCATTTTATTTAATAATCTGTGGTATCTGTGATGGGCATTGTCCCCTATTACAGTACAGTTCCATGTAAACCCCTTTTATATATGTATATATTTTAGGAAGCATCTATAGTAATAGGTTTCCATGTCAATTTTTCAAAGATCTTTAGTGTTATTTTTCTTCCCTTCCCCCTCCCCTTCTGTGTTGCCCTCCCACTTTCCATCCTATTTAACACCCTTTTTTATGCCAATGCTCCCCTTTTCTCTTCTGTGCTTTTATATATGCATTATAGCTCCCATCTTTGGAAATCTACATGCATGGGCCCTTACCTGTTCCCTGAATTCTATGGGTAATTTCCAATTTAAACACTTGTCCAAAGATTCAAAGCCAGTATCAATATATGAGAGAGAACATGTGGCATTCATTTTTGTGGGTCTGCGATATCTCACTGAGATTATTTCTAGTTCTACCTGGGAATTTCACAATTTTATTTTTCTTTACAGTTGAATAATACTACATTCTTTAAAAGCAACACATTTTTTATTATTCTTTCATCGGCTGGTGGACAGCAAGGCCTTTTCCATTTTTTACCTATTGTGAATGAACAGCAATGAACACAATGAGCACGTGTCTCTGTAGTAGAATATTAAGAGTCCTTTGGGAGTATTTCTTGAAGTGGTACAGCTGAATCATATGGTTGACCTATATCTAGCTTTGTTAGTAACAGCCACACTAATTTCAACAGTTTTTTTTTTAAGTATACTTATTTGTTACACATGAATTCAAAATTCCTTAAAAGTTAGAGGAGGAAAAAAACATTTATACCAACACCAACAAAAATATTGTTGACATAACAATGTCAGATGATGTGGAAATTAATGCACACTTACTGCTAAGGATAAGTAGCTGCATTTTTTTTAAAAAATTCCAATTCACCAGGAAAGTGAACTTCTAAATTTATGTAACCTGAATAACATTGAAATTTAAAAAAGCAAATCAAGAATTAACATAAATAAAATGAGAACAAATCCATAGGAAGTTTTAACAGGTTTCTCATGGTAACGAGTACGGCATCACTTGTGCAAATAGTCAACAATGACGGGGACTATCTGCTGATCAAAAGCAGCCAACAACACACAGTGGACACATAAAGAACACTACTCAGTGTAAGAGTAAATTTTCCTCATTGCTGTTCAGGAATGGGCTGCTTCTAAACACTTGTCCCAAACTAGTCACATCCTGGATCACCCATATAGTGTCAACACATTTCAATGATTTAAAGGAGCTACATAAAATGGATACAATATGAAAACAGAGTTAGATATCAAGGGAACAATTCACTTTAAACCCATAGGTATGAAATGAGGAAGAGCTGAATATCAGCAAGGCCAGCCTCTGTGTGCCAGAAGCATTCTATTTTCTGTTGAGATGTATGTTCTGTAATTGATACCCAGCTCCCAACTTTCTACAAGAAAGCTCAGATTCATGGTCCAAATATCAATGGAGCTCTCAGTCCTTCTACTGACACATAAGTTTGCTGATAATCAGGCTCAGGTGTGAATGAAGAAAAGGAAGGATTCCCTCTACTGGGCCTTGTTGCTTATTAATTTGGTTTGTTTCTCAACTGAAAGATATTAGTGAAATTTGTTTGACAAATTGCCCCAGTTCAATCTCATTGTTTTCTTTGAATCTATGTGAAAATAACCAAGGGACTATTTAATTTTAATATGTTGACTGATGAAAGCATTATTGCACTTCAAAAAGATTTCTAATTTTGTACAGCCGATTTGATTCATAAAAGCATAGTTTATAGTTCTTAGGTATTACTTTGCTAGCCAAGATGCTGGGAAAAGTTAAGAACAAATGCAATATGATATCAGTCCTCAAGGATATTTTCTTTTCTTTGAGGAGAAAAGATAAATATATGTATGAATCCATTATAAAAGTTGGTGAGGGGAGCATTCCATTCTTGTGCAATCTCAACAACTGATTGGAAATGACTACCCAGCTGGGGACAATTGGTGTGCGATGCACCGGGCTTCTGTTAGACTGCAGTTGTATAGGAAACTAGACTGAGTGCCAAGGCAGATGCTCTGAAGATGGCGTCAATGCTTCCCCGTGCCTTTCAGGACAGGGCAAGAGCTTTCATGAACTGCTGAACAAAATCCTACATAGGAATGACTTACCAGGGGCTGGAGAAATAGCTCAGCAGTTAAGAGTAAATATTGCTCTTGCATAGGACCTGAGTTTGGTTCCCAGCACCCAAATCAGGTGGCTCACAGCTGGCTGTGTCTGATGCCCTTTGTTGTTCTCTGCAGGTTCCTGCACTCACGTGTCATACACATGGACACATATACATATACATATTCACTTGAAATTTTAAAAAATAATAATACATTTTAAGAAGTCAACCATGTTTAAAAGCAAAGGGCAAACTATTTTAAGCTATCTAGAAAGTCAAGAACATATTAGAGCTGTTTTTCTGAATTCTGAATTGTAATATGGATGCAGAAAAAAAAACAAAATAATGTATGCTTCAGTAATAAAAATGATGCCATAGATAGCCATTAACCACTATCCTTGTTGATAAATAGCACTCTGGTTGCTGTGGATGATTGATTGATAAATAAAATGCTGATTGGCCAGTAGCCAGGCAGGAAGTATAGACGGGACAAAGAGAGAGAAGTAGTCTGGGGAGTGGAAGGCTGGAGGAGGGAGACACCAACCTGCCGTCCAGGAAGCAACATGTAAAGGCAGCAGGTAAAGCCACAGAACATGTGGTGACATACAGATTAACAGACATGGACTGAGTTAAGTGTAAGAGCTAGTCAGTGGTAGGCCTGAGCTAATGGCCCAAAAATAAGTTTCTGAGTGATTATTTTATAAGTGGTTGTGGGGTCTGTGGTGCTGGGCAGGACTGGAGAAAACTCCAGCTACACACTCTGTCAACTGAATATGAGACTGGGTGATGGTTCCCTCATTTGATTCCCTTAGCACGTGTTGTTTTCTAAGAAGCAGTGTAACTAACGCTGCAGATGTGTATCTGTATCATTGCACAGTGGTGAAGAAAGACAGTAAATAACTTGACCTCCCTCTGCATCTCCAGTCCATAAAGCCAAGCACGTGGGTGACCCTCAGCATACACATGTCTACTTTGAAGGTCCAGAAAGATGGCCATTCCAAGTTGGGAATCTGGGCTGTCGGGCTCATGGGATTTATGTTGGAAGATCTTAACTAGCATTCTAATTTGAGACAAACATGTCTAAGATTGTGTGATTTGTGAACGTGTAGCCAGTCAGTGCAGCCAAAGGAGCCAGAGAGAATTCTGAAACAGTTCAGCTGCTGTGAATATACTCAAGTCTTTTCAATTACAGAAAATGTGAGAGTAAAATCCTCAGCCCCAGGGATGGGTCTTTTCTTCCAACCAGCCAATGCATTGCTCACATTTGTGAAGATGTGCTCCATCTGATGGGAAAGTCCATCCCAAAAGTATGCTCATCAACACTAGTGAATGAACTATATTTTATTTTCACTTTAGGGTCACTATTTTGTAGTTTCAGGCCACACCTAGCACAGATAAGACTATTCCAAGACAAACAAAAAGTGTTTGGTAAAAGGATTAAAAACATGTGTTATTCATTTATAACTTTGATTTCTTATAAAAAACAAAAACAAAACATTGGACCATGTAGCTCCTATTTTTAGTTTAGGAAATTCAACTCCATAAAAGACTCTAGCCCAAAGAATTTGCAAAATAACATTTCAGTCTTCTTGTTTAAATATGTCCTTTCTGATGTTTCTGACAACTGCTATCTATGACCCAGAGCTTTGAATAAGGGAAGCATGTCGTTTAAAACTTGTAAAGTATGTATTGCTGACCAATATGACACATTTTTTGGCTAGACTTAAGACCAGTGTATTTGGTGAAATTAAGTTATATGTATTATTAAAAGTTGGATTTAATTTTTTTCTAGGGCCTTGGGAATTAATTTAACATTTCATAGTATGAGAGTCTCACCACAGACCTAGGGAGAATTTCCACATAAGAAAACTATGTGAGTGGTTCAAGGGCATTTGTCCTCTATAAACTGAAAATTTTCATAACCAGAGTGATGCTCAGCATTAAATTTCATGGTAGAGACTTGCAATTTGACATTGGAATCTCTTGCTTTTGACAGATAATTGGGTTGTAACTACTTTGATTATTTTTCTACTAATTAAAATCAGTCTTAAAATGTTTGCTACAGTGACATGTCTAGTATGCCAAACACAGAGATTCAGATGCTGTAACCTATGTAGAAAAAAAATTTATTATTTTTTTTTAATATTCAGATGTATTTTAAATGAAAATAAAAAACATTGAAAATGCATACAGATCATAATGAAGACAGTAGAGTCTTGTATGTGAAGATGAGTGAACAAGAATGTTTGCATTTCCATAAACACTGTAGACTGTCTCTTCTCTGTAGCTCCTTAATAGAATAGGAGGAATGGCAAAATCCCATTGGATATCCATTAGCTAAAAGTATACTGTTAAAAATAATTTCATCTATGAGGTATGTATATACATAAATAACTACTGCAAACCAAAACAGTGTGACATCTGCATAGTCTTGAGTTTTTCTAGATGCCTATTTAAATGCAAGAGGATACATAAGAATTCTGTAATACTATGAGGACTACCCTAAATCCAAAAGTTTAAAAATATTACAGGATGTAGTCATCTTAGTGTGCCTGTTGAAGGGACAGGTAGATGAGTGGGATTGGGGTACATGATGTGGAATTCACAAAGAATTAATAAAAAGTTAAAGAAAGAAAGAAACCCTAAGTAAGATACTATCTATGTAAAGTTACATTGTTTTTATTTAGTTTGTTGGGTTTGGTTTGTATTTAAGTTTTGAAGTGGAGTCTCATTATCCAGGAGGCTTTGAAATTGTTGTCTCAAAAATTTGTCTTACCTACCAGTTATCTTTATGATTTTCTAAAGAGCATAGAAAATTAAAGCAAAAAAGTGAGATTAAATTATTACTAAACAGCCTACTACTGGATGGTGGCATGTACATCACCAAAAATCAGCTCCCACAGCAACTAGAATACCAGCAGAAAAATCATAAAAATTATTCACAGCCCTACAAATGAACCAAAGGCTTTGAATAACCCAGAGAACATTAGGTCAAGAAAAGCAGATGGTGTAACAACAGCACTGAGCTATGGATAATTTTCACTGCCGTCTATCAATATATCTCTCTCTAGCTAAAAAAAAAAACAACCAACAACTCTTGAAAATATGTATCTTCACTATGGGGAGACTGTAATCAGAGCATCTCAGCAAGCACAGAGGGGTAGATGAGTTTGAAATCATCAAGTGCACATCTTTAGAAAGCTATCACAATTTAACTTCTATGGAAGACACTTGGATAACATTGCTGTGTGGTCCTCTGTGTCTTACCTCAATTAATTTCCTTCTGTGCAAAAGCATGCATCTAGGACATTTATTTAAAACAATAGGGGTTTGGCCACGCAGTGGTGGTGCACACCTTTAATTCCAGCATCCAGGAGGCAGAGGGAAGTAGATCTCTGTAAGTTTGGACCTGGTCTACAAAGCAAGTTCCAGGACAGCCAGTGCTACATAGTGAGATCTGTCTCACAAAAACAACTACAACAAAACAAACAAAACAATCAGGGGCAATAGTTGTGAATACCAACTCCCTGAGGTAGTTACAACTGGAAGAAAAAAAGGGGGAGGGGGAGGGTAAAGAAAGAAGAGGAAGGGGAGGAGGAGTGGGAGAGGGAGACAGGAGAGACAAGAAAAGGGGTGTAAGAAAGAAAGGAGTAAATTTAGTGAATGTGATTCCATAGGAAGTTGCCTAGATATGCAAAGCTGTACATCTTCCAGGAAAGACGTGATATGGCTCTATCTCTCCCTTTGCTTGAGTTACAGGCCTTGTATAAGCAGAACTGAAAGTAGGTGATGTTTCCGTGACATATGATGCATTATGTTTCATGTTATGAATGCTTGGCCTCCAGCTGGTGCTACTATTTTGAAAGGATCTGGAAATTTTTGGAAATCTGGCCTAGCTGGCAGAAGGTGGTCACTGGGGATGGACCACTGAAGGTCATATCCATCCTTTGGTACCTACTGTGCTCTGGTTCCTGTCTGCAAAGATGTGAACAGATGTTCTCTCTCTCATACACACATGCTACATCACATTAAAAGCTTAAGTTCTATCGTTGCTCCAACTGTTACTCTAGTTTGTTGTACCTCTATATCATTTCCTCTACATATGTCATGCCCAAGCACAGGAGGCCAAACAATTGTGGACTAAAAGCCTGTAAAGTGTGAGTAAAACAAAATAAACTTTCTACTCCCTCGATACTTTTCTTTACAGAGTTTTGGTCCCCATGGCATGAAAGTAAGTAGTGTGATATATGTCAATATCTGTCCAATTGTTACTTAAACCACTGGACAGAGCTTCTGTAGTCAATTCCAAAAATAATATAGTAAAAAAACAAGCAAGTTATATGTCACGAATCACAAAGTTGGGGTCCACAAACCTAAATAAAGCAGTCAATAGAAACTGTCGCCAGGGAAGTCTAGATGACAGGCACACAAGATAAAGGCTTAATCAATAATGAATTGTTGTAAATTTATGCAGATAATTATGGAAGTGGTATCAAAAATTAATGAAAAGTATGAGAAAGCTGTTCTGATAAGTTTAAACTATCATTAAAGAGATGTGAATTATAAAAGACAATGAGATGAAAGTTCTGGAGTTGAAATTCACTGGAGTGGGGCTCAGTAGCAGAGCTGAGCAGATGTAAGAAGGAATCAAAGAGTTTAAAGACAGGTCAGCTGAGATCATCCACTCCAAGTAAGAAAAAGATAATTGCAGTTGAGACTACTCATTCTGAGGAACAAAAATATTAAAGAAAAAGACAAATAAAGAGTAACTTTGAGGTTCTTGAAACACTGGAAAGAATGTATATATTTTGGAATCCAAAAAAAGAGACAGAGATGAGAAAGGACAGAGTTTTTGAATGAACAAAGGCTAAAAAACCTCCATTAGACTGAAGAAATATTGATTTACATAACAAGAAGCTCTAAGATGTTAAGACCTATACAGACTTTGTCAAAAGTCAAAACCCAAGAGACAATCTTAGAAGAAGCTGGAAAATATATCACTCCATCTTCAAAGGGTCCCCGATAAGACCAGTGTCAGAAAGCGCAAAGGCCAGAAGACAGTGCATGGCAGATCCTAGAATGCAGAGAAGCACTGGCGTTTTGTTTACGGGATAAACAGGGCAGAACTTCAATAACTAGGCTGACAATAACTTCACTGTGGTATAATTAGAAAATACTGCTGGGTAAAACATGTAGTTTTACATAATAAATGATTCATTTGATATCTTCGAAATGTCCACCTCTTCTAACATTCTTAATCTTTTAGGATTCTTTTCTGTCTCTATTTTGTATCTTCAAATTGTTGACCATATGAAATTTTCTTGATGGTCCTGTTCCCTTGCATCCTGATCTGGCCAGTTCTACTCTTTCCCACACCCACTGACAAGCTTTTGCACTACTGTGACTTTTCACCAAGTTTATAAATCTTGTCTGAGAGCTCATCTCCAGAGAGTTGGTTTTCAAATCTTTACGGTTTATAAATATTACAGTTCTTACATTTACTAAGGAAAGGGCCCTATGCATTTTACTAAGAAAGGCCAGTTTATACAACAATTTAGGTTCCTAATAATCTGGGGAGTTCACCTTTAAACTCAAGCAAGTTGAGACCTGGACATTTGTTTTTGTATGGATAACTACTTTTTCAACTAAAACCCACAAGGAACAAACTTCCTGGCTTTCTCTACAGCTGGGGATCACAGCCTTTTCATACTTGTGGTAGCTCCTTAGGTGTTGGGCTTTGTATAGTCGATTCTTCCTACAGACACACATTGTCTCTATGAGCTTTAGACCACAGAACCTCAAGCCCGATGTCCTTGGAGTTCGTAGAATCTTAAGCCATCTCTGACATCTCAATGCATCATAGCATGGTTAGCCTCTATGTACCATTCTGACCTTGGTTTGTTTTCTGAGACAGTGTCTGGCTGTGTAACCCAGACTGGACACAAGCTCAGGATCCTCCTCTGGCAGCCTCTTGGGTGCTGGCATCATAGCTGTGAGTTACATGCCTGGCTGGCACTTGTTTACTTTGGACATCCATTGTTTTGTGGGTTTGGTTGGGCATTTTGTTTGTTTCCTTTTTTACTTTTAGCTTTCAGTTAGCTTGTGATGCCAAAGATGAAACTTAGGGCATCATACATTCCAAATGAACCCTGTTCAAAGAACTATACTATACCAAGAACATTTAGTGTCCCCCCACACAAATATTTTTATTAAATACAAGATATAATTAAAGAATACTGACTGATATTTCAACTTTGACTTTATAAACATTAAACTTCAGTGTGGAGGATTTGCCCCTTGTTTCTTTCTATGTCCTTCCAATTCTTGTCTTCTTTCTTCCTCTACCTCACATTTTACTTACAAAGTTGATTTCTAGATCACAGAAAGAGAAGGTCTAAAGAGGTGAGGACCAATATGAAATCAATACTAAGAACAACAGCTTCTCTTTGTGATAGTTGCCATTTATTTAGGATAAACAAAAATCACCCAAGGATATATAAAAATGCAGAAATCCAAGTCCTGTACAATGTATAGAGCTGCTGATTTGGGGTCATGAAGAACTCCTGTAGATCCAGACATCTGTAGTTAATTTATTTAGTGATTTCGCATTATAATCTGAGAGATCTAAACTACATATGTACCCTAGACATGAGTTTCTTTATTCTGTAGGTTAGAGTTTGTTAATAAAAGAGAGTAAAGAGGAAATCTCCCTAACCAGTGCTCTGCTTGTTTAGACTGAAAACTTATAAAGGTTTTCCTCAGTTGTTCAAAAGTATCTTTTCTTACACATTAAAAAAAAAAAAACCTGAGCAAAACTATGTTTTGAAGCACTGCAATTAGAAATGTGCACTACTGCTAAGATCCTGAGATTTTTCTGGAAACTTTCTTCTATGATTGTTTTGTCTTGGGAGAAATTAAATAGTTTCATAACATTCCCTAGATATTATTTATAAAAAGCTGAATCAAGAAACAGGTGTTATGGTTGGAAAGATGAACTTATTCTCTTCTATACTTACAAATTCCCAGCATATGAAGCTGTAAACTCTAAGTAGGCTGCTCGGTTCACATAGATTTATACCATCTACTTCATTTCACTGAGAAAAGAAACCTAGATGATCTAGCTATGTGTTACCAGCTGCCAGAGCTTCAGTGGCTCCAATTTGCACATGGCCCAGCACCTGGCTATTGGAAGCCACTCTTGACAAATATTTGTATGTCTATGCTGTGAGTCCAGCTACATTGCATGCTAACATTCCATTTCCAGATGGCTCTTATTACCACCTAATTTTTTTAAACCCTGATTTTATTTCAAACAATTTACCACTGTCAAGGGTCACCTCTTTGTACAGCATTGCTGAGATCAAGTATTTTTGGTCCTAGGTCTGATTACAAGAGTTTAGAATGGCCTTATTTGGAATGATTGATAGGTGACTCAGCAAAATCTATTAATAAAACTATGTGTCCAATATCAAAATTGTACTATAACTATAGGTAATATTTATAATAATATTATTGTTAATTTTTTTCAACCTAAATTTTCCTTATTAAACAAGCTGGAAAGCACCAAAACACCCTCTTATTCATTCACTCAATGACACAAATTGATTCACATTTCTGATATTTGTGGAGGTTTGTTAAGTGTCTGAATAGGATGGAGAAAGTACTACTTTGCATCTTATTAGAAGAAGAGGAAGTTTAGGGAAAAATGCAATATGTATTAAATGTCCAAGGTTGAAGAAATTTTTGAAGATTTTTATCTCATTTATATCACTTGGTTGAGTAGTCTATTCTTAAAACTAGCCATAAGCATGGGTTTCAGGGAAAGGAGATGAGTCTGAACGTGGGAGTGCTTACAACACACTCTTGTGGATCCTTTGCTTGTATTCAGGTTTTAGTTCATTATCAGAGTTACACGGAGATAGTTACCAAATGGCATTCTATAAGAATGTTGATCTTGCCAAATTCAGGCACCTATGTTTGATTTGATAGCTAAACTAATTCAAATCATACACGTAGCATGTCTATATAATACCTGCAACGGTTATTTGGGTTTCTTTTTCAATAGAAATTTTATGAAGGCTTCAAAAGAATTTGGTGAAAATAACTGAACAAAGCAGTAGCATATGAGCTCATGTCTACTTAAATATGAATGGACAGAACAGGGAGAGGAATGGGTCTGCATGTGTGTGCATGTTTTTTCTATGCATGTTCCACATTGTTAGCAATTGCTTCAGATTTCCAAAGTTCCTTTCATACTCCAAGCTGCTTCTTCCAAGCCTATTTTATTCATACTTTAACTGATAAGTATAATTTTTCATATAATAATTACCCTATTGTATGATGTTTTCAAAATGTCAAATACTAAAATTGTCACTAACACTAATCCTGTAGTATTCATAGGAGATTTTAGCTGGACCATCCTCTGTTGGTATCAAGACAAACAACTCATGTTTCAAAAGTTAGTTTATCAACCTCTCTCCCACAGTTAGGATAACACTGAGTCAATGCTATTAGGGAGTTTGGTAAAAGTCATTTGTCACAGAACATGGCCTCTACTCACGTTTATCCTGCTCTGCTTCAACTCCTTCACTTTCTGTGTCACTCGGCAAGAGCCATGGTTGATGCACAACCTGAAGTTGCTTTAGAGATTCATCCTGCAGAGAGAAGAGGATGGTAGATTAAAGTCTGGGTTGATATCACACCTACCAATATAGCTGAAAACTTCAGTTTCCACAATTTGCATGTTCAAAAGCCCTAAAACTTGCCCCATAGCAGAAACGTATTCTAAGCTTAAATTCCTTTTCATGTCATATATATGAATCTCTTGACTCTAAAGTCACTTTACTTTAAATTCTTCTTTAGTAAGATTTAGACAATAAAAATTAAATCTAGTCTCTAATCCTTCTGAGTTAATGTTTTGATCCTTATTCTTAGAAATATAATCACAAAATGTGCAAGATAAAATAGAATAAGAGGAGCATTTAATAACATAAGTCTTTAACTTCTATAACAAGAACGGAAATTAGAGTGGTTGATACTTGTTTCCTTCTATTACACCCTCAGTGTTTGCACACTATCTTCTCTCTCTTCCTGTCTTACTTGTTTGGTCTCAAGTTCCTAAGTTGAAGGGATTCCACTACATAAGTTTCCTGAGAAGCCAGGACTTTAGATGTGTATGACCCCACTCAGTTTCCATTCTGTGCTTCAATTAAAATAGCTCTCATATATTTCTTCACTCTGCTCTTTCCCATCTGTCAGTGACTACACATAACCCATCATTTCCCATTCTGTCTGCAGTGATGGAAAAAATGCTGACCAAGTCATTCTAGAATTGCCTGGAGTATGTAAAATCAGAAACTAAACGGACATCATAGAGGAACGATACTTTAATTGATTAAGTTTACCATGGAATTATACCAGCATTGGGTTGTTAACCACGATATGAAATAAATATCTATGAAACTTTATTGCTAATAATAAATAATTCAACAAAAGAGTGTGTGAGTACATGATCATAGGCAAATACACATATAAAAGGACTTTGGATAATTCATATACACACTCTGCCCTTAAACTTGAATATAACTCCTACTCAGAGTTGTGTATAGTGACTCTAATTTTAAAAGTGGCAGAGAAAGGGGGAGAAAAAGGAAGAAATTCACAGCAGAGTAAACCGACAAACACCACCATAAGCCAAGCAATCAAGGGCAGTCAGTTGGTTACCTGGTAGTACACCCTTGATAGTAAACAATAGAAATGGGATTTTATCTCTATGTTTTCTTTCATTTATTTATTTATTTGTTTGTTTATTCATTTATTTATTTATATTTGTTTATTTATTTATTGGTTTTTGAGACAGGTTTTCTCTGAGCAGCTTTGGATCCTGTCCTGGAACTTGCTCTGTAGAGCATGCTGGCCTTGAACTCACAGAGATACACTTGTATCAGCTCCTAAGTGCTGGGATTAAAGGCATGTGCCACCATCACCTGGCTTTATGTTTTCTTTTCATAAATACATGATGTCAGTAAGTTATGACATGAAATGTATATTCCTTCATGGAATCTTGGAACAAAGTAGATTTGTTTTTGTGCCTAATTCCCCTTCAAAATCCAGCTCATGGCAATTTGAACAATGTGTAGATTTCATTACTAATGTACCAACAATGGGCAATTTTGACAAGTGTCTCCTCCTATATTCTATAATAATCTGAGGTGTTAATACTAGCTGGAATCTGAGTGGGAGACACATAGGTACTCTGTTACATCTTTGCAATAATTCTGTGACCCTAAAACTGCACTAAAATTAAAACATAATTGAAACAAAAGAAACACAAGTTTTGGAAATGATTTTCATTAAAAAATAATAGCCTGATTTTTTTTTTGTACCAGCAACTCTTAAAAACAGCCTGTGATTTGGACTGAAATGTACGTTCCTATCAAATGAGAGTGGGTTCCACAGTGAAATGTGTTTGCCCCAGGAATGAAGAATTACAACCTCCATCCTGGCTGGTCCAAGGCCCTCAACTTCCGTCCTATGTTAGTTACTCTTCCTGTTGCTATGGAAATACACCTCACAGAAGAAACTTACAGAGAAATCATGGTGGTAAAGCAAGGGCAGAGCCATGTGGTCTACAATAGTAGCCGGCAACAATGAATGCTCATGTGGTGGTAGGCCAGGAAGCAAAGAGAGCAGGCTGCCCCCACAAAGGGGATAGCCTTGAAAGCCCCCATCAGTGCCCTGTTTCCACCACAACAACCCTGTATACCCATAACTGCAGATTTTAAAAGAACAGCCAGTCCCATACAAAACATTTAAAACACAAGTCTGTGGATGTTTCAGACTCAAACTGTATCACTGTCTTAGGAGAGGATGGAGAAGGTGAAGGTACTGGTTTAGATAGTGCCTGGTACTTCACAAGAAGGCCACATCTAGGTCCCAACTCTTTCACAAAGGTGAATGGGAAAGACTCAAAGTAAGTTATTGAAGGGGAATTTAGCATAAAAGCTAGTCAGTCTTAGAATCTACAACTTAGATGTACACTGATGCATATTATTAGGATTTAATTTAATTTTTAAATTGTCAACTATGAGATTTGGCCTTGCAGAGCTGCCCAAAGAAGCTGTGCAAGTATGAAAATATTGGGTTTATTAGGTTTTAAATTCTGTGTGTGTGTGTGTGTGTGTGTGTGTGTGTGTGTGTGTGTGTAGAAACAGTTTCAAAATGTTTCATGTAACAAAGATGGAAAACCACATCCCCAAAATTCCAAAAGCAGAACACGCAATCTCCCATGTTTAAAGACAAAATAAATGAACCATGATTTTAGTTTACTAAGGAGAAATCAAAGGCCGGAGCTCCTCAATTAAAACAGAAAGTATAAAGTGACCAAGAAAACAATACTTATTAATTTAAAAAAGTATTTTTGTTGTTTAGTTTCTTGTCCCAAATATTAAAACCCATTCTTATAAGAAAGGATATGACTAATAGGTCAGTTTTGTTATTTTCCCCACAGTGGTTCAAGATATTAAGCAATATTACCAACTGGCTTGCTGTCCTAATGCCTTGAACGTTAGACTGGTCTTGGTTTGTTGCAGGTGGTATAAAGTGGACTTGGAAGAGGGCTCAGCAGAGACTGGGAAGAACCTTACACTGTTGACACAGTAACATGAAGACCGAGCAAGTATTACTCTCAGATGATTTCAATGTTGTGCTTCAGCTCTCCCTGTACTAGAGCTAGAAATAGAAGGTCCCAGTTTGCCTACCTTGGATTGGCAAGAGTGCCAAACGTCTGAAGTCCACCCATCAGCCTGCCTATAATTCTTCGTGATGGGGTCAAGAAGTTAAAATCCTGAACATTTTTCGAAAACAAGAGCTGATGTGTTCTTCCTTTCTAAGTTTATTCAAAAACTTTCTGCAGGGTATTAAGCTACATCTCAGTGTAGCACACTGTTTTCATATTCCCAAGAGCAAGCTCTCAGGGCTGCTTTTGGAAGAAATGTCATTCATCCTTTTTCTAAAACACTTTTGCCATAAGTACAGCAAATACCCAGGGACTGGGAGTGGTGGTGGGAATGAGTGACATGGATCATATGGAGAACAGCTACTAGTCCTGAATCAACAGATCCTTCTATCTGCTAGCAGAGGAAGAGCTTTATACAAACCAGCAGTATTGTTATTCCATATGGATAGTTTATTTTTGGGTTCTCCAAATTCTATAAACCACTGATTTATGATAATCTGACCACAGAAGTTCGGTATATTTAGAGAGTAAAAGAGTGCCCTTTGTTGAAAGCAACATTTTAATTCTGAATTAACTATTTTTCCCCTGGGTAGGAACATGCAAATAATGTACTGATGTTTCCTATTTTTTTTTTCAGACAGACTTTTTCGGTTTCATTTGAACTCTCAAGTCACAGAACCCCTCCAGAGTGATGATCCATAAAGTATGATGTACGTAAGGCTAGCGAGTGAGTTAGCTCAGTGAAGAAAGGCATTTGCTGCCAAGGCTGACAACCTGTGTTTTATCCCTAGGACTTAGACAATGGAAAGAAAGAAAGGAAAGTTGTCCTCTGGCCTCTACACACATGCCAACACACACACATGAAATAAATAAATGTAGTATGTTTAAAGCATGATGTACATAAAATAAAATTAGTCTGCTCCAGTTATATTTCATAGATGGCTTCAAGTGACCAAGAATTAATTCTGTATTTCTATTAAAGTAAAATTTCCTCTAAGTAATTTATACAGTTAAGTTAGGAAAGCCAATACTACCTTTTAGCACTTGTTAACAAAATGTCTCATATGATTAGTCTGAAATCATCAATTTCTTTTTCATAAATAGCATTTCTGTAGCCCAATTATTTGGGAACTGTAAAAATCAATTAAAAAATAAGAAGAGAGAATTAACAAAGTCTGAGAACTGTGATGTTTAATGAATAAGTTCTGAGGGAAAAAAATCATAACAAAATTATAGAAAATATGATAAATTGGAGAGAGAGAGAGAGAGAGAGAGAGAGAGAGAGAGAGAGAGAAGCACAAAATGAATTCATATTATTTCAGAAAATGGAGTCTGTCCTGTTTGCTCTTCTGTGTTGAGCAAGCCCTGGGAAAGCATGTCACTGCACTATGCAATGCTTTCTGCTTGGTGACTTCCTCCCCAGAGAAAAAAATGAAAGATTATGGGAGTCCATGAAAAATGAGTCACTTCCCCTAGCACTCCCCCTAGTCCCTTGATTCTGTGGATGTACAAGTCCTTTGACATCAGCTATTTCACACTGTAGACTTTATAGGAAACAGGAACAGCACAAATGATTCTTGTCCATGGAGATGCAAACTGCATCCATTGAAAATGTAATTGATTGTTAGCCTAGGGAAATGGGTTTAATTTTTGCTGCTTTTGCATCTATTTATAATGTCATTTTAACATTTCTTAGTTGCCCTTTTATATGAATGGATTCTCCTTGAATGGTCATAACATTTAACTTGCTCCTTCATTAAATTATTGGTTTTATAAATTTGACATGCATTCCTCTATGTGTGTGTTCATGTGCACATGTATGTAGTGGGTGCACACATGTGGAGAAGGTGACAGAGGACAATCTCGCCTCAGGTGTAAGTTACTCATGTGTCACCCCACTATCTTTTTGAGACAAGGTCAACTCTCCCTGGCCTGAAGCTCACCAAGTAAGCGAGGCTGGCCCAAGAGGTCAAGCTTGTCACTGCCTCTCCAGCTACGTGGCTACAAACTTCCTCCACCACATTTAGCTGTTTTGCTTTTTACCATGAGTTTGGGGATGGAACTGTCCGTGTACTTACAACGCAAGCAGGTGATGGACTAAGCTATCTTTCCAGTCCTGACTTCTTTTTATATTTCTATGAGAGCTATGAATATAACCTTTTAAGAATTGTTATTTAACAATGGATGTCAAAAATGTCAAATATCAATGGCAAAATAGGATTTTGTTTTGCAAAACATAATGTATATGTCTAGTTCCGAAAAGGGGATAAACAATGGTAGTAATAATAGTTATTTTGATTTTCCAAACATCTGAAGAACAAAATGTATATTACTCACTTTCTGTAAGTAAATGTGCCTTCTCCATCAGAAATATAGCTGGAAGCTGATTTTCACTGAAGGTCACAGAGTGCAACCCTGAGGAAGCCAGACAAGCCTGAATGGGTGTAAGAAGAGATTCGGAGTCGCTGTGTTGCATGGAAGCAGTCCCTTTCCAGTTCAGATGGTACATCTGGCAAACCAAGCCCAAGAGTCAGGAATATCTTCACGCTTCCAGTGCTGTATTTCCTGGCTGACGCTCTCAGGGACAGCAAAGCTGCCACTTGTCACCCTGAGTGAGTTTATGCTGCCTGTGCGATTGCCATTCTGTCATCTGGCCGTCACCACCTTCATGAAGTTGTGACTACTTTCCAGAAAGTTCCAGACACTGTTGACTTGAATCTGTAGTTCTCGGGAGTGTCTTAACTATTTAGGTTGCTAGTACTTCTTAGCTGTCTGTGACCACCCCATAGCCTCCATCAGTAACGAGGACATTTCAAGACACTGTATTATGTTTATTCCTCATTATTCCTCCAGGTAACATGACATTTTAAGTACATTAGTTTCTTTATAAAAGGTGTGACAAGACTTAGAAATATTTAAATTTGATAAATTTTTTACTTTACTTTATTGAGTAAGCATTAGCCTTACGGTGGCAAATGATAAAGGGTTTACATTTTGAAATTATTCCTACCTTGAGTTGTCAGGTGACTCACTTGTGAAAAGCATGCAATTTCTTAAATTCAACTTTCAGAGCTATTTTGAAGATTTGAAAAGCAGACTCATAAAGTATCTTTTTTTTTTCATTTGCTCAAAGATCAAAATGCTAGCTGGATCTGATGTTATATTCCTTTAATTCCAGCACTTGGGAGGCAGAGGAAGGCATATTTCTGTGAGTTCAAGGCCACCCTGGTCTACATGGTAAGGTACAGGATGGCCAGGGCTGCAGAAAGAGATTCTATCTCAACTCTTTCCCTGGCCCAAAAGAAAAATCCAAATGCCAGACTGAAATAATATATTAAAAATAGACTATATAGAATAAAATGAGGTTTATTTTATTCTATATAGTCTATATATATATTATATACAGAATAATTTTAGGCTTAATTTCAAAGGAGATTATGTTGCCTCAGTTTTCCTATTTAGATCTCAACACAATTACCTAATGTAATGTGGTTACAGTTAATGACTATATTTAAGTAAGTAAATAAAACAAAAACTAACAACCCCACCAAAAGGAAACAAAACAAAACAAAAGAACTAAGACTTTGATCTGTTAAGCGATGATCAAAGTTTAAGAAGAAATGTTAAATATATTAAAACATCAACAGTATGGTTTATTTGAGTTTTAGTGTGTGCTAATTTTTGTTGTTGTTGTTTGTTTGTTTGTTTTGTTTTGCTGATTTTACAACCTAAAGAGAAAAATGAAATGAAAGCCTAAGCAAGAAAAAAAAATAAATAGAAAATAATGCCATTTTATGTCTCACATTGTAAACAGGTTCCAAATGGAGAATTTTAATGCATATTTCCCGAAGACCAAATGCATAAAAATTTGAAAAAAAACCTATTAACTAATTCATAAGTCACTAATCAAGACCACACAATTTTACTATGATGATAATTTATTGGCTTATGAATAGCTAACATCTAAACATCAACTAATATGAAATGAAAATTCCATGAAATAATGAACCATGGTGATAGATAGGTAACATTTACTCTGAGTGGTTCACACATATTTGTAAAGTACACGCAGAGAGTCAGTAATGGATCTCGTAAACTAGAGAAATTTATACTTCCAATAAACAAACAAAACATGATTGAGAACAGATGAGTACACGAAACTCAAATGTATTAATGAAGTTAGCCTCCTCTTCCAGACTACAGAATGGGGGAAGGGTCCCCACAATGCATGATTTTAGTCTCTAGAAATTACACTGGAAAGAATTAGATAGAGAACTGCTTTTCATAGTTTAGGGTATGTAGCAACCCACGGAGACCTAAGCAAGCTTAGCAAGAAGAGCACTGAGTACTTGATACTGGATGAATCCCGAGATTTCCTGTTTCTAAGAATCTTTCAGCAGGTGTTGATGTAATCACACTCAAGCAGCAAGCCTTTCCAAGCACTTCTAACAAGAAGGCACAAATATCAAAACTCACTCTAACATGCCTATTCTTTGTATGTAGCCCATATCACACAAGCCTCAGTGATCTCCTTTCACAGTCTTAGACCAGAAGCAGGAGGCATCCCCAGCCTTTCCACAGAAGCATCTCATTCAGCCCCAACAAATGGTAAGGCTGTAGTTAAGAGCTTACGTGATCACAAAATTCTAAATGACTACTCTACTGGTGGGCATTTGGGAAAAATACTTATATTTTCCTCCCTGTGTATAACATTAATTGTTCAAATATATTCTAGATCTTCGCATCAAATCACCAAATTGAAAGTTAGTATTCATGTTCCAGTGCTACCACGTTTTGCCCATTTATTTTGATGCTTGTGAACTTGCACATCTTTCCAGCTGTTTCTTTCCTTCCTATCATTCATTATTCCTTTCTGTGTTTTTTGAAAAGTTTCTATTATGTCTGGATAGATAGGCAAACCTATAGAGACTGGGTATTCCACATCCCCCTCCTAGTGATATTTGGAAGCAAGTGAGAATTTCAGTGCCCGTGCACCATCCTGATAGGAATTACCCAGTATGCTCAGGAGATCTGAGGTCTTTCAAATAGACTCTTGAATTAGGAAGAAGTGGAGAAGCAGGTCGGTTCCTGTTGAGAAGCAGCATTCAATCCAAGAGTTGAGTCCTATCCCTGAACTTCCTTCACTTTCAGCAGAGTCACACTGCTTTCTTAATGATCGCCATGGGTTTGCTTCAGGTCTCAGGGGCTCTGCCAAAGTTCTGAGGGTTTCCAAATGCCTGTCAGTCGGTGCAAAGCTCTGTGCAACAGAACACTTTTCAGTATCTTCACAAATAAAGGCAGGAATCTGGGGCATTTTCCAAGAATGTGTCTTACATTTTAATAAGTACAGCAAAGAGCACCATGACAAGCATTTGTCACATGAGTGAGTACTGACCTATTATAAGTCTCTCTCTCTCTCTCTCTTTCACTCTCTCTCTTCTTGTCTGTCTGTCTGTCCTTTTTTTGCTCATTCCCAGTACAAAACATATGTTTATCATTTACAAATATATCAACAAATGTTTGTGAATGGAAACATATGATAGCACTAGGTTCATGGACTTTCTCCTCCATTTTCAGATAACTGGACAGAAAGTATCTCTCTACCAATGAGGAACAAAAGCAATTTTGATAACACTATTTATTGTAATTTTCTAAACATGGCCAGTGAACAGATGTGTATTAGGAGCCTGGAAGATAGATGGGGAAAGCCCAGATGAGTGTTTCATTTCACATGATAGACTGATGACATGCTATGTTTGTGAGGTCCTCTTAAAACTCACTTCCTCCATGTAGGATTTCAAAGAGTGTCCTCCACTGGAGTCTTCTCCCTAGAGGCAAGCAGGTTGAAAATGTCAGGAAGGGACAGAAAGAACAATACAATGTGTAGAGGTCGATGAGCTCCCCCTTGCTTGCACAAATGATGCCTGTGAGGCTGTCACTTTGACAACCTCAGGTTCTCTGAGGGAGACAGCATTTCTTTCCAAACAAAGACACATCTTATAAGTACTTTTCAGTTCATGTAAACAAATAATCAGTAAAGCTTACTCAATATTAGGGGAGAATGCTAGGCAGTTTTATGAAAATTTCCATTGTTAACTTTCTATGTTCTTAAAATTAGATGAAGCCACTAATTCCATGTGATATAAATTTTCATGAAGCTCCAACATCTGGACTTAAGACCATCCTACAAAAAGAGAACATATTACTAATTATTTGTCTTTCTGTTTAGTCTTTCTAGACATAGTAGCCCGTGCTTAGCCAAGTCTCTATCATGTGTGTCTTTTGCTAAAACACCAAACACTGGTAACCAGTGTGGCTGAGACCAATAAAACTTAAAGCATCAAATTAAATATATTTAAATTATCAATCAAATCGTTGGTTTGGATAAGTTATATTTTTAGACTGCATAGGCAGGAATATTTGTAAACAAATTCTGTGATGTCATGAGTTGATAAATTCTAGGACATCATATGTGTTTAAAAGATAGCTAAATAACTGTGAATGAAGCTTAAAATGGTTTTCACAGCATATTTTCTGACTTTTCAAAGTCCCTCATACATGTTACCTCATTGGACTGTTGTGATTTGTTCATTTTTGTTTCTTAGTACAATTTAAGGCCAAGACATCCTCCGGCCAATTTGATACGTTGAGAAATTGAAGCTGTGAGGAGTGGGGCTAAAGGAGGCATCAGTGCGGCTGCAGCCAGCCTGACACTCTACCACCACACTGGAATCAAAAGTCATTTATCATTCAAAATTAAATTCACTTCCGTTTTAAAAGTGGGGGTTTTCTTTGGTTGAATGATGGTTTTTGACGCTTAGTTTTTTTTTGTTTTTTGTTTGTTTGTTTGTTTGTTTTACATGTTCTGAACAATTAGATCTGGGGAAAATAAAGGCAGAATGCTCATGTCAGTAACAGGCTGGTATTTCTGAAAATTCAAACAGTACAGATCAATGTGGTGATATTTCTTCCCAAATCATGGTTTCCACTAGTATAAACACACACAAATCAATATACTACAATTTAAAAGTCTCCAAATGCTTCTAAGATTATAGGATATTTCAATATACAAGGCAGTCAAAAAGATAGGCTAGTACCTTTAATCCCAGCACTCAGGAGGCAGAGGCAGGTGGTTCTCTGTGAGTTCAAGGCCAGCCTGGTCTACAGACTGAGTCAGGGCTGTTACACAGAGAAATCCTGCCTCAAAAAAACAAACAAAAACAAAACAAAACAACAGCAGCAACAACAAAGATTCGATAGCCCTGTTATTCTTAAAGTATAAGCTATCTGGAGAAATAAAATTCATAGAAGTCCTCTAAAACCTGAGGAAATTTAACTTGAGTCTCCAAGTTGACCACTTAGTCTCTCATAGTTGAACAACTAACCAAGAATGTGTTCGACCCTTCCAGTGTGTCTCTCTCATGGCTAATTTTCTTCCCTTTCCCCTCAGTTGCCCAGAGAATGAGAACAAGATGGCAAATTGCTATTGGTGATGAATACACTAAGTGGCCACTGTGTGAAGCCTGTAAGGCAGGTCTCTGAACACTGGAGGACTTGAAGTACAATTTCAGTGTTCTCAGCTGCTCCCTGAAGAGACGGCTTTTATTCCTTCTAGCTAGGAAACAATGGTTTTCCCAATTTGTCTAGATGACGCCAATCTTCTGCCAAGACTTGCTGACTACTGAGGATTTTCTTGATGATCGAGTGTCAACAGACAATAAATAGGCTTCTTGACACCCCTGCTTCTTCCAACTGTGCCACAGTTGTGAGTGCACACACCATAGCAAATGATAGCAAATGGTAATGATACCAATATAAAATCATCCTTGTAAGGCTCACACAGAATTAAAGTAGACAGGTGAGGAAGTGTGGAGGACTTATGCCTTTCTGTCAATGAAAAGGGTGTTTTAAACGTTCAGAAGAAATGTCTTATTAGACACACAACCTGTACTTGGGAAACCTCTCATATGTCCACTGACTTAGGTACAAAGTTAACATTCTTTAAAACTGCAGCAGTCCATATAGGAGAGTCTCAACAGAACCTTTGCACCTCTACCAATGAGCTGATACCAAGTCCTCCAGGGGTATCTAACACCAGTGAAGTTTTTTGTTTTTGCCTTTAAAGGTTTTTCCATTATCTTATTCTTGTTGATACACCAGAGCTTACTATAGCTCATGCCTTCCCATTCCAATGCCCTGCCAGTCTCAGATAAATACCAGCATTATCTGAGAACCCATCTCTGCTATTTCGAATGACAAGAGAACCCACACACCATTTGTTTCATACACTGGAATCTGGCTACAAGCCTCATCCACAAATCATTGAGTTGGGCCTCCAATAAGTGAAGAGCTTAAAATTAAAAGTCTCTAGTTGATAATACAGGAAAAGGAGCACTTGGCAGAGAGGATCACAAACTTGTCCATGGCCAAGTGAACAGTCAAAGACAAGAGGTATGGCCTCTGATTTTTAGAGTCAGAAGGATAACTCAGTGAAGGGCTGAGCTCCACATGTCTGTCAAAGCTTCTTCAGACTTCCAAATGATGCATCTCTCCTTCCCGCCCCCTGGGGGTGCTAAGGAAATAGAACGCTTTCAGAGCACACATCCATCCATTTCAGTTCACATTTTCTTAACTTTAAAGACAAGTATTTTAAATATCAAGTCATCCAAATAGCATAATACTTTGGTAATTTCCTTTTAGAAAAGGGATCAAAAACACCCAAATTCAATTTCCTTTGAAAAACAAAGAGGGTAAAAGGGGTAGAAAAGAGGAAGAAAGGGGCATGTGGAGGAGGGGAAGGGCAGGTATAGGGAAACTATGCCTTTAAAAACAAAAACAAGAAAAGGTATTTCCTGAAACATGGTTTCACTTACCATGAATTTCTAATATAATCACAGCTGAGGTTAAAAAAGGTTTTAAATATGGATGAGAAAATAAATTACAAACTCAGAGAAAGTTGAAGAGAGAGAGAGGCTGGGGTGAAGTGGCCCCTACAAGATCCCATGAGCTGTTAGCAAAGGAGGCCTTTGCCACAGTCTTAGCTATTTTACACTTAAAAAAATGTCCTCAGTAAATAAAGAATATTCTAATTGCAGATCTAAATTTACCTTTTCCCCATTCCATTTGCATTTTAACTCTCATTTGCATCTCTTGCTTCAATCAATAAGTATTTTTTATTCATCTCTCACTAATCTTTAGACAAAGCACAGACTGGCTCTCTCATTAGGAGGCATTTATTTACAACAGTGTGTGTCTAAGATCTCTCTGGTACTAATTTCCTACAAAAAAAATTTTATGACCTACTTCACTGAAATGTTCTTACTTCCCACCCTATTCAAATAAAATTAAACAATAATGCTAGCACAGAATGCCCTCTTAAGAAGTTCCTGAGTTATCTGTCACTCACAGAAGGAAAGGAAGTCAATGCAACTGGCCAAGCTATTCCTCAACCCAAGCAGAACATAAAACGCCATCATCATTTATTTCAGTTAGGTATCAAGACAGTTGTAGGTGTCAGGACAAATAGTTGAACAAGAACTTACCCTCATTATAAAATGTTTGCCATGGGAGAACAGACAGACCCAATTAGGATCAAGAACAGAAGTTCTTTGACACATGTACTATCAAGCTGCCACAGGAAAGAGCTAAGAGGAAAAAGCATCCAGGCTTTCATTCCTTTACTAGGCAGCTACTGAGTAATGGAAAGCGCTGAGAACTGTTGTAATCACGCCATGTGTGCTATGAGGGCAAAAGGCAGAGTCACGCTTGAAAATGTTTTCAAACTTAGTTTTGAAGACTTAGTCAATTAGCATATTAATGAAGCTGGATAAGGAGGAGGTCTCAGAAATACGGAAAATCTTGTTTAAGACACAACAGAACAAACCCAGGAAACCATGAGAATTCCAAGGAGAAGCACCAAGGATGCCAGCCACTGAAATGTATGCTGTGTTGTCAGACAGGCAAGTTTGTGTAATAGAGATGGGCTCAGGTTGATATTCTGCTTTCCTACTGCATCCTCACATGGGGTAAGTACATCATCTTCACAGGAGGTGGAGAGAGTGAAATCCAGCTTTTTGAACTTGGTAGACCCTACCAGCAACAGCTACTATTATCCAAGATGATAAGCCATGTTATCTGTTCCGACTAGTGGAAAATTAACAGCAAGATTGTCCACACCTGGGAAGGGTTGGGAAACCCAAAGGGCTTTAAAGTCACTGGTGCATTTAGGAAGTTAAATGTGGTCTGTGTTCACATTTGCATGTATGAACAGACCCTGCTTCTGTGTCAATTGCTCCAATGTTCTTTTATATCAAGTGTGAAATTCATGTCTGGAGAATTGGTCCATAATTTTATGGATATATGTAACCTCAGACCACCTTTTCCCACAAATAACACCTTTATCCAGGAGAGAAGAAACTTGAACAAACCAAAACCAAAACCAAAACCAACAAATAAACAAAACAAACAAAAACCAGTGATGCTATTATAACACAGTCATTGTGATTCACTCTGCTTTTAAGGGTTACTAGTGTAGTAGGATGCATCTGTGCCGGGATGAAATAATTTTAGGATGAATTAAATTGCCCTTAAGAACAAAACAGGGACTGGAGAGATAGCTGAGTGGTTGAGAGCACCTGTGCTCTTGCAGAGGACTTGGGTTCAGTCCCCAGCACATATATGTTACCATGTGAAACTCTAGTGACAGGGCATCTGGTACTCTCTTCTCTTCTCTGCTAGGGCATTGCATGCACGTACATGTACAGGCAGCACTCATACACACACACACACACACACACACACACACACACACACACAGAGAGAGAGAGAGAGAGAGTCAATCTCTATGCAAATAACCTATTTCTAAATTTAAATAAAAATAATATACATTTTTTTCCAAGTTGTTGATGTCACGTTCAAGAGTTCATTTAGTAATAATAAAATGGTCGAGAGACAGCCCGAACTGACCTACTCTAGTGATGGGATGGCCAAACACCCTAATTGTTGTGCTAGAAACCCCATCCAATGACTGAGGGAACTGGATGCAGAGATCCACGGCTAGGCCCCAGGTGGAGCTCCAGGAGTCCAATTAGCGAGAAAGAGGATGGTTTATATGAGCAAGAATTGTTGAGATCAAGGTTGGATAAAGCACAGGGACAAATAGCCAAACAAAAATTAACACATGAACTATGAACCAATGGCTGAGGGGTCACCAACTGGATCAGGCTCTCTGAATGGGTAAGATAGTCAATTGGCTTGATCTGTTTGGGAGGCATCCAGGCAGTGGGACTGGGTCCTGTGCTCATTGCATGAGTTGGCTGTTTGAAACCTGGGGCTTATATAGGGTCGCTTGGCTCGGCCTGGGAGGAGGGGACTGGACCTGCCTGGACTGAGTCTACCAGGTTGATCTCAGTCCTCGGGGGAGGCTTTGCCCTGGAGGAGGTAGGAATAGCGGGGAGGCTGGGGGGAAGGGGAGGGGGGCAGGAGGGGGAAGAACAAGAGAATCCATGGCTGATATATAGAACTGAATTGTATTGTAAAATAAAATTTAAAAAAAAAGAATTTAATTAAAAAAATGAGCAGGAATAATTATGAGAATAGTGACTATTATTAAGAATGTTCAATTTTGGGCTGGAGAGATGGCTCAAGTGGTTAAGAGCATCAACTGCTCTTCCAAAGGTCCTGAGTTCAATTCCCAGCAACCACATGGTGGCTCACAACCACTTGTGATGAGATCTGGTGCCCTCTTCTGGCCTGCAGGGACACATGCAGACAGAATACTGTATACATAACAAATAAATAAATCTTTACAAAAAAAAAAGAATGTTTAATTTTGAAGGATTTAAAATGTTTCATTGTGCCTATTTTCTCAAAAGTGACTACTCAAGTAGGGGAAAACACTTAAATGCTTCGATTTTCTTCAATGCCATGGAAAACAAAAGTGGGTGGGCAAAGCTAGAAACAAGAGGTCCCACATTTGGGGGTGATCCTAATGACCTTCATGAGTAAATGGTAGATAATAGAAGGGACAGAATGGGGAGATGTGACTCATTTTTGTGGCTATTTTCTTTGAATTGAAACATTTTCCCCAAGGGGGGAGGGAATAGTATAAGTCTCAGGTTGAAATTTAAAAAAAAAATAAGAAGAAGAACAAGGGCTTTTTTAAAAGACATAATTTTAAGTAAAGTAGGAAACATTATAAAGAGGCTAAGAAGACCAGTTATGTGGAGAATGGAGAAGTTGAAGCAAGAAACTAAAGCAAACAAAGCCAGAAGGCAGAGAGAAAAAAGCAGTCATGTGTCAGGAAAACTGTCCTGTAACAAAATGTGAGAGATGGAGGAGACATATAGCAAAGGGCTGGAAAGACACCTCTGACTGCCTAGAGGTGATAGAGGCCAGCTCCAGAGTCCACAGCTCACACTCGTAGAGACATTTTACATTGGACAGTCATCAGCTACGAAGTCAGACTCCTACTTGTCTATGATGGGAGGTGGGGGTTACATCCAGGATGTCGCTCGCTGAGGCACAGTTATCTGGTAAAGGTCAAGTTCTTAACCTTGGTGGATTTCTCTCAGTGTTGACTAATCAAAACAAGTATGTGATCCAAGTGATTTTTTCTGTATATATACTTAATTTTACAACAAACTATATTTTGAAATATATTCCTGTTATTAAACTATACTTTTTGGGCAGAACTGAGAGAGACCTGAGTGCAACCTTTAAGCATTAGAATGAGATATTATCAAGCTCTGTTTATGAATGGTATTATTTTCCTGATCATGTCCCCAGTCCTTCAGTCTATGTAAAATGATAAATGCCAGTTACATTTCCAGAAGAGTGAAGAACACTTTCAGAGTTCTAATTTAATCTTGTGGTAACCTAATTATAACACTGACCTCATAAAAACCAGTTGGCAATTTGAATTTTTACTGTTTGAAATCTTTAAGCCTTTAAATTCTGTTTCATTAGGCTTTTAAAAAAATCAATAGATGTCACTTTGGAATCGGTAAAGTACCTGGATAAACTCTCCGAGGTCAGTAAAATAGGAGTGTGAACCTCATAATTCAAACCAAATACACAAAGTATTCTTTTAAAATTAAATTAACCTCTGCCTTGCAAAATGACCAAATGGCTAAAGTGACTAGCTTCCTGAACTGAGACTCAAATTTGAATGTGGAGGAAAACTGATACATGAGATACAAAAGCTCCTAAAATACCAAGGGATCCTGTCTCTAGTGTTCTCAACATGTGCTGTTCTCATTTTAAATTGTGATTGATATTTCAGGTAAATAATATCACCAAGCATTTTTCTGCATTTAAGTAAACATATTTCTATTAACATATACATGGAAACCTAATTTTGCATTTGCTATTTTTGATGTTTACCTCTGATTTCTTTTTGCATTTGACAGCAAAAAGATCAATTTCATATTTCAGATACATCTGTATTATTTAATATCCATTGTCATCATTGTGAGAAGCATGGTATCAGGAAGATATGGTGCTGGAGAAGGAGCTGAGAGTTCTACACCAGGATCTGCAGGCAACAGACAGAGCTAGTGACACTGGGCCTGGCTTGAGCATTTGAAACTCCCAAACCCCCCCTCCAGTGACACACTTCCTCCAACATGGCCACATTTCCTAATGTACTCCTAAGCATTCAAATATATCAGTCTATGGGGCCATTTTTAGGTTTTTGTAATACAACTAAGTTTTTTGGAGAAAGTTCAACAGTAAATGGAAGGCAGACTAATACTAAATAAAGAGGCAATTAATAAAATGTGGAATTTCAGAACGAGAAAGAAACAAATGGTGAGAAGCAAGAAGTATCAGGGCCTGATACACAGTTTAAAAGCATCCTCAGCAAGACTGTCCCTGATCACACAGACATTTTTGCTTAAGAACCTCCCAGCTCTCTAGTGACAGCCACCACCCTGCAGGCTCCAGCAGTCAGGTGGGTCTTTGTTTCTGCATCTCCTTCCCGCTGTCCATGACCTTTCTTTTTCCCTCAGGCTGCTCTCAGATATTCTGTGCCTGTCCCTCAACATCACCCAGTAATATTTTATTCTTCTCAAGTCCTAGCTCTGTTCTCATTTGTTCGGGAAGAGTCTCCTGACCCCACACATTTGTGCTGCCACACTGTCACCCTTGGTCCTGCTGCACATTTCATGACTCTCTGGCCCCTCCCATCATATGCCTTATTGTCAGAAAATTCACCCATTTCCTGTGTTGGCCTTTTTTTAATGTTTAAAAAGTAAATTGTTGATATATCTATTTTATGAGAATTTCCCATGGGCATATAGGTTTTGATTGAATCTACCCCACATTCCCTTTCCTCTAATTTCTCCCCTAACCCCTTTACCATGTTCCTCCCAGCTTTGTGAGCTCTCCTTTTCTTTTATTATCTTATTTTTTTTATACACAGTCTTCTTAGTGTTGCCTATATGTGCATAGTTAATGGACTATCTACTTGATAATGGTAGCTTTTCTGGAGTTTAATCCTTGAAGACAATTTACCCCCACCCCAGCAGTCAGCAATTGAAATAGAATTTCAGCTAATGGTGAAATTTTATGAGTTCCACTGTCTATGATGAGGTTTTGGCTGTGCACATCTTTTACATGCAGGCATGGCCATTGTGGTTTCATATGTGCAGTAATCCTGTAAAATCCAGAAAATACTGTTGCACTGCAAATGTGTACTGCTTCTGGCACTTAGAATTATGCCACTGCCTTGCCCATGATGATTGCTGAGCCTTAAGGGAGAAGTGTGATATAGATATCCCATTCAGAACTGAGTACTCAGTGGTATACTCTTCTCTGCATGTTGACAGTGGTAGGTCTGTGTGTTCATTGCCATCTATTGCAAAGAGAAACTTCTCTGGTGAGAGCTGAGAGGCGCACTAATACACGGGTGTAAAGATGAGGACTTAAGGGTCAGTTAAATGCTCTAGCAATTGAACAGAATAGTTGTATTTGGTTCTCCCTTAGGACCTATGACCTAGCCCACCATTGGTTTGGAGACCAGTTAGTGGTACCAGGCATTAATTCCATCTTGAGGAGTAGGCTGTAAATCTAATCAGAAAGTGGTTGGTTACTCCTGTAACATTGAAGCCACTATTGTGGCAGTAGGTATGTTTTGTCAAACCAGTCAGTAGTTACACTCCTAGAGTTCATAGCTGAGCAAGACTGTTGATGACTTTTCTCTCCCAACACCATACTTAGATCCTTTCATCACATGAAAGCTGGGAATGAGGCTTCCAAGTCAGTCAGCATCAGCTGACTTCTCCAAGCCTTGTAACTTAAGTATATGGTATCTTCAGCAATGGGGTCTTGCTATCAAATTCTAGAGCATAATTAGGAACAATGAAAATAGACTGTGGTATTTAGGGAGTCTATGAGATCCCACTGACCAACAAGGTGAAAAGAGGTAAACTACACCAGGAAGCAGGCCTTTTATTTGACCATGGTGTCTAGGAGAAACATTTTCCTGCTTTTATAGAGTAACACTATTTAAACTCTTTTTATGTATGTACATATGTTTATTTTAAGAAGCTTCTACAATATAGCATTTTCAAAGGATTTTAATATTAGTTACCTTTTTACATAACCCTTCATCTACCCTGCCTTTCCATCCACCATTCCAAAGAACATTTTATTATTATTATTATTATTATTTTCCTCTTTTCCTCTTCATATACCACCTGTGTTTTATTCCAATTTCCCTGAAATCCCGTGCTCATGGTCTCTTACTAGTTCCCTGGCTTCTGTGAACTGTCCAATTTAAACATACTTATCCGAAGATTCAAAGCTAACACTTACATAAAAGAGAAAATACAGAGAATTTGTCATATGGGGCTGGTTTACTCACTCAGAATAATAATTTATAACATCTCTACCTATTTGTCTATGAATGTTCTAATTTTATTTTCTTTTTATAGCTGAATAGTATTCTACTGAAGTAGCTTCTACTATACTGTTAGATCCTAGGACCAAACCTCAACACTTATGGGGCCTAGGACAAAATATTAAACAAGGGTCACATTGCTAAAGCTTGTGTGAAATGTACCCTAACTGCCAGGCAAACTTGGAATTACTGGAATAATTGAAACTGAAGTTCTGAGCCACATTGGTGGAATAGATAGCACAGCTGGAAATGCTCACTCCACTTCCCATCCCTGTCCCTTTCCTCAACCCTCTGCATTGAACCCCAAAGCAGTGGATACCCTACCTGCCTGACCCAAAGCTGCTTCATACACTCTAACAGCTGCTGCTTCTTCGCTTCTTAGGTCTAGAGTTCAGATGTAAGAGATAATGAACTAAGGACAGTTCCCTGAAGCAGGATTGGCATTGTTTGTGCAAGGACCCTGGGATCTTGGTAGCTAGCACGTACATGGAGAGGCTCTGAGTAGATATGTCTGCTTGGCCATATGGTTTCTGCATGTTCTATGGTCTTGGTCTCATATAAGTACCCACTGAATCTTCCCCAAGGGAAGACATGCTCATCTCCTCACCATTAACAGGACAGAGTGCCAAGCCTGGCACCTGATTCATCCCACAGTTGGTGTTGAATGAATGAGAACTATTCCGGGAAACATACATTTCTCATTTGATGGAGAAAATGGCAGAGAGTGTAACTAGCATATAGAAAGACAAAGATTGTAGCTGTTGGAACAAATCAAAATGACAGAATCAGGGAGCTTCTAATGGCAAGAGATGGGGATGGCATCCAATTTTAATGCCTATGAAAGAGCAACAAAAATTATATCTTAATACAAAGCACAGACAGACATTTAAAACTGACTAACTACACTTGTATTATGGTGTATAATGGTCACCAGATCTTAGGCAAACAAAATTACACTAAAGGTAAGACATATGAATAAAACTAAGGGAGGGAAACCAATCAAAAGTTTCTATCAAGAAGAGGCCTCAGGTCCACCAGCTCCATGGCCAAGCTGAGAAGAGCTTGGAATGAACAGTTTTCTCCAGAACGGGGAAGGTGGCTTGCAGTCGGGCATTATCCAGGATATTGTATAAAACTTGGAGACAAAATACGGTGGGGGAGGATGTGGAGGAAGTGGCTTACAGAATGCATCTTTGTCATCATATTCCTCTAACTGGGGATACAGTCGTCTAGACCCTATCAGTTATATCTTAAACTTCCATGTGAAAATTCATTTATTGTGAGTTTAGTTCAAAAAGACTGTACCATGTATTTAAGAAACAAACCTGGAATGGATTCATTTCAGTGGTACAGAATTACAAAGTAATCAGTGGAGTAAACATATTAAGGACAAAACCACGAAGTGATGCCAGACCCGACAACCTAAAGAAACATAATCTGAGGCAGGGCCTCCACTCTGGGCCTAATGGTAAGTCTCAGTGTGTCTTTGATGCAGCACAGTTTTTCTTTCATGATCTAAAGCTCTTGTCCCTATGAGGACCACAGACCCAGGATGCTCTATAAGGAGAAATGCTTCTGTTACCTCTTAGCCCTGAAGTGAACTCAATGTGCTGTATAGAACAAAGCTTTCATTGGGACCCTCAAAAGGGCCAAACCACATCACAGAGAGTAAGAAGATACCTTCTATTCTCCTGAAGGTAGCCTGTCTGGAGAACCAAGTTCAAAGCAAAAATCTTTTGAGGTCTTACTGAACATGACTGAGTATTGAGGTTCATTACAATGTTTTTGCATGTGTTTGCATTTTGTGAAAACAGCTAGGAACAGAAATCGCAGAGCCAAAAAAAATTCCCTGCCAGTTTTGGAGTCTAAAAGACATTTCCAGAGAAAAGAGTAATGTTTATGTCATGTGTAGTTTGATTTTATATTCTTTCAATGTTAATTGAGATGAACACATTGAGTGTTGGATACTTTTTGATAATCAAGTTCAGACAAAACTATTCAGCACTGTCTGAAACTCAAACCAGAATTGCACGTGTTCCCATCTTAAGGTCCTTGCCAGTTAGTCAAACAACCCAATAAGGCCAAGTCACAAAGGGCCAAGCTCAATATTTTTAAGGATCACTGGTCCTTCTCCATGATCCATCTGTCTTCTTCACTGGACTTAAAGGAGAGTTAAAGGGAGATGTGGTGGGGACCACCACCCCTGCATCCTCCAAGTCCTTGATGGAGGCACAAATTTCTGCAATTCCTCCAGGGATGTGATACCATTTTTGATTCCCTATTTTCCCTGGCAGAAGCAACTCTAAAGGCTCCATTTAGCCTTTCCAACCATAATAGCCCTCACCCCATAGGTCAGGGAACCAATGTGAGGATTCTGCCAACTTCTAAGTATATTTACCACAATTATACATTCTGGGACTGAGGAATTAACCAGAGGATGAGTTAAGGGACCCACTGGACCTACTATGAGTCAGATTTCAGCCAAAACTCCATTAATCATCTGACCTCCACAAAAGCCCCTGCTTTAACTGGAAGGCCAATGTTTCTTGGGATCTTCCAGAATAAGTGTCAATTCAGAACTGGTATCCAACAGACCCTGGAAAGTCTGATTGTTTTCTTTCCCCACAGTGTACAGTCATCCTTGTAAAGGGCATTAAGTCCCTCTAGGGAAGGATTGGAGAAAGGCTAACAGTAAAACTTTGAGATATTTTATCAGAGTCCTTCCTCAGGGGAACCTGGCATCCCTTCATTCAAGAGGTTCTGGGTCTGCAAATGGGCTCAAGCCTGGAAACTGTTCAATGGGCCCAGATTCCCTTTCACATGATCTAATACAGCCTTTCATTCATTTGTTTGAGAATTTTTCTGCTTATTCAGATCACACAAATTCCAGCAGGCTTCTTATCTACCTCATGCCTGGAAATGCCATGACTGATTAACCAGTATCAAAGGTCTATATGAATCATGCCACTATAAAAATCATTTTGCTTGTACTACCCATTGTGGGTTAGGCCATTATGGACATGATTTTGTCTGTGACGCCCATTGTGATAACCACAATCACCCTGCCTTTGGTGATTCAGTGCTGTCATTTGGCCTCTGCTACTTCAGGGCCCAATTAAACCCCGTTGCATTTAATTCACCCAACTGAGCAGCAGCGTTCCAACCCTAAAGTCTGGCACAGTGAAAAGGGTGACAACAAAGATCTTCAGATGAGCTGGTGCCCCCTCACTATTTTGTGTCTTATAGGATTAGTGAAGGGCATCTCTTCTGGGCCTTCCCATGGTGTAGAACTAAATTTTACCCAGCGCACCCACTTTAGCATTGCAATTCCCGAGCCTTAAACCCCTTCATCAACACTAAGCCAGGGGATAGCAGGCATCTCCAACTCCTTTTTAATAGGCTTTTTAATTAAGACAAATGCTTCAGCCAACCATTCAAACAAACTTTTGATACTTTTTTTTTTTATCCATGTGAGCTTCAGTATTAAGCCCACTCAGTGGACCCGTAACCATAAACTTGGCCTGATTCAGTTTCTTCCATCATTATTCCACACCCTTAAATCTATTCCCAAACATATTCTCTGGACTTCTGCTTGAAGGACTTCACCAACTCACTGAACTCTTTAATGGTGTAGTGCACTTCCTCGTGCACTACACTTTCTCTCCCCTCTAGGGGTCTGCTTAGGCTTAAGTCTGGTTATAGGTCTAGAGGTGACGATTGGTGGTCCTTGAGATGTGATATTTTAATTGTGCTGAAATGTGATTTTATTTGTATGTTAATAAATAAAGTTTGCCTGGAGATCAGAGGTCATTAGCGAGCTGGGAATAGAAGTCAGGTGGTAGTAGTCAACGCCCTTAAACCGATCACATGGCAGGCAGAGTCTCTGTGTGGTCAAGGACACACCCAAGCATGGTGACCCTTCAGTCTTTAATCCCAGTATCAACCATAGAGACCAGGAGGTCTGTATAGACAGGCAGTGACGAGGAAGTCATGTGGCTGGGCTTAGAGCCAATGAGAAGGCAGAACAGGAAAGCAATAAAATTCAGGACACACAGAAAGAAGGTCTCTCTCTCTCAGAGGAAGGACGACAGTGAGTGGTAAGCTAAAGGGAGTTGTGGCTCTTGCTTTCATCTCTTAGGCTTTAACTCTGTGTTTGACTCTGTGTTTCTTATTTAATAAGACCATTTAGAATTTCGTCTACACTGAGAGACATTTATATTATCTTGCCTAGCATGTCCTTCAGTGAAAGTCACTACTGGCATAACAAATAGTGAATGATTAATTTCCTCTGTCAAGGTGGAAAAGGCAGTGTGTCAGGGGATTATGGGAGTATATCTTCTGCTGAGGGTGAAGCAACTACTTCCTTGGGTGAGATAAACCCTTGAAAATCAGAAGTTACAAAGTTCTCAGTTTCAATAGGGTCCTCCCACACATCTCCATCCCAAGTTATAGGATCCCATTCTTTACCAGTCAATGCTCCAACTTTAACTATCAACACCTCTGAGGCTTGAATTTTCACTGTAGTTCAGCCACCCTTACACTACAGCCTGAGCACTGTGGCTGATAGAAGGAAAGATCTCTTCTAGAGCATGCTTGGACAACTTTAGGCAAATTATGTGCATCTGGAAGCAGTCAGTTTGCCTCCCAGTTCATTGTTGTCCTTTGCCACATTTGGAGATGCTAGAACTTGATGAATTTTTATCACAGAGCTCATTCTTTTCCTTTGTCAATTTACCCAGAGGAACGCTAGGAGCAACCATCCAGCAGCATCATTTTATTTCTCCACAAATCGTCAAAAGTTTTATATACAGAGTCATCAAATCTTTTTTGTCTCATAATTGGTGAATCAGGATCATCAAATGCATTTGTCTCCTTAAGTTTGTAAAATAGTTCACTCCATGGGCTCTCAGTACTCTCCAAGCTTCTAGGAACAGCTTTGGTACTACAGGTGTCGGCAAATTGAAATGTCTATTCCAGATACTTTAAAAATTCATACTTATACTTCTGTTGCTCTAGAATCACTTCTGGTACCAAAATCTGTATTAGTTAAAGTTCTCTAGAGGAACAGAACTTACTTATAGAATGTGTATTTGTGTGTGTATGTATACACACACACACACACACACACACACACACACACATATATGAGAGAGAGATAGAAATATAGAAATAGAATAAATCCCATGTATACATGTATGTATATATGCATAAATACCATATATATGTATAAATCTCATACACATATATGGGATTTATTAAAATGGCATATTGTCTGTGGTCTGTAGTTTAGTTAGTCCAATAATAGCTGTCTACCAGCAGAAGTTCCAAGAATCTACTATCATTCAGTTCATAAGTCTGGATATCTCAGCTGGTCTTTAGTCTTCAGTATATGCCAGAGTCCTGAAGAATTGGGCTCTAATTCCACTGAAGGAATGGACTTGACAGTGAGAGTAGGCAGCAAAGAGAACAATGACCTTTATATAGGCTGCTAGCCAAAGGTGTGGTCCAGACCTTCCCACTGCAAAAGACCCACATTAAAAGTAGTGTAGCTAGAGTTTTCCTGCCTGGCCCACGGTCAGGGCAAATCTCTCTCACCCGCCAGTCCCACAGCCGCTCAGACCCGACCAAGTAAACACAGAGACTTATATTGCTTACAAACTGTATAGTCATGGCAGGCTTCTTGCTAACTGTTCTTATAGCTTAAATTAATCCATTTCTATAAATCTATACCTTGCCACGTAGCTCGTGGCTTACTGGCATCTTCACATGCTGTTTGTCATTTTGGCGGCTGGCAGTGTCTCTCTCTCAGACTTTCACTTCCCAGCTTTATTCTCCTCCTTGTCCCACCTATACTTCCTGCCTGGCCACTGGCCAATCAGTGATTTATTTATTGACCAATCAGCAACACATTTGCCATACAGAACATCCCACAGCAAAGTAGATCCTCCCATTTCAAATGATTGAATCAAGAAAAAAAATCCCTCACAGGTGTACCCAGCTGCTTGTGTTTTAGTTAATTCCAGATGAGGTCAATTTGACAACTAAGAATATAGCAATCATAGGGCTTTTCCCTCCCCATGCACATACCAGACATGTATCAGTCACAGTATTTACATGCTGTCACAACATGCATTCACACACAAGCCTTCTCATGATAATGTAAAGGTTTCAATGGCAAGGAGCACCCCTTTCATTTCCAGCTTTCTAATATCTCACCAAGTGCCTTACAACATCATCTGACTAATTATTGAATGAATAAGCCAATCACAGGAGGTCAGCAAGGCATATTGTTTTTATTTTATAGTAGAACATTTTATAAGAATAGGTTCTTTTGTCAATCCACTAAGAATCTAACTAAAGAAGTCAACAGATTTCAGGTAAGTGTATATACAAGATAATCAAAAAGGCCCTCGAAAACTCAGAATCAAGTTTACACTTTCCAACAATACACACAGGATTTTGTGCTCAAGTGGGTTTGTACTCATTCAGTTGCCTCATTCATAACATCAAGGCTCTTCTTCAGGACTACAGGATCTCTAAGGATTTCACTCTAGGGGCTTTCCCATGTTTTGGCAGGCAACTTATCCGAGTTCAAAATGTGGAGATACTGAAACAATGGGGGTGATCAGGTGGGAAGTAAAAAAACTTCAAAAGATTGTCTTTCTCTAAACCCCTTCACTTAGAGAAGGCTGGACCCTCTTTTCATTGAATAAGGTTAAAAATAACTTACCACTTGAAAAGTTAGTAGATAGTAACTGCATTTTAGGCTGATTACTTACTACTTAGTCTCTCCTTAAGTGAGATGGACATGTTATAAAAGGTTTAAAATATGATTTGGTTATGCAAACAAAATATTTAGAGTAATTAAGAAGACTGTTGCTTTTGTGTTTCAGATATGTGTTTGTGTAATGTTCACGTGTGTCTGTACATCATTTTAATTACGAATATAGCTTGTGTGTAATGTGAACATGTGAGATATATTTTGTATGTCTGTGTACCACTTGAAAGAACAGAGATATGTATAAGTGTAACATGTATTATGTGTAATGGATTCATCTAAGATACAGTCACAGATCATTTTTAAGATTACTTCCTTTAATAGTTAATTCCAGTTAGGACTGAGTGTTCCAGGGTTTCTCTGCACATTCACTGCACATTGTCCATTGTGAGTCTTTGTGTTTGTCCCCATCTATCTCAGGAGGAAGGTTCTCCGATGATGGCTGAGCAAGGCATTGATCTATGAGTATAGCAGAATGTCATCAGGAGTCATTTATTTATTTGTTTTTGCTATGTTCCTTTACAAATAGTATTTGGATTCTCCCTATGTCCATGGCCTGTGTAGTCTCGGGTTCTTGACTACCAGAGCAGTGCCGTGCTCCATCTCATGGAGTATCCCTAAATCCAATCAGATAGTGGTTGGTCACTCCTACGAGCTGTGTGGCCCTGTTGCACCAGCAGGTCATGCAGTGGGGCCACCATTGTAGATTGAAGGGTTTGGAACTGGGTTGGTATTCATCTTTTTTCTTGGGTAGTATGTAGAGTACTTTCCAGCACCGTGAAAAATCATTAGCAGAGGTGAAGGCTCTAGCGAGGCACTAACTCGACTTTGTGTTCAGTGAGTTATGCAGGTGTTGTCTTCAGCAATAGGACCTTACTGTCAGTTTGTGAAGAAGAACCAGTAGCCTTGTCAATAGCTCGGATTGTTTGGAGATTTCCATGGGGTCCCTTTGTTCATCAACTCAATTAGATGTAACCCATTAGTGGCACTGAAGGATTCATTTGTGGCAAGAGATGTCTAGTTGGGACTTTGTCTCCCTCATTATTTGGTGATCTTTGCAGAAGAGGAGGCAGAAAGATTGTAAGAGCCAGTGAGAAAGGAAGTCACCAAAGAAACAAGGCCTTCTAAGACACAACAGGGCTGACACACATAGGAACTCATAAAGACCATGGCAGCATGCCCAGGGCCTGCCCAGGTCTAAGCCAGATGACATCCTAGAGCTGAGTGGGGAAGGGAACACAAGCCCCCATCCCAGCCTAGAAGAAATGAAAATTAGTTTCCTCTGGTGCAGTTTCACTGGGTATACAAACCACATTTAAGGACAGATCCAATGTCTAGCAGTAGATGGCCAACACAAAATGAACATAAGACAAGTGTTTTTGTCTCATGATGCTTTGTTTGGGCATTTATTTCCCTTAAAGATCTTATGCTTATATGCTATCCTTTCCTATTTTGTATTTTGTTTGTTTGTTTGTTATTGTTTTTTATGAAATTTCTATGTCTGTGAATCTCTGCATCCAAATATGTTTCTCGGGCTTTTTCTTTGGCTTTTTTTTTCCTGTTTGTTTTGTCATATTCTGGTTTATTTATATATTTGTTTATTTTTAATTGTCTGTTTTTTTCGAATGAGAAAGGGAAAGAAAGAATGTAGATTTGGGTGGGTAGAGAGGTGGGGAGTATCTGGGAGAAATTGAAGGGGGAGAAACCTTGATCAGAATAGATTTTATAAAAAGTCTAGGTTCAATAAAGAGCAAAAAAAAAGAAGAAAAGAAAAAAGGAAAAAGAAAGGAAGGAAGGAAGGAAGGAAGGAAGGAAGGAAGGAAGGAAGAAATCAACCATAGAAACAAACAGTATCACTCAAGAAAATTCAAGTAAGAATTTTTAATTCAGTGGAGTTCAATAGCATTATTTTTTGGGAACAACACTTCCTTTGAAAGCTCGAGCACTCTGTGCTAGAGATAAAGTAACTACCTTGTACTTTTAGCATAGCTGTCAAAAATGACAATGAGGTTGCTATTGTAGCTGTGTTCTTTAGAAGAATCAGGGAAAAGTAAGTGTAAGTGGGATGGCTTTTACTACTGTGTCTAGGATACCTTCCATCCACGGAGTGAGGAAGACTACCTATTAAGCACAGCACACCAGATAAATGATGAGCCTATAAGAAAATAAAGAAGAATCAAGACTAAGATAATAATCTGCATGCTCTACATTATCTCTCCTTGGGGTGAAGAGAAGTACAGTTCTAAAGGCCCCCAGTTTCCCACCCAGACAGCAAGCCGCCACAACTCCCTATAACAGCCCCTGCCAGCACTTGGAATAAAGTTAGCAGACTTGAAAAAGCACAATTAAAGATAGATAGGCCTTAATAATGGTGCTTTACTCCCTGATTTCTCAGAACTAATGTAAATATGTTCATATATCACTCGGCTCTGGAGAGGATATTCTGGCCTGGTGTTCCTGGCCAAGTTAACTGCTGACTATGCAGTGTGGCTTGAATTCAATTTCCAGAAAGAATCATCTTGTGTTCTGCCCTGATTCTAACAGCTTAGGAATTTGCTGCTACAAAACAATGGGCCACAGGAAAACACATAAAAAGTCCACATGGAGTGGGAAAGGGGGATCAAATTTTATAGTTTGCATAACAGAGAATTAAATATATATGTAAGATTTATATATTGGCAAGCTTCTTTACTATTGCTGTCATGGTGGGATTCTAAACTAGACAAAGTGCATATTCAATTCATTACCCAGGCCCTCTAAGACAAAAGTTCTGCCTTGTCATAATTGGGTCCTCAATGCTACTAGACTGTTGGGCACCCAGTGGGTTCTCTATTGTTATTTACTGTGCTCCTGAATGCCTGCTTGGACTACATCAATGTAAGCATTCAAAGGCAATCTGTAGTAAATGCAAATAGCTTAAATAGCTACCCCTTCTAAGCACTTTTCTCAGTTTATTCTAGCAACTTGTAAACTTGGTGTTAAAATGCTTTATGGATGAAAATAATGGGTTTGAAGATTCAATTATGTGCCAATATTTCTGCACTAAAATCCACTTGTACAAGTTTGACTCATGGGTCTCTAGAGCATAGCTCATGTCTTACCTGTGACACGTTGCTTTTCTTAGACCAGAATCAAAATGGTCCAGAATAAATTTAAATTTACTCTGACGTGTTCAGCACAGTATTCTGAGACAGTGACATTTTTGTTTTTAACCCATTATGTTTGTGGAGGTGAACTAGTTAAAATGTATCTCTGACCCACACCTTCCAGAACCTTCTACTAAGAAGGAGATAGAAATTGAATGCTTTCCTGTTGGAAGCCCAGAGTACTCTCTACATTTTAAAATCAGTTCAAAAGCAAATACAATATGTGACAAATAAATAGCAAAGAGTTTTGTCTTTTCTCAGTCACACAAAAGACTAAATTGGAACCAAATTTATGTTCACACTAATGATCACACTTGAGTATGAAATGCAAGCATACTGATAAGATGCCTTTTTTATGTTATGGAGGATGGATGTTGCCATTTGTGAATAGTATGCTTGGTACGTGTCTGATCATGCTATGTGTAAATCATCTATTAAACCTTCTGTCAACTGCGTTTAACCAAATACAAGATCTCTTTCATCTTTAGGAAGAAATGTCCATATGTTAACCTTCCATATTCTCACAGAAAAAAAAATGAGCTGGTCCTATTTAAAATTGCATCACTCAACATCATTTGGATATTCAAGAGTTTGGTCATGACAGTATTCACTGATACAATTTTTGGAATGTTTGGTGTTTTAATTCATCCCCACGCCAGCCCTGTTCGATGAAAATTCTTTAATGTTATTCCAACTGGCATGTGAGTGAGTACAGAAACTAGGCAAAACAAGGGTACCTATATAAGATGTTAAATAACATCTTACTCTTCCCCAGCTCTTTTCCTCTAAGCCTATGTGATTTCTTCTGATCCTTACTGACTCCATTTAGAGTCAAATTGTCCTCTCATACATAAGTATCAACTTAGAAGAAAACCAGGATAAGCGCTTGGCAAAAATTGTCCGGATGAATAATCAGTGATTGAGTTACAAAGTCCCTAATAAGAAAACTAACTACATTTTTTAAAAAATACATTCCTAAAAGAGTACTAGGTCAGAAAGTTCAGTAAAACTCCACTACTCAAATTAAAAAAAAAATTGATTCCTGACTGAAACAATTTTGTGCAAATAGTCTTATATTGCTTTCCGATTGTTAATATAAAAGCAATAAGTCTCCTTGTCTTATTCTTCATTCAAGTACCATTCTATGCCAAGTCACTAAACCCAACCCAAGGGACGTCAGAGGGCACCGGAGAAAGAGCAGTGCTGCTACAGCTCCTATTGCATCATCTGCATGTGGACAGCACCGATGGCTTAAAGACTTGGATGTACTTGTACCTGGGTCACTCCTTAGCTTTACAGGAATGTGTTTCCTTGTCACTACACAAGAGCAGCTGTGGTGGTTATGTATCTCCTCAAGAGACAGCATTGCTAGACTTCAGGACACATGCTCTTGGCCATATAGACACGTGTCAAACATTAGAGTAACGCTTTATCACCTGGGTGATCTCAAGGATCACTGGTCCTTGCAAACAGCAGTCTTGGTGGTTATAAGACTGGAATAGCAGTTCCTCCTATGAGGATCAGTGTGAAGAGTTTTAGAGATAACTGTGAAGAATACTGCATACCAATGAGGGAATCACAAATTTTCAGTATGTAGACGGTAACTCTGATGATGTTCACTAGTGCTCCACTACTGGTGTTACTAACATTCATGCTACTTTCTCTTGTTACAGTCCCCAGAGAATGACAGCACACTCAACATCGTCACTGTAAGGAAGGAACACTCTGCAGGACACTACACAGACCTGAAATGCAGCTTTCCTCTGGCAATGATGCCTTCACAGCTCTTTTAAGGTTCTGTGTGGACTTTTGAGTGCAGTGACCCTGATATTTTTATAAATACCTCTTATGGATTGCCAGAATTTTGCTGTTTTAACAAAACACCCAAAAAGAAACCCTTTAAAATTTCCAGAGATTTGCTCCCACTCATGGCTGCAGAGGTTTCATTCTGAGGTCACTTGGCTGCTGGGTCCACAGGAAGGTGGACCATCATGGTGGAGAGCTTGTGGCTGAGCAAAGTAGTGTACATTATGGCAGACAGGAGAGGGAGAGGGGGATGAAAGAAGGAATAGGGAGAGGAAACAGAAGAGGAGAAAGAGAGAAAGAGAAGGGGAGGCAGGTCGGAGCAAACAATCTCTTCACAGTCTGTACCCAGTGAGTTATTTCCTCCATCTAGGCCCCATTCCAAACAGTCTATTGAACTATGAACTCACTGATGAAGGAACCTGGTAACTAGACAAGAGCATTTCCATGGCCTTACCTCTGACCTAGCTGGCCCCAGGACCACACGTTCAACACGGGAACTCTGGGGGCAGCCTGAGTACAACCCTAACAATGCCCAGGGTAAACTGGCTGTTGCAAGTAGAAAGGAGAACACTAGAAATGGGCTTAATGTTCATAATAGGATACGTTCTTTCACCAAGGTAAGTAACCAAAACACAAAAATATATCACAGTTATGTTGGAAATTTTTTTGGTTTTATAGGTTCTGGGAATTTCCCATGATGCTTAAATATGTCACTGAAGATTTTATCACATAAAATATGTTAAATACCCCTTATTAGTTAAAGTTTAAGTTGACATTCAAATGTGTCAATATATTTATCTTATGGCCAACTAGATTTATATGTATATAATATATTTATCTACTTATTTATATACACAATGATTTCCCTGAGATAGCAGCTTTACTCTGATTTTCCTGTCAAGGTAGGCACTTTATGTAACAATTTCTAAGTATATTCTTTCCCTGACTGGTAAGTTATGGCGTTTATGCCAACCCCAAATTTCAATAAAGTGAAATTTCAAAGATGGCATTTTGAGTAATACCAGCATTTCTATCATCTTAAAAATTCCAAAAACTCTCTGTGCAAATTATACAGTTTCCACTTTGCTATATGAATTCAGGGTAGCCCAGAGACAATGCCTACAAGATTTCTTGCCAGCTCTAGATTTACTCAAAAGTCAGGGTAAATTGGGTGGGCTGAGTTTAAAGTCTTCTTTGGCCTCAAGGTTTCAGCTTCCACCTGCTGTTTAACATTCCTCTCCAGATTTTGAAAAGCCCTGTTTACAACAGAATGGGATTTTTATGCCTTAATAGAAAGTAATTATGAAAGAACACACTTGTCAAGTTCACTCCCCAGTAGTAGAATTTGGCTTCTTTTCTCTACTTTGAAGGAAGGGAGCAATTAATGTAGCTTCAGAGAATGTGAAATGAACACGTCAGGCTACGCTCTTTCATTTCTAAAACCAGAAGTATGTTTTATTCGTTTACAGTGTAATTTATGAATTGGGTTTCTCTCATACATAATGTGATCTGTGCATCTCTGTAATTTTTAACCAGTTTGCTTAACCAAATTGCTGCTGGCATTTTTAATGGGATTTTTTTTTTTTTTTTAGCTAATGCCTGCATAAAATTGCTTGATAGAACATAGTACCCCAATGCTAGCCATCAATCACAGAAATGAGGACTTGCACAGAATGTGGGAGTTCATTCTCAAAGCTTCCTTCTCCTGGGCAGAGCTTAACTTGACCCTCTGCCCCAACAGCTACAGAAAAGCTTTGACACTACTGATTAGGTCTCCATTCCTGGGCAAGAACAGAACATACACCAGGAAATTTGTGGGGCCATGTGTGACTGATCAAAACTGTTAGTCAATTTCAACAATATGGAACATGTTATTCACACATCAGAATCTTCTTTATCATGTTAGAAACCACATTCCTTAAAGAACGAAAATGTTATGAAAACATCATTTATAGGACAAGACCTATCTGAGTCACATGTAAAGCCCATCGTCAAATTTCTGGGGTCACAAAAAGTGTGCCTAAGGCTCTTAGCTTTGTCTACTTTTTATTTCTACTGTGAAGAACTAGGATGGCGTGAAATAGTTATTAGTAATGCAATTGAGCAGCACAAATTCTGAGACACAAGGTTCAAGTTCAGTCCTCCCCTGAAATTCTATCCACTGTTTGTAGTGGCTTTATCACCTTTAAACCATCACCACCCTCACACAGTCTCATCATGCAGTTCGCTTAATGGTGCTCAGTTAAGAGAACCAACAATATGCAGGACTAAAATAATGTCACTTCACACTTTTCTTTCACAAGGCTTGGAATGAAATGGAAGGAGGGCACATATTAAGAACTTAATATTTATTATCATGGTCGATAAACAATGCCCTACTGAGTTTGATATTGAGCAGTCACAAGCACATCCCTGTAATTAAGGGTGCTCAGTTTATGCAAGACAGCTCACTTTTCTTTATCTGAGAGAACATGTTTCCAATATTGAAGTGCTGTAAGCATAAACTATGTGAATTGTCATTTTCTTTTAAGCACTCCATCAAGAACAAAATAATGTACAGCAGTATGGAATCTCACCGGATACCATCATTTCAAAGAGAAAAAAAAGAATTAAAATTCTCTGGTGGATTGAGAGGAAATTAGATCCATGCTATTTGCAAAAAGAACTACCTACAAATTTATGGACAGTTTCCTGATTTAAGCACACACACACACACACACACACACACACACACACACACACACACACACACAAAATCTGAGAGTTAAAGGAAAACTCTAAGCTAAGCATAAGACATACAATTAAAATTAAGAAATATTTTTGCAAGTCAACTAGTCTGTTTCTGATCCCCAGAGCGTGACAACCCACTGATACATTATGTAAGAATGGGAGAAATTTTCCTTACTTTAATTGAATTTGGAAAATGTTCATCATACATTACATATACAAGTCTAGGGAAAACTCTCTATGAATGTATGTCCTGAGATACAAGCTGTGGTGTACCAACCATGTATTCCTAACAAAGTTTGCCAGTGGTGGACCCAAAAGGAGTGACATAGGACTCTAATTCTCAATCGGATACAGGTAAAAGCGTAACAACCAGTTCTCTAAGGAAATCTTAAGGCTAGAATTTGCATTTTTTCCTGATATTTGTCATGTTACTACTTCCACAGAGCTGATTTCAAGGTACCAATATAATATCAGTAAATACTATTGAGGAGAGAAGACAGCATAAGACCAGGGACCCCACAATGCCTGAGCCGACAGAGCACTCCAGATGCCACATCAGCTAGTCAGGGGACTATTTAGAATTGCTTCTCAGAACTGTCATGTCATAGGGTTCTAGAGAAGGAGGGTTGAATTCAGTCTGGCATTAATATAAACAAGGTGGAAGGTCAACAAACTGATTTTGGTTACCCTAACAAAAGAAAAACTCTTGAATGAGTTTGATAGAGACATTTAGTTTCCTGAACCAGGAGCAAGTTAAGAAGGCTGAAATATGAGGAGCTGAGGAATCTCTGAATGAGTGGACGTGGGCTGTTGACATTGACACAGTCATGTCAAGGACCCCATAGCCTCAACCCCTTGGGAATGCCAAAGCCACCCCTGAGGTGAGGCTCAGAAGGTTGGCAAAGCTTCCTCTGGTCTGTGTGTGAATGTTGATAGGGTGTGCAGAAAATGTACACCATCACTTTCTCCCCTGTATATTTTAGGGGCCTGAAGATCCCTACAGAGACTGTTTCTATCCAGATTAGCTAAGCCTGTCTTCTTGATTCAGCTGTATACCATAAACCCTGCCTTCTTGTTTATCTGTATGTGATAATTCTATCTTCTTGTTCAGCTATGTGCATTAACCCAACCTCTCCGTTCACCTCTACGTAATAAACATGATGAGACACCAGGTGCTATGGCTTCTCCGTTGGAGAACCTGGTCTACCTGACCCCAGCTTTTCTATATGTCTGTGTGTTTGTCTTTTCTTCATTTCCTTGCCACCACAGTCAGGCGAATCCCTGGAGCTGTGGGAGAACTTGACACTGGAAGTCTACTTATTACTACCAAACTGAAAGTACAGGTCCTGTTGGGGTCCCCCTCATAGCCTATATACCTACGAGACTAGAGCTGTGGTTAAATTAAAACACAGAGAAACCTGTCTCTTTTATCTTGTGATCTTAAGCAAGTTCATGCCATCAGTATATGTTTGAACTTACATAAAGAATTCTGACAAGCTTGTTTGTAATGAGGTTTTAATTCAAATATATGTCTTGCATTTTGTAGGTAACAATCCAGTTTATATTTTGCTACTAATTTCAGGAACAATCCCCTAGTGGGATGATTCTCAAATATGACATTTAACATCTTAATTCATCTAGTCAGACTTGGAAGTGGAGATATATTTTTTTTGCTTTTGCTTTTGATTTTTTGTATATTGTTTTGTTTATTTCTTTTAGTATGTTCCAACAGTTCTCAAAGTAATTTCAACACTTTTCCAGCAATTCCTGGTAAACATAAATTTCGCATATACCTCGATCTGAAGAGGCTGGTTAGAATCCAAGCCTCTAACCTCTCAATACAACTTAGTGTACAAGAATTGTAACTTTCAAGTGAGAGGCCTCATGAAGCCACCTTCCAGAACTTGTGTCTTTCTGTTGAGACTCAGCAAGTATGAAGGTCCTTTAGCTTTCTAGTGTTTTCAGGCACAGGCATGAGCTCATCAGAGCAACCTAAGACAATAATCCTCCTCTGACCCTCGCTGCTGTCCTGGAGTTACCTCTAATCTCTTCCTCCAATATTAAAAAGTGGTTCTACTTGAAACACCATGTAATTTGAATTATAAGCGCTGTGTTCTCCCTGGTAGTAAGCCAAAATATCTGAAATCTGCTTATAGTAAGCACATGCTGAGCTAGGTGCTGTCATGTTACAATATGGGATAAATTATGGTCATTGTTCCAGTTTACTTGGGACTCCACTGGCATTAAACACAATGTGAGTGATTCTCCAGTACGTATTCATTTCCAGTTTCTTCTGCCTTCTCCAATAACAATGCTTTTTTTTTTTTTACTGTTCTTTTGTCTGTGGTGCCTTGCAGCTAGTACATGATCAAACAATTGTCTAACAATTAACAATTGCATAAAATCCTTATTCTTTGGAGTACAAGAGAAAGCCTCTTGCCTCTTGGTACCACCACTTACCAGCACTGAGTATGAATGTGTTAACTTCTTAGTGTTTGTATTTCCAGGTTTTAAAAATGGGAATACCATACCTTCCTAGGTGAAATATTATGCAAATCAATGACAATGTCCTTTCTCATTCCTGAGTAATCATTAGATGTTTATATTTGTTATGCATTCATTAGTTCATGGACATGGATTGTGTCTAACTTTTGGCTGATGTGAATAGTATAGCTTCACACAGTCATATAAAAGTTTTTAAGTTCAGTTCTTCTGAGTACATATTTAGGAGTGAGATTGATGAGCTATATGGTAATTCTATAGTTTTGTAGCTTTTATTTTTGCCCTAAAACCTGCAAAGGGAAAGTTAACTAAGAACTTACAAGTAAGCAATTCTACTCCATGGAAGTTCCCACAAGATGTAAAAAGCTAAGTCCACAGAAAGGCACTCATATGAATCTTCATAGCATCATTGCATATAAGAGCCCGGCATTAGAAACAGCCTACAGATCAATCAGCCCATGACTACATCATGGTGCAGTCAGCAATGGACCACTACTGTTCATTCATGGAAAGGAATCACTGACTACAGTACAAAATATAACCTCATGAATGTTAAAATAAATTAAAACAGAGAGGTACAAAAGATCACATGCTTTATTATTACACTTTTATGAAAGTTCAAAATAGGAACAATTACAAAGAGACAGTGTAGAAGTCGATGTCTAGGAGTAAAGATGGATCATAACCCTACATAGACCTTAAGGTGATAAAAATGTCCCCAAACCAGATGATGATACTGGTCTCACAAATGAAAAACACATTCAAAACCACTGAATTACGCAGTTGAAGCAACAATATTTGTGGTGGTTTGAGTAGAAATGGCCCCCAACAGGCTCATAGATTTGAGTGTTTGGTCATTAAGGTGTGGTGCTACTTGAGAGAGATTAGGAGATGTGGCCTTGTTGGAGTTTGTGTGTCCTTGTTGGATGAATTGTGTCACGGGGGGTGGGGAGTGGGAGGTGGGGTGGGGGTGGGGTGGGTTGTTTCAGGGTCTCAAAAGCTCAAGCCAGGCTCAGTGTCTCTTTCTTCCTGCTGCAGATGTAGAACTCTCAGCTACATCCAAGCACCATGTCTACCTGTGTGCCACCACGCTTTCCACCATGATGATAATGAGCTAAACCTTTGAACTGCAAATTAGCCTCAATTAAATGTTTTCCTTTATAAGAGTTACCGTGGTCATGGCGTCTCTTCATAGAAAGAGAACAGTAACTAAGACAATATTCTACTCTATCAATTATGCCTCAGTAAAGTTATAAAAACAATTTTAAAGATGAAATGCAGGGTTAAAAAAAAAGCTGTTTCTTCATGTTAACCATACCAGCTCTATAAATTCTTCCTCATACTGAGAGATAACAAAAGTGAGACCAGAGAGATGGCACAGCATGTAAAAGTGCTTTCTGCTCTTTCAAGGGACATGAGTTCAGTTTCTAGCACCTGTATCTGGCAGCCTACAACTGCTTATCACTCCAGCTCTAGGCAATCCGAGGGTTTCTTCTGCCCTCTGTTAGCAGCTTTACCCATGTGGATACCTGTACACACACACACACACACACACACACACACACACACACATGAAAGAAAGAAAGAAAGAAAGAAAGAAAGAAAGAAAGAAAGAAAGAAAGAAAGAAAGAAAGAAAGAAGGAAGGAAGGAAGGAAGGAAGGAAGGAAGGAAGGAAGGAAGGAAGAAGTAAATAAACAAATCTCAAAGAAAACAAAGGCTCCTTACTAATCGGTCACTTCTAAAATTGTCCATTCACATTTAATTACATCAAGTCACCTAAGTCATCAGCATGTCAGACAGTTTCATCTAATATTACAAATGAATCAGACACTCAGGGAATCTGGGAGGTCCTTTTTTGTCTCAACTACATTTTTAAGACACACAAACTATCATTATTACTACAACTCAATGAAAGACGATATGACTATATGGTTACAGCCTTACATGGCTATAGTCATCTCATGCCATGACTATAACAACTGGTCCAGAGAAATTTCAAGAATTTTTTTCTTACAAAGTTTCCCAGCTAACAACAGATAAAGCAACAGAGTCATATATGGGGCTTTACAATCAGAGCTTGGCTTCCTGGATGTAACTTCAATATTATAATGAGATAAAACAAGCGTGTTACAACCAGAACGACACCACATTTGTCCTAACCCATAAGCATAGCTCTGCTTCTAAATTGCAGGGATACACGTGGTCATGCTGTGATCCAGAACCCCACTTCTATCTGTAATTACCCAAATAAAATGACTTCTGTGTGATCCTGGATCTATCTGGCCCTTTCTTCCATTTCAAAGCACCTTCAAGCTGATCCTTATGTATAGTACTGAGATATTTTGGAGTACAAATCATCTGTCACAATCACACATGATTCTATGGTACTTGCAATAAACCCTTTATTTCTAGTCAAAATGCTTCTTTGTGCTTTCCTTCCTGGTGTGTTTTATGCCTTCTCATAGCACACACACACACACACACACACACACACACACACACACACACAGAGAGAGAGAGAGAGAGAGAGAGAGAGAGAGAGAGAGAGAGAGAGAGAGAGAGAGATAAGAACAAAAATAAAAACAAAACCCTACTCTCTAACACTTCAAAACCCTGTCGAGTCCCATTTTCCTGATAGCTCTTTTTTATTTTTATCGTATGCTCATGTTGACACTAGTAATATTTGTTATATTTAAACACATAATGATGCTGAGCTACAGTGAGCTGGTAACCGGATGCCCTGGGTTTGAATTTTCACAAATTATTCATAAGTTGTGCCCTCAATAAATTTTAATTAACCTTTAAATAATTTACTCATCAGTAATGCTGAGGTAATATGTCATTGGTTTGTTTTGAAAATTGTATATCATGCATGAGAACACCGAGTATAACAAGTCACAAAGTGAAAGAAAATCAGTCAATGTCAGTTCTTCCTACAATTGCTATTACTTTCCTACATTGCAGTTTAATCGAACAGCTTTCTAATTAAAGGATATCTTATTCCTAAGACTAGAATACAAAGTTTGCTAATAGAAATTATGCCTGGCATGATTTTCTATTCCCCACAGCATGAGGCACAATGATTACAGAAGTATTTTGGGTTGAATTCTTGATTGATAGATTAATTTGGACACCTGAAGAACACTGTTTCTGCGTCTATCCTGACTGTTAGGGAGGTTTTGATATTTTTCTATTCTTGTATGAATTTCTTTTTTTTTTTTTTTTGTTTTGGTTTTTCGAGACAGGGTTTCTCTGTGTCGCTTTGCGCCTTTCCTGGAACTCCCTTGGTAGCCCAGGCTGGCCTTGAACTCACAGAGATCCGCCTGGCTCTGCCTCCCGAATGCTGGGATTAAAGGCGTGCGCCACCACCGCCCGGCCTTGTATGAATTTCTATTCTCCGGAGCATGTTTGCACCTCCATCCAGTAGCCAGAAAACAATGGCAGTGTGAAACAATACAATAATTTGTGGTATTTGTTAAGCATGTTGGGTGTCACTGTTGTGTCTGTCAGCTAGCATCATCAGCAAGCAGAAACAACAGAAGGTGGATTTTTAATTCCAGAGACTCATAGCTGTGTCATTCATTCGTTCACTTGTGCATTCATTTATTTGTTTACACAGCTATGCCCGGAGACAAAATAAGTAAGACCAGTCCCCAAATGTAAAACCTTAAAATCTAATAGACTTAATTAGACTGATTAATATTAATTTCCATTAGAAGTCATAGCACATGAGACTGTAGTTGGTACTGAAATGTAACAGCAACAAAGCAAGAAGGAAATATATATGCAAAAAATTGAGGGAAAATATTAATATCTTATTACTAATAGAGGCCAGGGGTATTATCAGGGAGTCATGATATAGAATACTTATGCATGGAACCTCAGGACCAACTTGCTAGATCGCAAGTCATTCACAGGGGTTGAAGGGGCAGAATACAGATGGAGAGATGCTCAGGCCAAGATACTGAGATTCAAGAATATCAAACCTGCTAGTTTTAATTTTTTCTAACAGTAACATGATCAGATTTTTAATTTTAGAAACATCTGTGATTTTAAAAGAATGAGTTGGTGGAGCATCAGTTTGAAGGTCTAGATATAATTTTCAAAATGGTTTGAGCAAAATATGGCAAGAGATTTTAATTAATTAAGATTAAAACAAAGAAATTACAAGAACTTTAGCTTTGACTTTAAAAAACTTTTATATATTATTATTGTGTATGGGCATGGTGAGTATACAAAGGCATGTGCATGCAGAAGTCAGAGGACAACTGTGTGGGGTTGATTTTTCTCTTTATACCTTGGTCAGGATTGGGGAAATGAAACTCAAGTCACCAAGCTGAGGTAACCAGTACTTTTACCCACCGAGACATAGCACCAGCAACAGATGTGTTGTTAAGGTGATACTGTTAAAAGCACAACTCTCTTCTCAAAGGGGAAGAGACACTCTCCTCCTTCTTCTCCTTCCCCCTCTTCCTCCTCCTCCTACTATTCTTATTATTATTCTCATTATTCTGGAGCCCAATTTGAGTGACCCTGGCCTGGAAACTCAGATTTAAACTACCCTAAATTTCATATTCCAACATGCTAACAATTTGATGGAGTCTTTATAGTTACAGAACAAAGAAAGTCATAAAGCAAGACACTTTTCAAACACATTGCTGGAAACATTAAGTAGGTGAGTTACGGCAAACTGGAGAAGCCTCTACTGTAGACTCCAGATGCTGTCTCATGCTGGTGAATAACGGGCTTATATTAGGTTAATACGTTCTGAAGTTTTATCTGTTAGTCACAGGGTTTGGGTCTTACACAGAGGTGAGCAACAAATGAATATTTTGGGGGCTAAAGATAGCTCAAAATTAATTGCAATTAGGCCCTGGACCTGCAACATCCTCAGTTCTCCACAGTCACTGCAAGTATAATCATTTAATCAGCCCTGCAGAGAGTTCGGTCAAAGGTACAATTTCTTTCCAGGAACTTTTATTCACAAAGACCAGAGCGGCCACAGGCCAGCCAGTAGATGGGCCTGCTTGTGTTCTTCTTCATGATCAGTTGTAGTGTTTTGATTTGGCTTGTGTTATTTTGGTTTTGTGCATATAAACATGAAGCTGAAGGAGATCTCATGAGGAGATAGAGTTTAACTTATTTAGAAGTTATAACTGTGAACGGTATCACTCAGAAAGAGTGAGAAAGGAGAGAAGAGAAAGATTCTATTTGTGAATACTGTCACAACAGTGATTAAGTTTCAAAATATAACTTGTGGGGATGCCTTCCTAACAAAGCTGAAGCTGAGCCTCTCATTTCCAAGATTATAGTATAAGGCCAAACTCAAGTAAGGGTAAGGTGCTAATATTGCTAAAGGTGGAATGTGAAATTACGCATGCATTCGTTTCCTATTGGGAAGATGTTGCTGGGAGCAAAGTGGCAATGGAAACATTCATAATATGGCAGAAGAATGAGAAGTGTTAAAAATGGCGAGAAAAGATTGTTGGAGCACTCTTGGGACAGGGCAACTCAAACCTTCTTGAGATTGAATGACAGGGGCTGTTTCCACCAGTGAGTATACACTTACAGGATATTAATGTTGACCAAGCGTGAGAGGATCAAGTTTTGTTTGGTTGTATTTGCGTGCTAGCTTAGTATTTGGAGAAATAGGAGGCTAACATCAGGCCTGGATAGTTGGTATGGGAGAGAAGGCCATGGGAAAGTTACAACTGGGAATTAGCAGCAGTGGAATGGTAAACAGGTAGTTATCTATGAGATGAGCAGCTGAGGTCATGTCTGGGAAAGGGGGAAATGACTTATGGTCTGCAGTCCTTGAAGAAGTCAAAGAAGACCAACACTGGGACTAAGGAAGTGAGGTGGATGAACCCGAACACTGGATTTCAAGTCCAGAGGTACAGCACAGGTAGGTTTTGGTAAGGTCCAAGGGATGCTCACATGAAATAAACGTGAGTGAAGGCTACTGAAAAGTAACTATAAAGAAATGTTTGAAAGTGGGATGTTGGGTGGACTGGTTACAGTGTGTTGCAGTTTTCCATGACTGTGGAATGGGAATGGTGCTGTGGTTATGATTTTTTCCAATAGGCAAATATGAACTTAATTCCCAGAGCAGTTCAGAAGCCCAGTGAGGGAGTTGTGCTCTTCTGAATGAATTAAGGTCACTACCACAAGAGTGGGTTCAGTGTCAAGTGAGTTGGTTTCTCATTTTAAAAACTACATGCAAAAGCAAATTCAATTTCTCTCCCTATCCCTCTACACACACACACACACACACACACACACACACACACACACAGCGCTCACAAACACTCTTCTTCCCTCAAAGCTTTCACCAGATTTTCAGTCCCTTGACTTTGAACTTCCTTATCAATAGATTCTTTTCATTGTAAATCACTTGGTGTGCACTACACACTAAGACAGACACTAAAGTGCTATTTTATTAGATAATATAAGTGTCAAAAGAAGCATTTATATTTAGAGTTGAAAATGAGCCATCAAGAAATTGCACAAATGTTTAGCAGAAGTGGAATACTGTCTCTTATAACCTTTATGAGAATGGGTATTTCTCAGTGAGGATTGTAATAATAACGAGTATTAATATGAAATGATGTGTAAGAAATGTCTGGAAGAACATTAGTTTTTTTTTTTATTATGGACAGAAATGGAGGCAGCAACAGATAAAAAAGTTGAAGATATTGAAAATTTTATTTTACCTCAAGTAAGTTCAAAGTAAGATTTTTTTTGTTGCTGTTATTTGTTTGTTTGCTTTTGAGGCAAGGTCACTCTGTGTAGTCCTGTTTGGCCTGGAAGTCACTATATGCAGAGCAGGATACCTTCCAACTCACAGAGATCTGCCTTCTTCTGTCTCCTGAGTGCTAACATTAAAGCTATACACCACCATGCCCAGGAAAATATGATAGTTCTAAGTGCAATCTGCCACAGGAGAGCTGTTTAAGCTTGATTTAGAATATTATTTTCCACATTTGTTCTAGAAGCCCACTTTTGATGTGCCTTGTAAGTTCTGGGACCCAGAGCTTTCCAATATAATTCAAGTTAAGTGAAGCCTAATTGTTTGAACTTACATTGACAGCCACAGTGGCAATATGCCTTATAGTGCTCAAGTATTCATTACAGTTGAAACTATTCTATGTAATCATAAAAAACATGAAAAGATTGGAACTTCAAGGATAGGGATGACCATCACTACTACTAGCCTCCTAGCTACTTGGGAGGTTAAAGTAGGAAGGTTCTGAGTTTGAGGCTAGCCTGGGCAACTTAAGAAGAGACCTTGTCTCATAACAAAAATGTGTGGGTCATCTGATTCAGTAGCAGAGAACTTGGTAGCATCTCCAAGAGCATGGATTCCATTCCAAATACTGAAAAAATAAACAAACACATAATGGAAATTATACAGATCCACATCATGCTATATTCCCTGGCCTATAACAAATTCTAGCAATCTGTGATGTGCCAAATAGACCAGAGCTGGTACTGTAAGTAAAGTTAAAAGGTCTGTCATACAACTTTTGAAGTACACAGTTCTATTCCTTTTAAAACAAAGAGACTTGGGGAAAATGTCTAAAGAACAGCAGAAAGTCGGAAGAATCTCAGAGTGATTTTCCCTCCTTCAGTTCAGTCCACCGAACGCACCTTCAGTGTCTCCAGCACAGACCTGCACTGTGCTAGGTGCTGGATAGGTGCTGAATATCTTGAGATCAATATGACTCATTGCAGTACAAAAATCTACTATTTACTTCGTTAGATTGTTGGTTAAAATATTCGAATGTTGATAATCACACCACAGAAATCTCTGGACTGACATCAAACAGGACTAACACACCCCAGTTGCTTATTCGGCAAGCTACACTGCCATCTATTTGCTAAATTCAGAACAAGCCTAGAGATGTGAAGAGCTCTGAGATTGGAGGTGATGCTCTTTCAGGGCTTCCCCCACATATTTAAGTGGAAACAGCAACATTTATGTGTTTCTTGAACAAATATGAGAGCATCCAATAAACTAAATGCACATATATTGTGTTATTGGCTTTTGAGACCTGGCCTCAGAGCTGTGGGAAGACAAAGTTTACCAGTCTGTTTGACTGACTGTGAAGAGACATCAGAACTCAGCAGTTTATTTGACATCTGTACCTTATGGATGAGCAAAGTCTTACTATCCACAGATAAATTAACACACTGTGTTTGAACTTCCAATAGACAAGGATGCCCTAGTGAAGATTTCTGTTTTCCCCTTAGATCAACAGATGTATGAAGAAGTCACTGGTCCAAGAAATGGTGAGCATTGTCCCATGTTGTCTAGTAGGAATTCAGTCAGGAGTGGGGTCAGAGGGTTTTCCATGGTGTTGCTGTGCATTGTTGAGTGAGAGTTTGAACTAATTCCATTCTGTTAATAAATCTCCCAGGCAGAATTCTTCAGTGGTTTTACACACACACACACACACACACACACACACACACACACACACACACACATACACACACACACACACACACACACACACACACGAAGCAGAAAGGTATCTTTCACAAATCTAAATTTGAAAGAATTTAGTTAAAAATTATTGTTCCTTAAAAATGAAATAACAGTACTAGCTAGAGTCTATCCATGAGTAGGAGACAGCTTTTAAAGGTTTCTATTAATTAATCTTGATTTTTAATATGCTGAACTTAGGTTGTTTTCCTCTTTTTAAATTGAGAAGCTATTAAAAGATACAGTCAAATGTTTAAATTTTCAGGAACTGAATTTATTAGATATATTTGCAGATTACCTAAAATATAAGAAATTATAAGTGGTCTATTCTGTCTAATCTTAATCAGTCTTGCGAAAGTTTAATGACCTTTTGTTTAATGTGCTTGGACATGCTTAATTCTTACTTGGCCAAAACAAACATAATTTTCAGGCTTTTAAAAGGCATTCAAAATTTCCAAGATGAATTTCTCTGAAGAGAATAATGTTTTCTAGTTATTTAGGGCATTAAGCTGTAAGAGTGCTTAATAAAGTAGAAAAATAGTCTTAAAATGCAAAAGGATGAGAAAGTCGTACATTTTAATAATGCTGTATAAAAAATAAATACCAAATTTCTGCATAGTTTGAATTGTAGTGAGTTCAAAGTTTTTATACAGAAGAATATGTAGTGGTATTTGCTCTGCCCATGACATTGGGCTATAGGGCCTGAAGGAGATGGTGCTTCCTGCCATTGTAGGTAACCTCTTAAAAGGAGAGGGAGAAGGGTCACTTGTCCCTTCTCCCTGCTTCTGCCTGGAAGGACTTTGCTCTGGTCATATCAGAGGACAACTTCCGTTGTCTACTCCGTTCTGTATTCATGAGTGTATCTCCTCAATTTATATCTTAATAAATCCCTATTACCCATTAAATTACTTACATGGATTGATCATAACAAGAATAATCTTTCCTTTTAAAATAAATCATAGACACAGATGACCACCCTGGAACTGCTCTGGATGACAGGGAGCAGAGGAAAAAATGTTTGTCCATGCACAAGCACATACTCCTGGCCTCTAAAAACAGGTTCTAGACTTCTCCACATGAGGGAATTTATGCATAATGTTATAAACATGGTCAAAACCAATGGCTGGGTGATCATAGGTCCAAGTGGTGAATCTATTGATATTGTTTTGGTTACTGGTAATGCTATCAAACAGCCTTCTGATTTTTACATTTATACCCACAGATGTGTGCTGCCCTCAACCTTGGTCAGATAAGCTGCTCATTGCAGTGGAGAATGGTTAATACAAGGGCTCTGAGCTGTTCAAAGTGCTGAGAACAAGCTGAAAACAGTGGTTGGCCATGGAGGGGGTACCAACACCTTCCCACCCAAGGCTCAGGGCTTATCCAAGAGGAGGTGCTGTGAAGACTGTGAGAGCCAGAGGGACAACTAGGAAGTGCTGGCCTCTGGAGTTGACACACCTGTTCCATACAGGAACTCACAGCAGCTACGGTTACCTGCACAACACCTCCTTAGTTGACTGATGTCCATTGGTCTTTTGTCTAGTCTTATATCACTTCAAAAATAAAAGAAACAAACAAAAGGAAGTAATATCGCAAGCATTCATTCTTAGGTATTTATTTTTCTATTTAATATAATCCTACAACAATGTTGATGAGAGATAACATATATAATGCAAAAGAAAAATAATATTCCCAGAAGATTGGAAATTTTTTAAATGAGCGGTGATAAGTAAAGTTCTTGAAGTAGCATAGTGACCAAAGCCATTCTCTCTCTCTCTCTCTCTCTCTCTCTCTCTCTCTCTCTCTCTCTCTCTCTCTCTCTCTCTCTCAATATTTACAGCAGTGGGTCTCTGGCTAGAAGGCCTGACCCCATGAAAGGGTATGTGGCTTCTCCCTAGGCTAGAGATTCCTAGGATGGACAGTTGTGTGGAAGAATAGATTCCAAAGGGATGTGAAGAGATAGATGTCTTAGCAGCAAAAGTGACTGCCTTACCCTGGCTGAAGGAGAAAGATCTAGCATGGCCCCTGGGCAGCTCCCCAGGCCGTTTGATTTGAGGATATAATGGTGCTATTCGACAGGAAGAAGTTGTGGGAAGGGACAACTCCTTCCCCAGAGGAAAGCACAAGAAAGAGAAAGAAATTCAGACTGGAAAAACTACAATGGGAATGGAACCTGCTACAAACACATAGTGTCACTGAAAGTATTCTTGATTTTCCCTTTCCTGGTAGAGACTCAGCCTGATGGGGTTCTGCCCAGCAAGACCCAGTGGAAGGCAATGCAGCCATATTCCTGGAGTGCCTAACAGTGTGTGCTTCCCAGGGCTGCACACCTGTCCTCTCACTAGATTCCTTAGCTGCCAGTTGTCTAGCTGGGATATGTTTGTCTCTTATTTGTGAAAGATGAATTCTGCACGATTACGTCTCAACTTTGTGACCTCCACATGTCTTGACATCATTCGGCACTTATTCTTTCAGGCACGGAACATTTTATATTTCCATCACTGATAAAGTCATCTTTCCAGAAATTTTCTTTCCAGAGATGCCTCACTATCGAAATGTAAATACTATCCTGATAAACATTTTTAAAACATGAGTGGAAATCCAAGAGGAAATGAGGAATTTCCAGAAATTCAGATTTAAGTAAACACAGACATCCGTTTCAAAATTCTTAGGAAACACGGTATTTTTTTTTTTTTTTGAGTTGTGACATCATGGAAACATATTTGCTTACAAATTATCCAGCTTCCTTTTTGCCTAAAAAGGTTTTGTTATTTCTGGATCAAGACTTCCCAAAAGACTGGCCAAAATAACTGGAAGCTAAGATTTTGATCCCACCTCTAATTCAGGAGTTTTTTTTTTGTGAATCCTATTTAAGCTTTATAGTGGAAATGATACAAAAATCACTAGAAAAATACTTTTTAATAGTCTAACCAAATCAAGTCCAAAACTGATTAATACATCCCACTATGGTGGCAAAAAACTTACCAAGCTCCTCTAGAAAGATGACAATATTCAACTTTATCTGGCATGGTGGTGCACAGTTTTAATTTTAGAACTTGAGAGGCAGTGGCAGGAATTTTACATGTTTGAGACCAGCCTAGGCAAAGTAATGAGAACACACACACACACACACACACACACACACACACACACACACACACTAACACCAAACAGGAGTGAACTTATATAAAAAAAAAAACTATATATAAGAAACATGTTACAAGGCTGAGACAGAGTAGTGGGTTACTACATGATGGCTTAATTCTTTGACTTTGCAAAATAAAATTAAAATGGAATTCTTTCTCCTTTATATCAAACATGAAAAGCTGTAATGACCAAGGCATGAGCATCACAAAAGTGAAGATGTCAGACCTTCACTGGTAAGTTGATAGAGTGGATACAATAACAGATTCCAGATTTGGATCATCTTTGGGGTGGCATTCCAATCTAGCTTTACTATTTATGAACTGAGGAAATCAAGACAAATCATCACATGCCACACAATTCCAGCTCTTCTTTGTAAATCGTATTAGAATATCATTGGTAAAAAGGGGTGATTTTATAACAAAAATTAAAATTCAGTAAATGTTGTGCCATTATTCTCTAGAGTATATTAAAATGTAAAGAAAATCTCAAATTAATAAGGAATGCAGTAATAACTTGGACAATAGAAGTTTCCAAAAAGCATGTGTTGAAAGCTCATGTTTCCAACCCATGTCGCTGCTGGGGAGTGATGGGGCATGGGAAGGCTGGGCTGAGTTAAACAGAGTAACACAAACAAAATTTATTTGGAAACATGACGAGTTTTTTGCCTGAAAGAACTCAAGTTTGGTTGAGGAATTCAGAAGAAAACTGCAAAGAACTACAAGGCTCGTGTTTATCTAATATTGGAAAGGAAAGTAAGTAAAAAAAAAAAAAAAGAGAAAAATATGTCTTCTGTATAATTAAACTTTTATAATATTAAGTACCAAATGAAATGTTTTTTGAAAATACTTGCAACAAATGTGAACTGGAGCAATTTTTATTGTAATATAATGAATGCTGGCAAAGTCACTGGGAGAAAAAAATCCCAAAAAAGAACCAGTGAAACAAAACAAAAGTATTGAAAATCCACAGTCTAATAAACATACGTAAAAATATTGATTAATATGGTCAGCATGGTGATCTTGCAAGCCTCAGGACCTGGTCTAAATTCCCATAAAGGAGAAAGAAAAGAATTAACGCCACAAAGTTATTCTCTGAGCTCTACACGCCTGCTATGGCACAAATGCCCACTACACATATCATACACAAACATAATAAATATGTTTTTGAAAAGGATCAGCCAAAGGCCTCAGTGGGTTATGGTGCTTGTCATCAAATACACCAGCCTGAGCTCAATCCCAGAAACCGACGTGGTAGAAAGAAAAAAAAAATCACACGCGTTGTCCATTGCCCATCACACAAGCTCCATAGCTCACACACACATAAACACAGTAAATAAACAATTAAATATAAAGACTTTTTAAAGTAGTCATTAGCAATCAAAGAAATGTAGTTAAGTAAGAAACCCAGCTAAAAGTTTAAAACATTACATTTTATAGTTATAGACAGAACAGAATAATTTTATTTTTATTTTCACTTATATACGATATAAGAATGCTTAATCCTGGTAAGCAATCCTGATGCTTGGCAAACAAGCCAAATGGACCTTTTAATTGAACAGATGAAGAATTTTAAAGTACCACAGGGTTTGACCTTTTAAAGTATTTAGCCTGCATGAAGCTTTCAGAGACTATCTAAAATTTATATGCAGTGTTTCCTCTGAAGAATTACCTCAAGAATAAAATCCCAAGCAATCTAAATCAACATTTGCAGCTCTTTTCACATCAAAACAAACAGAGAAAATTAATATTTGTGTAACACACCAAGGGACTTAGAATTGGCTATTTGCCAGGAAGTGAGATACAAATAATTACTCACAGGGTTGGTAAGCTGAGTTTTTAGTAACGTCCTCAGGTCCTGATCATAGCTGCTGATCACATTGATAGCCTGGGGCAACCTGATGGGAATATCCAACCTAAAAGCCTGACATTTGTTCAAGTATGACAATATTATCTTCTTGTTTCACACTAAAGTTGAAATCTTACACTTTCCAAGATGAACAATAAGAAGACATTAACACACTGTAATACACGGCTACACTAACATGCAAACTTTACAACTAGCTGTATACAATTCTGTGAGAATACGCTTATCCTTCTATTTAAAATGAAGAAAATAAGGGGCTGGAGAAAAGGCTCAGTGATTACAGCCTTGAGCTGCTCTCTCAGAGGACCTGGGTTCAATTTACAGCAGCTCATGGCATGCTCACGACTGTCTGTAACTCTAATGCTTCTTCTGGTCTGTCTCCAAGGGCACTAGAAACACAGTTGGTGCACTGATATACATGCAATCAAAACACTCATTCATGAGAATTTTTTAAAAATTCAGTAATTTTAAAATCCTATACAAATAACAAAAGGTCAGTATATAGAAAGGATATTTTTTCAGTTTATTTGAATAAGCACATTTCTGAGACTCCAGTTATGTGTGTGAGAATCTTATATAATAAGAAAAAAAGGTTTGGTCTAAATGAATGTAGTTGGAAGATGAAGTCTACAAACGTGTAAGTTTCTGTAGGAAAGCACTCTGTATCTGCTATTTTAGAGGATCAATGTAGTTTTCTTATTTGGAAAAAAAAAGACAAGAATGTAAGGGAAATCCTGTTATCAGGAACCTAACACTTTTCTCCCTCTATTAAAGGAGTCAATAGTAATGTGTTTCATGGAGCACACCGGTACAAGTTATAATCAAAGACACCAGACTTTATTTCTCAACACAAACATCATCCACATCACTTTCCTCCTGTTCAATCCAGTTATATACAAATCCAATAAAATTTGCAGGGGCTAAAAATGACTTCAAAATATTGAAAATGTCAAAAAATATTTTCCCGTTTGCTTATCATCTTTGCAAAAATCAATGGCCCATGATAGGATCCCTGGACAAGCAGAGCATGATGTCCCATATCTTATTGGGTATCATCCACTCAGGAAGATCAATTGTATTTGTTTATACTGTGCACATTCTCCTGCCACATTCCCTTAAAATGCAAGGGCAAAATTTAACTAATCTCAGTAAGTAATGTCATACTTTGGCTGAGATGCAATAAAAGGATGTAGAAACATTTAATTACTTTCCAAAGCTGCAATTAATGTTTAAACATTTATTGTACTATACTTCATCCATTAGGCCACTTTTTTTCTATGTGAATATGACATTTAGAAGTTACATTTTTCAAAACTCATAGAAGTTTTAAAAGATAATATTTGCATAGGTTCGATCCAGTCCTACTGTTTTAGAAATCAACATCCCTGAAATGCCTAAAGGAAAAATCCCACCAGATCCCAAAACTTGGTCAGATGAACTTGCCTGCTGTAGGACCCCGGCTCTAGCAGCTTTACTGGCATCCTGGATCTGTAAGTTATAAAAACCTAGTAAAATTCCACACAGAAAAGGAAGGAAATGATAACAACCTTGAGAGCTGAACAAAACAGGTGTTCATCACTGTTCTTTAGAGAAAATTCATTGCTACAATCACCTGGCAGCAATTTGTCAACATATTGTTTCATGGCACAAAATCCACCATAATATAAGACGTTTACCTGGTGAGATGGTAATGAACATGATTCCTTTTATTTTTCATTTTGCAAGAGTATAAGTCAGATAAAATACGCTTAGATTTAAGTTCATAAATGCTGATTATCTGTTTTACACACACACACAATCTAGTGCAAGAAAAACATTACAACTTGCTCACCAAGCTATTCAAACTTTACAGCAATTTACATGGAATTATATACCCTATAAAATATGTAAAACAATTTACTTAGCATAATAATATATTTCAGTGTGGAAAAGAATTTGCAAGATGTCTTGAAATATCAGCTTGTAGACATGATAAAGCAGAGAAAATTTTTATGGAGTAGATTTGTTGGGGATGGGCAAAAAACACATTAGTAAGAAACAAGGGAGAAAACAGAGAGAGAAAAATCCATGGTTAAGTAAATAGTTTAATGGTCATTCAAATATATTGAAAATATATGAGCTATTATGTTGCTTTCAAGTTATCACCTTTTCATTTTAGTTGTTCAAATGTGTACATGTATGACTTACAAGAGAAGGAATAAGAATCTGGGAGGTGGGTAGAAATAAAAGAAGAATGAGTCTCGCAAGCAGTGGTGAGCACATACTACTTGGCCTGAAAATAATAGCCAAGCAACTGGAGAATAGACATAACAGTATGTCATCAACCTGCAGATTATAAAGGCCACATGATTACAGCAGATTACAGATCTCCTCCAGTCTTAGCAATCAGTGTTCATTGTGTGTAATGGAATTTGTCTTTTAATTCCCCAAAGCATGTGGGATTTAATATAAGAAGATTCTATTCTGCTTATTAACATTAAGACATGAAAAAGAAACACAGCAGAGACTTTGTGCTGACCTATGCACTGAATTTGAGGAATAAGTTTTAAATAAAGAAAACCCAATTCATCAAATTCTTCCCAGGATAAAGAACCCATTTAGGAACAATGTCCTTGCTGTCAAAACTCTCTGAGGCGGTCAGCCAATTGTTTGTCTTACAGATGCTATCATCACAAACGCTTCTTTATCTTCAAGCCTTTGAATTATCCAAAATTTAAAAAAAAATCTACTATATTTAGACCTTACCAAATCCATGCAGTTTAAAGTCCTCATGCATGGGATTGTTGGAAAATGAACCAAAAATGTGAGTTTCTGAATTCAGACAGGTCCAAATCTCAGTACTGAGTAGAGGTCAAAAATATCAGCCAGGAACAAAAGCCGAAGCCATCTACTTTACAATACAGGATCAAATAAAGCAGGTGCTTTATTTATTAATTCATCAGACACAGTAACCCACAGACTTAGAACTAACCAAACTTGACATCTAATTGAGTGGAGTAGGCCTTTTTCTGAGATAATTCCAGAATCTCCAGAACCTTTAGCATCAGGATAAGGGTGGCCCTGGGAACATGAGGTATGTGCTGTTTTTCTCCTCACTGTCAGCATCTTCCTTTGTGTGCTGACACTCTGATCTCTCAGACCTCTTCAATGTAGAAGACCTAAGCAAACCTAATCTATAAAGCCCTGAACTCATATGATCCCTTCTTTCATATAAAGCCACCTCGTAGACTCCAATCCCTCAACTCCATCTTTTCACTGTGTGTTTAATCTCATGATACAATCTGTCCTTTGAGATTAGCCAATGAGGATTGCCCAGTTAGTGTGTGCTTTATATTGCATGTAGTTATTGAACAAGGACTTAGGATTCAAAGAATTTTCACATTGAGAAATTTGAGTTGCCTTGTGCTCTATCTTTTTGACTCAGGATTCATCTTAAAATGTTGTGAGACCTCAGTTTGCTCAGTTAAAAGTAAATGCAACTAACTCTCAAGATGGTTATCAAGTTGAAAGTGAAGTCCAGGAATGTCGATGCCACGTGAGAAATGCTTCATGAAATAGCAGTGTTGTACTCATCTTTACTATTGTTAATACGACTCTAACTCTAGCCAATTTTGCATATTTCCCTCAGTAAATAATACTCCTGAAGGAAAATTATAACTTCTAGTTACTCCTGGACATTTCAGGAAACCTCAATAGAAGTCCTTCTCTTATTTTTTCTTCTATTTTCAGTAAGCTGTGATAACCAGTTAAAGTCTTATGGGAGTCACTAAATAAAATTCACAAAGGAAAAAGTCAAAAAATACAAAGGAAAAAGTTGATAAAATATCTTTCCTAATTATCTTTTCATCTTTTCTCTGTGTCCAGGTTTTTAATTAATATCCTGAAAACAAAATAAAGAAAACTTCAGATTAAGAGCGCTGTAGGAATTGTGACATTTGGAAAATCTTTATGTAAATCTTCAGCAATTGTTGATCTAAAGCATCTGTCTATTACACTCATGAAGCTAAGCCACAGTGGTCAATACCTGCTGCTTGGGATTTTTCTTTTGAAGACTTTTTTTCTTTTTGTTCACCCGTTTTTAATAAAGGGATTTACCTGACAAATCCAGTTTTAATCTGCATGGATTATGTGTATGCTAAAAAGCTTTCTAGAACATAGCCAAAGAAGAGAAATTTTTCAGAAAAACAATCTGCTTTGAGTGGTGAAAAAAATCTAAATCTAAGCATTGCCTTTCCAACACTAAAATATTCAAGAAGTATTGGAAGCACAGATTCAGCCATGGGGAGAAAATGTCTAAAAGGCTGAGTCCACTTATTAATGGGCATCACTCAAGAGTAGGAGGGGGGCTAGTGAACACAGACAGTGGATGTGGGAATGAAATAACTTTACTATTTGTGATGTATTCATAATTTGTAGAAAAGCACTGAAAATTTGCTTTGACATGTTTTATATTTGTTACAATAATAAAAAGAAATGTTATTTTGCTTCAATTCCCTATTAGCATTTGGGAAAAGTTACAAGCCTCTCTTCGGTTTACAGAAAATAATGTCCAAAAATACTATAAATGCATACTTTAGGCAATTTACATGTAAAATATGATCATCTTAAAATAATTAACTTTTTAAATCTGCATTTTCTTCATACTGAAAACAGCTATCACCTAGAAATGTCATGTTTATAATGTCATGTTTATCTATATATTGTGTGAATTGGTACCCATTGCCAAAAGAGATTTAAATGGTTTAACTGCTGTTAAACAGAATCGAACAAGTTTGAAGAATTAAAAATCTATTGAGTGAATGAAAACAAAATTGATGTACAACAAAATTTTTCATTAGAAAAGCATTGTTTGATCATTGTGGAAAGAAGGTAAAAATCTCTAAAAGCTAATATGAAGTCACTTGCAAATAATTTGATTAAACAAAGCTAATTAATTTTTTCCACTAGGATATTAGAAGTTCTAAAGTAAGCCAAACACTGTAGACAGAGATTAATTTGATAAGGTCATTAAAAGAAAAAAGAATCTGGTAGTATCCTTTCTAATTAAAAAATGTTTTTTTGTTTTGATCAGACAGATCTCATGTAGCCCAGACTGGCCTCCAACTTGCTGTGCACCCTGAACTTTTGTTCCTCCCATCTCCACTGCCTAAGTGGTAGATTTACAGGCATGGGCCACTATTTCTACTCCTTTTAGAAACATAAACTTAGCTAGATTTCACAGATGATAACATGAACCTTTGAGAAAATCATGATTGAGAAGTTATTACAATTCGAATGACAATCCAGCCTTACTATCATGCCATTATAGGTATGCACTTACATTTATATAGAAGAAAATGTCCTTTCAAATAAAAGTTGATGCACTCTTGATTAATAATCAAAAAATGTTATTTGTCTCAAATACAGGTCTCATTGTCCTCTCTGATGTGACAACATTATTTGAAGTGCTGAATTTGCTTACACTTTGACTCAGAGTTTACAGAAGACTCAGCAAGTAAGGATGCTTCGGAGAAATTGTTGAAGGTATATATTTGAAACTACATAATGTAAGAATTGGTTGAAAGTATAGATTGTATGTTGGCTGAATAATTTGTCTTAGATGGAACATGCTGACAGATTTCGTCTTAGATTAAACTGTTACCTTGGCATTGCCTAGAGTCACCTGAAAAAGGGATCTCCATTGACAGATTGCCCAGATCAGACTGGCTTGTGGGCATGTCTGTGAGTGATTGTCTTGACTGCTGTTGATGTAAGAGGGTCTGGCCCACTGTGAGTGGCATCATTCTCTGGGCAGGCAGTCCTGGGCTGTGTAAGAAAGCTAGCTAAACTTGGACCAGTAAGCCAGCAAACAGCATCTCTTCATGATTTTTACTTCAAGATTCTTCCTGAGTTCCTGCCCTGACTTCCCTCAGTTATGGACCATGATCTAGGGGCATAAGCCAAATAAGCCCTTTCCTCCTCTAAGTTGTTCTGGTCAGAGTATTTTAGCAACAGAAAGGAAACTGAAATAGCTACAAATATCTGAGTACCAGTTAGAAGGAACACATGTTGGCTTTAAGCTGTCGAAGTAGAACAGGAGTAGTAGCTAGAAAGCAGTTGTGAGGTACACAAGAAATATTTAATAGAAATATACTGTTCCAAAGTTCATGACTAAGCTTCTCTGGGCATGTTTTCTCACCCATGTGTATCCATACTCAGGACAAGAGAGGAAACAGCAGCTGGGAATGCAGAGGTAAGGGAAGGAAACAACCAACTACTATAAAAAATTAATAGGGCTCTTACTGTTTCTAGGGCTCTAGCATATTTAACTCATTGCTGAGGCATTATTTCAGAGTTATGCAATTAATATGAAAGACATGTATTATGGGCCTACTACACGCAGATACTCAGTTAAGAAAAGAGAAGTAGAAAAACAAAAATTTCTGGACTTTTATTTTCCATATCTGGGATGATATGGATAATAAACAAAGAAGTAGGTTGTATATCAGGATACAGGGACAAGTAATGTATAAGAGGAAACACAGAAATGTAAAATTTTAACAAAGATCAGGAAATCTACAGTGAGAAAGCAGTATTTTAGAAAAGAGGCACTAATGTCTTTAGTATTTTTAGAATTAATTTTTTATGACATCCAGTAGAAAAGATGGCAAACGTAATGGAATACTGTATAATCTGAATGCTGTTTCACCACAGTGGCATGGGTTATACTGGATGCCCCACAATTTGTTTGGCTATCTCAAAATGTGTTTGTAAATGGGGTCCTGAAAGAGCTCATTCTCCGAAATAAAGTTACTAAGGCAGTTTAAACCCAGCATCAGTGGTGATTCTTATGATTCATCTTGGACAAAAGGAGGAACTGGGATACACCAGCAATAAAAAGAGAAGAAAATGTGATGGTATGGGCAAAAGACAGACATCTCCAAGGCTTCGGTAGAAATTAACTTTATCTCAGCCTTCTACCTCCAATCCAGGAGGAAAAATACTTCTATTGTTTAAACCATTTGATCTGTGGTACCTCATTATGGGAACCTAGGCAAATGCACAGAGAATTTGCAATCACCATATGAACACTGTCTAAATATAAATGATTGCATTAGCCTGAGTGTTAGAGCAATTCAAAACCATTTAAAGACTTTTATATTTAGAATTTATATAGAGATGTTTGGTTTTCCTGTATTTATTCTTTTAACCTTGATTTTCACTAAAAGTCAGAAATTGAATCCCATCACACCCTGGTAAAGAGTTAACAAAAATAACAAAGACTTCACACCTGATAATAGCATGCACTAAGGAACACGTAAGCGTTCAAGATTCGGAAAGCATTTCCTTTTCTGCTAGCATGCAAACAGTTCAATTTATTAAGTTTGACCAAGTTTGACATGGCAACTCATAAGTTCTTAGAATGTGCCTATGCACTAATAATGCCTAATCTCACAGGAACTAACTACTGCCTCGGTTATATCTTCCACAGGAATTAACTACTGCCTTAATCAAGTTTCCCAAAACTGCCCAAAGAGCTTAACACAGCTTTGCTGTATATTTAGTAAAGGGGGCACCTACAGCTGTAATAACTCTGCCACTGTATAGAGAACATTGAATGTATTTAAAGTATACTTTATAAAACAGAATACTTATTGCTGTTCTTTGTGGATGCTATCTTAGTTATTTCTCTCCCCCCCTCTGTGTTATGAATTTAACAAAAACAAATAATATACTTACAAGTTCTGTTGATTTTGATGTTTTCTCAAAATCTTCACCTTCCTCCATGAGAGTTTCTTCAGTTCCAGGTAAAGAATCTATTTTAATTTTTAAAAATAGAAGTTACACATTGCCTATGCATGAAATATATATATATATATATATATATATATATATATATATATATATATATATATTGTGGTAAGAGGAAATCAACAGAATCAAACTACTTATTCAAAGAATCATGACGTTTCTGAGTAGATTTTGAATGTCATTTATTCAGCTTATAGATAAATATGCAAAAGAAGATATTTCTAATTCAGAAGTGTATAATAAAATTTAAAAAGTACAAGAGATAGTTACTTTGTTTTTACATATAAAGCAATACTTTAGACTGGAGAGACAGGACAATAGTTTAGAATGTGTACTCCATATGATCTCACAGAGACTATGGCAGCAGGCACAGGGCCTGCACAGGTCTAAGCCAGAGGGGTCCCAGTGCTGAGAGAAGTGGTCACAGGCCCACATCCTTAACTTCTAAGCTAACTCCAATTGATAACTTCTTGCAGAGGAAATATCAGTTTTCCCTGACAGAGTTTCAAGGGTTACACAAACCACACCGAAGGGTAGGCCTTAGGCCCAGCAGTAGATGGCCAATAAAAGGAACTCAATGCATTTTTGCAGGGTTTGTTTGTTTTATACTGCTTTGTCTGAGCATTTATTTTTTTATCCTCATGGGTACTTTACTTATGTATTATAATTTCTGATTTTTATGTTTTTATGGGATTTTTGTGTGTTTGTCTATGTCTATATGTGTTTCTTGTACTCTTTCTTTGGCCCTTTTCTCTCTGTTTGTCTTGTCCTATTCAGTTCAGGCTGGTTTGATTTTATTTTAACTTACTTTATTTCCTTTTCTTTCTTTCTTTTGGGTTTTTGGATGCCTGGTTTTGTTTTGTTTTGTTTGTTTGTTTTTAGATGCCTTCTTACAAAAGAGAGCAAGAAAGGGCGGAAAGGATCTGGGAGAAGTTGAGGAAGAGAAAACTGTAATCAGAATACACCCTACAGGGGAAAATAAAACTATTTTTAATTTTTAAAAAGAAGTGTTTGTGCTACTATCATAGAGGACCTGAGTTTGGTTCTAAGCATCCACATCAGATGGCTCACAACCACCTATAACTACAGCTCCAGGGGATCCAGCAGTCTATTTTGGCCTCTGAAGGAACTGCACTTATGTGCATATACTCACACATAGACACACACAATACAGATAAAATTAAAAGTAAAATAAATAAAATGAGGTAACATTTCTTTTGGCATTTATTCAGCTAGATTTTGGTATATATTTATCTTTAATGTCTGTTTTCTGCAGGATTGTATTTCTTGTTTGTTTCATGCTTTCTTTTAGACAGGAAGAGGGTTATACAATTTAAGTATCAATTCTATCAGTTGGTATTCTCTCTTTTAAATCAGATGACAAATTGTGAAGGAGTCAGCAAGGGTGCAAATTATTAAATGGTGGGGATTTTTTAATTTTTTTATTAATTAATCAAGTAATTAATTTTTCCCAGCCTGATCACAGTTTCCCCTCTCTCCTCTCCTCCCAATCCCTCTCCTCGACATCCCCCTCCCCACATCCACTCCCTCTCCCTTCCCTCCAGAGAAGTGTAGGCCTTCCATGGATATAGTCAGCCATGGGATATCAAGTTGCCGCAAGACTAGGTACCTCGTCTCCTATTAAGGCTGGATGAGGCAACTCAACTGGAGGAAAGGATCCCAAGGTAAGGCAACAGAGTCATTCTCCATCCTGCTCCCTCTGCCAAGAGTCCCACAAGAAGACCAAGCCATACAACTGCAATACATGTGCAAAGGGCCCAGGTCAGTCTTATGCAAGTTCTCTGGTTGGGGGTCCAATGTCCATGAACCCCCCGTGAGTCCAGGTCAGTTGACTCTGTGTATTTTTCTGTGGTGTCTTTGGTCCCACTGGCTTCCATAATCCTTCCTCCTCCTCTTCCACAGATCTACCTAATGTTTGGCTATGGGTCTCTGTGGTGATATTGTGTTCCCCAAAATATTGTGCACTCTAATAAACTTATCTGGGGTCAGAGAACAGAACAGCCACTAGACACAGAAGCCAGAAGATGATGGTACACATACCTTTAACCCTAGCATTCAAAAAGGCAGAGATCCATCTGGATCTCTGTGAGTTCAAAGCCACACTGGAAACAGCCAGGCATGGTGACACATGCCTTTAATCCCAGGAAGTGATGGCAGAAAGCAGAAAGGTATATGAGGCGTGAAAACCAGGAACTATCCTGGTTAAACTTTTAGGCTTTTAGCAGCAGTTTAGCTGAGATTCATTCTGGATGAGGACTCAGAGGCTTCCAGTCTAAGGAAACAGGATCGGCAGAGAAGTTGGTGAGGTGAGGAAGCTGTGGCTTGTTCTGCTTCTCTGATCTTCCAGCATTCACCCCAATACCTGGCTCTGGGTTTGTTTTTATTGATAAGAACTTTTAAGATTCGTACTACAGGTCTCTGAATCTGTTCCAATTAATTGCTGGGTGATACCTCTCTGAATGGTGGAGGTTTTAGTTATCCACCATATCAAGCAAGGAGTTGTGACTATTTAGTGTAAATCTTAGAGAAGTGGGTAAGTGGTAACTTTCAATTACATGAATAAAGTGATGGGAGCCCCTTCCACATGGCTGCCAATTTAGGTTAATCAGTGCAGTGTAGAAAAATATGATTGCTAGAGAATTCTCTAATACTGATAATTATATGTATCATCTATAAATAATCTATATCAGTGCTGTTAACTTCCCTAGTTAAATTTATTTTCATATATTGAAATTTAAAGATTAGTTTAAAGTATTTTAGACCACTGAGTTTTATAAACTTGATTCTTATATTTATTAATGTTAAGAGAGCCCTCATCAAAGAAGCTTCTCCTTATAGCAAACACAGACCAATGCAGTAAACTAAAATTCAGAGATCAATAGATCATAGCAAGCCCTGCCCTAATGTATGCACCTACACCACATCTCCAGCATGTATGGCTCAGGGAACATGGTGGAAGAGAGGGCTGAAAGATTTAAGAGCCAGAATATCAGGAAGCAGAACAGTCTCAGCTAGATAGAGCTATATAAACCAGACTGGAATAACGGCAATATCAATAGACATGGTAACATGTAAGGAAGAAATTTTCGTGGAACCCACCCCTAGACAAAGAATTATAGGAAACTATTGACACCTGGGAGGAGAATAATTAGCCTCTCTCAGGGATGAGTTCTCTTATTGATTATCAAATACAGAGCGGTCAGCCCTGAAGCCACATATACACACAACAAAAGCAGACTTTATAGCTTGTATTTATGTATTTGTATATATATATATATATATATATATATATATATATATATATATATATGTGTGTGTGTGTGTGTGTGTGTATATATATATATATATAAATGTAATAATAATAAGCAAAGAAAAAATAATTTCAGGGGAGGACATGAGAGGGTTAAATGAGGGTACCTTGGGGGAAAGTGGGGGCTGGAGGGAAGTTTTTCTAATTTAATTTAAAATGCATTTTTAAGCCATATGATTTCATAAAGAAAAAATCACTTAGATTCATGTGCAAATGGAGACAGATTTTTTTTCTAATGCATGAAATAAGTGCTCTGGGCAAGAAATTAGAATGTTGAAAACTTCTAGCCCCTTTATGGCCAAAGAATAGGGAAACAATGGGAAACGTGGCAGAAGTCCAAGGTTGTAGCTCATGGCATCTCTATCTCTGGTAATTTAGAGTGCTTCATTCAAGACAAGCTAGCCAATTTCTTGGGTACAAGATTATCTCTATATAAACATAGATATCGCTGTAGAACACAGAATGCCCTCCACTATAATACTAACTCTGGGGAAACCATAAATTAAGATAATTTACAGACAACACTTCTAAACAGAATAGAACCATTAAAAGTAGCATATTTTAGTTGATAAAGTCAAGATGGATAATGAAAAATGCACCAAGTTAAAAATTAGTCATTCAATTGCAAAGAATGTTTAGGCACCTATCTATTAAAACCAACTTGTAACAGCTGATAAGCTAGTGTGGATAGGCCCATTAAATCAGGATGCAAGCTGGACCTCATTTGCATCTTCTGATATTAAGGTACAACTCTAGCCAGGGAAATAGGTAGGCTAACTCAAAATCTTCCCCTGTCCCTCCTCTCCTCCAAGTCCAACCCTACAGTCTCACCCCTAGTTCTGCAGCAGATCTTCTGTGGTGCTCTCCTCACCCACTACCCATATCCCCAGGGGACTAACTAAGCTGATCCTGGTGCCACACCCTGCTTTCCTCCCTCCTGTGAACCCCCTCTCCCCACTCCAGTTCATCCACACTCCTAAGTGTTAGTTCCCAATACCCAGGAACACATTCTTACTTGGGACTCCACTGGCAGCACCAACAAAAACCAGAAGAATGTCCCACAAAACAACACACAGATATCACACTCTCCTAAGAACTAGAGAGGAAACAGAAACCAAGGATCAAAACACACCCCAACAAAGACAAGACCAGATATCAGCACCTATGATTACAACCTTACCAATTCCAAGTGCTTAGATACCAGAGGAAAAATACAATCGACAACAGCCAGGACAATATGTGTCCACTAGAGCCCAGCAACTCTACCACAGCAGGCCCTGAGCAGAATTTAGGCACAAATAAAATACCTTAAAATAGCTTTCAAGCATAAAACAGAGGTCCTGAAAGAGGAAATGATTAAATCCCTTAAAGAAATCTATGAAAACACAAACAGTGGAAGGAAATGAAAACACACACATATACACACATACACAGACACACACACACACACACACACACACACACACACACACACACCAAACAAAATAAAACAAAAGGAAAAAACCTTACAAAAAGGTTCAAATCCTGAAAGAGGAAATAGAAACAGTAGACTGAATCAATAGAAAACCCAAACTGAGGGAAATATGGAAATGAAAAACTCAGGAACTAAAGAGGAACCCCAGAAGCAAGACTCACCAACAGAATACAAGAGACAAAAGAGAAAATCTCAGGCATTGAAGACAAGATAGAAGGATATGTCTGTCATAGAAAATGTTAAAACTGAAAAACTGGCACAAAGCATCAGGAAATTTGGGTCACTATGAAAAGACCAACTCTAAGAATAATAGGAACTGAAGAAGGAGAAGAAACCAAGGTAAAAGATACAGACAATATTTTTCAACAAAATCATAGAAGAAAATTTACCAAATCTAAAGAGGGAGAAGCCTATTGAGGTACAAGAAGCATACACAACACTAAATAGACTGGACCTGAAAAGAAACTCCCCTTGGAACATAATAATCAAAATACTAACTATACAAAACAAAGAAAAAATATTAAAAGCCACAAGGGAAAAAGAGCAAGTGACACATAAAGTCAGACCTATTAGAATTTTATCTGACTTCTCCATGGAGACTCTGAAAGCCAGAAGTGCCCAGACAGATGTGTTGACTACAGATTACTATACCCATCAAAACTTTCAATCACCATAGATGGAGAAAATAAGACATTCTGTGATAAAGTCACATTTATACAATATCTTTCTATACATCCAGCCCTACTGAAGGTGCTAGGAAAAAAAAACAAAAACAAAAACAAAACACTAAACAACAACAACAAAACCCTAGAACCTAAAGAGAATAACTACATTTAAAAACCCCACAGGGGAGCCGGGCAGTGGTGGCGCACGCCTTTAATCCCAGCACTCGGGAGGCAGAGCCAGGCGGATCTCTGTGAGTTCGAGGCCAGCCTGGGCTACCAAGTGAGTTCCAGGAAAGGCGCAAAGCTACACAGAGAAACCCTGTCTCGAAAAACCAAAAAAAAAAAAAAAAAAAAAAAAAAAAAAAACCCACAGGGAATAAATAAAGAGACCAATAAAAATCAAAAGAGGGGGAGTACACAAACACATACATGAAAGCTCTTAAACAAAAAGAAGAAATCACATGCAAAAGTCATAAAGGAAAGAAATAATCAAACTCAGCACTGAAATTTAAAAAAAAAAAGAAACAAAGAACAATATAAAGAATCAATGGAACAAAGAGTTTTACTTTTAGAAAAAAAAAGGTTGAAAAATCCTTATTTAAATTAATTAAAAGGTAGAGAAAGAATATTTAAATAAAAAAAATAGAAATGAAAAGAGGGATATAACTACAGACACCAAGGAAATCCAGAGAATCATAAAGAAATACTTTAATAACCTCTACTCCACTGAATTGGAAAAATCTAAAAGAAATGTATACTTTTCTTGATACATATCACTTACCAAAGTTAAATCAGGGTTAGATAAACAATTTAAACAGACCTATAACCCCTAGTAAAATAGAAGCAGTCAGTAAGTCTCCCTATGAAAAAAGGCTTAGAGCCAGATGATTTTAGCACAGAATCCTATGAAACTTTCAAAGAAGAATTGATGCCAACACCCTTAAATTATTCCACTAAATACAAAAAGAAGGAACATTGCCCAATTCATTTTATTATCAGTCATCCTGATATCCAGACCACCTAAAGACCCAACAAAGAAAGAAAATTACAGACTATTTTCCCATGTGAACACAGATGCGAAATTTATCAATAAAAGACTTGCAAACCAAATCCAAGAATACATCAAAATGATCACCAACCATGATCAAGTAGGCTTCACCCCAGAAATGCAGGGATGGTTCAGTATACATAAACCCACCACATAAAAAACTGAAAGACAAAAACCACATGCTTAGATCATTAGATACAGAAAAGGCCTTCAACAAAATCCAATACCCCTTCATGTTAATAGTCCAGGAGATATTAGGAATAAAAGGGACATAAACATAATAACGGCAGTTTACAGTAAGCTCCTAGCAAACATCAACTTAAATGGATAGATGCTCTAACTCAGGAACAAAGCAAGATTGTCTGTGCTCTCCAAAGCTATTCAGATACAGTACTTGAAGTCTTACCTGGAGCGTTAAGACAACTAAAGGAGATCAAGGGGGTACCAATCAGAAAGGAAGAAGTCAAAGTATCTTCATTTGAAGATGATATTATAGTACACAGAAGTGACCTGAAAATTTTCACCAGGAAACTCCTACACCTGATAAACACTATCAGCAAAGTAGCTGGATACAAAATTAACTCACAAAAATCTTCCTATATACAAATGACAAACAGATTGAGAAAGAAATCACAGAAACAACAACTTTCACAATAGCCTAAAATAATAAAAAATTGGGGGAATAACTCTAGCCAAGCAAGTGAAAAACTTTAATTTTTTGAAGAAAAGATATTGAAGAAAATATCAGAAGATAGAAATATCTCCCATGCTCATGGATCAGTAGGGTTAATATAGTAAAAATGGCCATTTTACCAAAATTCAATGCAACAGATTCAACGCAATCATCCTAAAATTCAAAAACAAAATCTCACAGATCTTGAAAAGATAATTTTCATGTTTATACAGAAACAAAAAAATCCTAGGATAGCTAAAACAATCCAAAATAATAAAAGGACTGCTTGAGGTATCACCATCCCTGATTTCAATTTGTACTACAAAGATATAGTAGTAAAAACAGCCTGGTATTGGCACAAAAACAGACACATTGATCAATGGAATCAAATTGAAGGCCCAGACGTATATCCATATGCCTGATTTTTGATAAAGAATCCAGAAACACAGACTAGGAAAAGACAGCACTGTCAGCAAATAGTGATGGTCTACCTGGATGGCTGCATGTAAAAGAATACAAATAGATCCATAATTATCACCCTGCACAAAACTCAACTCCAAATGGATCATAGACTTCAACATAATACCAGATACACTAAAGCTGGTAGAAGACAGAGTGGAGAATAGCCTTGAACTCGTTGGTTCAATCAAAGATCTTCTGAAAAGCAGGTAAGCACAAGCATTAAGATGAACAATTAGCCATGGATCTCTGCATCCAGATCCCTCAGTCGTTGGATGGGGTTTCTAGCACGACAATTAGGGTGTTTGGCCATCCCATCACCAAAGTAGGTCAGTTCGGGCTGTCTCTCGACCATTGCCAGCAGTCTGTTGTGGGGGTATCTTTGTGGATTTCTGTGGGCCTCTCTAGCACTTTGCTTCTTCCTATTCTCATGTGGTCTTCATTTACCATGGTCTCCTATTCCTTGTTCTCCCTCTCTGTTGTTGATCCAGCTGGGATCTCCCACTCCCCCAAGCTCTCTTTCCCTTGACCTTCGCCTTTCATTACCCCCACTCATGTCCAGGCTGTTCATGAAGATCTCTTCCATTTCACTGTCACTGGGCAATCCCCATGTCTTTCTTGGGGTCCTGTTTTCCAGGTAGCCTCCCTGGTGATGTGAGTAGCAGTCCAGTCATCCTTGTTCCACATCTAGTATCCTCCTATGAGTGAGTACATGCCATGTTTGTCTTTCTGAGTCTGGGTTACCTCACTCAGGATGATTTTTTCTACATCCATCCATTTGCCTGCAAACCTCATGATGTCATTGTTTCCTAGGCCCCGGGTGGAGCTCTGGGAGTCCAATTAGAAAGAAAGAGGAGGGTTTATATGAGCGAGAATTGTTGAGACCAAGGTTGGATAAAGCACAGGGACAAATAGCCAAATGAATGGGAACACATGAACTATGAACCAATGGCTGAGGGGTCCTCAACTGGATCAGGCCCTCTGAATGAGTGAGACAGTTGATTAGCTTGATCTGTTTGGGAGGCATCCAGGCAGTGGGACTGGGACCTGTGCTCATTGCATGAGTTGGCTGTTTGAAACCTGGGGCCTATGCAGGGTTGCTTGGCTGGGCCTGGGAGGAGGGGACTGGACCTGCCTGGACTGAGTCTACCAGGTTGATCTCAGTCCTCAGGGGAGGCTTTGCCCTGGAGGAGGTGGGAATGGGGGGTGGGCTGGGGGGAAGGTGAGGAGGGCGGGAGGGGGGAGAACAAGGGAATCCATGGCTGATACGTAGAACTGAATTGTATTGCAAAATTTAAAAAAAAAAAAGATGAACAATTAATAAATGGGACCTCATGAAATGAAGAAGTTTCTGCATACGAAAAACACCATAATTTGGACAAAGCAACAGCCTACAGAAGGGGAAGATTTTTTTGTTTGTTTTTTGTTTTTCAAGACAAGGTTTTCCTGTGTAGCTTTGTGCCTTTCCTGGAACTCGCTTTGGAGACCAGGCTGGCCTTGAACTCACAGAGATCCGCCTGGCTCTGCCTCCCGAGTGCTGGGATTAAAGGCGTGCGCCACCACCGCCCGGCCGGGGAAGATTTTTATCAGTTACACACTTGACACAGGACTGATATCTAAAATACATAAAGAACTAAAAAAATTAAGTATCAAGGAAATAAGTAACTCAATTAAAAATGGGGTCCAAATCTAAACAGAGAATTGTCAATAGAGAAAACTCAAATGACTGAGAAAAACTTAAAGAAGTATTCAACAACCTTAGCCATCAGAGAAATACAAATCAAAGCTACTTTGAGATTTCATCTTAAACCTGTGAGGATGGCTAAGATCAATAAAACAAGTGACAGGTCATACTTGCAAGAATATGGAAGTGCAAACTTATAAAGCTGCTATAGAAATCAGTGTGATGGGTACTACAAAAGTCTACCTCAAGATCCAGCTATATCACTCTTGGGCATATACCCAAAGGATGCTTCATCTAACCACAAAGACACTTGCTCAACTATGTTCATTGCTGCTATATTCATAATAGCCAGAAATTGGAAACAATCTAGATGTCCTTTAACAGAAGAATGGGTAAAGAAACATGTGGTACATTTACACAAGGGTGTATTACTCAGCTATTAAAAGAAAAAAGACATCATGAAATTAACAGGCAAATGGATGCAACTAGGATAAAAAGCATCTTGAGTGAGATATCCCAGACCCAGACATAGTATCAGAAAGACAAATATAGTATGTATTTGCTAATATGTGAATATTAGTTGTTGAGTCAATGGTCACCAAACTACAATCCATTGAACCACAGAGGTTAGGAATAGAGTAAGAGACTAGAGGGAATAAATAGATCTGATTAGGAAAGGAAAATACAAAGATAATTAGGATAAATAAGGGAGCTTAACTGGGAGGATCAAGTAGAGAGAGGGAGGGCAGAGGAGTTGATGAAAGGAAAACTGGAATAGACAGCTGAAATTAAGGGCTGTTTGAGGGATAATATGGAAACCTAATGCAGTAGACACCTCCTAAAATACATACATACCTAAATGGCATTGCCAAATAATGGGAGACAGAGCCGCCCAACTGGCTATCTTGTCAACAAATGAAGCTTCTAGCACCAGGATTGGTTTTTATTTAATAAAGTTGTTGGCCAAAGGCCCCATGGGAATTCTCAAACAAGCCAAGCTATTGCCAGGATTATAGGTTACTGTCCACAAACTGACAGCAAGGCTCCATTGCTGAAGATAACACCTGTACAACTCACTGAACATGGAGTTCAGCTGGTGCCTACATAGAGCCTTCACCCGTTAGTCCTAGTATTTTTATTTAGTACAGGAAGGTACTCTGCATACTACCAAAACGGAAACGTTAACCCCATCCTGCCACAAACCCTTTTATCTACAATTCTGTTCTGCTTGTAGGATATGCTAAAGCAATGGTAGCACAAAACTTGTGGGAGTAATATCTGATTTAAGACCCACTGACACTCCAGATGGAATCCATACCTGACACTGATTTGGTTTCCAAAAACCTGAGACTAGATAATCCAGGATCCCAGGGTGAGACCAAATATTACTAGTCTAAAAAGCAAATGAACAAACAAAAATTGAGCGTGATAAAATTACTCCTAATGCTATTGTATACTCATAGAATAGTACCTTGCTCAGCCATCATCAAAGAAACTTTCTCCTGCTGCAGATGGAAACAAATACAGAGACCCAGAGCCAGACATTATACAGAGGGACCTTGGAACACTCAACCTTAAATGTGATGTCTCTATCAAATCCCTCCTGTCAGAACTCAGGAAAACCCACAGCAGAGTCTGAAAAAGTGTAATAGACAGAGCAAATGAAGGACACCAAGTAAACAAGGCCCTCTAAATCATGAACCATGCCCATATGAATTCATGGAGACTGGGGAAGTATGCATAGGGCCTGAATGGTCTGTACCAGGTCCTCTGTGTATAAATTATGGGCTTCAGTTCAGCGTATTTATGGGATTCCCAAGTGTGTGAATGAGTGGGTCTCTGGTTCTTTTGCCTTCCATTTGGCTCTTTTCCTTCTGTTGGTTTGTCTTGACCAAATCTGATGTGATAATTTTTGTTTTATTCTTTTATTTTATTATTATCCTTTAGAAGCCTGTTCTTTTCTAATGAAAGACAGAAAGGGAGTGACTCCAGATGGGAAGGGAGATGGGAAGGAACTAGGAGGAGTAGAAGGAGGGGAAACTGTAATCAGGATATATTATGTGAGAAAGTAATCTAGTTTCAATAAAAGAAAAATTTATAAATGGAATTAATTTATATTCCATAAAACTGTGGGCAAATGCAATGTAATTTTATAGTTTACTATATTTTTTTTTTATTTTATGAGTTGAGATTCTTGGGTACAACATTTACTTAATATTAAAATTTTATTTTCTAAAATAAAAATATTTATATGGACACAAACATCTATATATATATATATAAAATTGAATTAAATGTATGTGTTAAACTGAATCTATATATACATATATATACTGAATCTATACACATACACACACACACACACACACACACACATATATATATATATATATATATGAATATATGAGACCTAAAAGAAACATTTCTCTGGATTTCCTGACTTTTAAAGTTAGAAGTATGGTGTGTGTGTGTGTGTTCCCCACCTCCTCTCAGTGAATATGTGAAGTTTTAGATAGGTGCCTTTCTGCTTGATTTCATATGTGATAATTCATTCATTTATCCATTTATGTATACTTTCGTATATTCATTTATTCAGTGAATTTTATAGGTCAAATATAGGTTAAGCGGTTTCAAAAGATGTTAAATGAAACAATTTTCTACTACTGTCTCAGGGAATTCACTCGAAAAAAAATTATATATATATAATTAGTGTTTTAACAAAAGATGAACATTTATGAGGTAGCAATACTGGCAACTTTTCAGGTTATGTTCTGCTAAGTGCTTGTTTTGAGGATTCTTTCGTTTTGGTTGTCATGTCTGCTGAATTCTATAAGATGATGATAATCCTAGAGCCTAGCAGAATACTCCTGTGATGGATTTCCCAGAGCAGGTGAGAATTTTGGTGTCTTACCTTATTGAAATTGACAAAGGCAAATGGACCCAGACAAAGAGACTAAAATTGTGATGAATAGCAATCTAATGAGCTAAGTTGAGCAAACAGATATCATAAAAACAAGAATTTGATGTCTCGTGCTTGGAGGGACAAACTTGTTGGTGTGTTTGAAGTATACTTCTTTGGTAGCGCTAACTAGGCTGTGCAGATATGTAAACAATTATGTTCTTTCTACTGCAGAGAAATTTATCTTATACGCAAACATGTTTTCAAGATGCATCCTATAGTTGTTCAATTTTTTAAACTCATAAAAGGTAGTATAAATTGAGTCTTTAGTGAACCAGCACAGAAGTATGAAACAATAAAGTGATTTTATTTTTTAAAATTAGCTGTCTTTGAACTCTTGGATTACAATTTTAATCTGAAAATTTGAATGCTTGTCACAATGTTTAGCTTTGATCAGCTTCCTCCTGTCATTTTTTTTTTTTTTACCATGGCTGCTTGTGTTACAAGAACTTCTCTGCACAGAATTAGGCCTATTTATAGCAATATGTATTTTGAGCCAAGTTCAATACAGATGCACAGTTGACATGTAAGTCACATCAGAGATTTTTGGATGATGCTAATGATACTCAACTTTGGGGTCCCATGATTTGACTGACTTCAGGGGAAAGGAATGTTCTGAAGCAGAAACTCCTATTTTGCAATTTCCTAATTAGGTATTCTAATATTTGAGTGTGGAAAAAGCAGGACATAAATATTTCAAGAAAGCAACTTAGACTTAATGAATGCATTTTTCCAGCGGATGTAAGTATAATCAAAAACATATTACTAGATGTATTGTTTAAATTCCCAGGATATTTAAGTCTCTACAGTAAACATATATATATATATATATATATATATATATATATATATATATATATATATACATACAATTTCTAAAGAGAACCTGTTTAGTTAACGGCCAAGTTGTTAAATAGTATCTATGTTGTGTTACTTTTATTTTGAGCATGAAAGCCTTAAGAATCATGAAATCATTTGAAGTGAGAACAAATACTGATTCAAAAACAATTAGGAGATTTTTTTGTTTTTTGTTATTTTTTTTAAAGGAAACATTGGTGTGAACTAGACATCAGGGACACTTAATATGACCTTAGAGCAAATAGTATGAATACTACAGGCGCAAAAGGAAGCTGCTACCACTGAGGAAAAAATGGCCTGTGCATAGGAAGCCTTGTAACGTACACGAGAGGAGATGGTCAGGCTGAATCCACAAGATAAATGAATTTTGATGAATAGCCAGCATGGGCCTCCGTGTTGCTAGTCACCAAGGACCCTGTTTTCGTTGCCGGAGTTTAAGAGCTTTCTTGAAAATATACATACTTTAGTTCTATTATAAATCTGAACACATGTAAACTATCATGATTTCTTTGTAAGTAACCACTGGCATAGGTTTATATTCTTGTCTCCTTTTATTTTTAAGTAGTATTAGATGATAGTCAACATATAAAATTATATGTACATAAAAATTTCAAGTAAAAGCCAGGTGGTAGTGGCGCACGCCTTTAATCCCAGCACTTGGGAGGCAGAGGCAGGCAGATCTCTGTGAGTTCAAGTCCAGCCTGGTCTACAGAATGAGATCCAGGACAGGCACCAAAACTACACAGAGAAACCCTGTCTCGAAGAAAACAACAACAACAACAACAAAAAAAAGATTTCAAATAAAGCATGTAAAATGTGTTCTATGGATAAAATATATGGTAAATTTAACTTATAAAGTACAATAATTAAACACCCCAAGCTTGTAATCCACCTTAGGAATCAGAGCATTCCCAATAGCCTTCATCTGCTGGTGGGCTCCTTCCTGATCACATCTCTCAGCTTCCTCATATGCTGAAGATAACTGCTCTTTTGAGTCTAACTGCTGTTTCCAGTTGCTTGTTTGAAAGCAGTACAGTGGCTGAGCTATATTACATCAGGGAAATCATCAGTTCTGCAAACCAGGTTTTCGCTAAACATTTACCAGCACGTTGCTGACTTTATCCATCCTGTGTGTGCAGTTGAAATGCATTTGAGTCCCTACAGTGTAACAATTCCACAGCTCATTGGTTTCATCATCCATGAACATCCTAACAAGACTTGTTCACATTTCCTGGTGCATAAAGCTAGTTTCTCTACGATATTCATCTAGATACACAGTTCCTGGGTTTTCTATCATATAAATGCTCAAGATTTTAAGGTAATAGAAAACTTTTCTCAATTTATTTAGACACCACCTATAGGAAGTAAATCTCTGTCTTCACTAGCACTTTTTGCCAAAAACTGGGTATAAAACAACACTTCATAATAGTCTCCATTTGATTTTTCCTGGTTTCTAAGGTAATGGAGCATATTCCATATACATGACATTTGGACTTCCTCTTCTATGACATGTCTATTTAAACTGTTGATTATTTTTCAATGGATTTGTTGACCTTATTAAATTATAGGTGATTTTTATATTTGAATACTGACCTTTGGGCAATGAAAACTGTACTGCAGATACATTTTCTCATTTTGTGTTTTTTGATAAATAGTTCTTAATTTTATTGTTAAAAACTGTGTGTGTACGGCATGCATGTTGCTGTGTGTGGAGTATGCATGCAGGTATGGGCACTGTGTAGATGTTTACAAAGGCCAGAGGCTAGTGTAATCTTCTAACATTTCCCATCAGATTTTTATTTAAGACAGGGTCTCTCACTGACTCTGGAGCTCACTGATTAGCTGGACTGGCTGGCCAGTGAGTCCCCAGGATACTTCTGTCTCTACTCCACCAGCAAAGTGTTTTACCGGTGGGTTTGCATGTGTGCTACCCTGCCCAGTATGTTTATGCGGATGGCAAGGATGTGAACTCAGCTCTCATATAAGTGCAACAAGCACTTTCCCTGCTAAGCTGTCCCCTCAGCTCCATAGTTCTTAATTTTCTGTAGTTGAAGTTTTCACCATCTTTTAATCTCAATTTTAATTCAAGTTAAATTAATTAAAACGATAAATTATAACATGAAAACCCTACAGATTATTGGCGTACCTCAGAGTGTTTCATTTCAATACATGTAAGCATTTGTGAAATACTAATATAAAATTAAAAATGTTTATCTTTATAAACATTCATTATTTAATTTGTTTGTGGTAACAATCATTCAAAACACCCCTCTCTAGCTTTTGGAATGTATAGTGAATTATTATTTCATTTGTATCTATAAATGGTCATGGACTTTTGTGTCTTCTTTAAGATGTTGTCCATTCAGGCATATGGAAAACATTTTCCTACTATGATTTATCTAGTGATCCTGATTCCACTGTGTCCTGCTAGAATACAGGCAGTTAAGATGGTAGTAATGCATCTGAGATGCTCCTGGAGGAGCATTACATGTACCACCGGCTCTGCAAGCATTTTGAAGGGCTAACTTTAACTTCATATGTTAAGTAATGAAGTTTTTATTGCATCCTATAGAAGTGGGTATGGAATAAATACTATTAATTTTGAAAGATAATAAAGTAAACATCTGTGGTGCTGGATGCCACAGATTTTGTCAACTTGACACAAAACCTAGACATAACTGGTTAGCTTTGGTCAACTTGATGTAAACTAGAGTCACCTAGGCAGAGGGAATCTTAATGAGCAATTGTTATGATCAGATTAGTCTGTAGAGCATTTTCTTGGTTAGAGATTGATGTGGGAGGGCCCAGCCCCAGCCCATCTCTGGGGGTGCTACCTCTGGACATATGGTCCTGGGCAAGCTGAGCAAACTATGGGAAGTAAGCCAGTAAGAAGTGTTCTTCCATGGTCTCTGCTTCTCCAGATGATAGACTGTGACTTGGAAGTGTAAGCTGAAATGCCACACACTCACACAAGGTGGTTTTGGTCAATGAGTTATGACAGCAGCGTATACCAAACTAGGATACCTAGAAAGGGGGACTCTCAAATGAGGAATCGCTTCCATTAGATTGGCCTTTGTGCATGCCTGTAGAACAGTTTCTTGATTAATAATTGATATAGGAGGGCCCAGCCTACTGTGGATGATACCATGATGAGGCAGGTGGGTCTGGGCTGTACAAGAAATGTAGCTGTGCAAACCATGAAGAGCAATTAAAGCAGCGTTCCTTCCTCCCTGGTCTCTGCTTCAGTTCTTGCCTCCAGGTTCATGCCTTGA